>NC_090936.1:187993510-188710177 GCF_040938575.1 Ambystoma mexicanum
TGCACTGGTCCTGGCAAAAGTTCTTGGCAAGGGATTCAAGCAGCTCGCCCGGCTTTGAGTAGCTTGCAATGATTTGAGGCCTGCTGCAGAGAAGTCAGCTTGTGGTTTTAGGCCTCTGATTTAGGTTCTAAAGTATAAGTTCTAGGTTCTGGAGTATGTAGCTGGAGTCAGTCTGGAACTGGTATCTTCTGGATGTTGTGTGGTCCGGCAAAACGCTCCGCAGCAACTGGATTTGAATGTCTCTACCTGTCCCAGCAGTCTCTTTTTATGTGTTTTGAAAATGGGTGTGTGCCTGGGCCTAGCTAACCCTGCCCTCTCTACTTGTCACTGGCCCAATTCTCCCCTCTCCCATGATTGGGGGAAGGAAATGTGAGTCAGAGTGATGCTGTAGGTTTTATGGGTCAGAGGATCCTCCCCTGGTCAGTTTGCCCACAAATCTATATTTGATTCAAATACACCCTTCCCAGATATACAATTTTTTGAAATTACATGTGCACATTATATATTCCTTATGGTCCATGCTTGTCCGCCTCTGATCTTCCTGGGGGCTTGCATTCAAAAATGACAACATTTTGCGCTTTTTAACTGGTTTTGCAATATCGGACATTTACCCAAATTTACACACATGTGCGCAAGGAGTATGGACTTTAATTGATGAAGTGTCAGATTTTTAACATGCAGACATTTGGAGTGAGACCCTATTTTCCGCTAGCAACCCCCCAGAATACACCACAGGGTCCTAACGCATCTCAAAATGTTCACAGAAAAATCACAAAAATAATGATATTACTTATATAATTCTGACAAGTCCGCACTTTGAGTTATCTATCTTTTTAAAATTATGCCCTGGTCAAAAAGGGGTGTGGCTTCCCACATCACAGGGTGAAATAACTGGTTTATCCACTTCCCCCAAGCTCAGCTGCTAGCAGAGGCACTGCCCCTCCCAGTTTCCCCTAAGAAGAAGCCACTTTACGGCCCCCCAATCTAACATTTGCCTGAGTCCAGGACAGACCCTTGTTCAACTCCCTGTAGTCCCCAGCTGCTCCACTCCTAATCTAATCAACAGGGCCATGTGACCTCAGGATGCAGCCAGGCCTGGGAACACAGCTGTTGATCCAGTATCAACTCCTGTCGGGGGTAGTTGTCAGGCAGAATTCAGTTTCAGTAAGCCAGGTTTCACCTAAATGTCACTTTTTGTTCCCAGTTTTCTACATTCAAATCAAACTGACAATTTTTACATATACATTAAATAATGACTTCCTTCAAGTCATTTCAGAATATAGTTTTACATTGTATCCACCTCTTAGCAAGTCTTTCCTTGGTCTGGTTTTGTTTCATTTGTTCAGTTTTACACAAAAGTCTGGTAGTTTTAAAACGCCGGCTTTCTGATAGTGGTGAGTACTGGTAATGCAACCATTTTTGGGATTAAGAAAATGAATTCCTCACAAGAAGGTTGTATCTTTGGAGTGGTCTCGTGCCAACTGCGCAGTTCTCCTATTCTGGCGTGAATGTGGGCAGCGATAGCTCATCCCCACATCCGCCCAGTCTATTGATTTAGTTTGTTCTGGGATAGAATAATGGCCGGCGACAGCTCATCCCCACATCGACCCAGTCTATTGATTCAACATTGGTCAAAACCCATGACAGCCCATAGGTGCCTATGGTCTGAACAAAAACCCGTCCTGAATCCTCACAGTCTTCCCCACTAAACCAGGTAGTCATGTTAATAAAATGCTCACCCCATAAAAGAAAAACCTCTGGCTCCACTGGAACGCCTTGCAGAGCCACTTGCTCTGTGAATGCCAGTATAAATTCGCCCATGTTTAAATAGTGTATTCCAGGAGTAGAACACACTATTCCTTGGTCAATAAATGAAATCGCCATGTTAAGTTTTGTCATCAAATCCCTTCCCAAAATATTAACTGGTGTCTGTTGCAAATATAAGAAAGGACCAGTCATGTCACACTCTCCAATAGAGACTGGTAATTCACCAGTAAAAGAAAATAGGCTTGTAGTTCCTGAGAACCCTTAATCATTCATGTCAATTCCTGACATTGGATACTTTTCCTTCTCATATACATAACCGAGTAGCCCCAGTGTCTACAAAAAATGAAAAAGATTTGCCTCCTATAGTCACATCAACCCTTGGATCCTCTTGGGGGTCTGGTGTCACTGATAGTACTGAACACATCTGTCAGCCTCTAAACTGTCCTATTGTGGGTGTATGCATAGTCCCATTCCTGTCAAAGGATTTCCTCCTACCACAGTGGCACCGCCTATTTTGGGTGTGAGTAATTGTGCCACGTTTGCATATTGCTGAGTCTGCATGGGGGCTTGTTGCGATTGCCTTTGTAGTGGAGTTATTTACAGTTGCTCACTATTGCACTCACAGTCTAGGGAGGATAGCTCAGGGGCAACGTGATCGTCTTGGAAGCAAGATGACACAGAGCATCACAGGGTCGATGCCCGGGTCCGCACTTTGAAAACTCTGGGTATTAAGCACATTATAAATAACCTATCATATCATATCATTGTACCTGTTGCACTCTTGGCGCTTGCATCTGATACAATGTCTGATCTTGGGGGAACCCTAGAATCCCCATATCTCTTCCATTTATAGTTTTCAAAAAATTGAGCTACTTTAATATATCATTTTTTTAGCAAAACATAGTGTTCCTAACGAAATCTTATGTATTAGAAGCCAGTCGGAATTCAACATTTGCAGATTCTGCAAAAATCAATCCGCGGTGGAGACCGTCCGACTCCTTCTATTACTATGCCCAGCTGTTGATCATATCAGAAGACCTTACTTGGAAAAAATCTTTGCCTCATCGTACATACATGACGAAGATCTTTGGTGGTCTCGTTTGATAGGAGGAAAGAAAACATCTTGGGTAACGGCCACAGCAAAAATCTTGGACTGTATCTTTGAACGTCTCCGAATGACAGAGGGACAATAGAGAAACTTTGCCTCCTTTGTTCTTTCGTCACTCTCAGCTTCTTTTGTAAAAACCTCTGTAGGTTAAAAGCAATAAATAATAAAAAAAAAAATAGTGTTCCTAACTGGCATTCCTAATGTAGAGTGAAACCATCCTATATGTGTGTGCGTGTTTTTATTACAACATTGAATTCCTTCTCAGATTATCCATGTGTGTTTTTATGTGCATTGAGCCTTCAATCCATTGATTGCCTGTACTTTCACAAGATATGCGTATGTGCATGTGTGCATGTGTGTGTGCATGTGTGCATGCATGTGTGTGCATGCAAGTGTGTGTGCATGTGTTTGTGTGCATTTGTGCATGCATGTGTGTGCATGCGTATGTATGTGTTTGTGTATGTGCATGTGTGTGTGTGCATGTGGGTGTGGGTGTGTGTGTGCATGTGTGTGTGTGTGCATGCATGTGTGTATTCATTTGTCACTCCCCCTCTCCTTATAAGGAAATGGCCTCTGACCTAAATCAATTCATCATGCAAAATAATAATTAATATTGTGCTAAATAATTGTGTCACGTCGTCCTTGTTTTTCTTTGTCAGTGCCCAGCCTTTTTCATAAATATGTTTCATTTACACAAACCCTGCAAAAATCTAAATAATGCACTCCCTAGTCTTCAAAATCAAATTAATCAGGATGTGTGCTCTATAGAAAATACTCTTTTGACCTACTGTCTTCTTAATACAACTATTAAATATATCATACCTTTTTCTCTACTTTATGTGTAACCTTAGCCTTAGTGCATATGAGAGTACTTCCCCTTATTAGTTACTGCTTCCTCATTCTAAATACAAATGTTTGCATTAATACATGCACTTTCAATATTTTTGCCGAAAAAGTAGTTTTTTTATTTATTCTTGCTATTCCCATAAATATTCACTGTGCTTAGTTTAATATCATTCATTTTTGCATGAATCTATTTTAATGTAATTTGCACTCATAATCACATTTTTATTCTCAGCAAGATGCTTCACAAATTGTGTGATCTTAGACATATTTCTTCTTTTTCTTTCTTCAAATGCCTCTATATTTTAGTTATGCTGTTCAGTGGGGGAAATACTGTCCCCCCTCTCGAAGCCTTTCCAATCTGCTCTGGCCCTGATGCTCATGCCTAAGTTTGAATGTATAACATCCCTATGACTCTGCATTGTATTGTGGTGCATATCCCATGTCTCCTCTCTTTGTCCTTTATTACCAATATTCTCACTGTTCTGGTTACCCAAAGCACTCTGTTTTTCATTTTGAAATCTGCCTTTCCTTTTGTAGCATACGGAAACCTCTTAGCAAAACATCTTCCCTCTCTTCCTCATCCATGTGATTGGCCCATACATGCCTCATGATCTATGCTCCTTTCAAATATACCATTTATCACTAATGTAAATGCCCACATTGCTTCAAAATAAATTGTAACAAATCAGGGATACTCTAATGTGTTCTTAACAGAGAAAGTATCCAATATTAACTCCAAAAGTAACCAACAAACCCCTTTACAATCGGACTATTGTATGACTTTCAACACTGACCCAATCGGACCACCCTAGTTCACACATGTGTAAAAACTGGGAGCAGCTTCTACCGTAAAACAATACATTCTCAATAGTGGTTTCAATCACACATAGTTTTTTGTCAAAACAGCAATTTATAAAAAATATATACCTTCGCTTAACCCAAACATTCAGGGGCTCAACTATTCCATAATGTCACACAATTCAATCCAGTGCTTCTCTCATCTTCTGGTTTCAATAAACATACACAAATGCCATGATAAAAAGCTGTTTTTTTCAAAACGTACTCAATTGCCAATTTCCTCAGCTGAAATGTGTCATACAAACCTACAGTTGAGCTTCCTTATACAAAAACACAAGCATTACATGTATGTATTTCAAATGAATCCTTAAAAAAAGAAAATTAATTCATTGACCTTTGTTTCAAAACTAATTTTCCATGAGGGTCAGAGTCAGCCCTGGCTCACTTGCAGCTTGGTACAAATTTTTCAAAAAGAATACACAAATGACCACTACTTGTTTTAAACAAACATATATACATCAGCTTTGGTACCATCTGGTTGTCACTTGTTTCAATCATATCTTTATGACATTTTTATGTACCTTCCTTTTCAATGTTAAATACACATACATACATTTTCCTAAATTGACCAAGATTCCGCTAATGTTTCATAAAAGATATTTTCAACAGCATATTGCTGCTTCTCTGTGCAAACTGATACATAGCTGTTTTGAATCGCAAAACTATCTTTTGTTTTTCAAAATTCACGCAGCCTTGAATTCCTGCAACTATTTAATCACTACTTGGCTTTGTGTCAGCACAAGGAGCCTTGGCCCATCTTCAAAAGCACTGCAGTTTGGAACATAAATGTCACTGTGCATGTCAGTGCGTAGCTCTTTATTAGCTGCACATCTTATTAAAGCTATATTTCTGCCTTGTTATTTTTTCTAACATGTGTCAAATTACCTTAATTTGCTAAAACAGAAAAGGAACCTATTGTGAAATTTGGACTCATAACTCAATTAAACATTTGTTTTCCAACTACGCACTTTTTTCCCAGTCATGAATCTCCTACATCTCTTATCTTTTTTCTCCTTCATTTCTATCTTTTGTTCATTGAATTCCTACCGTTCAAAACATTTCAGTCTGTGAAAAGGCTTCTCATTGTGTGTATATACATTTTAACCCTTTACATGACTTCACTCGCTTGTTTTAAAGGTGCAAAGTAGAGTCACAGTGTGACTGCATATTTTTTCTCCAAAACATCTCAGACAAGAAATATGAGCACGCCCCATCAATTGCCGCTCAAACCTTTCATTTCAACAGCCTGTCTATTCTTTTGATTGGCGCCAATCACTTTGCTATGCTCAATCACTGTTGCTCCTCAAATTACTTCACAAAACAATCAGACAAAGTAGTCAACTCTTTACATAAAAACCTTAGTGATCACTCTTAATCTCTGCCCCTAATTAATATCCTGTTACAGGATTTAGATTGTCTTCTTATATTAACCTGTCCATACATAGCCTAGTGACCCCGATCGTGGTGTAAGACAACCTCTTCTAAAACACCTTAGGTTAGGACTCATGGGCTTTCTCTCTCTCTCTCTCTCTCTTTACTTTTCTGTTACATTCCTGTTACTTTCTAAATTACCACAATCGGCTTAATATATACATAAGCATGTTTTATTTAAATTTTGCCTCTGTCTCTCATAATACATACCATGCCAAGTGTGTCATACTGACAGTCATCGGGATACACAACGCCCCTGACGGAAATGAGAGCACACTGCAGTTTTTCACTTACCTTGTCTCACTTCAGGTATCTACCCATGTCAATCAGCACATCAACATGAATCCTGGGTCCTTGTGTTTGAATCTTTATGAAAGATTTTTAGGGTCCCTTCTCATGGTCGACAAGTGAACAGGGGTCTATTCCCATCAAGCTTTCTGGCATCCATGAATTCTGGCTCGGAGACAAACAGAGGAACAGGCACCCGGGTGGTTTCCACAGCAATTTTTTTAGATGAAATTACAAGACGCTTCTGGAAAAGCACCCACAGTCCTTCTGCCTTTCCCTTGCTTATAAAGGCTTATTTGGATGATGCAACACCCTCATGCAAATTGATACTTTTTTGGAGCATGTATCTAATAGGTCCATTTAGTCAGAGAAAAACCCTGCCTTTCCTCCAATTGGATGATTTATCTGATGGACCCCAAGCCCACATTAGTCATACTTGGCATTAACACTTACTATCTGACACATAGACTGATAGACTATTTTAGACCAGCTGAAAACAATTGCAACATCAGTTCTCGTCTACTCTTCAAGGTTCTGCCAAGTTTAGACAGTGTCTCATACCGTGGCAAAATAAATAACAACTTATTATGTGATGCCAAATACTGCAGCTGTTCTGTCAAATTTGTTTTCAGAAAGTACATCAAGCCCTTCTCAATATGAATCTTGTCTGGTTTCCCTGCCAAATACCAAATTTAACCTCCTAGACGTAATTATCTCACAGCGAGATGCTGCCAAAGACCATTCCTTACCAGCATGTGTCAGGGCTTTCACACTAGACACCTGGCTGGGAAGTGTACACCATTTTGTGCTTTGGGCATCCATTTTGAAATATATCCCAGTCTGCCACTGTGCTACCCATTAGGGAAATGTTATTTAATTTGAATTAATTAAGCATTTCTTTTTCATAATATATTTTTACATATTCATGATATATGTGTGATATGTAAAGTACCCTTCAGTTCCTGGTTCATTTCAACTCAGATATTGCAGCGAAACATGCACTTTTTAAACTTTTTAAAGGAGGCGCTAGAACCTTCATTTCTGCAATAATGGAACCATCAATCTACCTATCAGGTTACCTGTACTCCGTTGAGGGGGCCAAGGGGTCAGCACCCCTCTACACTACCTCAACCAAAACTAAGGGTCTGTCAAATATCAAGATGTCCAAAGCAAAATGTTCTGTGTCCCAAATACTATTCTTGCCCTCACATTCTAAAATTAACTGTAAGGTGAAAATGGTAATGTCTTTGGCCTTAAAAATGCACAGATGTTGAAGTTAAAAAAGGAAAGACATAATTCCAACACAAAAGTTTCCAATGGATGAAGTTCCAGGGGATTGCACGCTTCACCAGTTTTTCTTTTCAAGATACTTTAAACTCCTAAGGGTACAAGTATTCCTTTGAATTCTCTGATCAACAACAAAACAACTAGTATAGAAAATAATGCAGCTGTTAGTTCACATTTTGTAGAATACCTGGTGCACTCCCCTTCCAGGTTTCATCACCATTTTAATGTAACTCTTTATTCACAGTCTTGGCTTTGCCTGGTATATTCTCCTACCAGGACTTCCTCATGTGATTCACTTTACACACTCACCAACATGACTTTGCCTGGTATACTCTCCTGCCAGGGCTTTCTAATGTGCACACACTTACAAACTTGTATATATCTTGCATTCATTCCGCTATTCCCCCTTTGGAAATATTGGGTTTCATATTCCCTTTTATACATTTCGTTTACTCTTATTTTTCCTTGGTAAGGTTGCTGAAATGCCCCAGTGTCCAGTTTCCCTCCTGAGGACTCACCAGCTTCCTGTGATGTTCTTAGGTTCTCCCGTGGCAAATGTAAAGCAGTGCTTCTGCATCCTGTTCCCACTTTCCAGGCTCACCGACTTTGTTTGGCAGCTTCTGCATTCTTCGCGGCTCTTGCTCACTTACTGTGTGCTTCTCTGTGTTTGGGCAGCGTGGATACTGCTTTTGAGTTCCTGTGATCACCAAGACATTTTCCCTCTTCCTCTCACAGCTTCTACGCAGCAGACCAGCTTCTGCAGTCTTCTTATAATTATTATTTTAATCATTAATTGATTGTTGATAATGTGCTTAATACCCAGAGGTTTCTAAGCGCAAACCCGGGGATCAAACCTGTGTTGCACCGCTTCATCTTGCATGTTCCTCCTGAGCTATTCTCCCTTCTTCAACTGGCCTTCTTCCCGAGAAGGCTGGCTCCACAGGCTTAGCTGCAGCACAGTAGTCCCTAGGTTTGCACTAAGAGGACAAGGCTTTCCCAGTCAGTCTCTCTCCCCTGTCAGATGATTAGGGTTTTTTATTGTCCCAGCACCTATAATGCACTTGCAACAACTAGAGCGCGTCTTGTGCTTCTCACCTTTACTGATCCTCTTTACTCCATTCAGCTTTCTGTCCCAGTACTTTTACATGCATGGAAATGGTAGTCTGTTCTTGATAACCTATGCATAGAACACTGGAAGGTATTCTCAGTAGCTTCCATGGGTGGTTGAAGGGAGCCATGCCAATATGCCATAAAGGGATGGGGAATGGAAGGGGTATTCCTATAAGGAAAAGGGGGACACCATGATGCATCCGATGATGTCATATCACCCGTCTGAGGGTCACCTACCCCCATGTGGTCCTCCCTCATGTAGCAGCCCTGAGGGTCAGAATCAGATAGCGGCTGCCATCCCCTGGCCACATGAGGAGAGATTACTGCTGGGAAAGGAGTGATGACATCATCAGTTTCATCTAATACCCTTTCCCTAATGTTGCTCGTTCTCTCAGCATCTTTAGGAAACGGGAAAGGAAGTCTACATTTCGCTGTTCTCTTCCTTTTCGGTATTCTACCGTAAAACCATAGGGCTGCAGATCTAAGAACCAGCGCATGTTTTGTGCATTGGTATCCTTGCAGAGGCTAATCCATGTCACTGGAGAATGATCAATAACCATTCTAAACCTCTGGCCAGTGAGATAGTATTTTAGATATGATCCCGATCCACTGCTGACACCATATGTGAGGCGCCAAGAATGAGATGCGGACACAGACAGCTTGTGTTTGTTGCTATAGACCTTTATTTAAAATAAAAATGGGCTGAAAAATGCCTTGCTGTCCCTACTTTAAGAGGTGATTCCCTACCTCAACCAAAACTAAGGGTCTGTCGGATGCCAAGCTGTCCAGAGCAAAATGTCCTGTGTTCGTAATACTATTCTGGCCCTCACCCACCATCTAAAATGAACTCAAAGATGAAAAGGTTAATGTCTTTGGCCTTGAAAGTGCACATATGTTTAAGCTCAAAAAGGAAATGTGTAACTCCAACACAAAAGTTCCCAATGGGTAAAGTTCAAAGTTCCACGGGATTGCTCCATTCCCCAGGTTTTTGCTTGAAGAAACTTTAAACTCCTAAGGTTATGAGTCCTCTTTAGAATTCTCTGATCATCAATAAAACAACAGGTATAGAAAACAACTTGACTTTTAGTCCCAGTTTCATAGGATACCTGGTGTACTCCCCTACCATGTTTCTTCCCCACTTTAATTTAACTCTTTGTTCACAGTCTTGTCTTTATCAGGACTACCTTATGTGATTCACTTTACATACTTGCCAACTTGAATTTGCCTGATATACTCTCCTGCCAGTGCATTTTAATGTGCTTCACTTAACACACGTGCAAAGTTGACTTTGCCTGGTATACTCTCCTGCCAGGGCTTTTTCATGTCTTTCACTTGAAACACTTGCAAACTTGTATATATCCTGCATTAATTCTGTCATTCCCCCTTTGGAAATATTTTGTTTGATATTCCCTTTTATACATTTCCTCTACTCATATTTTTCCTTGGTAAGGTTGCTAAAATGCCCCGGTGTCCCAGTTTCCCTCCTGAGGACTCACTGGCTTTCTGTGAGTCCTCAGGAGGGACTATTCAGCTCTCCCATAGAAAATCCAAAGCAGCACTTTGGTGTCCCGTTCCCGATTCCCGGGCTCACCAACTTCGCTTAGCATCTTCTGCATCCTTCGCGTCTCTTGTTCAACTGCTGTGTGCTTCTCCAGGTTCCGGCGGTGTGTATACTGCTTTCCAGTTCCCGAGATCACCACCAAGTTTTCCCTCTACCTCTCACGGCTTCTATGTGGTGGACCGTCTTCTGCAGTCTTCTTCCTCTGCCATTCTCTCCAAGCCAGCTGGCTCCACAGTCTTCTCTGCAGCACAGTAGTCCCTCAGTCGATACTGAGAGGGTGAGGCTTTCCAGGCAACATCCCTCCGCTGTCAGCTAATTAGGGTCTTTGAATGTCCCAGCACATATCATGCACTCTCAACAATTTGAGAGCATCTTGTGCTTCTTGCCTTTACTGATCCTCATTACTCCATTCAGCTTTCTTGTTGCAGTACTTTCAATTGCAGTTCTTGGTAACTTATGCATAGAACATTGGAAGGCATTCTCAGTAGCTCCCATGGGTGGTTGAAGGGAGCCATGACTATATGTCATTAAGTCATGGGGAATTGACCGGGTATCTCTAAAAGGAAAAGGGGGATATCATGTCTTATCCATTGATGTCTTATCGCCCCTCTGAGGGTCACCTACCCCGATGTGGTCCTCCCTCATATAGCTACCCCTAGGGTCAGGATCAAAGAGGCTACTGCTTGGAAAGGGGTGATGACATCATAGATTCATCACATACCCCACATTTCCCCTTGACCATTCTCCTGCTTTACCTTATGCTATTTTCTCTTCCTAGATTTTCCTCGACTCCATTCCCTATATTTCCATCCATATCATTTGTCCTACTAACTCTTTTGTTCTGCCTGTTTGTTGCAAGCAACATGCTGACAAATTTTCAAAATGGTTGTTTTTTTGGAAAAGAAAATTCATCAGAATTACAGAACATTATAACCTCAAGGTGTTGTCTGTGACCCCAAGGACTGACTCTCAGTCATTGAGTTTTAAGCACTACAACATTCATATAATATAACAAGCAATTCATGCACTTCTTGTTTATCTCGTGTTGTAGCAACACTACCTTACTGGTGCGGTCAAAGCATTCACTTTGTAGCCCAAGCCTCTAGTCATGATGACATTTGCTTTATTATGAAAGCTAACATGTTTGAACGTTTCTCTGATTCACCTTTCCCTTATACAGTTGTTCTTTTCCATAAACCTCACTCTTCATCAATTAGGCATCCTCTGGCAGAGGTAACGCAGTCTTTTATTAGTAAGTATTTTCGTGCCAGGATATTTCTGAAGTTTAGAAGACCAAGATGGTGAATCGCGATTTTAACAGGTGAATGACCTCCCTTCTGGAATAACCTACTTTAGAGGATACACCAGAAGAAATGTGATTAGCTAAGGTTTTAGGCCAACTTTGTATCCTGAAATTATACATTTCTGTATTTCTCAGTCTTCTACATGTAGTGTCTCACAATCAACATACAGCAAATATACAGCAAATATTTGGATTTTCATGCTATACTCCTCACTTATTTTGCTCTTCCCCTAACAGAAATAAATAGCTTCTGCTGCTCAAACAATCATCCTCCAGCACCTCCCTGATGAATACCACCACTACTAGTCATTGTAAAATAACACATGGTCTGCACATAGTTTTGATGACCGCAGTGAACCTGAGCCTGGCAGAAGCTCAATCAGATGCAGCTCCTCCTGTGCATGTTTACGGGGCAGCAAGACGGAACTGTCGAGACATGTTAGCTGAGTCAAACAGAAATGTTGCACATGCTGGTCAGTGGCATTCTGCTATCAGGCCCGGAGAGTCTGGGAACATTCATGCACCCAGTGAAGGAGCAGATGCCTTGACCTATGGCTAATTGTAACAATGCCTGAACTGGGCATTGGAAGTAATTGACGACTCCTATATGGTATTAATAGGGAATGACACTCACAGCGAGGGAAGGCAAACATTGAATGAGTGGAAGAGAATGCTAATTGGTATTCTCATACTGACCGCAGAAGAAATTAAATATGATCCTGACGAAAGTGGCACGACACTGAACACGTCACCGAAACAGGTTGACCATTAAAAAGATATCCGTTTAGTATGATTAATGGATAGTGTTTGAAAACAATTACCTTTTTAACCAATTGGATTAGCATCATGCATAGTGTATGAAGTGCTTTTTGGTCTGCCAGTTATAAACTCTGGGGACAGTGGAATAAAGCAGTATCAAAATTCCAACCCGACTTTTACTAGGCAGTATTCCAGATGTTAACTTCTAATTTTGATTTGGGTAAAGTATTTTAGTCATTTTCTAGTATCAGGTTTTTTAGCAGTTTAGCAGAAGGTCAACATTGTTGGTCTGTTCCTTTTAGATCGGTGGCTCACCAGCTCATGCTAAGGGCAGCCACTGTTCAAGGACAGGTTAGACTTTCTTGAGGGAGAGTAATAGTTTAGTTTAAAGAATATTGAAAGTGGCGAGACCTGTCCACAATTGTGTGTAAATGTGGTTACTGTTGGTGGATGCTGTCCATACCTTTAGTAGCAATAGTGGTCCCTATGTGGTAGCTTCAACCTTAGCTTAGACAGATAAGGGTGGAGGATCTGATTGTTTTGTCTTGAAGTTGTTTATGGATTTCCTTGATGGGAGGACCATGTTTCATGACAGTCAATGAGCTTCTCTTTGAATTTCAGACTGGGAGTTCCTATTCCATGGCCAGCTTCTTTTTGACAAACATTACTATGGAGTAGACTGCATCTCCTTTACCTTTGATCCATGATATCCTGAGATGTATCCTTTACATCATCAGCTCATGCCATGCACATGGCACAATCCCTTCTGCACACAAAACAGGTCAAATCTCCACCTCCTCAAGAAACCATCCCTCAACGCCAGACCCTGTGAGCATTAGCTTCCCATCACAATACTCCCAAACCTTGGCCGAATCATGGAGTGCATTGTCACGAGCAGACTCCAACAGCATATCACCACAAGCAACCTCCTGAACCCCTAACAGACAGGTTCCACCCCAGAAATAGCAATGAGACTGCCACACTGCACATCCTGAATGACCTCTACAACAGCACTGACAAAGGACAGACAGACGTATAGTCGTCCGTGATCTCTCTGCAGTTTTCTACACTACTGTCCACACCATCCTCCAAAACATCCAATCACACAAGATGAAACTCTCAGGCACTTTTCTCAACTGGCTACCCCTTTCTCACTGACAGGACACGCTGTGTCTCCATGTCTCCTATCAATCAAACCCCCACCTCAGTCAAAAAACACAGTGCAGCAAGGATCCTCCCAATCCCCCCTCCACTTCAAACTACATGTTGAATACCTTGGATAGATTGCTGGCAACCCTAACATCCACATTGACCAATGCATAGTCAACCCACAAATGTACTTCCAAATCTCCACCTCCTCATAACTCCACTACCTCAGATATCATCTCTTGATCTTCACCACCTAGATGGCCACCCACTTCGTCAATCTCAACCCATCCAAAAGGGAATACCTCATAATCCCCCACACCCAGCATAAACCCAAACTCACCCCTGGATAAAGAAGTCACCTCTGACAACTCACACATATCACTCCCAACACCAATAAAGTTAATCGGCTTCACCATCATCCCCCATGTATCCTTCACACACCACATAGTCGATGTCACCAAAACATGCAAGCTACAGCTATAACTCCTACACAAGATTAGACTCATCCTTCCCCCAAACACTTCCATACCACAGTCAGGGCACTAATTGTCTCTAAACTGAACTGTGCAAATGCTATCCTCACTTGGCTTGCCAACAACACATTTGCCCCCTTACAAGTCATACGTAATGCAGCTGGACAACTCATTCTACACCTGACCGAACACTCACACATACCATACCTCTCGCCCAGGTCCACTGGCTATAAATACACCATATAATCGCTTTTAAGGGAGCCTGCATCCACCTAAGAACCCATCCTACCATCACAACAAATTGAAACCCATCACCCAAACAAACAATGGATAAGCCAACCAAAATCTTCTGCACATTGCGCTCTGCAAGCTAACCTGCACACACAAATAATTATTCACTCAGTAGGCACCCAGAGCCTGGAATGCCACCCCACCCTACATCCATGCCTCTTCCATCATCACCTTCCGCAAAAACCTCAAAACCTATCCCTTCCCAGGCACCTGACCAAACAGATCACCTCCCCTGTTATCCTTTGCCTATCAGTATCTTCATAACCTCCTCTGAAAACATTGTTTCATCTTTTTCACCTCCTACCGTTTGAACTTTGTAAGGTGCTTCAAGACCCTCTGCATAGAGCTAGGACTATATGAAAGTTTAAATACAATAATGTTCAACCCTTTCCTACCTATTCTTTTGTTGGGTGCTTTACTTTAAAAGGTAAACCAGGACTCTAAATGCTTGGGAGTTGATCCATTGTTGCTTGATTATTGCCTACCTAGTGGAGTCTGTTATCCATTCCTGCTTGGTGGGTCTCCCATGCAGTCCACCTGGACGTAAAGTCTTTTGGTTAATCACAGACTTGCTTTTTTACAGTACTCCGTTCTCCTAGAACTTATATCAAGTCAGCGTGCCCATCTATTTCCATATGCTGTGCTTCTTTTAGTTTTTCCCTTCCGTCTCGATCTTTAGTCTCCAAATGACCAGACTGCATTTTTGTTGTGCCTTAAAGTGTTTGCGTTTGGTGAGACCAGCCATGTCATGACATGAGCACCTCTTCTCATCAAAAGTATTCCCACTGATTTTCCTGCAACATCTTTTAATATGCAGGGATCACTACATGGTTGGCCGCATGTTGGCGTTAGTTATTGATTCCTGGCACCATCCTTCCCCCCTTTGGGAACACTGTTTATAATAGTTAACTATTAATTTCTTCCTTTGCTGCTGTCTTTTAATTGTTCCACCTCATTGGGTTCCTTGGGAATTCTGTATCACTGCTGAGTGTATAGGAGTTAACACAACCCCCTCCTGGTGCATAGGCTATGGGATAGCTCAAAGGCAATGCCTCTGTCTTGGGAAAAAAACAACGCGTAGCAACACAGGTTCGAATCCAGGGCTCACACTTAGAAACTGGTCTCTGGTATTAAGCGTGTTACAAAAGAACAATTATAATGATTATTATGACGTGCAATTGAGCATTGGCGGTTATTACCTGAGTGGTTGTTCTAGCCAACCCTTCTTTCTACAGCAGCATTGTGGGAGGTGTCAATAAAGCTACCTTGATTGTGGTGGCCCCTCATTGGTAATCACCTTCAGCTGACAGAATCCCACTTTCTCCTATGTCTGCCTTGAAAAATATCCCACAGTAGAATTGATGAAGTAAAACTGAAAAGGTAAACACACATTATATTAAAAGTAATCAGAAATATTGAAGAAAGTGAAAAAATAAAGAAAGCACAATACTGAAATTAGATGTAAAATTTCAATTTTAAAAATATTTCTGTACAAGGCATTTTGTTTTAAAAAAGGGAGACATATCTATTGCGAACAGCCATGTTACATTGACGGTATTCCGGCTCCCCCCTGTAGCAGAGGACACCCCAAAGCTGTGCCTTAGGCAGTCTATCAGCAAACAACGCAGTGTTAATATAAACATGAGGCAACCCATCGTATCCCTGAATATAACTGGACATCTCATTATATCAGGAGCGTCACTTTTTGTGGAAACTTGGCCTTTTGAAGTATTATGTTCTTAATGTATGCAGGAACCAGACTGGAGACAGGTATTTATAAAGGGAAGTTACTTTATTTAGTTACAGGGCAAGCTATAGGAAGTAGGTAGGAGCTCAAGGTATATATATCTTCTATAGTCTCTCTCCCATCCTGTCTGTCCCAACTGACACTACTGGAACCTTGGTGTAGTGTAGGATTCCAGGCTACTAGGCTACATTCTGATACTTGCATTTGTGCACTCAATACAAGTCACATACTACACCTTTTCACTCTTTTCTCAATTTTTGGGGTTACACTTTCAATACATCTTTTGAACATCTCCCTCTCTGTTTTCGACGGCTAAGTGAACAGAAGCATTTAGCCTGTTTCTTGCCTTTGATGTATGCTCCTTATACTTTAACAAAGGTCCGTTTGTTAATACTGTTCTCTGTTACCTTTGAAATGTGTCTTCCCATTTCATTAAGGTGACATTACTTTGTACGAAATAACCTCCTGTTAAAGCTGCATTCTCTTTGTATTGTCTTTATTTGAAGTGAATATTATATTCAGTTTATGTTTTTGCTGTAGGGGTTTCATCATATATTATTCAAACTGTACACCATCTCTCATCCCCAAGACACTTCTGGCACATACAGGCAGCCCAGCCCGTTCATACGTGTTGCTTTATGTATTATATGTTCTTAAGGCTGCAGCACGTCAAAATATGTCCTTGTTTTGGACCATTCAGTTTCCTCAAGCAGAGGTGCTCTGGAGGGCTGGTGGATTTGAGGAGTCGCTAACTGTCTTCTCATTTTCTGCTTTTTTTGGGGAGGCTGCTGTGAGGAGAGTTTGTCTCTTTTTCGTCCACGGCTCTGGTGTGCTCTCCAGAGCTGCCCAATGTTTTGGTTCATCCTGGTGCCCCCGTAACATGGCCTGCCAGGAGGCCCCTGCAATGGTTACAAGGGTAGGGGTTGGCAATACTCCTTCCCTATCTGGATGGAAGCTGCACAGAGAACCGACCCACCACACAGACCTTTGAAGCTTACATCACACCTCCGGACGTTCGCTGCGGTATTGGGCTGCCCCCTACGAAGTCTTCTCTGGTGCTCTTTTCTTCTGGCTCGGCACAGTGCCAGAGTCTAGGTAGCTATCTTTGCACCAAGCTAATCGGTGTCACATTGAAGGAATCTGTGTCACGCCTTAAGCCAATTCAACTGCATCTTGTCCTAACAGGGCAGATCACTCAGTGTTTTGGCCCCTCCTCTCAGAAGCACAGTCTTTTTAAGGGAGATGGTTTTTAGCCTTAGAGAGGTTGGGTTCTGAATCAAACTGGCAGAGCAGTTGTCCACGCCCCTTTTCCCCTCCACACCACTTTCACATTACCCCATGCCATTTCCACATTGCCTAATAAAAATGTCTACATTTTCAATTTCCGCACGTAGAAGATTGCACAATGTCAATTCACATTGCCTCTAAATAGATGAGTTAAAGCTTTCATTTTTTGAAATAATGTATCCCATGCAGTCACATTTCCTGTTCATTTAGAAGATCACTTATGCCACATATGTACACATTGTCCCAAGGTCCCACATTCACCTGCCCCTTCTCACATTACCCCAAGAGAATTGTCCTACTGGTGGCTTCTGGTTGAGAGCAACTTGTTGTGGGTCACTGTCTTTGGTACATGAAGGCTATTTATTTATTTATTGTTTGCTTTTTAGGCGCTCATACAGCAAGTACATTCTGTTTCAAAGTTCCCACAGGACAACAGGGAGGGGGCAAGCGGATGGGAAACATTAAAATACTTAAACAATATCAAATAGAGTGGGGGGAGAGAGGAAGGACAAACTTACCATGCTTTGTGAGTGTTTAGAACGTGGAGGTGCAGAAGGGAGGGGGAATGCATAGGTGCTGTGGTTCTCATAGGTGAGCAACAGGTGAAGTGCAATGTATGGTAAGTGCGATCCTCCAGGGTGGAGGTTGTGCCAAGGCAAGTGCTGAGGATAAACAGAAGTGGCGGGTGATTTGGTATTGGAGGTCAGGCCCCCAAGGATGCATAAGGGGCCTGAACACCAAACATGCAACTTTGAGAATTAGCAGAGGAGGGGGTGGGGAGAGAGGAGGTTAAGAGGAAAGTGTGGAGGAGCTTCTGGAATTTGGGAAAATCCTGCTCAAGTTGAAGAAGGAGGGCAAGGCTGTTCCAAAAAAGGGAGCCAACTGAGGAAAGTGATCAACCTCCTGCCCTTTGTTTAGCAAAACACTTTACACACAAAGAGTTGGTGCCAGAGGAGTGCAGAGCTCTAGAGGGAGAATATTTAGTAAGGGAGAGGTGAAGGCAATGTGGTCCCCGGCCCCAGACAGCCTTGTGGATGATCCAGAGGGATTTCTGGATCATCCAGAATCTAATTTGTTAAGCAACCAGGAGCTAGTGAAGACTTTTAGGGCAGAATAGATGCAGCCCCTAGGCTTGAGACCAAGGATAAGTCTTGCTGCCATATTCTGGATTAGCTGGAGGGGTCGCAGAGTGGAAGAAGATAGATTCAGGAGGAGGCTTTTGCAATAGTGAAGCCTAGAGAGAACCAGTGCTCGGGTAACAGTGAGCTTCTGGGGGAAGGTGAGAAAACTTAGAATTCCTCTGAGAAGGAAGAGCAGAACGTGGGACTTCTTGTCAATGGCCTGAGTGTGTGGGAGGAAGGAGAGAGAGGAGTCGAAGATACCACCAAGGTTTCTGGCTTCAGAAGGAGGAGCACGGGGAGAGCCCATCGAGGAAGGCCAGAGTGAAGGGAATAAGTAGGAAGCAGGGATCCTAATGGGAAGGATCCCCGTTTTTTTTTATTAAAGAAACTACCGTTTTTTACAAAAAGAAAAATACTTTTGTCTCAAAAGGGAAAGAAATCTGGAAAGAAAAAAAAAGAGAGCTCCAATCCTCCGTTTAACAAAAACGGTATCATACCATTCACATCTCTACAGAACCAAGAAGAGAAAAAAAAACAGCTTAACACAACTTTGTCTCTAAATTCCATGACTCCTTCTAAAGGGTGAGACAAATCCCGCTCATGCTTCTAAGCAACAATGCACAAAAAGAAACCAAGAAAAGGAAGAATGAAAAAATTAGCCATGACTTCATGCAGCAGTTAAGGCGAAAACTTAGATAAAAGAGCCACCAACATTCAAACACCTAAGCAGCAATTCAGTGCAGGATCGGCTCGTCCAACCTAAGAGGCCGACTATGTGGCAGCTTCATAGACATGTATTAAGGAGAAGATTGCAACAACACATTTAAGTAGTTTACAATAGTGCAAACATGTTTAACATTGTTGCCACTGGAAATCAAACACCGCCATGTCTCCGTCAAGAGGTGCAAATTGGACAAGATATATGATATGATATGATATGGCATTTGTAACGCGCCTATACACAAGTGTTTCAAGGTGCGACGAGGCAGGGGGGGAAACAAGGGGAGACTGACAACGATCCTACTAGGCCAGGTGTCATTCAGATCGCGCAAGTGCAAGGGTAGAGGGGAAGGGAAAAGTGCATGGGGGAAAGGGAGAGGGGAACGTGCAGTACAGGGTTATTAGCATACAGCATACCGGATAAATAACAAAGGCCAGCTGGTGGCAAGTGTGAGGTAAGTGCAGACAAGTGCTGGGAAGGGGGGCTGTAGCGATACAGACACAGTCCCGCAGTGCAGTGGTTGCCGGGGAGGCAGTGCAGGGGAGAGTGGCTGGGCCAAGGACCAAGAACGGTGAGTGGCCCAGTTGCAAATTCAGTGCAGTTTCAGTAGTATTAGCAGGGGAGAGGGGGAGAGAAAGCGGAGGCAAAGAGGAAGGTTTTGAGGTGCTTCCGGAACAGGAGATGGTGCTCCTCAAGTTTCAGGGAGGTAGGAAGGCTGTTCCAGAGGGAGGCCCCTGCAGCGGAGAGAGAGATCTGCCCCCAACTCGTTGTTTGGAGAAGCGGCTGACCCTAAGGGAGTTGGAGGCGGATGAGCGAAGAGCTCGAGAAGGAAGATATTTAGGAAGAGAGTTGAAGGTATTTTGGCCCAAGGCCCCAGGCGGCCTTGTGGACAATGCAGAGGGTTTTGAACTTTATCCTCGCAGTCACTGGGAGCCAGTTTAGTGATTTCAGTCCTGGAGAGATACGGTCCCTGGGGTTGAGGCCAAGGACAAGTCTCGCAGTCCTGTTCTGAATGAGTTGCAAAGGGCGGAGAGTAGAGGCGGACAGATTGACATAGCGGCTGTTACAGTAGTCCAGCTTCGAGAGAACCAGGGCTCTAGAGACAGTGAGCTTCTGGGGGAAGGAGAGGAAAGGAAGGATACCTCTGAGGAGGTGTAGCTGGTAGTGTGACTTCTTAGAGACGTCGGATATGTGAGGAGAGAAGGAAAGTGTGGAGTCGAAGATGACCCCAAGGTTTTTTGCCTTGCAGGTAGGAGCAGGAAGAGGGCCCAGAGAGGCCTGCCAGAGAGCAGCAGGGAAGGAGGGAGTGGGACTGCCGATGAGTAGAATCTCAGTCTTAATGGCATTAAGGCAGAGGTTGTTGGCGGCACACCATTCCTGGATAGCAGAAAGACAGTCAGAGATGAGGGAAGGAGAAGAGGAGGCCGAGGGTGGCCTGAAAATGAGCTGGGTATCATCCGCATAGCACTGAAAGTAGGGGCAGAGAGCGGCGATGCGGTGGGCGAGAAGTGCCAGATACTGGTTGAACAGCCAGGGAGAGAGGTTAGATCCCTGGGGGACACCACAGGTAGAGAAAAAGATGTCAGAGAGGAAAGACCCCAGAGGACCTGGGAGGGTCGATTTGAGAGGAAAGAGGTCAGCCACGCCAGAGCCTGACCAGTGATACCCAGGTTATCACAGAGACAGTTGAGCATGATGGTATGGTTGACAGTATCAAAGGCAGAAGAGAGATCAAGCAAAATGAGAACACATGGAATGTTAGAGTCAAGGTTCGAGAGCAGGTCCTCACGGCTGTTTAGAACGTAGATCATAGGTAGCTTGGCCTTCAAGAATTAGATGTTTCAAGGATTCAACTGGCCCTCGGCAAAAGCGGCATTGATTGTATTTAGTCAGTGGGTCTTTCCTTTGCCATAAGATTTCCTTTGTTTTCAGAATATTCAATCGAAATCTGAGGAATTGCTCACAATAATATTGTGAGTAACATCGCGCCCGGTATGTTGATTGAGAATTTAGTTTTTTATGTTCAATGCCCAACCATTTTGTCGAAGCCAATTTTTCATGTTTTTCCATGTTGACAATCCATGCCCAAGAATCGAATTTTCTTTTTGCGTGTTGTGGCCGGATAGACAGATTGTAATTGCTAATTTCCGCAGCATCGACCCAATTTTTCACTCTTGCCTGCCATTGAACTAATAGACAGACATGAGTGGACTCATGAATGTTTGTGAATATACGATAGGCCAATGGTTTGCTGTCCACTGACATCTTTCACAGGAGTGCAATGGAGTGCAATGGATTTCCAAATCATGTGACTGTATAAGGAGTTTAACGATAGTTCATGACATAAGGAGATAAGAGAGACACCTTGCGGATGGTTTAGGGCCCGTCGCCAAAAGCATCCCACCAGCTGGTTCCAGGTTTGCTCTTTAATGTTCCAACTTGCTTCTGCACCGAAAGTAAGTTTGGGTACTACCTTTTGCAGATAGAACATTAGAATAGGTGTTAAGGAGAATTTGCCAAAACTTTTATTTATTTTTGCAGCTTGAAGAGCCAGTCTTAAGGACTTCAATTTCAGGTCTTTTATCCATTGGAATTCGCAAATTGAGTTATTAAATTGAACTCCTAAATAACTTATAGAATTTACTGAGGATAAGAGATGGCCTCCAACAGCCCACCTCAAGGCTCTGTCCTTCCTGCTGGTCACAGGACCAACAGACACAATTTTTGTTTTTTCTGTGTTTATTTGAAGATCATTGGTGGATAAATAATCATAAAGTCAGAGAAGGAGTCGCTGAAGTCCGACTTGGGTTCGGTCCAACAAGACCAGATCATCTGCATAGGCAAAGTATCTTACAGAGATCTGGTTAATTTTAGATGGAAATCAGTGAGCTTGTTCTAAATGAAGTGGCAGATCCGCCAAAAACAATTTGAATAGATCGGCTGCAAGGGGGCAACCCTGCTTTTCACCCCTAGTTGTTAAGATGTTGTCTGATAATTTACCAATTTTATTAAGGCACACCCAAATTGAAGTGTTCGAATGAAGAGCCATTAACGGATTAAGGATGCTGGATGGACACTTCCATTTGTGTAATTTTGACCAGAGCAGCTTGCGGTTTATACCATCAAAAGCTTGCTTCATATCAATGATGGACTTTAAATCTTGCTTTCTGTGCTTCCAATTTCAAGATGGTTAATATTGAGAGGTTTACATCAACACCTATGCCCTTTGAGAATCCAGTTGAACTGTCGTCAAGAAGGCCTGCCCTTGAGCCCAATCCACCAGTTTCAATCTTAGGTTAGAACCAAAGATTTTGCCGATTGAATCTAGTAAGGCAATTGGGAGGTAGTTTTCAGGAATGTCCCAACGTCCTTTCTTGTGAATCGGGACCACAATTGCAGTTATCCATGACTCAGGAAGTATTTCATGCTTAGCGATGTTCTTTATAAGACACTTGATAAATGGAGCCCAGATCAGAATATTTTTTTTGAGCATCACATTACTGATCATGTCAGGGCCAGCAGCACGTGAATTCTTCAACAGTTTGATTGCGCAAATTATGTCATTCTGCAACATTGCCACATTCCAGTGCCCGGCTTTACTCCTGAAATGTGGTTCTGTTGCAAGTTTCGAGCTGTTGAACACTTTGGAAAAGTGCTCGCACCAAATATCGCCAGCAATGGTGTTCTGACTCGAATTCAAAGTGATCACGTGGCCCATGTTCAGAATTTGCCATATGTCGCAAGTATTTTTAGTTATTATGACCTAATCATCATTAGTTCAGCACGATCCTGCTCAATGATAATTCAATGCGACCTTGCCCAGTTCCTATACAGTGCTCGTCTTGCCTTCACTTCTTCTTGTGATTTATGTTTTGAAGTGGTTTTTTTATTTTTATTTGTCGCAAGCCCCTTCGTAGTTCTTTTTTTTTCTCATGCATGAGCTTACAAAACAGATGTTTATGACTTTTATGTTGTTTGTTTAAGTCATTATTGTCTGTTATGTATATCGATAATAAGGGGCTATAATCCACACCAAGAGGCAGCTTCAGGAGTCTTTCAGTTAAGCAACCAATCTGATTCACACTAAGCCGCAAACGATTGCCGCCCGTATTTGCTTCAACTGGTATATTATATAGCAGTCCAGAGTTTGATGTAGCCAACATACATCCCAGATTTAATAACATATGGTCGCTATTATTCATTTTTTGAATATGTAATGTGTTGACCTTTGACTCAAATGGTCTTTAGATTCAGATGTAGTCGATAATACTGTGCGGTGACTCGCGGTGCCAAGTTGGTTGGGCGGGCATATCGCCTCTTACTGCACCATTTAACATTGCACAGTTGCGTATTTTCATTGCGTTGGACCAATTTTTTGCCCTTATTCCAAGATCTTCTTTGACGGTCAACCTATAAGTTTGATCTTTTGGGTGAAATTTAAACCATGAACAGTTTAAATCCCCACAACATATGATTTTTAAATTGTTGTATTTTAAACTTGCCTCATCTATTAAGGTGCATATAGCGTTCACAAAATCCTTTGAGTTAATTTTTGTCGGATTCCAGTAGCAGTTACTACTCAAGAGAGATATTTTTTTTACATCTTTACTGTTGCTCATGGAATGCACAATTAAGCCTGAACAAATGGGTTTGGATTTGAGGCTACTGGTGTTGACCAATTTTTAGAAACGCGAATCATAGTTAAGAGACCTGCACTTGGGTGGCCTTGTGCATTTTTAAAAGCCGGGTTGACAGATATGGTGAAACCATCTCTCATCTGAGCTTCAAGCAGCCATGTCTCCTGAAGGCAAATTGCAAACACATTTCCAAGTGGAACATCAAAGTCATTGAATAGATGGTTAAACCCACGAGTGTTCCAGGAAAGAATAGAATAAGAAGCCTCTGAGTGCCCATGTGGGCCAACGGAGCTCAAAAGCTTACGCAAATGCATTATATCTACTGCTTTTTTTGCAGATGGTTTGTTATTGAGTCTCTTCACATTACTATTTGTGGACTCAATCTCGGGCAAAGCCAAACATCAAAAGATCATCGGCATACTTTTAATAGTGTGTTACAGACTCCAGCTGATTGAATATGAAGCAAGACTGCATCGGAACATTGCTCAGTCACATATTCCACAATTTTGATGTCATCAGTATTGATTAAACGCAGCGGTGGTATGTGTTTGAACAGCCTCAACACGTTTGTGCGATTAAGATTTAGCTCGTTATCATCTCCATGGATATTTTGGAGTCTTAGTTTATAACTACGATTTACTGCCTGATATGATTTAGTGTCATTTCGCCCAGATTTAACGTTGGTAAGCTGTTTACGTTGATTTAAAGTTAGTTTTGGATTTAGATGCAGGCCCTCCAGCGCAGATTTTACAGGGACTTCTTCTGCCACATCCAGACTTGGAGGCTGAGTTGCTTGACGCCTCGAGGGCATGGAGCTCTTTGTAGGATGTAAGGTGTGACGAGGAAAACATGGGACAGGCAGAGTCACCTCACAAGAAATTTGAGAAATGTCATCATCGCCTGAGATGGAATATGTGGATAAATCACAAAAGTCAGGTGAAGGTGACTTTGCAGAGGCGGCGGATGCACTATCATCAGAAGATATACGCTGCCGTTTTGCTCCAGGTTTCAGAGATAAGGGTTGACAAGTTTTTTGGATCGGCAAAGGGCCATTGTGAACTTCAACATTGAGCTTGAAGAGGCCCATTCTGGGCGGTGTAGTGAGGTTTCCCGTTTTGCTGGCATTGAGGCAGAGATCATTGGAAGTGCACCAGGCCAGGAAGGCAGAAAGGCTGTCAGGGATGATGGTAGGTACAAGAGAAGTGCAAGGATGGTGCTAGCATTGATGATTGAAGCTGCTTGTATTGCACAGAGAATAATCAAATTGTGCAGCACTGTATTGTATTCCCCAGTAGTGTGCCTGCACATTAGATTACCCCTAATGATTGAGGATGGAGAGGACAGGCTAGGTTGCTTCTTTTTCTGGCTGTTTCAGGTCTATTGGTTATGGTTTGTCATTGACAATGAAAGTGATCTTGTCTTTTTGTGGAAAAAACCTTTAAGGAACTGGAATTCTTTGTGGAAGTATTATAAAAATGTAATTAGGAGTGGTAGAAAATCACAACAACAACCCATGACAGGGATCTATAGCAGTACTTTGAGAGATGTTGCCCTGAAACACATTGTTGAAGTCAAAGCAGAAGAAGGTATCTGTTCTAATAGGACTATGAAGCCTGCAGTTAGCATCCTACCTGATATTAAAACAACGGCTGAGGATGGCTCCTCACAAAGTTTTCGAAGAGATTTATAAATATTTTGGTAACGTCATGGCGACACTGCTCAATGCAGTTGCATAGAGGGGTCCCCCAAAAATCTTGACAATTAGCTGGGATAGCTGTATTTATGAAGACAGATAAAGACATCCGTATTGTAAGAATATCAACCCATATTTATCTACCCAGAGTTCTTACCAAAGTTATTGACTGAGAGCATCATGGTTTTATGGTTGGCAAAGTTCCTACAGAGTGTACACATACCACATATCACTTAGCTTGACTTCGGCATGCCGGGCACATTTGGGCTCATATTAGAGCCAATATTTTTAGATGCACAAAATGCACTGATACGGTCAAGGCTGAGATTTCACGACACACACTTATTTCGAAGAGCAAGTCAAAAGATGTTTGAATCTTGGCAAATAATTAGATGGGGGACATGTAGGATTTGCTCAATTCTGATTTTATATTGGTGCAATATACTCTGGAATAATGGAGAGGCTCCTGAATTTTCTGGGTCTGTATTATAATTACGTAGAAGAATTCAGGTTACAAAGTTAGCCACAATTACCCCCAATAAAATAGAGAATGCACATGTGATTTCCCAAACGTTAGATATGGAGTTCTTCATCTTTGATACTTGTTTAAGAACAATTATATAAATAGTTCCTACTAGGAAGGACAACCTCAAATTATAAATATTATATCATGTCCTTTGTATAAATAGAAGAACAGCATTTCTTATTTTGAGCCTTTAAAGTAAGCTGCAGATAAGAAGAAAGAAAATACCTTTACATATTGGGAGAAGATTGTCTCTTAAAGATTGCTTTTATGTTGATCGGGAAAGATCTTGAAAATATGTTTCTCTTCTTGTTTAGCACTGTCACATTTCTGTTAGTAGCTATTTAAATACATAGATACTGTAATGTATGAAAAGATGGACACCTATGGTGTATTATCTTTTTTTGTATTGGTGGGAACAATTAACGTTGTCTGGCAACTGTTTTCATTATTTGCCATTAATATAGCTAAAATAATAATGGCACAGCTGTGGCAAAAATGAAAATGTCTTTTAGTTATAAGCACTACACATGGGCAACAGAAGCAGGTTAGGTGGATGTTAGTTTAATTTGAAGAATTCTTTAGAAAGCAGTAGGAAGTGGAAAAGTATGTAATGTATGTATCTTGCATTGTAAATGTGCATTATGAGCTTTGGATTTCTCCATACATTATTTTTGTTTTATGGTCTTTTGAATACATACAGAAAATGAGGCTCTTACAGTGAAAGGCCAAATGAACTAGAATAACCTGTGAGTAACTGCTTCAAGAGCCACCCAGAGAAATACTAGTTGGTGATATTGGAATAGGGACAGACTTTAATGAGTAGGTTTGTGAACTTTTGCTTTGTGGCAAACCTTAGAACATTTCTGTTGTTAGAATAGCGTAGCGTGGACGCTAAAGAATTATGAAGACTTATGTGCGCTAACATTTTTAAATACTTTTTTCTTGGGGATGAGGTAAAAGTGGCATTGAACAATGTTCATGGGGTATTGTGACATTTTCTAGGGGCAAGCCAATGTATCATGAGTCAGTCTGTCTCAGAGAGACAAACACTTATTAGAGTCAGGAATACATTGAAGCTGTTGGGGAACGGAAAGCCCTGAGCATATGTAAGAAAACCTCACTTCCTGTTAATCTCACCCATAAAATGTTTACTTGAGAAGTATCACTATTGTTTGTTGTTTCCCTAGGACCTGTAGACATTATTTCAACCCTAAATGTAATAGCTACTTTAATAAAGATAATTTAGCTGAGCCTCAAACACTTGGGTAATGTGTCTCACTGCTCAGCCTACCACACTCTACACATAGAGTATTATAATGCTATTGAAATTGAGCACACTTTGATGGGAATGCTCAGAAAGAGTGTCTGCCTGAGAATATTCAAAATAAGTTAATTGTGGCCTTCAAGTCCATATTGGATCACCTATTTTTTTAGTCACAGAAAAGCTCATGAATTATGTCCATGTGTGGACGATTGTGTATTGTTTTCTATGATCAATGATTGTAGAATCAAAATGGGGAGCAGTTACTTTACAGAGCGGGAAGTTTGTGGCACTTATCACCTCCTACATATATATATATATATATATGAATATGTAGAGTGGAAAGTTGCTTTTCATATGCCTTTTGGACAATATAAGTATTGTGTCAAAGTATTTCGGTTATATAATGCACCCTCTATCTTTCAGCACTTCCTTTACACATTTTTCTGACGTTTGTATTCAGTTTGTGATCAATATTTTGGATAGACATTTGATTTTTTCTGTTTCCTTCTATCATCATAATGATAATGTGAGTTATTTAATCAAAGCATTGACAATGGATAAAACATAATAGTAGCTGTGACAACGTGTTATTGCTTAGATGGAGGCACCCTATTTTATTTAGGATTTAACAAACGTTAGAGGGACTTTAACTAGAATTCTTGCTATTTTGCTTCTGAGATTTCTCAGTTGTTTAAGAAAGAAACTCGTCAACCCTTGTTTCATTGAGCTAGTTTGTTGAATTGCCATTTAAGGCTTTCAATTAAAGCAATATATCTTGCAATGGGTTGTTCCTGTGATTTATTCTTTCAATGAACGGATTACCTACTCAAAGCCAAGGAAAAACACAATGAATCTAGAAAGGGAGTAGGTCACCCAGCCCACAAATGTGTTCCAGGTCATTGTCAAGACTCAAGGTCCGCATAGATTAGGTATACCTCCGTCCCCAAGTACCAGTCAGAGAGATAGAAGGAACTCGCTGACTGGTTATTGGGGCCACAGGTGGCTGGAATAGGAGCACTGGGTCCCCAGGTAGCTGTAATGGAAACAGGCAAGTTATACAATAATCTGCTGGTTACACACCCCTAGGCAGAATTGACAATGTATGTACAATAAGACACCTACCAGTTGGGAGTCTGTGGAGTGGTAGAATGGATGAGAAGAAACATGATCCCTGCTTGTCCCCCCATTAAGGTGCAATGTGGTAGCAGTAAAAGGCTGGTACAGGTGGTCCCAAGTAATAGCAGGCACTTACTGGATTGCCACCTTAATCTAAGTCTTAACGAGGGAGAGTCCCAACCGGATGATAAGGACCCAACGTGGTTTCAAAGAGGGCAAATCCAAGAGTTGTTCAAAAGTCTGTGGTCAAAGTTCTGGGTAATGAAGCGGGATGCGCCGTAGCCGAACGAAATGGAAGAGGCAGTCTGATAACTGAGAGCCGAGGTGAAGCAATCCAGGTAATCAATCCAGATAGAACTCCGTAACCAGAAGGAGTAAATAAGAGGCAGTCCGTGAAGCAAAGAAAAGTCTGAATCCAGGAAGTAAGCAATGTCGGGATCATGAAAAACGCTGCAAGCGGGAGTAATCACAGATGAGAACAGCTGTGTAGCGCGCTTGGCATGATCGGGACCGACATGATCGGGTCTGGCGCGTCACCTGAGGGACACGTGAGCGGGTCCGCCGCGTCGCCTGAGGTGTTCACTGCGTTGGACGTGCGTTCCAACACCATGGTAACTTCCACTGTTGATGCGGCCATCGCTGTCATGAGAACCGCGGTCTGTCTATAACACCCCTTGTTGATGGTATGGGACGGCAACATGCCAGTTGAGCATCCTTCTGCTGCTGGCTGGGACCGCCTTGATCCCCTTGAGTGTATACACCCAGGGGTATTGAATGCACGCCAGGTGAGTGCTGGAGGGTTGAAGGCATGACAGTCAGCTAATCACTTCATACTGAGATAAATCGAGACCAACACTCAAACAATGTATCTAATTATTTAGAAAATGATATAATCCACGTATTATCTATGTACATCTCAAACATGTGCAAAACAATAGAGGCAATTTCATCAATAATAACAATGATCCAACTTTCACATGAGAAACATTAAGACCAATTTTAGAAGAATCTAATTGCATCAAGGTTAGTTATGTTATGTTATTGGGCATTTGTATAGCACCTTTCACCATTGTTATGATCTCAATGCGCTGTTGGTTGAACGCCCTCAGGAACCGTTGTCCAGGTCAGTGGAGAAAGTAGGGTAGTAAGAAGTGCATGTGTGCACTCTGTATGCGTGTAGCTATGCTGAATTTTCATGGTATGTAGCTGCATTCTAGCAATAGGAGTAGTGTGATGGGTGTGTGTGACCAGTAGTATGTGTGTAGCGAGGCTGAATTGTCTCTGGGTAGACACATCCTAGCAGAGGTGGTTCTTGTATATGAGATTATGGGCCTCATTACACGGATGGCGGTAAGGATTTACCGGTACCGGTATTTTACCGGTACCGGTAAATCCTTACTACCTTACTACGAGGTCCCTTTGCGGGTTTGGAAATTTAACGCCTGCTTTTTGCAGGCGTTAAAAACCAACCCGCAAAGGGACCCTGGGTGCTAATTACGGTACCGCAATTTGCACCTTCCCCATTCCCATTATGCCCCGCCGACCTTGGAATGGGGCAGTAATTCCCCTTTCCACCAAGGCGGTGCCGGTATTTTACCGGCATGAACCATGGCACTAATAGCACCATGGTTCTCCGCCATCCGTGTAATGAGGCCCTATGTGTGCCTAGGCCACATGTTTCTTGGGAGATAGCTCTGTTTTAAAGATTGTTGAGGTGTGCATGGTGGTGTATAAATATGTGTGCTGCTAGGCCAATTTAAACGTGGGGGATTCTAACTGGTTTATTGTGCAGAGTAAGCATATTGGTATGAATGTGTGAGTATCCGTGCAGTTTCTAAGAGGTCCTCTGTTTCTGATTATCTTCCTGTGCCTACTGAATTAACTTTTGCTCTCTGTTGTAGAGGTTTGGTGCTTTAGTTCTCCAGGAACCTCTCGGTCTAGTGTGGGCTCACTTCTGTTTCACCATGCATGGCCGTACCTCTCCCTGGCTTAACAATATAATCAATGTTGAGTTTTGCTGTTTCCCACATGCTTTAACAGGCTGTTAGCTTCCTATGCTTCGGAATGTTGGGTGTTTAGGTCTAGGCATGGCAGCTGCTGCAGAGGCCGGTGGCTATTCTAGTGCTAACTGTCCTGGTGCATTACTGAGCCAAGCGACTACAGATCTCCAGTCCACGAGCTCTGTGTCTACCTGAGCGGACAATTGCTTGTTGGTTAACACCTTCTCACTAAGCAGTTACATCCAGTTCTGGGGAAATTATGAATACTTCCTAACTACATAATTGAGTACTCTATGAACCCGGAGGTCCAGCGTCAAACTAGGTCGTGCTATTAGTGCTCTGCTTGTCTGACCTTTTTTACGTGTCTGCGGAAGGCTGAGTATTGCTGAGTATTGCAGGTAGGGAGTATGGTTTGAGTTGTAATGACAGCTCATTGTTGACACTTACAAGAGCTGTTCTCGCTAGCATCCTCATCTGATTTAAAGTGTGAGATATAGCTAACAGAAATGGGCTAATGCGAGGTATAGTTGACTAACACAAGTGGCTAAAGCCAGGTAAAGCTATCTTGTACAATTTAGGCTAAATAGTACAAATAGCCGACTAACACAAACAGGCAAGATATTGCTGATTAACACAAATGGGCTAAATGCGAGATTTAGCTGATTAACACAAATGGGCTAAATGCGAGATTTAGCTGATTAACACAAATGGGCTAAATGCGAGATTTAGCTGATTAACACAAATGGGCTAAACACCAGATATCAGCACAAAAGGAGGGAAGTCCAAAATTCATCTCTTCAAAACAACAATATTGACACTTTTCAGCACGGAACGAGACAGCATTCATGAGCCAAAGACAAATGTAGCTCACAACATCTATTTCCTTTTTTTAAATGTTAAAACATAGTCTACCAGCAGAGACAATTAATTCTGCACGTTGCACATATCTAAACCACCATACAAATCCACCTGGAAGCATCCGCAATCCAACCCAAAGGACCGAACACACAGCATTCTCTCCACACATACACAAAAATGGGAACATTACAACATACCATCAAATGAGAACGGGTGGTACAACCAGTTTCCACCCGGCACCAATTAGGCTAATACCGTATGCCACTACTCTATACTACGTAGAAACGATATAACACCTATGTAAACTGAATAACAATACACAAAACTTTTTTCAAAAGCATCTTTTAGTATCACATTTATTGAAATCAACTTTTGTCAACTATAGTTTCGGCTCTACAGGTCAATTCATGATTTGTCACGACCCAGCCATCCTCAAGGCACATAACCATCAAGTAGGTTAAATGACGCATAATCCTCCAACCCCAGTATTCCCCATACCGATGTAAGGGCTCAATTACTGTGAAAAACAGACACAACTTTTTTTTAGAGTAAACCCTTGGGGATGTGGCCCGTCCCCCAGGGACCTTGTTCTACATAACCATTACCTTATTTCACCTGTGTGTTGCTGCTCAGGTCACTGTTAGTGATAGGCCAGTGCTTACTGCATCCACTGCCCCGTCCCCAATCACCAGGGATCCATCTTTACAAAAAAGAACACCCTGACCTTTAATTCCCTCATACTGCTCTGGTTTCAAGTCTCTACATGGCCTTTGATTCTCCCAATGTCTCTCCAAGAGCATTTGATTCTCAGGTATCTCCACAACCTTGAGTTATCTCAGATTTCTTCCACTACTGCCAAGAACAGAGAGCTGGATTGGGTGGTGACTAGAAACCTTGCGGCACATATTGATTGTACCAACCCGTGTATGTGGTCTGACCACCATGTTGTTGAGTTCCATATCCAGCTACAAGCCCCTCTCCACAAAACCTCGAACAATATATAAAAAGTCATCAGTCGGATTTTCAATAAGGCACAGCCTCACTTATGTCAAGTACAGCTGATTCCAACCCTGCGGAAAACCTGGTGAACTCCCTTTCCACTATCTTTCTGGATATTTTAGTCAGAGTAGCACTGCTACATCTGAAGTCGGTCAGGGCTAACATTGGGCACCAAAAGTGGTTCACACCAAAGTTTAGCGCTCTAAAAAGGGCAAAAAGAAAACGTGAAGCCTGGTGGCTAAAATGTTCATCTGACGAAAATGCTTGGAAAGTGCAGGAAAAACTATGTTAAATCAACATAGTGGAAACTAAAAATAACCTTTTTAACACTCAGATCAAAGAGGCTACAAACAGCCCAGGGAAACTTTTGAGATAATGAAATCATTGCATAAACCTAAAGTGCAACCCATATCACACTCGCCCACAGCTTAGGGGTGAGTAGAGGTTCAGGCAGCCTTTGAAACTAAAATGACAAAAACCAGGGATAAAATTAAAAAACGACTTGACCCTCATCTCTCCGATTGGAAACCTTACGGTCTCAACAGTTACGAATCTGGAACACCTTAAATTCACTCTGTCCCCAGTCTCTATCACAGACACGTGGCGTATGTTTTCCACTATGGGACCCACCAAATGTCCAGAAAACATTCTTCTGACCAAAGTGACTCTGGACCATAAAGAGCTATTTGATCCTTTCCTTACAAGCCTGGTTAATTCTTCCTTTCGGGACAATCACGTCCCGGACTCAATCGAGGTAGTTATGGTCACCCATCTTCTCAAGAAACCTGGAAGTGACCCCAAAGACCCAAATAACCTTAGACACGTCACAAATTGCAATTTTGTCTTAAAAATACTTGACAAAATAGCAATATCTCAGCTTCAAGCTTTTGTGGAAATTAATGGTGTCCTTCATAATAGGCAATCCGGCTACAGACCTGCACGGAAATGGCTTTAGTCGATCTCCAAACGCACATGCTGAGTACCATAGAAAATGGAAGGGCTGGTTTCCTGGTCTTACTTGATCTGTCAGCGGTCTTCGACTTACTTGGCCACGATCGACTCCTCAACATGCTCAGACATCTGGGCAATTGCTCTAAGGAAGCCATCAAATGGGTCCAGTCCTTCCTGTCCCACCGGGTGTCCGGAATTCACTGGGGTTAAGCTTTTTCATCTTGGCCCACTTTCAGTGGAGTGAGCCCCAGGGAGCCTGCATGTCTCTAGTGTTGTTCAAACTGTATGTAAGACCTCTGTATTCTTCTTGAGGAATCAGGCATATTTTTTATAAACTATGTGGATGAACTGCAGGTAGTCCTGGAAATCAGCGGGTACTATGCACAGGACACATCCAATCTTCTATGTACCTACAGTCCAATCGAATCTTGGATGACCAGTCATTAGTTGTGCCTCAATAGAGGCAAAACCGCAAAACCGAGTTTCTGATTTTCAGCTCGTTGCAGGCACATTCCAAACTGAACCCCGACTATAAAAGTTTTAAAATCAAGAACTGTACAATGCCAGTGCAGAGTAAGATAAAAACTTTGGGTGCCATTTTTGAATTCTCCCTGAGTGCTGATGCCTATGTTAACCAGATCAGCAGGAACTGCAATCGCTGCCTCTGCCTGCTAAAACACATCCGGCCCTTCCTCACCAAAAAGAACTGCACTACTATTGTGTGTGCAACTATACTGTCAAGGCTAGATTATTGCAATGCCCTGTTGATTGAGGGAACAAAACCTGCTTGCAGTAATGATGTTCTAGGCATCATTACGAAAATTACGAGGAGATCATATGAGCATATGAGAGATCTCCATTGGTTGCTGGTGCGGGACCGCATCAACTTTAAAGTGGGCACTCTTGTACATCATTGCCTTTATATATCCCTCACTGCTTTAACTCACTGCTTTAAGTCCATAGTCTCACGCTACACCCCAACCAGATCATTACACTCCTCCAACTTGGTGCAGGTCAATTTCCATGGATTTAAACACTCCAATGGTCTAGGAAGATCCTTCCCAGTCTGCACTGCCAACATTTGGAATGCAGGCCCACTTAAACTAAGACATGAAGAGAATACAAGGGCATTCTGTAAAGCATTAAAAACGTATCTCTTCAATTAATTAATGGCCCAATCAGTGTACTGGACCACTTTGGGATCTTGATTGTCCAGTCTATATGTTTGTCTAAGTAGTGTAACTGTGCGCCCTGATGCCTGTGAGCTGTTGGCGTGTTATACATAAATAAATAAATACAAATATCCACAACCTTTAACTTTCTCAAACTTCACTCTGGTCTCTCCTCAACCTTGGATTCTCTCAACACAACACTTTTGGGAATAATGGGTATTTCAACACCCCTCATTCAGGGTTCTTTTATGGCAGTCAATAATCCCACCCTCCTGCCAGGGTTTTCCTTCTCAAACTTCTTCAAGGAAGCCCCCATCTTCAGGCCTGCCCACGGATTTCAAGTCTGATGCGTGAAACCTGTTGCTAGGTCCTCTCTTCCATACACTGCTTGCTCTTGTGGTAGAACCTCAGCATTATCATGCCAGAGTAATCTTTCCACAGCGGATGACAAACAAACAACCTTTTCTTACCTGTGTATCCAGGGAGTGGATGAACGAATGTCTGCTTCTTCCAAGTCTTCTCCCTACACTGCTGTTTACCACCTTCTTTTATAATGCTGGGCTGGTGGCTGCTTAGACCGGCCAAGGGTTTCCACTTTGTGGGCTGGTTTATGTATCCTGATTAGTTTTTCCTCCTATGGTGATTTGAATCTTGAGATCATTATTTATTCCTTTGTGGCATTGGTCAAGTCTTAATTGATGCATACGTTGATGCATACATTGTTTAACAGTCACCTCAGACCTGCAAATGTGGTCAGACACACATTTGTCATGTTCAGTGCTGTACAGGAACCTTGCATTGAGGGTCACTTGCCATTTCAGTAAACACAATGGTATGTTCTTGCCCAGAAGGTACAGTGCTTCAACGGATTTCTGACTCATTATTTTCCCTCCAGGTTCAGGGTTTGACAAACTTCCATAGTTCCTCTTTCTTTCTTTCTTTCTTTCTTTCTTTCTTTCTGGGCCCAACCCTGTTCAATTGCTATGGTTAGGTGTAACGTCATAACAACCAATCACTACATTCTGGGCTTTCAATGCTATGCCAGTGTTAGAGTCTGCTAGAGTTTAGGGAGAATGCCCATCTGTCATGTTTTATATTGTAAGCATTTGAGACTTCTGGGGCATGCTGGAACCTGACATCTCAGATTATCTTGTTAAGTAAAGATGAATCATTCTGAATTACAGAACTACTGCATCTCTGAGTAGAGGGCAGGCCTGAGGGTTTACGATCCAACCACTCTCTATAAGTGGCACATCAGGCATTGGCCGGACAAACTCATATGACTGGGGCTCAGCCCCCTCATACAAAAGGATGGGGGGGTTTCACTAACTCGCCACACAGAGAGAAAGGATGTTCTTTCATTTCAGAGTTATTAAATCTAAAGCCGATTTTTAATCAAACAGCCAGAGCAAGCAACTGTTTGATCATGAATTAATCATTGTTGATGCATATTAAGCTGTTCATGTATTCAGAACAGCACAGCGAGATCAACATAATAACACAGCACTAAGAAAGAAACACTGTACTAATTGGGGCAGTGTATTTCAGACACAGGAACATAATAAATGTTGGTTATTTTTCTTTAGGGATTGCAAACTAGAAGTGTATCCTTACCATGGCATATCAATTTTCTTTGCGGCCTAGACATTTACAACTACAAGACACTAATGATAACTCACAGACATCTCTTTTGGAAGAGGTGGATGCTTATTCTGATAGTCTGGCAATGTATTGGAGATTGTATTGCTAATAAAGAATAGTGCCCTTGAAAGTGTGCAGGGAGGGTTAGTCTGATGCAGAATTCCAAATCAGCAGGTAGGTCTACTTTGATATATAACCTCTCCCTTTTGTAGGGAAGGTTTATTCGAATATAGAATTTGAGTATCTGCATAAAGAAATACCCGCTCCCCTGAAGAGGGAGACTTTGGGCCTCATCACGAGTTTGGCCTGAGCCCTTAAATGCAGCAGTAACTGTATGACTGATGCATTTAAAGGCTGTCCAAATCAAGTGTTAGGCGGAAAATGACGATTTTTGGGCCATTTGGAATTAATGGGGATTTACCCCTCCCCCCGTAACTCGTGATCTGGCGCAAATTGTGCTGGACCAAGTTGTGGTAGCGCTATTAGCGTTGGGCAGTATTTCGGTTCTGTTACCGCCGGGATACCGCCCAACTCCTGATGAGGCCCTTTGTATCCAATACTGCTTAGTTATGGGGGGGCTCTCTTTTAAACAAACCTCATTATTGGTTGGGGGCTGTATCAGCATTTACCTCTCGCTTGAAGAAAAATGTATGCAAGTAAAGAGAGTTCTTGATATCTGGGGAGAGTCTGTTTCAAAATACAGGAGACTATTCATGAGAACAGATTCTCTCTCTTGAAGGAGGAGATTCTGAATTAGAGTAGATCATCTGGTTAGGAGAGGGAGATTATTTTTCAGCATAGGTCCTCAAACTGCAAGAGACCTTCACCTTTAAAAGGAAAACATAACAGAAAGAAAAGGAATAGGCCATGAAGGAGGATACTGTTTAAAAAGAGATCCCCCACTAGTAATAGAACAGCTCTAACCCAAAATATAACCTTCCCATTATAGCAGGTAATAGGCATGTGTTGATGAATCTCTTTTTTGAAGTCAAACAACTCTCTGGATCAAAATGGAGACTCCTTGTCAGCACTATCCCCACATGTCCCACCATCCACGAGAGAAACTCTTAATTTATATGTACACCCTGATAGGGAGGGGACACTGTCAGAATAGCCCCACAGTATTTAGGGGAAAATTGTACAGTTTAAGAAGACTTTTCTCAGAATTACCTGCTACTTGTGGCATGTTTTTCATAAATGTAATCGTACTGTGTACCCTCCCTGCAATGGGTCTCTGTAGCAGCATAACCTCTCCAATTGCAATGGCAAAATCTTTATATGCAAAAAATAAACTGCTTCCTGGTTATAGATTAAGGCTTTGAATTATAATATACCCTCTGTGTGTGCCAGTTTAGAGACAGGACTCGATCAGAGCACAGCTTCCCCAAGAATGAGGAGACCATCTATGAAACCTAGCCTGATACTTGGGGGAAGTTCCATTTCAGAAAGAAAAAAATCCCAAAGAAACTGTTTTCAGACAAGACATCATCTAGGATGCACTTTGCAAAAGGGTACTATGCATATCTTTATAATTTACTTTTGTATATATTTAATATGAGTGTCATTTCAAACAGACATGACTTACAAAGTTGGCAATAACAGAAAGCAGAGGCAGTTCTAATATAATGTGCAATTGCTTAAGAGCATTGTTGGATGGAATTACATATACTGGGTGGCGATGGAATAAGAATTAACCAGGGATAGGAATCGGAGAACATTACATTTCTAACCTAGAGAGTCTGATGAGGAGGATAGAGGATTGTGAGGGGCTCCTTCAGTGGCTGACGGGTGGAGTGTGACTATCATTTTGAAGAGTGCCACTGAATCAATGGCTTTAATTGTGAAAACAGAAATAAAATATCAAGGCTGAGTACCCCAAAAGGAAATACACCGAACACGGGTCACAAAGGAACATACAAAGTACTTTATTTCATACTGAATCCAGTTTACAAAAACAGAGCAAAATCAGATAGCTATCGGCCCTCAGTACAACACAACAAACTCCAGCGTGGTTCAGGGTGTTCAGTGAGAGACCCTGTACATTAGAATGCATTCGCTTTTTATACATTTGGTGGGCGCGATGTCCTGTCCCACTTTGGGTTAATATTCCTTTTAATACATCACCGATCTAGGGTTCGTGCCAAGCCTCAAACAACCGCATATAACTGGTTTGCCTTTAATACATGTATCAACAAGCGTATGCAATAACTGTGTATTCTAAAGTTTTCCATGCAGGCCTTCTTAAACATTAATACAATGTGGTTAAACAGATGTTCTTCGTTCAATATTTGAATACATTGTCTCAACATATGCTTGTGGATTAGTTTCATTGCACGAGTAATCCTTCTACACATAGGTCAACGAAGGACAAGGTCTCAGTTCACGACCGCAACAAGTGGCCTGCAGGCAAATTACACATTAGCTATGTACAGAGGTCAAGACGGCCATGTTGTATGCTGGAATGACATCGTCCACCATTTTAGCTCACAGGGTGACTTTTACACAACAAATCCTAAAATGGCGGTTTGACCTAAAATGGCGGCTTACATGGATTTAAGGTCAGGACCTTGCAACACAGATTTCTTTCGCAAGTGACTTTCGAGCAGCTTGGCGTAGGCCAATATTAATATATTTATTACAATAGGAGGCACAATATACTTTCTATTTCGACAAACCCTCCTTTTGGCCTATGCCAAGTGCTAAAAACTACTTTTGATCTCCTTGCAAATAACTCCATGGATCATTGTCCATGCACCCTGAATCACTATCGGAAATATCTATTGCCATTAGGTCTTTTGCTAAAATATCCTTCAATACATATTCTTTGGAAGTCTTATCTGGGGCATACACTTTATGTCCTATCGAACCTATCGCTTGTGCGCAACATACCCCTAGGATCGAACATATACCAGGCAGACACTGAATACAGCAACAAAGAAACAACAGTATTCCCAAAATAATTAATAAAACCGAAAGTACCTTCCAACCCCAAGATCGCAAGAAGTCCCAGAACCAAGCGCTCAGATCCCAGTTTACCTCGGGAACATGCACTTCGGAACTAAGGACGTGCAGATTCTGTATTGCCTTGAAGATAGTTGGGTAGGAATCCTGGTACGAAAACACAGCAAGCGGACCCCACTAATTTACATACTCCACCACGCTCAGCTAGAATGACATCTAATGCCATTCGATTTGAAGTTTGAAGTGCTACTAATCTTATCGCCTTTTGTTCTAACGTCATATTACAGAGTATGTCCATGGTCCGGTTGATGGTTCTCTTCAGTTCTCTCGTGAGTTTTCTGATATCTTCTGAATTCGCTATCTGCCCCCAAAATGGCACAACTGATTTAGCTATATCTCCCAAGACTTGTGCTGGGGTGTCGCCATTCCCATCTCGTCATGGACGAGCCTTCGAAACTTCTTTTGTACTAGCTATAAACACCCCAGGTAACAGGATCCCTAAATAACAGGTTCCCTGCCAATCCCTGGGCAACCATGGGAATGCTACATTACCGCAGACAAAGTAGACAGGTTCGCCTACATACAAAGGTCTGTTCTCCCCAGTAAAATTTGCAACGTTAGCACAACCTAGAAAATTTCCCATTGACTCAGTTCCATTCCTTTGTATGCAAAAAGAAGCTGAATCGGGGCTATGGTTAACAGTGTAAGAAGGAGGCATGGCATCCTTGTTGCCTATCGGAGCCATTTTAAAGGAAATCAAAGATTGGAAAGGACGAGACAGTTTATCGGAAGGCCTAATAGAAGCAACATTCAGTTTACTCCTATTTGCAAAAAGCGAGAATCCCAGGGGAGTCAAAACATATTTCTCAAAACTATTCAAATTGGTGCCATCGAAGTTCCCTGAGATGCTATCATTCCATTGGCCAAAGAACAGTGCTCTAAGAGAAGCATAGAAGGCAGTTGTCAACGGTAAAGGATGAATATACCAACCTAGCCCCTTATCCCCGTGTTGCGGTAAATGTGACCAGACCCAGCAGTTGGATTTATTAAAAATGGCATGTGTAGCATTCATGATAAGTAGTAGAGTGTTATTGTGGTACCTTTGTCTGTGCTGGGAATCCCGAGGGGATAAAGTATGCAAATGTACAAAGGGAGCAGGAACAATAGGTACACTTTCACTAGGCAACAAAAGTTCTAAAGAGTGAGTTTCCTCGAGGTACCACAATCCTAAAGCAGCGACTATTAAAAAACCAAATATCATTATAAGAATACAGCAATACATTTTCGGGGCCCAGGCATTTTGTCCATTGTGCCGGTTGGTCACCCCTTTATTTACAAGTCCCATATGAGCTGTAGTGGTGGCGGGCATTGTAGTCTTCAAACGAACACTCCAAAGTTTGTTGCTGGCGACCTCCCGGTCGAGCGACTTCTTAGTCCTTCCACCACCCCAGCCAACAGAATCCCCTTTCTCAAATTTGGGCAAAAAGCAAGCCCTCAATGACTCTTTTCCTTCTCCGAATGCACAGCCGAACCGTGCCGTAAGTCTATCTTCATGGTCGTAGGTTATATCGTACTTTTCCTAGTACTGATTGATCCGGAAACTATATGTCGTCACTTCCTGCTGGAAGCAATGTGTCGGAGGCAAGTGAAGGGGCTGAATTTGAAACAGCCATTTACGGTGCAAAATTTGTGGAGAGTGCGGAGACAAAATGGCAGCTTCCCTGAGCCTCCCGGGCTCAGAGATATTCTCCAACACACTCTCAGTGCTGCTTACTGCTTTGGGATCATTGGTTGCAGTATCAGTGAGGGCTTCTCTTTCTTCTGTAACGTGTGGCACAGTGTGAGGAAGTTTCTTGATGTGCAACTCGTGGATCCAGTTCTTTTGTCCAGTGACCCGCACCGCTGTCTGGGTGACCAACAGGACTTGCAATGGCCCATGCCAGATAGGTACGAGGCAGGAGGTGCGTGTCTGTAACGCTCACCTGGTTCCCACGGAGGCGCGGCGTCAAAGGCGCAGAACTCTGAAGATGGACAGGAAGGGCCCCTCTATTCTGGCTTCCCTGGCTCGTTGGATACCCTCCTGTGCGTGAAAAGGGAGTATTACCAACTGTGGAACAATGCTCAAGCCTCCCACTCCCTTCCAACCCTCCATGATACCTCCTCCACGATTCCCCGTGAAGCCTCACCTTAGGGTTTGGAAGGATGAGCTCTCCATCCTGCTTCTGATGCAGGGGCGCGTTGAAACCCAGTTACTTCACTGGATTGAGGATTGATGGGAGTTCAGGTAAGCTTGACTGTTCAAGTAAGGCGCTGTAAAAGTTCTGTTCAAAAGTTCAAGCTTAATAATAATGTTCGTTGTCTAATTGCAGCAAGCGCTAATGCTTATGTCTTTTTACCCTTAGGGGCTGGGGTTCGGAGTGCCGGAGATATGGCGCCGACCCGAAGTGAAACAGTTCTGGATGAGCGCTCATTCAATGTCTTTGTCTTTTTTCCCCATAGGGGCCGGGGTCCGGAGATGCCAGGAAGCGGCAGGACCCGAAATGCAGTGGGAATAATCCAACAGGTAAGACTTAAAAGGAAACTGAGCTTTCCTTATTCCTTTTCTCCCTCTCACCTTTGTTCTTGTCTTTTTTCCTCTAGGCGCCGGGGCGTAGCTGAATCCGGAAGATCGCTGCTGAAGATGGAAGCGCCTTGCAAAGGTGAGTAAAATGCAGCGCTGCAGCGATCGAAACGAAATGCCTTTAAAATGATGTCTTCCTTTTCAGGGCCATTGGAGAAATGACTCCGGAATGCAGATTTAGCAGGTAAGGGCTTTTCTTCTCCTATTCTCTTCCTTTCTCCCCTTGCAGGTGTTCCAGGGTGCTGGCAGGCGTGGCTGAAGTCAGGATGCAGGAGCTGACACGGTGAGTGTCCAGCTGCTAGGTGCAGAACAACGCGAAGCATGTGTGGCTGTTCGGGTGGGGTTTAAATAGCCTTGGAAGAAGTTCCTGGTATGTATCCTTCCACCAATCAGGTATGTATCCTTCCCCGACCACACCCGGGTGGTGAAGTAGTCCTACAGGTTAAGTAGTCCCATTCAGGCCTCAAGAGGGCCTGGATGAAGCAGCAAGGTCTGCATCAGGTAAGTGTGCACCCAAGCACTTAAACACATATCCTCTTCTATGAGCCTGGCGCCTAAGGCGCCAGGACTGGGGTCCGCTATGAGCCTGGCGCCTAAGGCGCCAGGACTGAGTCCAAAGGGCCCCGACTTGGGCCCGCTGAGACTTCCCTGGGGAAAATGATGTCTGCCTCTGGGGTTGCTGGGCCCGGCCTGGCTCCTTAGAGGTAGGCATCATGACAGTGCGCTCAAATGATTTGATGAGTACCCAACTCCCAGGCCGTACGCCGTGGCCCGGGCCCTCGTATCGCACAGGTAAAGCTTCTCGTACCTGGTGATAAATCAAATACAGGTTTTTAGTCAATTGGCTACAATAATCTGAAAGTAGTACATTTTCAGCATTCTTTAAAGTTCGCGATTTTGGAAGGTTCCAGATATTGACAGGTCTCCCCATTACCATCTCAAATGGAGAGAGCCCAGTCTTAGTTTGAGGGGTTGTACGCATGGTTAGTTACACAATCGGTAAGGCGTCCGGCCATTTTAGTTTGGTGCCCGCACACGTTTTAGCGAGCTTGTTCTTGATAATACCGTTGTGTCTTTCTACTAGTCCGGCGCTCTGAGCATGTCTGGCTGAATGGAACTGTTTGTGGACCATTGTCCAACCAGATAACTCTCAGCAAACCGAACCGGGGGAAGTATTCTTTTAACATGGTTTTCGCAGTGGACATGGCTGTAGCATCTTTAACAGGGAAAGCCTCAACCCATTTACTAAAGGCACAAATGACGACGAGGACATACTTTAGATTGTTGCATCGTTCCATTTCAATGAAATCAAAGTGAATAACTTCGAAGGGGACAGAAGGCGGCCCAAAACTTCCCCTTGGAGCTGATGTCCCGTTTCCCACATTGTGTTGTAGGCAAATCATGCAGTTCTGGACAGAGTGCTGGGCAATGTTCGAAATCTTGTCATTTGCCCAAACCTTTTCTAACATTTTTGTAACCTGCTGGGCACAAACATGTGTAGGGCCATGTGCCATGACAACCATCATCATGACATAGGCGTCAGGTAGCAGCCATTTCCCTTCGACCATGTCCACCCAACACCCATCATCATCAAGTTTCCCCAAGCCTTCAGCCCACTTCTTAGACTCTTCCATTGTGGCATCAGCTTGGATATCCCGTACAGACCCAACACCCTCATCAATTACATAGGCATCTACAATCACCCTTGAAACATACATCTCTGTGAAGAGATCTGTGGCATTTTGTCTAGCGATCTGATCAGTGAAAGCATTCCCTTTTCCAATATCATCTACAATCTTTCGATGTGCTGCACATTTCATAACTGCTAACTGAGTAGGGAGCGCAAGCGCTGAGAGTAGTTGTACTATAAGGGAGCCATGTTGAATTTTGGTGCCATGCGAAGTTAGGAACCCTCTCTCTGACCAAAGTCTCCCAAAGTTGTGAACCACCCCAAAGGCATACTGACTATCAGTATATATATATATTCACTGCAAGCCCATCGGAAAGTTCACAAGCTCGGGTCAATGCTATAATCTCTGCGGCCTGCGCAGAATTATGCGTGATTCTCTTAGTTTCCACAACCGTGCTCAATGTAGTGATTGCATAAGCGGCTGTGGATGTACCATCCGGAAGTTTAAAGCAGGAGCAGTCAAAAAACGTCTCTCCTTGCGGATTATCCAAAGGAGTATCTTTCAAATCAATTCTACCCTTTGTCTCTTGTTCGGTCATATACAAACAATCATGTGGTACTTCATCACCACAAGTAGCATTTTGAGGAAAAGGTAAGAGTTCAGCCGGATTAAGGACACAACACCTCTTAATTTGAATGTGAGGAGCAAACAAGATCAATTCATATCTTTTCAACCGTGCAGAAGTGAGGTGTTGCGTTTGAGTTTGGTTCAATAGAACATCTACAGAGTGAGGCACCATCAGGGTTAGATCATGGCCTAGGACCATTCCCTCACTCTGTTTCACAGACGCAGCAGCATCAGCGACAGCACGCAAACATCTTGGCAAAGTGCATGCTACAGGATCAAGGGCGGAAGAATAGTAACGCACGGCCTATTCTTCCCTCCAGGTTCCTGCTTTAATACAGCCAAAGCACATCCATCACATTCATGCACAAACAACACAAAGGCCTTTTCATAGTTTGGTGTGCCCAAAACTGGTGCAGAGCATAATGCAGTCTTAAGCAAGTCAAACGACTGCTGGTGCACCGCGTTCCATGGCAATGGCGAAGAAATGCCCTTCTTCGTCAAAGCCAACATCAGTTTGATCACTAGTGAAAAATTCGGGATCCACAACCTACAGTAAGAAGCCATACCTATCAAGGCCCTAACTTCCTTCTGTGTATTTGGGACAGACATGCCAGAAATGTGTTTTATTCTTTCAGGTGTCAATCTTCTTCCCTCCTTTGACAGGATATAGCCTAAATAGGCGACCTCCTGACAACAATATTGACATTTTTTAAGCAAAACTTTGTGACCATGCTTAGCTAGATGAATAAGTAATAACACAGTGTCCTCCTTACAGGCACTCTCAGAGTCAGCAGCTAGAAGCAAATCGTCAACGTACTGAAGCAAAGTACAGGTAGAGGGCAATTTAAGGGTATCAAGTTGTTCTTTCAAAGCCCTACTATAAATACTAGGACTCTCTGTGTACCCTTGAGGTGCACGAGTAAATGTAAACGAGCGTCCCCCTAAAGGTGAACGCAAACAAATATCTACTATCCTTGTGTATAGGAATACTAAAGAACGCATTCTTTAAGTCCACAACACTAAAGTTAGTAGCTATAGCTGGAATCATGGTTAGGATTGTCGTTACATCAGGCACAATCGGAAATTGTGGTGCCACAACTTTATTAGGGGCACGTAAATCAATTATAAAACGGAATGGAATTGCATTATCGCCTTTCTTGTACACGGGTAAAATCGGACTATTACACAAACTTCCTGAAATTTCTTCAATCACCCCGCGATGCACAAAATCGGAAACAATACATTTCAAAGCTCGCTCACCCTCAACCGAAATCTTATACTGGGGAATGCGTGGCAGCTCCATTCCATGTTTCAAAACTATTTTGACAGGCTCAATCTGTAAAACACCGACATCATTGTCGTCGACAGCCCACAAGCTCTCTGGTACATTAATGAATACTGGAGGCAAAGGTATAGTCAAGAATTGCGAGGCAGAAAATTGCTGTGGTGAAATCGTCAAGCGCACTCCATCAGAAGAACAATAAATCACCTGTTGCGGTCTTTCGCCAGCTGGCCTTTCCCCATCGAGTCTAGTTATATTCGCCCATGTATCTCCCAACCCGGGTACATCGTCAATAGTTCTAACTTGTTTCCATAAATCTACGGGTAGGAGTATAGGAAACAACAAATCAATGTCACCTAAGGTGAACACTGAGGACTGCAAAACAGATTCTATCTCTTTATAGAACCCTGTCGGATTTTTCCTAATATCAGGAACAGATTGCCTAATAGTATTCACTTCCTGTCTTCAGAACGGGACGTGAACGAACTGTGATACATAATGAGCAGGAATCTTCACAGCGACTATATTTTTTACAGCATCGGCCGCAACCACAACCTTCGGGACAAATGTCGGAGGAACCTCTCTCATAGGCAACTGAGAAATAGGTAACTCTGAACACTTACTAAGCAACAGAGCCAAGTCGAGTGCTAAAGCAGTCGAAGAAGTGTTAATTGAAAAAACTCTCTTATAAATGCTCAATAACTCTGTGGGACAACTAATCTTCCTTTTTACACATTCATCCTGCAGGTATTCTACCATTACCTGTATCACTTTCCTCTGCATTTCTAACGTATATTGACTATGGGCCTCATTACAACCTTGGTGCTAAGTGCACCAACTTTACCACCATGGTGTAAACTCTGTTTACACCATGGTGGATGGCGGATTTACCGCCCCATTCCAAGGTGAGTGGGGCGGTAAATCCCCATTTCCCATTTTCCCTTCCCCATTCCCATTTTTGCCCCATAGGGCATAATGGGAGTGGGGAAGGCGCTAATTACGCCGCCGTAAATTACGGCGGCGTAATTAGCACCATGGCAGGTTAGCGCCATGGATTTTAACGCCTGCTAAAAGCAGGCGTTAAAATCAGAATCAGGCGTTAAGGGTTAACGGTGGCGTTAACCCTTAACGCCTGAGTTGTAATGAGGCCCTATATGTGTCATATACCTCAACTGGAGTTATCGATATGTCTGAAATACATCTAATTACGTCTTTCTTACCAATTTTTTCATTTCCTCCGATATCGGTTTATGACACGGAAGGAATCGCTTCTGTACATACATATTTTCCTCTTCATCATCCTCATTCTGTAATTTTTCTAACTCCTTTTATACCCAAATAACCTCTCTGCATGCTCATTTACCTTCTCCATAATGTCTCTAGAAAGCGCTACAGTGTTTAAATCCCTTAACCCTTGCGCTTGCGGAACATCTGCATTATTTAATCTTCCCCACATTATACATAACTGAATCCCTAAACCTTCAATAAAAAAAATGTTCTCAGGAAAATTATCCGTATTACAAAGTGTGGCAAAAACGCTAGCTTGATCATCCTTCTCCATACAATGCTTAGCCCATGCAATTAACTCACGTTTCTTCTCCGGCGGTACTGTATTACAAGTGACAACCTTTGTTCCTGTACCTCGATCGATTGCAAGCGGCTCAGGACCACTTGGAAGAGAGGGAGCAGGCAAATTCGATGGAGGTACTATAACTGGTGCGATAAAAATAGGCAGAGAAGCAGGTGGAGGGACAACAACCGGAGGAATAGGAACAGCAGGTTGAGCAGGAAGAGCAGGAATAACAGCAGGAAGAGGTACAGCAGCGGGAAGAGGAACATACGGAGGTGGCGCAGAGGCACCAGGCCTTCGTTCATTTAATATTTTGTCAATAAACTCATCAGAAATATGAAGATCTTTAGAAGGATAGATTTTCTGAATTCCAAGTGAGAAAGCCCTATCCATATTTTTAGTCGCCTCAGACTGTTTGTCTTGGTCAAATAACAACGCTTTTTCAGCGTTTGTTTTATGATGGCGTGCATGTTTCTCTCTACCTTTAAGTTGTTGCAACGCTTCTTTTTTCCAATTCTGCAAAACATCAAATGCTGCAGGTCTAGCCTTTTTCTTTAACAAGACTGACTCCAAATATTCAATACGAGGGATCTCAAAACTACCATTGATTGGCCACTGAAGTTCGGAGGCATGTCTGGTTTGCCAGTGCCAAATATCATTAAATACTATACTTCCAATGCCATACTTACAGTACATAGTACATGCCGGCGTCCCCACCTGTGGTGCGGGACAGCTATATTCCAAAGATTGTCTATCACTGCGGAATAATGCCCTAAAGCAGGTAGACAATTTCCCAGGCATAGTTCAAATTCTTGGTGTTACCTGGTCAATAATTGTGTCTGCAGATACAATAAGCCAAAATTCAAATTGTCAGGGTTCAATTAAGAATCGGGTCACGACTCACCTGACCCAACCTAAGGAGGACCGATTGGTACTTCTAAGAATCTTACCTAACTAATCTTACTTCGTGTATGGTGATTTCGGCAAATCTGCCCGCCTGGATAAGTGGACCCTCGTCAAGATGCCGTCTCGGACCACACGCTTCTCATCCAAGGATCGGGTCGTGCAGCGCTGCTGAGGTGTCGCGTCTCGTTCAGAGGGCCCCTTATGTCACACCGTCCGATCCTGGTCCGATAGCGTGCGTCAACCTTCAACAATCCGGCATCAATCTTGAGGGTCCCTTTTCGGGCGCCAACTGTGAAAACAGAAATAAAATATCGAGGCTGAGTACCCCAAAAGGAAATACACCGAACACGGGTCACAAATGAACATACAAAGTACTTTATTTTATACTGAATCCAGTTTACAAAAACAGAGCAAAATCAGATATCTATCGGCCCTCAGTACAACACAACAAACTCCAGCGTGGTTCAGTGTGTTCAGTGAGAGACCCTGTACATTAGAATGCATTCGCTTTTTATACATTTGGTGGGTGCGATGTCCAGCCCCACTTCGGGTTAATATTCCTTTTTAATACATCACCGATCTAGGGTTCGTGCCAAGTCTCAAACAACCGCATATAACTGGTTTGCCTTTAATACATGTATCAACAAGCATATGCAATAACTGTGTATTCTAAAGTTTTCCATGCAGGCCTTCTTAAACATTAATACAATGTAGTTAAACAGATGTTCTTCGTTCAATATTTGAATACATTGTCTCAACATATGCTCATGGATTAGTTTCATTGCACGAGTAATCCTTCTACACATAGGTCAACGAAGGACAAGGTCTCAGTTCACGACCTCAACAAGTGGCCTGCAGGCAAATTACACATTAGCTATGTACAGAGGTCAAGACATGTTGTATTCTGGAATGACATCGTCCACCATTTTAGCTCACAGGGTGACTTTTACACAACGAATCCTAAAATGGCGGTTTGACCTAAAATGGCGGCTTACATGGATTTAAGGTCAGGACCTTGCAACACAGATTTCTTTCGCAAGCGACTTTCGAGCAGCTTGCCGTAGGCCAATATTAATATATTTATTACACTAGGAGGCACAATATACTTTCTATTTCGACATGATGGCCAGGAGAGAGTATTCCAATTCATTCCAGTGGAGTGGGGCAAGTAGGGAAAAGGAGCGAAATCATGAGGAGACACATGATTGGGTCGCGGACTGATAGGTTGTGAGGAGTCAAGGAGATGTGTTCAGTGAGGTATGCAGAGGAAGTAGTACGGATCGACTTATAGACGAGTAGCAGGAATTTAACGAGAGAGCGATTATACACTTAGAGTCACCCAGTGTGGCAGGAGTAGGTAGAGGAGGGGGAGGATCTAGGTAGACTGAAAAAGTGTGTGTGGCAAAGGAGAGGACTTTGAGGAGGGGACCAAAAGAGTAGATGCGTAGACCAAGAAGTAGCCTTGACAGTTGACCAGTTTGCTGTGCGCAAGAGTAGAGACAAGCTTGTAATTGTGTTGTGTTGTGTGGCCATGATGAACTGGTAGAGACTAAAGTCTTGGTCAAAACATTTGGTGGTGATCAAAACATTTTGTAGTCTATTCTTTAATGATTGTCCTATGACATTATGCGAGGGCAATAGGATCTCACTTGATCTAGTGTCACAACGCTTGTCCAGAAGGGTGATTGCATAGAAAGGTTTGAAATCTGTTCTTTATCATGTTTGCAGATTTGCCTCATGTTATCTCTTGTTCGTTTGTCAACTTGGGTTTGCTTCCCTGTAAGTGCGTTTCAGTTGTAATATTCATGTTTATCAACAAAGGTGGACTTTTAAAAGCATTGCGATTGCACCATCATCAAAATATATTTATACTTTAAATTGCTCTCATCACAGATGCTTTTAATTGCTCCATCTGCTGAGTTGCTATGACTCATAGTGCTTATTCGTGACAGACCATGCCATAATCGCTGAAGACAATATTATTTAGTGCTTTTGGAGTGACCAGGCGATTGTTAACCATTTCATTGACAAGACGATTATAGCAGTTCATGTGCAGTTGTTTCCCCTTATTTTTGCAATTAAGTGCATCAGAGGTGCTGATAGCCTTTCTGTTGTATTTTATATAGTATTTGATGTACACAAGCTATATATAGATTCTCAGCTAACGACTGGTGTACACCATTGTGTGGGGTGGTCACACAATGGATTAGTTCAAACCTACACTGGTTGAACCAGCATAGTTAAAAGTGACGCTTTTGCACTTTGATTAATACAATGCATCAGGTTCAACTTTTCTTTGTTTGAATTTTCCATATGAACAAAGTCTGGGGTTCGTATAGAGTGGAATGCAGACACTCACGGAATAAAACCAGCTGAATGGTGAACCCCTTATTACAAATGAAGGACAATACCGCCAGAGCAACACTGAATATTTTGTGATGCCAAGCATCCCAAGGGGCTCCATGAGTATATAGTGCTGTCCTCGGAATCCATACATAAGAAGAAAAAAAAAACACGATGGGAGATTTAACCGAAATTCGGTTAAATTTCCCGTCGTACAAAAATGTTCTCACGCACCTGTCGCAATAAAGTGTATAAAGAAAAAAAAGGAAAGAGGACACTGTGGCGCCAGTTCGCATCCATGTAAGTGAATGGAACCGGCGTCGCAAAGGGATGCAGGAGACGACGGCACACAAGGAGGTGTGCCACCCACCGGTAACTAAGGGGATTGGGGATTAGGGCGTAGTGCGAAATGTCCGGGGAAGAAAAAAATCAAAATGTATTAATGGTAAAATAACTTTTATTTTGTTCTCCTACGATCATTTTGGATTTGTTCAAATCTCGGTAATCCGCTGTCCTGCACTCAAGCAAGGCAGTCTCACTGACAAACGGGTTCTTGATTTTTATTTGAAGAACATTCGTGAAATAAATATAGTTTAAGCAAATACATTCTGATTTTCATTTAAAAACATTTTTTTATTGTGGATTTTGTTATCATACAAACTGTAAGCACATTTAAATAGAAACATTTAATTTATAACAAATCCTTTACATATATACAACTCTGAACATATGCATCAAGCAAGTTCACATTTGTCTTATCTCACTAACAACACATTAGCCCTCATTACAAGTTTCCTGGTAAAACACTAGTGATCCCGTGATCCCGTTGGCACCCTTTCTGGCAACCAAAATCACAGAATCACCAGGAGATCACAAGTAAGCGAGCATGCGCATTCCGACATGCCAGGTAACGGGGCCACCGTCATCCTGTAAACAACGCCAAAAGTCACTGTCCATGCCGCTCCCACAACCAAAAATGCAGTTGCCACTGTTTCTGGCATATCTACACTGGAAACACTGTTGATGGTAACACCGAAACCGGAAACAACATCATCACAGGAACTGGATGGTCTACGGTGGCCATTTGAAACACTCAATCCACATAAAATAACCAACTTCCTACAGCCACCTGGACACTGTAACACCAGCATCATGTCAGGAGCTACAAAATCATGGCTATTAGAGCCAGAATTGAGCATGCTCACTGACACCATATTGGCCAATGCTGGTGAGCTGTTCACATCCGACTGCAGGCGCACCAGCCAACTAAGAAAGAGTGCAATATGGGAGGAGTTGGCAGAGAGGTTGCCTGCTGTGGGCCCCACACCCTGCACCCCTAAAGATTGCCACAAGCGGTGGGACGACCTCTACCTGAGAGTCCACAACCTGCTCTCAGTCCACAGGAGGGAAAGCATGGCAACTGGAGGCGGGACCGGCTCCCCCACCATGTTGATGACCTGGGAGGGGGCATGCAGCACTGTGCTGCATCTCAAGGACATCGAGGGAGAGGGAGCGATGGAGGCTGGTTCAGGGACACAAGCAGATGTCGGTGAGTACAACATGCATCACACAAATAATTACTGGCAGCATGCACATCTAGGGCACAACACATGCACACATCTCTAACTGCACGACAATAGACCACATCCAACCCATACAGTGGCCAAAGTACCATGGCAGTTGACCTAGGGTGCACAAACATTCCCCCTTCCATACACACGTATGCCGACATGAGTACAAGTCATGTACAGACACTGACAACAGAAAAATCAACACATACACGAGGTACACACCCTCCAAGGCAGTATGCATGTACCACAAGCAAACTGCCCCTGTGACACTCCCACATGCATGGCCACATCCAAAGCACCCTGACGTACCTGGCACTGGGATGGTTGACTACCAGTCCGACCAACACCCCCAAGTGCGACAGTGCCCTCCCCTCCCATCCACCTCACTTCCCCACCTGTGGCAGCCCTCAGGGCACCATTGAAACCCCATGGGCCCACAACACCAACCTCACACCTCTGGCCCACTCGATCAACACCATTGCACCCCACTTCTAGTGTCATGCTGATCACACACTGCCCACCTACTGACTCCCATCCTGTGCTGCCTCTCCATCCCCTCCCACACGTGACTGCCTGACTGCCAATCAGCAAGACAGAGATGCCACTCACCTTGGTGGCAATACCCTGATACCCACCCACTCCCTGGCTACCCTCCATAGGCCCCCTCCCCACACACCGCTGAGAGGCCACGTACCCTGTTGACAGCTTTGACCCATCCCAAACCTCACATCGCACATGACAAACCATGCCAAGAGGCCCGACACACAGCACCACTACCTCAGAGGCACCCTCCCTTCCTCACCTACCCCAGGAGCCTAATGTCTCCAATACACGGTTCCTACTCGCCATGACAACAATACCCTGGTAGCGCTCCCCTCCAACCCTGGAATCTCTCCACTTGCTACTTATCACTGCAAGTCATAATACAAAGACCTTCTTCCTCACATACAATTCCGTACAGTGCCTGTTGCCCCATGAAACAGACTGCTGCCAGTCCATCCACAACCACACACACCCAACATCCATCACAGGCACTTGTCAATGGCCACCCTTCCCTGTACCCAACCGAATCTGGGCCAGCCCATTCTTTGAAAAACACTGCACCCCACCCCCCTTTAATCCCTTGCACCTGCCCCTGTGGCTCCCACCCCTGCATCACACTCCCTCCCATCATGGTACCCTCACTCCTCACTCCCCGGTACAACATTGTGCACTGTACTTGCTTGGTATCAATGACACAAGGCCCAGAACACCCGTATCTCCTGATTTGCCCTCTCATTTCCACCACTGTCTTGTTTGTGGCACCTAATGACATTTCTGTACATGCAAAACATGACCCATCAATGCATGAACTGTAGACACCATGCACAGCATCATGCCACACGCAGTTTGAACTGCATGTAGCAAGGCCATGGGATGGCACACAGGTGACTAACGGCATGCCCACCTTGCTTCCACAAGTGTGTCATCTGACAGTGATCAGACCAGCCCAAGTGGCATATGGACAGCTACACAGTGGAGGAGAACCATGCCACGCCACACTGCTGCAAATCCAGCAACAGCATCAGTGACGCAAGCCACAGCCCAAGTGATTCTGCTACCTGCCTCTGCAGATGCTCCTGCTGCCCCTACAGAGGACCAGCCTGCAGGGCCTGCAGCTACACCTGCAGGGCCTGCAGCTACACCTGCTGCCCCTACAGTCGTTTAGGCTGAAGGCCCTGCAGCCACTCCTGCGGCCCCTACAGAGGCGCGACCAGGACATCCATTCCCCCCCACACTATCCCACCTGTACAGAGGAGATTCCACAGACAACGATGCCGGGCAGGAGGCCAGGGAAACAACATGGGGGACATCAGAAAACACCCCTATGACCGTCCCTCATTCAGCCCCTCTTGCATGCACAGCCCTCCTTCACGACCCATCCCAAGCATCAGAGACATGGATGCCTACACACAATGCATCAAGGAATGGAATGAGCAAGTGGCGGGACTCGTGCGCCAGCACCTTGAGGGTGCTAGGCTGATGTGGGAGGAGACAGCATTGAACGGGAGAGCATGAAGGCCACCAGACATTGCTGAGCACATGCCCTAGACTGCTGGACATGCGCCACAGTACTGCTAGCACAGAGGGTGAGGAAGGAGAACAAAGCCATCTCGCAATGGCTGAGACCCTCGCCCTTTACCTGCAGGCAGCACTAGAGTGCATGGACATTTTAGTTTCTGACCCACTCTCATCACTCTCAGCTCCTGCCAGCTCACAACAGAGCAGCCAGAGGTGATGGTTCATGCACCTGTCAGGCACCCCACAAAAGGGCAGGTCAGGTGCAAAGGAGTGACCCTGTTGATTACTAGGGCATGTTGTTGGGATGGTGTGTATGGGAGGGTGAGTTGTGGTGGTATAGGGGGGTGGGAGAGTGGTGGACCACAAGCTAATTGTTGATTGTTTACGCACAAATACACATGGTTCTGTTCATTCATGTCCAGATATTCATTTTGTGTGTTTGAGTGCTTTATTTGTGCGCAGATTCACATGAAGTTTGTGGCATGGGTCGTGTGCAGGTGCTGTGTGCTCAGAAATAGTTCTTTATGAGGTCCTAGCAGGACGCAGGACCATTCAGGTAATCCCTATTGTGGCGTTGTCCAATGTTTGCAGCTGCATCAACATCACTGTCATCTTCATCGTCCGCAGGAGGAATGTCCGTGTCCGGGGGCAGGGGAATATTGCTCCTGATGCACATATTGTGCAGCATGGCACAAGCCAGAACTATCTTGCCCACTTTCACTGGCCTGTACATCAGTGCCCCACCAGAGTGGTAAATGCAACAAAACCATTCCTTCAACACGCCAAAAGACTACTGAATTGTGGCTCTTGCTCTGATGTGTGCACGATTGCACGCTGTTTTGTGCTGGCTCTGTGGGTGTCTTACAGGGTGCATCAACCATGGGAGTAAGTGGTAGCCAGAATCACCTACTTGGAAAGGGAGACAGGGAGGGACAGGTCATTGTGGGACTGGGTAGTCCATGCATGTTGTGAAGTGGTGTTGTGACACATGCATCCGGGTCTGTGCGCTTGCGGCCCATCATCCACCTTGCTGCACCCCGTGCAGGTAATGCTGGTCTTGGCATGTGTACGATCCCACTGCCAGGGATGGGTTGGTTGTAGTGGGGGGGGCATAGTGAGGACAAGCTGTGCTTTGTGACATGGAAGTGATGCATTCTGGTACCTGTGGTGCATTACATGTGCTCGTCCATCCATGCCCAGATTGTGCTGGTGTGTCCTTACTTATGCTCATGTGGTACATGCCAGTTGTGGGCCCCCCATTTTGCTTGCATGGTGCCTGTGGGACATGCACTGGTGACAGTGCACATCCCCCCAAGGCCCCATATACATGCAATGTGGGGTGTGTGTAGATACTTTGACTCACCCAGTAGCCTGGTACGCTGTCCACTGTAACGTGCCATATAACCATGCAGGGTGCTATTGCACAGGACCATGGAGTCATGAGTCAATCCCGGGAAGCATGCGCAGCAGTGTGTGATGGTCATGTCCGCATCACAGATGACCTGCACATTCAGTGAATGGTACAGCTTCCTGTTCTGATACACCTCATCTGTGGCGTGGCATCTATTGATCGCTGCAATCCTATTGGAGTTACATCAAAGAGGATTGTGTCATCAGCATATCCAAGCCACGACACAGCCTTTCCATTAATCCTAGGAGGAATGTTTTTTGCTGCATCAATATAGTCCACCATGTTCGAAATATATAAATTAAACAGTAGGGGACCAAGGACGCATCCCTGTTTCAATATTTTATTAATTTTAATAAAATCCATAAGTTCACCCTCCTGGTTGGGCTGAAAAGCCACCACGGTGTGCGTATGTAAGGTTTTGAGAAAATAAAGAAAGTGTGGATCGATCCCCAACTGTTCCAATTCATGCCATAGTATTGGCTGAGATACCATATCAAAAGCCTTAGTGTTGGGGGCGCTGTTGAGCAGCCGACATAATGGCCGCTTAAGAGAATAGCAACGTTTCCCACATACATCCGTAATATATAACACCGCTGCTGGTCATTTAATACAACTTTTGAAACTACAGAGAGGCGTGGGAACTACCTGGGTGACTTCCCACCAAACCTCATGAAAAACCATGTGTTCGCTTGGCTGCAGTTACCCCCTGGTGAGCCATGGCGTGGCCTGTGTGCCCAGAGGAAAAGAGAGGGGAGGAGCCTGCATGGCCGCGCAGAGAAAGCCGGTCGACCTGGACCAGATGAGGAGACCCAGATCCCCAACATCGACCCAACGTCTGCGACACCGACTGTCATCTGAAATAGTGGTGGACGACTGCGGAGCCCTCCCTGGAGCACTGCCTGAGATCTGCTCGTCAACCCCTTTAACCTGGCAGGTCCTGCTCAGTCGGAGCACGGGCACTCCTGAGAACACGGCCGGGTGGCTGCTGGTGATCCGCACTGGCCACTTTGAAAGCCGACACAGGACCATGGTTGGCTGCCCACCGGTTTAAATCCTTGACGCCATCCATGCAGCACAACAGTTAACACACCCTCTACACTGCACCTAAAGGCCGTTCGGATTACAGCATTACGGACATACTGCTCTTCACCCACCTTCTTGTGCATAATACAGGCCCGGGCTGCAGAACCGGAGGAGCAACCCAGCCGCCGAGTCCGGACTCTAGCCATACTGGGCAGGCTGTCAATGAGGTGAGAGGCAGCGAACCCACACAAATGCTTGGCGTGTAATTTGACCTGCCTGAGGCCCCTGCCTGATAATCCATACTGCGCAGGGAACGGGAACACCAATGAGGTGGCCTGCCGTTGCTGGACGCAGTGGCTTATCCACCAACTTTCTTGCCACCCACAGTCCCGCACATCCTCCAGACTGGAGCAGCGCCACGAGGGCCAGTGCGAATAGCACCCACCCTGGAGCATGCATGGCTCCTGTGCCACCAGCTCATATACAACCCTGCGGGCAGTGGGGGCTGGAGTGGACTGCATAGCCTGCGTTCACCGACACCGAAATTTGGAAGACCCCGGCCGATACTCCCAAGTAAACCATTAATCCACAACACTGCAGATGGACTGATCCGCATCCGCCTGCCCAGACTTTGTGGCTGAAAAGGAGGAGCGACCCTGCCGCCGCGTTCGGACTACAACTATACGGAGCAAACTGGCAATAAGGTGAGAGCGGGCTAAAGCGCACCTGCATAACTTAGTAGCGGGACACCTGATCTGCCCGAGGCCCCTTTCTGCTAACACATAACATGCAGTGACGTGAACGCCAGCGTGGTAACCTGCCATCCCTGTATGGGGCGGCACAACAATCACCTTCCCCCGCCACCCACAACCCTGCACATTCTCCAGCATGAAGCAGCACCAAGAGGGTCAGTGCGACTGACACCCACCCCGGAACGCACTCAGAGTCTGTACCACAGGCCCACTCACATCCCTGCAGGCAGCGGGAGCTGGGCAGGACCGCATCTTCCCCGAACTCAGCGGGACATGGCAACACGCCATGCATTCTCCCACACCAAACACTGGGAGACCTAGGGACGGTACGCCCATGCAACCAACTGCCTAATCTCAATGGTATTGCGCAGTAGCTAGTATCCTCCAGACCAAGCTAAGGGGCGAGACTGTGTCAGCCCCACCAACCAGTACAACTGGGCTAACAACACCAATAATCAAGAACATTAAGTTGGCTGCATTGGCCGTGATGGCAGCACGTTGGTGCAACACAGTCTACAACCTCAAGGTCACACGCCCATAACCTACAGTGGAAACAATACCCCGAAAGGGAACTATACACGGCTGAAACAGACTGTCACTGAAGGTCATGGCTTGTCAGGAATAAGGGTTGGAGTAAGAGGGAAGGGTGTTGTGGACTCAGAAAGGGCTAGGGCCGGAAAATACATGAAAAACTACACTTCCCAGCAGGACTTGGGAAAACTCTGTAGTTTATAGCTGTGCGCGTGTGTGGCCAGCTGACATTGATTGCAACAGTTTATTGAGGGCCAACGGTGCACGGCAGGTGTGACTTATTTTGTTTTCTGTGCGGAGCCGTGTCGGAGGAACGAAGGTGATGCCTGTGTATGGATTTCGCTGCTTTTCTGAACCGGCAGGTGTGAGTTTGCAGCGGCGAGTGGAGAGGACGTTGGCGGATGCTAGGGGCTACACAGTACTTCATCCGGGAATGCTCGTGGAGCTTCACGGACTTAATATAAGTGTGGGAGGGGCTCTTATGAACAGCAATGTGTATGCACTCAGCACTATCGTTATGGTTCAGGCAAACTGGCATTTATAACATGGGGGCATGGTGATTGAATCATACTGCTGTTTGGAAATCCACATGAGCTCAGCATGTACTTTTTACAAGGCAAAACGCCCCAGAGAGAGAAAGCTCCAGCATGTGTTTGGTTAATGGAATACTAGTGCTCCAATGCTAGATGTGCCACATTTCCCCGTTAACCAGTGCTGTCAAATAGGTTATTTTGGGGGAATTCATGATCAGGGTGTGCAAACCGCATATTCTCTATGTTTCATGTTTATGACCAGTTATGTTCAATGTTTGTACATGTTGCCTACGCTAGCCCAGAGGGCCATGTGTTGTGTCTATCATAGTGGGAACATTCCCAGCTGTATGTCTCATCTTTCTTGCTATGCATGTTATTCATGCAAGAGGGTGAAATAGGTACACATATCAAGGTGTACTTAATATTGGTGTTATTAGACAAGAAATACATGGCATATGGTAATTATAAGGTACTAGGCAAGGTAGGGGTTTTCCCTGTTACTTCCCCGGTCCCACCCAAACTAGGTGCTCCCTCACCCTCTATCCGGTGTTCCTAAAATCCCCTACCCAGTCCACAACCTCTCCCTAACCCTCTTCCCCCACTGGTTGCCACGTGGTGTCCTGTTTTTCTATCATCAGGTACCTGTGCCAACCATGGTGGGAGGGTCGACTTCATTCGGCTTCTGTGGTTCGGGGGAGAGTGTCCACTCACTTCATTATTGTGTATGGTTTTGGCAAGGCTGCGGGTCACCCTGGGTGAGCCAGAACACTGGTGCTCCCCCGAACAGCACGATCAAACAACACCACACCACTACTGGGCTTCGGGAATCCGAGTGCCGCCACTGCGTCATGCACAGAGGCACTAATAGCAATAAAAGTAAGAAAAAGGACCCTATGGACTCCTTCACTGGCCCTAAAATCATGGCATCATGGCCCTATCCACCCTCCAGCCCGGCATCCACGTCCGAAGGCAACACTAACACCAGACACGATCAACTACTCCAGCTGATGCAAAGTGGCTTCTTAGCAATTAATGTCAAACTAGACAACATAGTGGGCAAAATCGGGTCCCTGAAGGCAAGAGTGGAGAAGGAAAGCAATTGCACCACGGAAGCAGAGACACGTATCAGTAACAACGAAGACACCCTACTGCGACACGAACACGCATTGAACACCATGTAGACCAAGCTCACAAAAACTATTAATAAATGCGAAGATTTGGAATCCAGATCGAGACGCAACAACATTTGCATAGTGGGCATCCCGGAGGTGGCATGCAAAGGCCCTATGGAACTGTTTATTGAAAATCTCCTCAAGAACATGTTTGATCCTTCAAGACTGTCGCCCCAGTTCCTGGTGGAAAGGACACCACGGACGCTGGCACTGGCACCACGCCCGTGCGCCCCACCAAGGACACTGATTGCCCACACACTAAACTATAGGGACCGAGACATGATATTCCGCCTAGCAAGAGAAAAAGGGAAACTACAATTCGATTCAAGCATGATTCATATATACCCCGATTTCGCAGCCAATATCCAGATCCAGCAAAGATCCTACAACGCAGTGAAGAGGCTACTCCGGGCCCGCGGAGTGCCCTATTCGCTGATATTCTCTGCCAAGCTCAAAATGCAGAACGGTGAGAAAACGCAATTCTTTGATAACTCTGCTCAGGCACAATCCTCCATGGAAGCATTGATCCCTATCCCTCCGCGGCGGCCTAGACTGAATCAAAACGTTCCATGTGCAGGTGAAGACAACAACGTAGATGATTGAAATGCTCACCTGGTATCCCCGGGGACGTCACTCAGCCTGTTCTGACCTCTTATGACCTTGAACCCTTCCCTGGAGTCTACTTGACTGGAGACTGGTCCTGAAACACAGGATTGGTAGAGTTTAACTCCCTATTGTCTCTGTGTGCTTGAACCCCTTCTTCCCCGGGGTCCAACCCTTCCCTTTGATCCACAGCTCACCTTGTTTTCTTGGAAAGTGTGCTCTCCGTCCTGTTTTTCAGCGCAGGGGTGCGTTGATTGATGTGGGCTCGTTGCTGCCTAGTTAGTTCACTGGCAAGAGTCCGACAGGTAAGTATAATGAGTCTTTTGAACAGTTATCTAACTTCGTTCCTTTCCTTCCTTAGATGATGGCCGGCGTCCGGGGATGGCGACGTGCTGCTGAGATGAGTAGCGCTGAAGGTGAGTGAGAGCGCGATGCGCGATGCGACCCTTTCGTATTTGTATTGAACTGAGTTCTTTTTCAGTGTCTTTTAGGTGCCGTGACGTTTTCAGCGTGGATGCCGGTTATGAAGAAGAAATGCGGTGAGTAAGCGCGGTATGCGGCGCCTCTAGATGTTTCCACACTAACCTGGAGTGTCTTTTCCCTCTTGCAGGTGGATGAGAAGTTCTGGAGACAGAGTTCCCCCAGAGCGGCTGGGATTCAGGTAAGCGTTTGAAGCTCGTACAGTCTTTAAAAATAAGCGAAGATTTGCTGAATGCTTACTAATGCCTTTTTTCTGTTCTTTTCCCTTTTCCTTAGGAAGTGGGGTGCCGGGATGGGAATGACACCGCCGAAGATGCCCGCAGAACAGAAGGAGCGATGAATGATGGGCAGAAGCACCGCAAGGTAAGGCTGTTCCTAACGGTGTTCTTGTTCTTGCAGGAGCTGAGCGCAGAAGAAAGATGCAGGCCTACTGGAGACCGATCCGAACACAGTGAGTGTCACGCTGCAGGTGCAGAAAACACAAAGCATGTTTCTCAGCCTGGGCGTGGCTTAAATAGTCTCTGGGTATCCCAGTTGTCTCTGGGAGGAACCACACCCAAAGGACTAGACTGCACATGCAGTTCTGGGAACCGAAATATGTTGGGGCATCCATCTTTTTGGGGCATCCATCTTGTCCCCATCAATGCACTACAAGTCCAATCCCCGATGTTATCCTATGGGAGTGAGTGAGTCTGGTGCCACAAGAGCCAAATCTGACTCCAAGTGGGTCTTTGGAGGGATGGAGAGGCCCTTGAGGGCCATGTAGGTGATTGTGGGCTGGAACTAGCCTGACATCTTGGAGGGCTGGGGACATGAGGGGCAGGAATCCTGACATGATAACGATTGACTGTACACTGAGCGGACCGAACCAAGAAACCAGACAAGAACACTTACAATCAGCAGCGACAAACAAAGATTATATTCCAGGACACGTTGAGCGATAAGATGGCCCAGAAGCTCCCAACATCGGCCACCAAGGGGAAACCCCAAGTTATTTAGGGCTACATCATCATGTTGGGGTGGATGGTGAGAGAGGTGGGAGGGGGATGGAGTGGTTATAAGGAGTTGAAAGTTAAAGTTCAATTGAACTTGGGTTTGTTTCACCCAGTGTTGTTTAGTGAGAAAACCGTAAAAACAGTGGCAGAGGTTGGGCAGACAGTATTTACTACAAACGAGGCCACTGCGGACCCTACGAACTGCACATCAATATTTGTTCCACGACAACCCATATGGCAGTACATTTTAAGCTAATCACTTGGAATGTGAGGGGCCTCAACAACCCCATAAAATGCAGAAAGATCTGGGCATACCTGGATCGACATTCCCCCAACATTGTTATGCTGCAGGAAACCAATGCATTAGAAGATATACATCAACACATGGCGCCCAAATGGGGAAGCAATAGACACTACACAAACTACTCTTCACAAGCTAGGGGGGTAACAATAATGGTACACAAAAATGTTAATTTCCAACCTGGTGCGACACACATAGACTCGGAAGGAAGATATGTGGTTGTATCCGTGACCATTGGCAATACACTGATCACTCTGGTTAACACTTACGGCCCCAATACGGATGACCCATCATTTTACATCACAATGGCAAACCTCATAGGTCACAACCCTGACAATCCAGTTATATGGGGTGGCGACCTTAATACAATACTGGACCTCTGAATAAACACATCCAGCACCAGACACAAATCCTGCACCAAAGCCTCCCAGACCATCCAACAAATGATGTCACAATATGCCCTGACTGATATATGGCACACACAACATCCCATCTCGGCTGAGTTCACCTACTACTCCTCTTTGCACGATGCACACTCCAAAATTGATCTATGGCTCCTTTCGACACGCTTGGCCGGCCATGAATTACAATCCAAAATTCTTCCAAGAACATGGTTGGATCATTCCCCGGTACGGCTTGAGATCTGACTACAACACTCCCCCAGACTGCCATACACCTGGAGAATGCCCCCCCACATATTAACAGATGAATCCCTAGCGGAGACCCTTAGAATCGACATAGATTTTTTTTTTCTGAAAACGAGGGTATTGTAGACAGTTATGCAATCATTTGGGAAACATTCAAAGTCTGGCTTCGAGGATAATGATGGCGACCACACTGGGCATCCTAAACACGATTAGAGCTAAATTCGATGAAACAGAAAGGGAATTCCGGGAGCTAGAAAACCAGTACGTAGAGTGACACGACAGGGCCCTATTGGGTCTCACAAAAGGCAATAGACATAAATTCTGTGAGGTAGCTGAGCATAGACTCAATATATGACACGGTCGGTGCAAGCTAGGAGGTACGGAGCAGGCGACTGCCCTGGTAAGCTACTGGCAGGCATTAATCAGGGGGGAGCAAGGGGCACAGCACATAGGGGGTATAACCAGACGCGATGGATCTACTTCAGTCGATCCTATCGACATAAATGATCTCTTTCACCAGTCTTACCAAACATTATACAACAATAATGACAGTGTCACCTGAAGAGGTAACGGAATACCTAGCACGCACTAATCTGCCGACATTGGATATCGAGCGCAGAGAGTCACTGAGTAGCCCATTCTCGGAAGAGGAGATTGAGGAGGCAATATCCAGTCTCTCCCCTGATAAAGCCCCTGGCACAGACGAAATAGGTATTGAGTTTTACAATAAATAGAAGAAGATACTGGCACCCAGACTACTTAGGGTGTGGGAGGAATCCTGCTCTAAGGGGGTCCTGCCTCCTTCACTCAACACTGTGGTCATAACTCTTCTCGCAAAGCCTGGGAGGTCACCCAATGAAATGTCCTCATATCGCCCCCTCTCCCTCATAAATGCGGATATGAAAATCTTTGCTAAAACCCTGGCAAACAGACTGCTCCCCCATATGTCCACGCTAGCACACCCAGACCAATCCAGCTTTATCCCAGGTAGATCTACGGCACTAAACTTGAGGAGACTATTTGGCATACTGGCCAATAAACCCCAAACTCCCTGCGGCAGCAATGGTACTTAACGCCGAAAAGGCGTTCGATTCCGTTTTGTGGAACTTCCTTTTCGGGGTTCTACGACACATGGGCCTTGGCGAGGGCTTCCACAAGTATACTAAACTATTACACACTGCACCCACAGCCATGATCCGCACCAACGGCAATCTCTCGACGGCAATTAAACTAGCCAGGGGCACCTGACAGGGATGCCCCTTCTCTCCCCTGCTCTTTGCACTGTCTATAGAACCCTTTGCCAGCAGGATACTTGAACATCATGGGCACAGGGGGATAAACATACGTTGTGCCTCACAGATAATTTCATTATATGCCGACGGCAACCTAATCTACCTAAAACACTACAAATAAAACATAGGCCCAGTACTTGCACAGGTCGAAACCTTCACCAGCTACTCAGGATACAAAATTAACTGCCAGAAATCTTAGTTATTTCCATTAACCGGTAACACTATGAAACCCTCTCTAACGCATTAAATGAAATGGTCCGAAGAGACAGTGAAGTATCTGGGGGTCACAGTGACAAGATCTAATAAATCCCTGTATGATTACAATCATCATGATTACCTTGGTACACTTGAGCACAAACTCAACCTATGGGGAAAATTCCTGCTGTCCCTTATAAGACGAATAAAATGAATAAGACGAATAGCTGTACTAAAGATGATAGTAGCGCCTACCTATGTGGCCAGGTAGACAATTCTTCGATAACCTCAGGAAGTTATCGACGGGATTTGTATGGGGTGGGAGGAACGTGAGGGCTAAGTGGGGCTCCCTAACTAAACCTTACGACATGGGAAGGCTGGCTGCTCCAGACTATGAGCTATATTACCTGGCAGCCCAGGTCCAATACGCAGGTTTGTGGTATGACCCTGGTAACACGCACCCCCATATAACAATTGAGAAAAAGTCTGCCGCACCAACCAAGATAAAAACCATGCCCATAAGCAAACACGAGCTGAATCTATGCCCCTTCGACCCGCTCCATGCCACACTAGACGGCTGGCAACTAATACAAAACAAGCTGAAAATCACAGACCTCTACACGAAGCACATTCCACTTTGGGGCAATCCTAGTCTTCCCCCCACTATGGACCCTGATTACCATAAAACCTGGGACCCAAATGATGAGATGTTCCTAGGGGACCTCTTCCCTGCAGGAATATTTGCCACATTATCTGAATTTCAAAGTAAATTGGGAAATAACCGGGTAAAAACTCTACAGTATTAACGCATGAGAGCGGCAGTGCGCAGTAAATGGCAAACATTCCCTACCAAGCCAGAGCCAAACACTGATCTAGAGCCAATTGTGCAACCAAACAACAAACACAACCTCCTATCGACGCTGTACACAATGTTCCAACAGGGAATCCCTCAAAGCATCTCCTTGAGAGGAAAATGGGAAGTAGACACAGGGACACCAATCGATGAGCAAAGGTGGGGGAAAATGTGTAATCTGACTAGGGAAGTATCACTTAATACCTGATTAAGGCTAATACAGTACAAAGTACTACACCGGCTACACTATACACCCAAACATATATCCGTGTTTGATCCTTCCAAACATCAAGCATGTAAAATTGCAACTCCCCTGATGCAGACGCCATACACATGTTTTGGAGTTGCCCTCATGTAGCTGAATTTTGGCACCAAATCGCCTCAACACTACACGAAATGATTGGTATCCCCCCCGACACTCCTCCCACTAAAATACCTGCTGGGCGATATTGGCAAGGCAAACACTAAAACCCGTAGACTGTTCAATGTAGGTTGCATCATAGCCAAGAAATGCATACTACAGAAGTGGAAGTCTAGGGAAGCACCCACACTGAATCATTGGTATCACGCAATGGCGATTGTGAACGAAAATGAGGTGAACTTTATACAAACTGTCACAGCATCTGCTAGCCCCAAGAACATATGGTCTCCATACCACTCCCACATGGAGAAAATATCCCCAATCAGAACAATTACTCAGGGTACGCTACAGTAAATACAACCATAATGAAACAAGTAGCTACAATGTCAAGCATATAATGTTATCACAATGAAAATGCAATACGACTTTACCATGCATTGTCTGTACTGCTGCAGACTTCTGTCACATGTTAAATAAAGTTTTTGCTTAAAAAAAAAGCCTTATTGTTAATTAAACAACAGTAAAGATTAGAATTGGGGCGAATCTTCACCTCTGCCATAAGCCATTGTGTGACACAAATGTTATTTGAAGTGCAGTGTGCCTTTCCAAAAGCAGTCGGAAAACATTACAGCAATTCTCTTTCTTGCACCCATTTATTGAGCTTACCTAGTAGAATATTAGCAAATATTTTTTGACTCGTATTGAGAATCGCTAATGAACGATAACTAGTTGGATCTTGTCTGTCGCCCTTTTTATATCTCTCGGGATTAATAAAGACTTTCTCCAGCTGGCTGGCACTATCCCACTCATCTCTCTATTTATAAATAATCCCAACAAGATTTTTGCCCAGAATTCAGGGTTGGCTTTCATTATGATGTTTGCTGCACCATCCAGCCTGGGAGCTCGAGAGGATTTAGCTAATTTATAAGGTATGCAATATCATCATGTCTCAATTCTTCATCGAAGAGCTTGGCCTGGGATCGATATTTTCCCAGCGATATAATATTGTCATCCATTATGGCTTTCTTATTAATGAGTTGGTTCAATTGGCACTCCTCATTTACTGCATAGTCAGCTCGCGACGGTGCCAAAGTTTGTGAAGTAGGATATCCACTCTCTTTGTGAGAAATTCTCTGCTGCCAAGCGGGCACCGTTTCAATATTTTGTTATGGCTTCAATTTTGCCAGTCCATTTATCAATCTATGTTCAGAAGTCTTTGAGGAACTTGGCTCATGCTGGATCCCTGCCTCCATCGGTGTTTTGGAGGGTATTTGTAACCAGCGGTCCATCGGGCCATGAAGTTGTACCTGCCTAGTTGTTCCATCTTGCATAGTATGCATCACTGTTGTCTTTGGAATCTGTCGCAATGTTTCATTCTTGCAAGTACGGGTTAAATCATCCTTTGCCTGATAGGACGGAAACTTAGGCTTTTTGGTTACTTTCTTTATTTTCACTGAGTTTAATTTCACTTCTCTCACAGACAATGGCCGTTCCATATTAGCACAAGGGCAAACTTTGCCCTGGTGCAAAAACACAGTGTACATTTATCTTTTTTGCACTAGTGCAATTTTTGCCTGGGTGCTTATACCATGCCAGGCTGCACGTGTCATGGTGCAGTGGTTTTTGAATATTTGCAAATGTTCTTAGAAATAGGTCAAACTTTGCCCTAGTGCTAATACTGTGCAAACTTTGCACTTGCACCAGTGCAAAGCTTCTGTAATCTGGCCCTTATTGTGCAAGTTACATCAAGCCGCACTGCGAAAACAAAGGTAGAAAGTCTGTAACAGAGCCGCTTCCGACACTCTCAGCAACCTCCGACAAATTCTGATATTTGATTAATCAATCACCTCAATATATCTTGTCTGAATATTTAACTAATGTTGACGAACTGTCTCATATAAAGTTATTCGTTTGAGTGTCTAATAGTAGTCAGGCAATTCCTCAAAGATTTTTTTTCTAAATGTGGCCAGGTGGCAGGTGCCATTAGCCAGGCGCTATCACTCACCAGCTGTACCAACTAAAGTGCTCCTTTTAGATGCCACGAAGAACCTGGCAGAGACTACCGTTCTGCTACCATCTTTGAGGTGCCGGGCCTCTCTGCTGGGTCCTCGGCATTTCTTGCATGGGGAGTAAACAGGCATCAGAATCCATTAAGACATATAGTTCCCATGCAACATTAATCCCCATGTAGAAATTCCGAACGGATCTCCACTATGCATGTATGTGCAAATGAAGGACACATGCAATCGATTCACCCCAAGAAATGCGGCTGCCAATACACTGGCTCAGAATACTGATGCGTTCACTGATTGGCTGCACAGAGCGCGGGAGCTCTTGGAATTGATTTTTAATTGGGGGTTTGCATGCCTTGGGGTGAATGTGTAGGTTTTCACTAATCTGCACCTTTTTGCTAATTTGCGCAATGTGGATTTAAGAAAGAAGCGTTTATTACCTCAGAACCAGCACAGGGCTTTCAGTTTGGCTATTTGGTGGTTCCTTGTAAGCCAAAACTATTCCGTTACAGTACAACTATCATTTGCCAAGAACTGCTATCATATGCCCAGGTAATCACAGCATTTTCCAGCTGTTGCCATCTTACAGTCAGGTAGTAGTACCATGATGACTGTGACTGGAAAATGCATTTCCCAATCCTACACAAAAGACAACACTGTTGGCTTTACCTGTGCTTGTTTAATAAGCCTTTTATATGATATCTATCCCCTTGAATTGGAAAATGGCAACAAGGCAACATGTATCTGACTTGTGGAATTTGCTCTTGTGGACAACCTACAGATTTTGGCCTTTGTTGGAGCAGCCACCAAGGGAAACAGGGAACCCTATGCATTTCTGAAAAGACACCTGTAGGTCTGACTTGTATGAATCGCCCCAGAATGTATTACCCACACGCCCTGACAAAGTGTGAAATTTAGGAAACAAAACACAATTTTCAGACATTTCCCATCTCCAAACCACCGAAACATGCCACAAACAACACATGTCTTATCTTCCCGCGTTTCCACATGTGTCCCGACGAAAACAGTACCTCACATGTGTGAGTGCACCTACATTGGCGCAAAGGTAAAAGGCTAAACCACTGGTAACCCCAATGGTTTCGGCAGAGTAGATTTTGTGAGAATCTGCTCTTGTGGATAACCTGAAGATTTGGGCCTAGGGTGTTGAGGCTATCAAAGAAAACAGGGAACCCGATGCATTTCCCAAAAGAAGATACCCGTGGGAATACACAGAGGTCTGACTTGCGTGAATCGCTGCAGAATGTATTACCCACATGCCCCGACAAAGTCCCAAATTTAGGAAAAAAACCTCAATTTTCAGATATTTCCCACGTTCTCAAAGGTGCCCCAACAAAAACGGTACCTCACATGTGTGGGTGCACCTACCTGGGCACAAAGGGAAAAGGCTAAACCACTGGTAACCCCCAAAGGGTTTGGGGAGACAATTTACAGATTTGGGCCTGGGGTGTCACAGCCATCAATTAAAACAGGTAACAGCATGCATTTCTGAAATGAAGACACCCATGGGAATCCACTGAGGTCTTAGTTGCGCAAATCCCCCCATCATTTATTACCCACAAGCCCCGGCAAATTCCAATATTGTGGGGAAAAACGCAATTTTCAGATATTTCCCACCTCCAAACCACCAAAACACACCACCAACTACACACATGTCCTACCTTCCCACATTCCCACAGGTGTCCTGACAAAAACGGTACCTCACATGGTTTGGGGAGACAACCTACAGATTTGTGCCTGGGGTGTCGCAGCCCCCAAGGTAAACAGGTAATGCCATGCATTTCTGAAAAGACAATACCTGTGGGAATCCACAGAGGTCTGATTTGCATGAATCGTCCTGGATTTTATTACCCACACGCCCTGGCAATGTCTGAAATGAAGGAAATAAAGCACAATTTTCAGTCATTTGCCACTGGGAAACCACCAAAACACGCAGCCAACAATACTTGTCCTAACTTCCTAGGTCTCCTCATATGTCCCAATGAAAGCCAGACCTCGTATGCGTGGGTTTCCTCACCTGGGTGAGAATGGGTAAATCATCCGTATGCCAAATGCTCTGGTAATACAAGAATCACTGTGTGCTACTCACTGCCACCCTGTTTTTCCTCTTCAAGCCCATTCACAGGCACCTTTACTCACTTTCTGCAAATATACAATTCACAGCGTAACAGGACGCGCAGGGGTGGATTTAGCACAATAAACAAAGTTCCTGTGAGCAGTAAAACTGCATCAAGGCACCAACCGTTTTACTGGGCATTCATACACCTTTCGTGTTTTCAGTCAGTAGGCATCCATTTCAGCAGTCTTACCTCTAGCAAATCGCTAGCTCCACAGCAACCGTATCTGCATACTTATAGCAAGTAGACATCCGCTCACATTGCAACCTTGTCTCCAGGCGTTATCTTTCACACCAACTTCATGTACTTGCATATCAACTATGTCTACATTCATATGTCATGTGGCACCAACCGTATCTGCACACTCACAGCAAGTGGACATCTCACATGGGAATCTCGCCGCCAGGCGATATCTTTCACACCATTTTCCCGTTCTTGCCTATCAACTCTGCCTGTATTCAATGGTCACGTGTCACCAACTGTATCTGCACACTTATACCAAGTAGAAATCCACTCACTTGACTACCTGGCCTCCAGGTGATGTCTTTCACAACAACTGCAAGTACGCCCATAGCAAGTATGCCAGCATTCACCAGTTATGTTGAACTATTCATATCTGCAACCATACAACACACTAAATACAGATCCACTAACATGCCAATCATTTCTTCAGTGACGGCGCAGTGCATTCACAGAAATCACATGTACATGTACAACGTAGCTTTACCTCACTCACACATAATCATATCCAAGTCATTCCAACAGAAGACATTTCAGTCACACAAAACATGACACATCTGCAATGAACCCATCATCCACAAAAAGGTTGAAAAAGTCAATAGGCTGAACCCCATCTGTATTCTCTATGCACCCTGATATTCCAGTGGAAGGTGGCACTACATGCTGAGCCATTGCTGGCGGCACCCAGTCCGACTCATCAGCAATATCATGATCTGGCACATTCCTCACACACCCTGCATGTTCCCCCAACCTTGCAGGTAACATGCGTGTGGAAAGTGTCAGAAGAGGTGCATGTACTCTTCCAGTCTCCTCATCAGGTGAGGGAGTGGAATCAGCCTCAACCGAAAACTCACTTTCCGAATCAACATCCTCCTCACCCACAGAAGCAGATTCTGTTTCAGATTTCACATCTGGCTCTGTGCTTGCTCCGAGTCAGACTGCATCAGTAAGGCGAAAGCATCCTCACTAGACATCTGACGAGAAGCCATGACTTCTGTCACGATGCAAACCTTTACTGCCCAAAGAACAGATAAAGAATGAAACAATACGTATCTTTGCTTCTCGAAGTATAGAAACTAGAATAGTAAGTGGTATTGAATGCCACAGACCAAAACCACATAATTATGCCAAAATATCCAGACTCTGCTCACAAACTGTAGCATCCCTCTGCAATGTAATGTACTCTCGGCACGCTACATAAAACGGAGTACTAATTTGCTAACACTCAAGCTAAATGCAAAGGACCAGCTCACTGCTTACTTTCAATTGGTTAGACTGCCACAACACCCCTGCACCTACAACAAAGAGAACAAAAAATCTAAGCAAGAGGTCATCTTCAGCTATACATTACACAAATACAAGTGTGGGGAAAAGGATGGAACCCACAGTACCAATTCAAAGACAGCCACGGTGCGTTGAACCCTCCCCTCCCCGATTGGGGTGCAGGTGGATGGGAAATACTGCTGAGAAGCTACCTTGTAATGTATTAATGATTGGGTGAGGTGAAAAGGCAGGGGCGATCTAGATGCAGACAGTGAAGATGAGGAAAGTACATGGCAGGCCCTTCAAGACAATTGCTGGCACACTTTCCACAAAACCCCCTGCATATTCACATAGGGTTGTGTGTGAAGGGAGAAGGTCACAAAAACGGAACGACTACAAGGGCCAGCAAGTGGAATTAAGCTACTAAATGTGGTGATGCTTTGCAAAGAAATAGGCATCTCTGACATATTAAATACATTGACATTCCACCTAAATAAAGTACTATGCAATTGCTAGGAAGTCAGAGTCTCACAGTCAACAGATTTAGTCACCATTTTACTACCATGCCACACGACCCAGTAAGTCCATCAAACATAACGTCTGGGCCAAGTTCATAATGTCTTCAATAACAACGTCCATGCCTCTCTTAGAAAGGTGCACTGCGTCTCTGTGAAACATCAGTACACCTTTGACGAAGCCATGGTGAATTGTCCGAATTCTGTCAGTCTTTTCAGCGCATCAGTTTCCTCACAAGGAGGTGATGGCCTTTTCCTTCCCAGGAGTTATCCAATCCCTCCTGGGAATCATTTGCAACCAAGCCACCACAGTGTTTGGGAACCTTAATGAAATCCACTGCAGTTCGGCCATCAGTAGCTCCCGTACCCCTCTCATTCCCATAGAAGCCATATCATTTCCTCCCAGATGCACCATAATTAAAAATGGGGGTGAAACATCTCTTTTTGCCTGGGCATCGCAGATGACTCCACTGAGCTGGTGAAGGGGCATTCCCCTGACACCAAACCAGTGCAACGACAGATCATCCCTCTGAGACCCAGATGTGCTTGACCTTATGAAATGTGCCGCATCCCTTCGGATCAAAGAGTGCCCAACAATCCATACAACCCTTATCCTCACTAGGAAATGGAAACATGAAAAACTAACATGAATAGGGCCAGACGTACGGTTTATCAATTAGTGCAGCAAGTTCTTCAACACATGTCTCTTGTAACAATCCCAGACACACACGTCCCCCAATCTTATATGCAATTCACATGTGAGAGAACAGTAGGTCATTATCTAATTGGCACATACTTTTCAGGGAAAGAGGTGAAGGACACATTATGTCACTTTGTGCAAATGGCACAGTTGTGCTGGCACAATTGTAATCAGTGAAGGTTTCGGTTTCTGTGGCCCACCGTTTGTACTGCACTGTGGTAAAGAGAGTTGCAAGTACCGCACCGTGATAACGAGGTATCAGGGAAGGTAAATGGGAATGATATTCATACAGAAAGAAAGACTAAGGCTCAGTGAAGTCTCCATGCCTAGCATTGCTTAGAGCACTGTACCATACGCGTAATTCTCTGAGAACCCACCAACTTGCCTTCTTTACACCACACACAACACAACACTCCTAACCACCATACGAGTCCAAGCTCAAACAATAAAACTGTTCAATACTTTGCACACATTTTGGCAGGGTGACTATTCTGACAGAGGAAATGAACTCCATTGCAAATGTGCATTGTATGCTCTGTCAATATAGGCATTCTGACAGGATGTGTGCCAGTCATCACAAATTGCTAATATTTTGGACAGATTCATTGTGAGAGCTTCAGCCAAAGCTCCAGGACGGCAGATGATGCTGTCCCTGGGCTTGGGCGCCTCTCTCCCATGTCGGTCAACTGTCCCCAGGTTCAGCAGCAGTTCCATGGTGCCCCGGGAGGGTCCACATCCCTCCTCAGAGGGAGAAGCTGTAATGCTGCTGCACTTGGGGACGGCCGACCAACAAGGGAGACAGACTCCCAAGCCCGGGGCCATCACCCGCAACCATCCTGAAGTACTGTTTGACCTGTTTTACAGGTTTTTCCTCCATGGAGGTATGGGCACCCTGCCGTGTTTCACTGGGACCACCGCTGCACTTGGGGACTGTCATCCAACAAGTAAAACAGGGGGCCAAGGGCAGGACCATAACCCCCCACCACGACCATCCTGAAGCTCTGGCTAGGCTGCGTTAAAACTCTACACTCTGAGAAGGAATGGGGACCCTGCCGGGGCTCCCTTGGACTGCTGGTGAACTTGAGAACGGTCGACCTACAAGGGAGACAAGCGCCCAAGGCCAGGCACGTCACCCCTGACCATCCTAGACCTCTGGCTGGGCAGTGTTACAGCTTTCCCATACAGGAAAGAATGGTGACCCTGCCAGGCCACCCTGGGACTGCCCATGGACTTGGGGATGGTCACCCCATATGGGAGACAGGAGCACAAGGCCAGGGACATCACCACCCCCTACTGTCCTGGACCTCTGGGTGGCCTGCTTTACAGCTTTACCCTCCGTGGAGGGATGGGGAGGTGCCAGGGCTCCCTGCGACTGCCGCTGGACTTGGGGATGGTCGACCCACATGGGAGACAGCCACCCAAGGCTAGGGATATCACCCCAACTGTCCTGGAACTCTGGGTGACATATACATAATGTTCCCATACATAATGTCACCGGGAAAAGCCATTGGCAACATTATATATGGTACCATTATGTATGGGGACGGTTGCTGGGATGTCCCCTGCTCCCCTTGTAAAAAAATAATAATAATTTGGGGTTGCGGGGGTGTGCCCCGCATGCTCAATGTAATAATGTCTCTGCAAAAAACAGTGACTTTTTTGTTAGGAGACATTTTTGCTGGGACATTATTACATGGAACACCCTGGACTTGAGGGATGGTCAACCAACATGGGAGACGGGCACCAAAGGCCGGGGACATCACCCCCATCCATGTTGAAGTTATGGCTGACATGCATTGCAGGTTTCCCCTCCAGGGAGGGATGGGCACCCTGCTGGGGGTCCCTGGGACCACCGCTACACTTTGGGACTATCGCCCAACAAGGGAAACAGGCGGCCAAGGGCGGGACCGTAACCCCCGACCATCCTGAAGCTCTGGCTAGGCTGCGTTACAGCTATACACCCAGAGAAGGGATGGCCTGCGTTGCAGGTTTTCCCTCCAGGGAGTGATGGGCACCATGCTGGGGGTCCCCCAACCATCCTAGACCTCTGGTGGGGCAGCGCTACAGCTTTCCCCTCCAGGAAAGAAGTTGGACCCTGCCAGACCCCCCCTGGGACTGCCTCGGGACCTGGGGATGGTGGCCCCACATGGGAGACAGGAGCCCATGGCCAGGGTATCATCACCACTGTTGTGGACCTCTGGGTTGCCTAAGTTACAGCTTTTCCCTGGGAGACGGGCGCCAAGGGCCAGTGACTTCACCCCTGACTATCCTGGACCTCCTGGTGGCCTGCGTTACAGCTTTGCTGCCTCGGAAAGGATGGGGACCCGGCCAGGACGGGATGGCCAATGGAATTGGGGGATGATCGACCAACATGGGAGACAGGCACCAAAGGCCAGGGACATCACCCCCAACCATCCTGAAATTCTGCCTTCCCTGCGTTGAAGGTTTTACCTCCTAGAGGGATGGGCACCCTGTTGGGGGTCCCTAGGACCGCTGCTGCATATGGGGACTGTCGTCCAAAAAGGGAAACAGGCAGCAAAGGGCATGACCATAACCCTGACCATCCTGAAGCTCTGGCTAGGCTGCATCACAGCTCTACACTCGGAGAAGAGATGGGCACCCTGCCGGGCTCCCTGGGACCACTGGTGAATTCGGGGGCAGTCAACCAACAAGGGAGACAAGCGCCCAAGCCAGGCACATCACCTCTGACCATCCAAGACCTCTGTCCTGGCAATGTTACAGCAGACAGGAAAGAATGGACACCCTGCCTGGCCACCCTAACACCGCCCCTGGACTTGGGGATGGTTGCCCCACATGGGAGACAGGTGCCCAAGGCCAGGAACATCACCCCCACTCTCCTGGACCACTGGGTGGCCTGTGTTATGGCTTTTCCCTCCGTGGAGGTATGGGGGCCCTGCCAGACCTCCCTGGGACCGCCACAGGACTTGGGGACTGTCGACCCACATGGGAGATGTGTGCCCAAGGCCAGGGACATCACCCCCGACTGTCCTGGTCACCTGGGTGTCCTGCGTTAAAGCTTTGCCCTTGGGAAAGGATGGGGACCCTGCCGGGACTCAGTGGGACGGCCGCTGGACTTGAGGGATGGTCAACCAACATGGGAGACGGGCACCAAAGGCCGGGACATCACCCCCAGCCATTCTGGAGTTCTGGATGGCCTTTGTTACAGGTTTACCCTCCAGGGAGGGATGGGCACACTGCTGGTGGTCCCTGGGACCGCCACTGCACTTGGGGACTGTCATCCAACAAGGGAAACAGATGGCCAAGGGCGGGCCCATAATCCTGAACCATCCTGAAGCTCTGGCTAAGCTGCATTAAGTGAGGTGAAATATAGCCCCTAAAGGGCAGAAATAAAGAGGCCAAAGTCATTTGTGCATGCTCACCAAAACATAAGGCCAGCACACAAATTATGCCAGATCTGAGGCCTATAGAAGCAAAAACCGGCATATAAATCTAAGTCAAGGAAGTGGGCCTGACTCTAAAAAGTTCAAAGAGGAGCGCAATGCCTTTCAGGAAGGAAAAGAAAGTCACATGCCAATGATGTTTTGATTCAATACATGTAGAACTGCACTTACACCTCAAGAAACAGCAGTGCACAGTATCTTCAATGGGATACCAGAATTGTGCTCCAAGCAGCTGAAGTGAAACAGAGCATTGCATGTAAATTAAATAAAAGAATATCATTTTTGTTTTTCCCTCCAAATGGTCAATACATTTAGCGAAATGCTCACCAAAACCACAAAAAGTGTGAATATGATGCTCTCATCTAACCACTGTATATAAAGGATAATTTAAAAGTGATGCCATATAAGTGCTGAAATTGTGTGCCTTATAAGATGTCATTTAAAAGTAAATATGTGTGAGTTTAAAAGGCCATGTGCTGCTGGTGATTTCTCCCAACATGAAACAGGCCTGGGTGTCATCATCAATCAAAGCCAGTACTTCACTATAGAGAAATAAATACAATGCTTTAGATGGAAAACACGGTGGGGAACTGATAAGCCATGTCTGTTCTGGCCGCACTTGTGACCTCCAGGTCACACGTCCCATAAAAAGGGCATTTGTGTGGCCATTAGGCATTGAAGGGGGAGGTGAAAACTAAACACATATCTCTATGCTTATGTCACATGCCTGAAAAAGAAATGAAACTTTAAAAAATGTGGGGGCCCAGTGAAAGAGACTTGTGAAACTGCAGTTCATTAAAATGGGAGAAATACATTTTATCGCATAACATGGGCAGCGTAAATGTCACAATGGTCATTCCATGCTTGACAGTCACATCCTTCTAACCATGCTAAAAAGATGTTGGTGGGATAATGAAAAGTGATTTGGGCCTTACCGGGATTCCAAGAGATACGACTGTAAAGTGCCATGTTTTTCATTGATTTGGCCCCTGAGTAAATGAAGAAAAACTGTATCTCTGCACAGGAAGGAAGTGCAGACTCCAGACTAGTCTTATCTGATTTGCATTAAAATATAGTTCTCAAAAATGTATTCATACATGTAAAGATTTGAAAATTCAGTGTACTGTCACTCACCGTACAGTGAAAGCCTGGATCGGTGACCACGTCTGTATGGTTCGTGATTTGATTGAAGAGCTTGGGTTGGAGCCTCCACCCGAGCCTCCTCTCTGTGAGGGATTAAGTTCTTTTTAATGATATGGCTCTCTACTGGTTAACAGTACAAAGGACCCGATCACTCCAAAGAGCAGGGAGAACACACTGTCACGGTACCAGCTGCAAAGAAAGAAGAGATCATGAGCAACTGGTGACAGGTAAGTGGACATAAACTACAGACTCTCTCTCTGGTGTCTACCTGATAAGCCTTCCCCCTGGTTAGTGGCTAGAAACACATAGGCAACCTCCTACCTAAAATACAAAACAGTATTGTAACATTGAATGATAACCCTGGATGGAATACCCAAAAAAGGTGTTAGGTCTTACCATAGGATGTACTGGCTAAACTTCAAGGGAGACAATGGAAGGTATAAAATTAAAAAAAGGAATTAGTAGTTAGTAGGGAACCTACACCCGGGCGGCACGAGGAGCGCTCTAGTTTTGGGTTGGTGCACATTCAGCGTAGCGTCTCTAGTGCACGTAGTAGCAACAAACCGAATGAATGCCAGTACAAGCTGACAATGAGCAGGTAGGATAGGAAGTCCAGTTACAGGAAATAAATGAGTCCCTATACTAGGTGTATAGAGTATTCACCACCAAGAGGAGTTAGGTTAGAAAAGAACAAAGAACACTCACGTTTCCAGAAGACCCTAGGACCTGTAGATGAGTGGCGTGCTGCTTGAGGTGAGTGAAGTCACAGCATTCGCTGAGTGAAGAAAGCAGCAGCTAATATCCAAAGGTCTGATACACGTGCCGGGGTGCCAAGATTAGAATCGTAGGGTTGGCAGTCTGTGAGAATAGCCAAGGGTCTGGTACACGAGCTGGGGCACCAGGAGCAGAATCGTAAGGTTGTGCAGTCCGTGGGAGTAGCCGAGGGTCTGGTACACGAGCTGGAGCGCCAGGAGCAGAATCGTAATGCAAAGAAGTCCTTAGACGAAAAGCAGAAGTCAGACAACATTGAAAGTAATGAAGACGTGACTTCGAGGAGTAACTTCAAATAGAAGCAGCGAGGCGTGTATCACAGCTGCTTATGTAGGTGGAGTGCAACAATCAAAGAAGATGTCTGGGTGAAAGCGTAGGTCACCTGACACATGCATAGAGCAGCTTGGGTAATGTAGTCCAAATACTGGCACCCACTACCTAACGCCGCCGGAGACACCATTTGGCCAAAAATGGTGCAACAAATCATCGCACAGCATGCGGAATGACCACAGCTCTGCACGCTGTCCCAGGATGCCAACGAGAGTGCTGTCAGCAGCATGGGGGAGCCAAATCACCGCTTGTGCATAGGGTGAAGTGTGACAGGTACTCACCATAATATTTTGTGAGCTCAATGCAGATCGAGTCCATCTGTCAAATTGAGATGATGAAGCTCTCGCCTCCCACAGCTCTTTCAAATCACTCCCCCATCCTCTTGTCCTATCGGCACACAGGTGGAAAGTGGGTAGTGAAGATTAACCAATCCGCTTCGCAGGAATCATGAAAAGTTATTTATGTCATTTGCCCTATAAATAAGGCAGTTTGCATCAGAGCTGGACTTCTTCCGCTAATTCCGAGATCCAACCTGCTGCCAAAATCTGGCGAGAAACATTCTAGCAGAGAGGCCTAAGTCTTGCATTGGAGGCAGTAGCCAGGAGAATTAGAAGCTGATTGGGACCCCTTGGAGGACTCAGGAGATCTTTGACTGACCACCCCAGTGGTGCCCCGATGTGCCTGATGCCCAGCTCAAGGTCTCTCCTGTAAGTAGTGTAAGTAGAACCACCCCAAAACCATAGATTGTGTAGGCCCTATATTCCTCCAGCATTGTGTTAGTCATTTCCCCATTGAAAATATCCTGTTTGTCTGTGTGTATCCATAGCATATTTGTCAAAGTAAATCAATTAATTCCCCTATTGAATTCGCGGGATCTGTATTGTTGGCATTCGAAACCGACCATATTTTCCCAGTGTGTTTTGAGGTGGTATAGTCATAAAAATTTGCCAAAACAATTAACCCCAAAGCCTTGTTCCACATGTGTGCGCAGGGTGTAAAAAAACTAAATTCCCCATTGATCCCCCTCATTTGTGCATATGCAAGGTGCAAAACTAAACTGCCCCTGTGCACCCCTTGCGCTCTCTAAAACAAATTTCACCTAGTGTTTCTTTCAAACACATTGCAGCAGTGCTTAACACTTCAAAACCAATTTTCCCATTGTTAGATGATAAAAACCCCAACGCCCTTTGTGTTATTGTTAGGTGTGGCAAACACATTTCCATTGCTTTTCTTTCTTTCATATTGGTTCTGTGATTAATACTCAAAATCCAATATTCCCACTGTGTTCCCACTCCCTGCCACTGCCTTCCATTCAAAGGAGTCAAGCCTAATTGATGTTTGGAGGGTGAGGGTTACTGGAAGGAAAGGTATCATCACATTGGAGGTCATTACAACCTTGGAGGTAGCCATGCTGCTATTTGCGGCATGGCTACCCCCATTGCGTGTACCGGGTCCGTGTTCCTGGAATGGGGAAATACCAGGCCATTCCGACCTTGAGGGCCCGGTATTTCCCCATTCCAGGAACCCATCCCCATTCCCATTCGAGCCCCCATAGGGCTCAATGGGAATGGGGAGCATGCTAACAACGGGCCCATTAACGATGGGCCCTTTGTTAGCATGCTGGACCACTCACAGGACCCGCTTAGGACGCCTGGTTTTACCTGGTTTTACCAGACGTCCTTAGCGGGACCCGCGAGCGGAATTTGTAATGAGGCAGTAGGGGGTTAACGGGGCCGGCAGCTCTACCGGCCCCATTAACCCCCTACCGCCAGGGTCGTAATGACCCCCACTGTGTGCCTTGAATTGTTCTTTTCTGTATTGGTGGGGGATTTAAAAAGAAACTATTGTAACTGCATATTTTAGTGTCATCTCTGTGTTGGTACTTTACGAAAGTCATTTTGTTCTTGTGTCGGCACATCAGTGGTGACTAATGTTAACCTATTTGTGAAATTTGATTTAATAAAATGTATAAATATACATATATTCAGACACACCGGCCTGGTTCCTAGTCCATTATGGCCCGGGCACTTGTTGAGGGTGGGTGCGAGACAGGTTGGAGGCCTTACCACATTGAACTTTACAAAAGAAACCTAAAAGCGTTTTATGGTGCACCACATTCATTGTGGGGAAAGGATCTCCCTGACTTGGGCGTGACTGTATAATGAACTGCGACAGTTACAGCTCTACACTCAGAGAAGGGATGGGGAATCTGCTGGGGCTCCCTGCAACCACTGGTGAACTTGTGGGCAGTCGGCCAACAAGGGAGACAATCGCCCAACGCCAGGCACATTACCCCGACCATCCTAGACCTCTGAATGGGCAGCATTACAGCTTTCCACTCAAGGAAAGAATGGGGACTCCTAGGGACATTTCTCCCTTCCCCACATCTATTCAACCAATTCAGAATCCTAAGGGAATGAGTCTTCCTTGGGATTCTTTCAACAAACCACTTGGATGCAGAACAACTTGAAACTTCCAAACTTGTCTTTGCCTGGTGTACTCTCCTGCCAGGTCTTTCTCATTTGTTTACTTTACACACTTGCAAACTTGACTTTGCCTGGTATACTCTCCTGCCAGGACTTTCTCATAGAGTTCACTTTGTAAACTTGCAAAACTTGGCTTTCCCTCATATACTCTTGTGCCAGGGCTTTCACACGTAGTACAACTCTTTCACAACTGCGTGCAGTTTCCAGGTTAACCATTCTTTTCTTGTTACTTCACTCTTCAAACTGGTTTCTCTTTTCCCCAGATATTGGGTCCCGACCTGTTTCCACACCCATCCGTTCTGCACCTTTGCTGCCCCAGTGTCTCAAGTCCCTGCTGTTGGCTTACTTCCACTTGCTTTCATACACGATACTCCGAGCGATACACCCCGGCATCCTAACTCCCAGCAATGGGCTCACTGACTTTGTTTAGCTGATACTCAGCTCCCTGTGGTGTCTCTACTGCTTCCTCTCTCTGGTAGTCACAGGCAGCTGGGCTCTCTCTTGCTCTACGGTTCCCAACACTAACACAGGGCTTCTCTCTCAGCAGGATTTTAACTTACACAATCTTCTTGATCTGTCTCCTTCTGCATGACCATCTGCTTCCTTCAGTCTCACCGACTTGAGTCAGGAGTCGTGATTCTCTCTCTCCATTCTCCAGACGTAATCCTTTTAAATGTCCAGGTGCATGTTAGGCACCTACAACCACTAGAGTGCATATTCTGCTTCTTGGCAACAGTGATCTGTATCACTCCAGTAATCTTCCTCGTCTCAATATTCCCAAATATATCATATTGAAAGATGTCAACAGTAGGTTTTATGAATGGTTGGTGGAAACTATCATAGTAAGCCATGAAGGCATGAGACATGGAGGGAATATCCAAAAAAGGGAAAGGGGGATATGTGTTTTCATCTGATGATGCCGTGTTATCCCCTTGAGGGTCGCCTCCCCCATATGGTCCTCCCTCATATAGCTGTCGGGGTGATTTCCCGGGGGCCGGCAGAGCTGTCTGCGGACCTCCGGGGCTCGGGAGACCCCAACTCCTCCTGCGTCCCAAAAGGAGTATGAGGCACACACAAGAGCAAGGTAGCTACTCCTGTTTATTATAGTAATGGCAGGCATAACTCTCAGACCGCAAGCATCTAGAGAGGCTCTCAGCATTAGTGGGGCTTGCAGGCCCTTTTTACCGTGGTATCACGCACTACTTGCGTCACTTGGGAAAACTATCCCCAAAACCTATCTCCACTTCGGGTTGGCTCCCCGAGTAGTAGGGTCAGTATAATAATAATAATAATAATAATAATAATTAGGCTTTTATATAGCGCTACAAACCCTCAGGTATCTGAGCGCTGCTTATTATTACCCACGGTGTGTGGTGCTCATTTATCGACCTCGGAAGGATGAAAGGCTGAGATTGGCCCCGCCGGGATTCGAACCTGCGTTAGCAGGCTCTGCACGGATGTCAAAGCGAGCGCTCTACTCGCTGTGCCACTTGACCGGCTTATAGATTACTTATAGAGAAGAGGGTTATTGGGTGAGGACGGGTCAGGTGGTACACTTGGGCTGTCCCTAACAATTGTTACACTGAAGTTATTACAAGGGGACACTTGGTGATTGGCTACTATAAAGTGCAACTATGTGTCAGTGGTGGACAATGGACAGGTCTGACTATGGGCTAATGTGCATGTCTTTCTCATCGCTGTAGGTGTCCAATTTGTCACTTTGTTGTTGCAAACTGTGTCCCAGACGTGGGACCCCAGCGAGTTTCTGTCTCATGAGCTTGGCATCTTGTCAGTCTGGCTTGGTCACGTGTGGATAGACCGTGGTCGGGATGGAATTATGAGCATTTGATTTGTATTTCGTCTCTGAGGAGCGTTTGGCATTGGCAGGTGTAACCTTAGCGCGGGGAGCGTGGCATGTAGATAGCAACATCGCAGCCATGGCTGTGGGCTCTTGTTGGGGCTCGTTCTGCGTGATCAGCACTTTGCATTTTCGCATGAGAGGATTTTCGTCTGAGAGGCTCCTGCCTGGGGACTCTTGCTTTGCGACCTAACTTGGCCTAGTTTCTGGGTGGCGGTACATAAGCCATAATAAGGGGGTCGCAAGGGGTGACAGAGCGTCACAAGCAGCAATATATATATATATATAGGGTGGCGTCTTCATAGTGATAGGTGGCGAAAAAGCATCTGCAAGCATATATCCATGAGCTCTTCAGGCGTCTCGCGTTTCTGCGGTGCTGTAGAAGGCCTATGTGAAAAATAACAACGATGCATGTCTGTGGGTGTGTCGGTCCTCTGCGTCATAGCACTGAGTATGTTCTTTGTGTAGGTTGGTGTGTGAGTGACCAATGTGCATGGTGGCATGAGTGTCCTTTTCTGTTGGCTATGTCGTCATGGCATCTCTGACGATGATGGTGTTTGTGGTTGCTGTCTTAATCGAGATGGTTCATGAAGTTGATGTCAGCTCCACTTAAGGTTCCCGGACATGGTTTCATTAGTTGGCAGGCTCCCTGGGCGTGTGGGGCATGGCCCCAGTGGCTCTTGCTGTCTGGAGTAGAAGTGAGCAGGTCGAATTCCTCTTGCGGGGAGTGCTTGGGCCGTCATGTTCTAGGCCATGGTTTAGATGAGAATGGGGGAAGGGACTTTCCCATTTTCCCTCTTCAGCCCCCCCTCTGGTCGACTTGTCAACCACAACATTACCCACTCTCTTGTCTCCGCATGGTCGCCATACCTTTGTTATTCCTGCCAAGTGTCCGTACTGGTTCACGTGATCTTCAAATGACCTGTACATATATACACATCCACCACCAGGCTTGCAATAAACCCTCTTTCCAACCTAACTCTTCGGGTTCCTTGGGTTCTCTACCTTTACTGATGGTGGGTACAGGTCTGCTTCTATGATCTGCTGGCGCAACCGTTCACGTTCCTTTATAATGATGTCTGTGTGTTTGTCGTCTTCAGCTGGCATTAGGGCGTGCATGCCGATCATTTCCATCATTTCATCAGTAGTATGCGCTGACCTCGCTCTCCATAACTTCATTCCCATCAGGGCGGCCATTCCCAATATTATGCATCCTGCCACAATTTTAAGACCATCTGAAAGATGGCATCCATGACCACAAGTAGGAAAACCAGCTACCATCTTTCTTCACTCCCTTTGCGTCTTCTTCCATCTTGGCGTGCACGTTGGCCAGTTGTGATACTGCCTCAGAAAGTGTGCCATTGTCTGCGTCATTGGCAGGGGGAAATGTGCAGCACGAGCATCCCTGTGTCAAGGCCGAGTGTGCCCCCTACTGCCCTATTCAGAAACCAGCTTGCCATCTCCTTATATAGTTAATGTCTATGGTCAACAATGCTTCTTTGCCCACAGAACGTTGTAGTGCCTAACAGATGACACTTTCCTGTTCGGGAAGAACCATGGTATAAAGCAATAGTTCAATGAGCAAGCAAAGGTGTGATTCTTGACCCGATCAATATTGTTATCATATGTGTGGCAAACAGTGCATTCTATTCTTGCATGTATGAGAGAGACTTCTAGGTAACCCTAGTTTCAGCAACCAAAGAAAATTAGACTCATTTAGGATGTCTGACTTGCCCAAGATCACATAGTTTGGTCAAGAGGCGAAAGCTGGTTGAGTCAGCGTTTTCTATTGTACAGTTTGCAACGTTGTAGTTTTCAAACAACATATTCTGCAATTGCATCTTTAGTTTTGCACCAATTCAAATTGTTCTGCATGGCACCTTGGCAAGACAAGGGTGCCCTCTGATACATTGTGTTAGGGACTCCATCTTAAACTGCAGCCTGTGCCTAAGCCAGTAGTGTCATCACATGAAGTGGCTATCTGCCCCCAAACGTAGGGGTGATTGGGGGAAGGGTGGAAAGCCCAAGAGTAAATAGGTGAAAGGTTACATTGTGATCACCTCTTAAATTGGGTGAGCCTGCACTAGGCTAGTTCAGATCACAGGGCAGGGGCGACCTGCCCTTCATCTTTCTGAGCTCGACTAATCGCGTATTTAATAAATGGGCAATAACACCTGTAATTACAGCACATAGAAGCCGCAGGAATCAGACAAGAAGCATTATATAAGTATCTGGCTTTCAAACACGTTGCTTTTTATCAGTCGCACATAACCTAATAGCCTGAAAGAAGAACAGCCCAGGACTAACCCGGTAAAGTGCGGCATATTTAGGGTAATTGGTTTACAAATGCAGACACAAAGCTTTCAAGAATGCATTCAAGTTATCCTGGGCAAGTAATGAGATGCTTTCAGCTCCCATCCTTCTGTGTTTGTGTGCAGTAGTTGTACTTTTATTTTCCCACTATAAATTAGACTTGAAAGTGCCAGCCTGCACTGAGATGGTAGGCACATGACAGGGTGGCTTATGGACCAACACAAGATGCCTTTAATCTCTATATGGGCTTAACATGTGTGACACCTATCCGTGGGCATTGCATGAGATCGTCATCGTATTATATTATGCACAGTGACATGACAAGTTGTAATCCCACCACAACCTAAACATACAGCAAGGCAATGAATCAACAGCTGGTTGTAGGATTACACAAGTGTGCTGTCCTGTTGTCCTGATCCAAGGTCTTTAAAGAGGTTGCAATACCAGGCTATGAAAAGGAAGACAGGATCGTTACGAGCGCCGAGCTGCGAGCGGCGCGCTGCGAAAACAGGAGTGGGGCCCAGAAGGTGGCGATTTCACACTGAGGTGTAAATGGCCAGCCCTCACACTACTAACAACTGGGACACTCACTGCTGTGCGGAAATAAAGCACTGCTAAGAAAAAGAAAAAAAAAACATTATTGACAGATGACGCATTGCCATCCACTCTGAACGGAAGTGCGATCTGTCCTGTCTTTTTATTAATGTTACTGCGGTTGGCTTCTCTGTTAGAGGCTCAGCCACATTTGGACATTTTCAAAAGGGTGGGGGGGGGAACCCCTAGACCACATGTAGTCGTGACCACTGATTCTGGGCAGCCTGGGGGACTTGGCACTTCTCCCATCACCTATTTTGTACCCTTATCAGTGCTCCTCTCTTCCACCACATTGGCACCTCCCTCCCTAGGAGCCCTTTGGTCCCTACTTCTTCCTGTGCAGCTGCATCCACAGACACAGAACGGGGTGCGGGGGTCTTCTTTTTAGTTTTGGCTTTTAGGTGGTGCAAAGTGTAGAAGACAAAACCATTGCATTGGACGACAGCTAGGAAGGAGATGCCAGGTGAGGAGGGACATACAGCTGGCGCTTGTTCTTTGCTTATTTAACCAACCATTGGTAGCACATTGCCATGTCCTTTCACACCAACTACTTGCTCTCCCTGTCCAAAGCACATCTTCCTGGGATCTCTTGGAGCTTGCTCTATGAAGACGTTACATGAAACTATAACCTGTCATTGGTATTTGTAAACAGTGTGCTAATATTTAATGGCTTAACTGCAGGCCTAATATATGCTACTGGTGTAATAAAAATATCTTAACCAAATGTGCCTTCAGTCAAGTTATTTATATCTGTTCCTTGCACTTAAATCTTGTTTATAATATTATAATATGCATGTAGACACCTATGAGTGTGCAAGAATGGCTGCAAAAGGCTGACGAGCTGTAACATATAGACACATTGATGGCTATCTGAGTCTCCACAGAATACAGAACATTGAGATTGAGTGTACCCATTTTTTGTGAAACATGGAAGAGATGGCATGGACCAGAAGATTGCCTGATGAAGGAAGAGGGGAATGAAAGGAAGAGGAGAGATCAGCTTACATAATTGTCAAAAGATGGAAAGATATATGCTAATTGAGATATCTAAAATGTAAAAGTGACAGGCCTAGAAGGTTCTGTCTTGTGTAAGAACTGGTTTGGGGATTATAAAGGTTAGGTGGTGCCTGATTTAAATAAATGCTAAGCAGAGAATGGGTGGGAAGGTTGGGGTAAAGTTAATGTTGATGAAGATATAGAAATGTGATGGGATATTGGTATTGAAGATTTTTTATGGTTAACTGAAATATATTTGTTTGGATTAAATCTAGTAAAGAACGAAATGGAAAAATAATGAACATTCATACAGTGATACAGTCAAGTTGTTGGCTTGTGTAGAAGTATCAGATAGGCATTTGCCAGCCACTACTTTCGTATGCCCAGGAAAGCACACCATGTTTCAGCTGCTGCCATTTTATAGCCAGATTGAACCATTATGGCAATGCCTGGCAGTGCTAATACTATGCCCACACAAAAGTCAAAACCTTTGGTTTGCCATAGATTGCTGTTTAATTACCCTTTGTATTTTACCCAGGAGAGCCATATTGGAAGAGGTTTTTATTTTGGGAAGATGTTCACACTCTTTGAATTGCAAAAATGTTTCTCACAGAACAATCCTAGCACCTGGGTTGATGCAGTGAGTGCTAACAGACTGTTTACGACCCTCATCCCTTGTTTATGCCCCTTATTTCATTTTTCCAATTACCTAAGGTTTCCAGCCTTTAATGGCTGATATTGCCCACCACTGAAAACAGTAAGGTTATAGTGATCATGGTCCCTCATTCCCCCAGTTTAAGGTTTATCACTGAGCTAGCCATCTTATGGCTATGCACAAGCACTCATTTTGAGACATTTGAGTACACATGTGATTTCCTTTCCCCCATCAGAAATGTTGCTGACCTACTGCACTCCCATGAAGACTTACCCTCTGAAAAGCACAAACAACTAGCCAAGCACTGCCAACCCTTAACAAATCAGCGGTCTCCTGCGCGCTCCCACGCACGCACGCGCGCCCACGCACGCGCGCCCACACACGCACGCACACACACATATGTTGCAACATGTCCCCAAACCGGTCTAACCGCAGTGATCCCACTCAGGAATTGCCAACAGGCAGACCCATATCTGATAAGATTCAGATGTGAGTGAAGGTCTCAGAATCAATCACCCCCTAGGGACCAATCCACAGAGAAACGGGAAACAGTCAGTGAAGTTAGTACACATTATACCACATTCCAAATGAGCAGAGGCACCTGCTTTTTCAACTTCTTTACTTTTTAGAGCAAAAAGTGTAGCACTGAAAACGGCTGCAAAAATAAATCAATGAGGGAAAGATGTCTTGTGAGGGGATAACTATGAGATGGACGCCCTCCATCTAACCTCATGAATACAAATAAAGGGAATTATTTGGTGGATGCAGACTCTCGCAGAAGCTGCTCCCAATTTAGTGTATGTTCCAACATACTTATTGTAAAGTATAACATTTACAAAAAAGTGGAACTGGAGATTCGTACATGTGATCTGATCCTATGTAGACTATTTCCAGAAGCAGAGGTTTTTGCTTTTAAGAAGAGCAACTCTTAAAAGTATTTGCTAGCTAAGGCAGACCATGTTCAATGTGCATATGACACCATTTCATTGAAAGGGTCCACATCCCTGCAATAACTGTTAGCATTGGCAGAGTATAATTGGAGGTAACAGCAGTGACCATCCGTACCCAGGAAAACCAATGCAATGCCATCACTCACTTGCACGTGATGCAGCAAATGTTGATTATGGTATTAGACGTCCATGTGGCATCTACTCTGTAGCCATGACAACCTGAAAAATAAAAAAAAATAGGTAGATGTAACATACATCTAATGTACTTACACATAATGATGAATCTCTGATGCAATACATTTCTCCCAAAAAAAGCCCATTGTTCCAAGGTTGCAATTTAGGAAATTAGAAAAGTGACATTATTGGGAATATGTGGCAATTTAAATCAATTGTTGGCTAGGGGAGAGATATTCCGAAATAATAAATTAGATTTTTTGAAACAGAAGGGCATGAATATTTAATAGGAATTAACTTGTTATATATAGTAATTAATTAGCAAAAACTATAGTGCATTGTATGGGGTCTTTAAAAATGAGTATTGCAATGAGTATGGCAGAGGGTTCAATTTGCTCCTTAAACTAAATGACTTTGGGCCTCATTACGACCCTGGCGGTAAGTTACCGCCAGGGCCGTGACTTTACCGCCATGGTGCTAACTACGTTAACGCCATGGCGGTAAGGGGATTTACCGCCCCATTCCGACCTTGGCGGGGCGGTAAATCCCCAATCCCCATTTACCCTTCCCCATTCCCATTTTTGCCCCATAGGGCATAATGGGAGTGGGGAAGGCGTTAATTACGCCACCGTAAATTACGGTGGCGTAATTAACACCAAGTTCCCTTACCGCCATGGTTTTTTACACCCGCTAAAAGCAGGTGTAAAAACCGCCATGGCGGAAAGGGAACTCGTAATTGGCGGTAAGGGGTCGGCGCAGCTAACGCTGGCGCTAACCCCTTACCGCCAGGGTCGTAATGAGGCCCTTTGTGTTCCAAAGTATATTGGAACGAAATTAATATTGTTAATTCATAGTTTATTTTCACATAAAAATCTTTAAACCGTAAACAACAACAACACACCAAGATTTGTATTAAAAAAAGTACCTACCAACAGCACGTACATAACACTTTTAAAAGAAGGGGCACATTGCCTCCTTATTTGCGTGCCATGTATCAGATAGCTGCTCAAGGCCCCGCACACACCAAGATCATGCACTGGCATCAGATACAAATATGCCACGGCATTGTATAAAATTACAAGATTTTAACAAAGGAATTAAAAAGCATGTGTGACGTTTAATACGCAGTGTGCAAAAAATAACATATGCATGTTGGATTCAGTAGACACATCAAATGGGTCCTATTACTAGCCCATATATTCACCCATAAACCCATAAAACTGTAACATATGGGAAATAGGAGTCGTATTAGTGGTTTGGGTCTATTTGACCTAAAACATTTGACCTAATCACATTTGATCGAATTTATTTGACCTTTCTTTCAGTCTAAAATGCTAGGGGAGACCCCCCACTTTTCCCCCACTTCCCCTCAACCTAATCTATACCCTTAACCACCCCATATGTATATATTTAATTCAATTTGACCAAAAAAAGGTAATCAAATATTCGATCAAATGTTTTAGGTCAAATGTTTTTAGGTCAATTATGCTAATACCGTATTAGTTTCCCAATATGTCAACTCTTCCGCCGTGGACGGTGCAACTCCTAACATTCCTTTCACATATTGGAGGTCATTACAACCTTGGTGGATTTACCGCCCCATTCCAAAGGCATGACCATAACCCTGACCATCCTGAAGCTCTGGCTAGGCTGCATCACAGCTCTACACTCGGAGAAGAGATGGGCACCCTGCCGGGCTCCCTGGGACCACTGGTGAATTTGGGGGCAGTCAACCAACAAGGGAGACAAGCGCCCAAGCCAGGCACATCACCTCTGACCATCCAAGACCTCTGTCCTGGCAATGTTACAGCAGACAGGAAAGAATGGACACCCTGCCTGGCCACCCTAACACCGCCCCTGGACTTGGGGATGGTTGCCCCACATGGGAGACAGGTGCCCAAGGCCAGGAACATCACCCCCCACTCTCCTGGACCACTGGGTGGCCTGCGTTATGGCTTTTCCCTCCGTGGAGGTATGGGGGCCCTGCCAGGCCTCCCTGGGACCGCCACAGGACTTGGGGACTGTCGACCCACATGGGAGATGTGTGCCCAAGGCCAGGGACATCACCCCCGACTGTCCTGGTCACCTGGGTGTCCTGCGTTATAGCTTTGCCCTTGGGAAAGGATGGGGACCCTGCCGGGACTCAGTGGGACTTGAGGGATGGTCAACCAACATGGGAGATGGGCACCAAAGGCCGGGACATCACCCCCAGCCATTCTGGAGTTCTGGCTGGCCTTTGTTACAGGTTTTCCCTCCAGGGAGGGATGGGCACACTGCCGGTGGTCCCTGGGACCGCCACTGCACTTGGGGACTGTCATCCAACAAGGGAAACAGATGGCCAAGGGCGGGCCCATAATCCTGAACCATCCTGAAGCTCTGGCTAAGCTGCATTATGTGAGGTGAAATATAGCCCCTAAAGGGCAGAAATAAAGAGGCCAAAGTCATTTGTGCATGCTCACCAAAACATAAGGCCAGCACACAAATTATGCCAGATCTGAGGCCTATAGAAGCAAAAACCGGCATATAAATCTAAGTCAAGGATGTGGGCCTGACTCTAAAAAGTGCAAAGAGGAGCGCAATGCCTTTCAGGAAGGAAAAGAAAGTCACATGCCAATGATGTTTTGATTCAATACATGTAGAACTGCACTTACACCTCAAGAAACAGCAGTGCACAGTATCTTCAATGGGATACCAGAATTGTGCTCCAAGCAGCTGAAGTGAAACGGAGCATTGCATGTAAATTAAATAAAAGAATATCATTTTTGTTTTTCCCTCCAAATGGTCAATACATTTAGCGAAATGCTCACCAAAACCACAAAAAGTGTGAATATGATGCTCTTATCTAACCACTGTATATAAAGGATAATTTAAAAGTGATGCTATATAAGTGCTGAAATTGTGTGCCTTATAAGATGTCATTTAAAAGTAAATATGTGTGAGTTTAAAAGGCCATGTGCTGCTGGTGATTTATCCCAACATGAAACAGGCCTGGGTGTCATCATCAATCAAAGCCAGTACTTCATTATAGAGAAAGAAATACAATGCTTTAGATGGAAAACACGGTGGGGAACTGATAAACCATGTCTGTTCTGGCAGCACTTGTGACCTCCAGGTCACACGTCCCATAAAAAGGGCATTTGTGTGGCCATTAGGCATTGAAGGGGGAGGTGAAAACTAAACACAGATCTCTCTGCTTATGTCACATGCCTGAAAAAGAAATGAAACTTTAAGAAATGTGGGGGCCCAGTGAAAGAGACTTGTGAAACTGCAGTTCATTAAAATGGGAGAAATACATTTTATCGCATAACATGGGCAGCGTAAATGTCACAATGGTCATTCCATGCTTGACAGTCACATCCTTCTAACCATGCTAAAAAGATGTTGGTGGGATAATGAAAATTTGATTTGGGCCTTACCGGGATTCCAAGAGATACGACTGTAAAGTGCCATGTTTTTCATTGATTTGGCCCCTGAGTAAATGAAGAAAAACTGTATCTCTGCACAGGAAGGAAGTGCAGACTCCAGACTAGTCTTATCTGATTTGCATTAAAATATAGTTCTCAAAAATGTATTCATACATGTAAAGATTTGAAAATTCAGTGTACTGTCACTCACCGTACAGTGAAAGCCTGGATCGGTGACCACGTCTGTATGGTTCGTGATTTGATTGAAGAGCTTGGGTTGGAGCCTCCTCCCGAGCCTCCTCTCTGTGAGGGATTAAGTACTTTTTAATGATATGGCTCTCTACTGGTTAACAGTACAAAGGACCTGATCACTCCAAAGAGCAGGGAGAACACACTGTCACGGTACCAGCTGCAAAGAAAGAAGAGATCATGAGCAACTGGTGACAGGTAAGTGGACATAAACTACAGACTCTCTCTCTGGTGTCTACCTGATAAGCCTTCCCTCTGGTTAGTGGCTAGAAACACATAGGCAACCTCCTATCTAAAATACAAAACAGTATTGTAACATTGAATGATAACCCTGGATGGAATACCCAAAAAAGGTGTTAGGTCTTACCATAGGATGTACTGGCTAAACTTCAAGGGAGACAATGGAAGGTATAAAATTAAAAAAAGGAATTAGTAGTTAGTAGGGAACCTACACCCGGGCGGCACGAGGAGCGCTCTAGTTTTTGGTTGGTGCACGTGCACGTAGTAGCAACAAACAGAATGAATGCCAGTACAAGCTGACAATGAGCAGGTAGGATAGGAAGTCCAGTTACAGGAAATAAATGAGTCCCTATACTAGGTGTATAGAGTATTCACCACCAAGGGGAGTTGGGTTAGAAAAGAACAAAGAACACTCACGTTTCCAGAAGACCCTACGACCTGTAGATGAGTGGCGTGCTGCTTGAGGTGAGTGAAGTCACAGCATTCGCTGAGTGAAGAAAGCAGCAGCTAATATCCAAAGGGTTGGCAGTCTGTGAGAATAGCCAAGGGTCTGGTACACGAGCTGGGGCACCAGGAGCAGAATCGTAAGGTTGTGCAGTCCGTGGGAGTAGCCGAGGGTCTGGTACACGAGCTGGAGCGCCAGGAGCAGAATCGTAATGCAAAGAAGTCCTTAGACGAAAAGCAGAAGTCAGACAACATTGAAAGTAATGAAGACGTGACTTCGAGGAGTAACTTCAAATAGAAGCAGCGAGGCGTGTATCACAGCTGCTTATGTAGGTGGAGGGCAACAATCAAAGAAGATGTCTGGGTGAAAGCGTAGGTCACCTGACACATGCATAGAGCAGCTTGGGTAATGTAGTCCAAATACTGGCACCCACTACCTAATGCCGCCGGAGACACCATTTGGCCAAAAATGGTGCAACAAAACATCGCACAGCATGCGGAATGACCACAGCTCTGCACGCTGTCCCCGGATGCCAACGAGAGTGCCTGTCAGCAGCATGGGGGAGCCAAATCACTGCTTGTGCATAGGGTGAAGTGTGACAGGTACTCACCATAATATTTTGTGAGCTCAATGCAGATCGAGCCCATCTGTCAAATTGAGATGATGAAGCTCTCGCCTCCCACAGCTCTTTCAAATCACTCCCCCATCCTCTTGTCCTATCGGCACACAGGTGGGAAGTGGGTAGTGAAGATTAACCAATCCGCTTCGCAGGAATCATGAAAAGTTATTTATGTCATTTGCCCTATAAATAAGCCAGTTTGCATCAGAGCTGGACTTCTTCCACTAATTCCGAGATCCAACCTGCTGCCAAAATCTGGCGAGAAACATTCTAGCAGAGAGGCCTAAGTCTTGCATTGGAGACAGTAGCCAGGAGAGTTAGAAGCTGATTGGGACCCCTTGCAGGACTCAGGAGATCTTTGACTGACCACCCCAGTGGTGCCCCGATGTGCCTGATGCCCAGCTCAAGGTCTCTCCTGTAAGTAGTGTAAGTAGAACCACCCCAAAACCATAGATTGTGTAGGCCCTATATTCCTCCAGCATTGTTTTAGTCATTTCCCCATTGAAAATATCCTGTGTGTCTGTGTGTATCCATAGCATATTTGTCAAAGTAAATCAATTAATTCCCCTATTGAATTCGCGGGATCTGTATTGTTGGCATTTGAAACCGACCATATTTTCCCAGTGTGTTTTGAGGTGGTATAGTCATAAAAATTTGCCAAAACAATTAACCCCAATGCCTTGTTCCACATGTGTGCGCAGGGTGTAAAAAAACTAAATTCCCCATTGATCCCCCTCATTTGTGCATATGCAAGGTGCAAAACTAAACTGCCCCTGTGCACCCCTTGTGCTCTGTAAAACAAATTTCACCTAGTGTTTCTTTCAAACACATTGCAGCAGTGCTTAACACTTCAAAACCAATTTTCCCATTGTTAGATGATAAAAACCCCAACGCCCTTTGTGTTATTGTTAGGTGTGGCAAACACATTTCCATTGCTTTTCTTTCTTTCATATTGGTTCTGTGATTAATACTCAAAATCCAATATTCCCACTGTGTTCCCACTCCCTGCCACTGCCTTCCATTCAAAGGAGTCAAGTTTAATTGATGTTTGGAGGGTGAGGGTTACTGGAAGGAAAGGTATCATCACATTGGAGGTCATTACAACCTTGGAGGTAGCCATGCTGCTATTTGCGTCATGGCTACCCCCATTGCGTGTACCGAGTCCGTGTTCCTGGAATGGGGAAATACCAGGCCATTCCGACCTTGAGGGCCCGGTATTTCCCCATTCCAGGAACCCATCCCCATTCCCATTCGAGCCCCCATAGGGCTCAATGGGAATGGGGAGCATGCTAACAACAGGCCCATTAACGACGGGCCCTTTGTTAGCATGCTGGACCGCTCACAGGACCCGCTAAGGACGCCTGGTTTTACCAGGCGTCCTTAGCGGGACCCGCGAGTGGAATTTGTAATGAGGCAGTAGGGGGTTAACGGGGCCGGCAGCTCTACCGGCCCCGTTAACCCCCTACCGCCAGGGTCATAATGACCCCCACTGTGTGCCTTGCATTGTTCTTTTCTGTATTGGTGGGGGATTTAAAAAGAAACTATTGTAACTGCATATTTTAGTGTCATCTCTGTGTTGGTACTTTACGAAAGTCATTTTGTTCTTGTGTCGGCACATCAGTGGTGACTAATGTTAACCTATTTGTGAAATTTGATTTAATAAAATGTATAAATATACATATATTCAGACACACCGGCCTGGTTCCTAGTCCATTGTGGCCCCAGGCACTTGTTGAGGGTGGGTGCGAGACAGGTTGGAGGCCTTACCACATTGAACTTTACAAAAGAAACCTAAAAGCGTTTTATGGTGCACCACATTCATTGTGGGGAAAGGATCTCCCTGACTTGGGCGTGACTGTATAATGAACTGCGACAGTTACAGCTCTACACTCAGAGAAGGGGTGGGGAACCTGCCGGGGCTCCCTGCAACCACTGGTGAACTTGTGGGCAGTCTGCCAACAAGGGAGACAATCGCCCAACGCCAGGCACATTACCCCGACCATCCTAGACCTCTGAATGGGCAGCATTAACAGCATTACAGCTTTCCACTCAAGGAAAGAATGGGGACTCCTAGGGAAATTTCTCCCTTCCCCACATCTATTCAACCAATTCAGAATCCTAAGGGAATGAGTCTTCCTTGGGATTCTTTCAACAAACCACTTGGATGCAGAACAACTTGAACTTCCAAACTTGTCTTTGCCTGGTGTACTCTCCTGCCAGGTCTTTCTCATTTGTTTACTTTACACACTTGCAAACTTGACTTTGCCTGGTATACTCTCCTGCCAGGACTTTCTCATAGAGTTCACTTTGTAAACTTGCAAAACTTGGCTTTCCCTCGTATACTCTTGTGCCAGGGCTTTCACACGTAGTACAACTCTTTCACAACTGCGTGCAGTTTCCAGGTTAACCATCCTTTTCTTGTTACTTCACTCTTCAAACTGGTATCTCTTTTCCCCAGATATTGGGTCCCCGACCTGTTTCCACACCCATCCGTTCTGCACCTTTGCTGCCCCAGTGTCTCAAGTCCCTGCTGTTGGCTTACTTCCACTTGCTTTCATACACGATACTCCGAGCGATACACCCTGGCATCCTAACTCCCAGCAATGGGCTCACTGACTTTGTTTAGCTGATACTCAGCTCCCTGTGGTGTCTCTACTGCTTCCTCTCTCTGGTAGTCACGGGCAGCTGGGCTCTCTCTTGCTCTACGGTTCCCAACACTAACACAGGGCTTCTCTCTCAGCAGGATTTTAACTTACACAATCTTCTCGATCTGTCTCCTTCTGCATGACCATCTGCTTCCTTCAGTCTCACCGACCTGAGTCAGGAGTCGTGATTCTCTCTCTCCATTCTCCAGACATAATCCTTTTAAATGTCCAGGTGCATGTTAGACACCTACAACCACTAGAGTGCATATTCTGCTTCTTGGCAACAATGATCTGTATCACTCCAGTAATCTTCCTCGTCTCAATATTCCCAAATATATCATATTGAAAGATGTCAACAGTAGGTTTTATGAATGGTTGGTGGAAACTATCATAGTAAGCCATGAAGGCATGAGACATGGAGGGAATATCCAAAAAAAGGAAAGGGGGATATGTGTTTTCATCTGATGATGCCGTGTTATCCCCTTGAGGGTCGCCTCCCCCATATGGTCCTCCCTCATATAGCTGTCGGGGTGATTTCCCGGGGGCCGGCAGAGCCGTCTGCGGACCTCCGGGGCTCGGGAGACCCCAACTCCTCCTGCGTCCCAAAAGGAGTATGAGGCACACACAAGAGCAAGGTAGCTACTCCTGTTTATTATAGTAATGGCAGGCATAACTCTCAGACCGCATGCATCAAGAGAGGCTCTCAGCATTAGTGGGGCTTGCAGGCCCTTTTTACCGTGGTATCACGCACTACTTGCGTCACCTGGGAAAACTATCCCCAAAACCTATCTCCACTTCGGGTTGGCTCCCCGAGTGGTAGGGTCAGTATGGTTACTTATAGAGAATAGGGTTATTGGGTGAGGACGGGTCAGGTGGTACACTTGGGCTGTCCCTAACAATTGTTACACTGAAGTTATTACAAGGGGACACTTGGTGATTGGCTACTATAATGTGCAAATATGTGTCAGTGGTGGACAATGGATAGGTCTGACTATGGGCTAATGTGCATGTCTTTCTCATCGCTGTAGGTGTCCAATTTGTCACTTCGTTGTTGCAAACTGTGTCCCAGACGTGGGACCCCAGCGAGTTTCTGTCTCATGAGCTTGGCATCTTGTCAGTCTGGCTTGGTCACGTGTGGATAGACCGTGGTCGGGACGGAATTATGAGCATTTGATTTGTATTTCGTCTCTGAGGAGCATTTGGCATTGGCAGGTGTAACCTTAGCGCGGGGAGCGTGGTATGTAGATAGCAACATCGCAGCCATGGCTGTGGGCACTTGTTGGGGCTCGTTCTGCGTGATCAGCACTTTGCATTTTCGCATGAGAGGATTTTCGTCTGAGAGGCTCCTGCCTGGGGACTCTTGCTTTGCGACCTTGCTTTGCGGTACATAAGCCATAATAAGGGGGTCGCAAGGGGTGACAGAGCGTCACAAGCAGCAATATATATATATATATATATATATATATGTATATATATATATATATATATATATATATATATATATATATGGTGGCGTCTTCATAGTGATAGGTGGCGAAAAAGCATCTGCAAGCATATATCCATGAGCTCTTCAGGCGTCTCGCATTTCTGCGGTGCTGTCGAAGGCCTATGTGAAAAATAACAACGATGCATGTCTGTGGGTGTGTCAGTCCTCTGCGTCATAGCACTGAGTATGTTCTTTGTGTAGGTTGGTGTGTGAGTGACCAATGTGCATGGTGGCATGAGTGTCCTTTTCTGTTGGCTATGTTGTCATGGCATCTCTGACGATGATGGTGTTTGTGGTTGCTGTCTTAATCGAGATGGTTCATGAAGTTGATGTCAGCTCCACTTAAGGTTCCCGGACGTGGTTTCATTAGTGGGCAGGCTCCCTGGGCGTGTGGGGCGTGGCCCCAGTGGCTCTTGCTGTCTGGAGTAGAAGTGAGCAGGTCGAATTCCTCTTGCGGGGATTGCTTGGGCTGTCATGTTCTAGGCCATGGTTTAGATGAGAATGGGGGGAAGGGACTTTCCCATTTTCCCTCTTCAGCCCCCCCTCTGGTCGACTTGTCAACCACAACATTACCCACTCTCTTGTCTCCGCATGGTCGCCATACTTTTGTTATTCCTGCCAAGTGTCCGTACTGGTTCACGTGATCTTCAAATGACCAGTACATATATACACATCCACCACCAGGCTTGCAATAAACCCTCTTTCCAACCTAACTCTTCGGGTTCCTTGGGTTCTCTACCTTTACTGATGGTGGGTACAGGTCTGCTTCTATGATCTGCTGGCGCAACCGTTCACGTTCCTTTATAATGATGTCTGTGTGTTTGTCGTCTTCAGCTGGCATTAGGGCATGCATGCCGATCATTTCCATCATTTCATCAGTAGTATGCGCTGACCTCGCTCTCCATAACTTCATTCCCATCAGGGCGGCCATTCCCAATATTATGCATCCTGCCACAATTTTAAGACCATCTGAAAGATGGCATCCATGACCACAAGTAGGAAAACCAGCTACCATCTTTCTTCACTCCCTTTGCGTCTTCTTCCATCTTGGCGTGCACGTTGGCCAGTTGTGATACTGCCTCAGAAAGTGTGCCATTGTCTGCGTCATTGGCAGGGGGAAATGTGCAGCACGAGCATCCCTGTGTCAAGGCCGAGTGTGCCCCCTACTGCCCTATTCAGAAACCAGCTTGCCATCTCCTTATATAGTTAATGTCTATGGTCAACAATGCTTCTTTGCCCACAGAACGTTGTAGTGCCTAACAGATGACACTTTCCTGTTCGGGAAGAACCATGGTATAAAGCAATAGTTCAATGAGCAAGCAAAGGTGTGATTCTTGACCCGATCAATATTGTTATCATATGTGTGGCAAACAGTGCATTCTATTCTTGCATGTATGAGAGAGACTTCTAGGTAACCCTAGTTTCAGCAACCAAAGAAAATTAGACTCATTTAGGATGTCTGACTTGCCCAAGATCACATAGTTTGGTCAAGAGGCGAAAGCTGGTTGAGTCAGCGTTTTCTATTGTACAGTTTGCAACGTTGTAGTTTTCAAACAACATATTCTGCAATTGCATCTTTAGTTTTGCACCAATTCAAATTGTTCTGCATGGCACCTTGGCAAGACAAGGGTGCCCTCTGATACATTGTGTTAGGGACTCCATCTTAAACTGCAGCCTGTGCCTAAGCCAGTAGTGTCATCACATGAAGTGGCTATCTGCCCCCAAACGTAGGGGTGATTGGGGGAAGGGTGGAAAGCCCAAGAGTAAATAGGTGAAAGGTTACATTGTGATCACCTCTTAAATTGGGTGAGCCTGCACTAGGCTAGTTCAGATCACAGGGCAGGGGCGACCTGCCCTTCATCTTTCTGAGCTCGACTAATCGCATATTTAATAAATGGGCAATAACACCTGTAATTACAGCACATAGAAGCCGCAGGAATCAGACAAGAAGCATTATATAAGTATCTGGCTTTCAAACACGTTGCTTTTTATCAGTCGCACATAACCTAATAGCCTGAAAGAAGAACAGCCCAGGACTAACCCGGTAAAGTGCGGCATATTTAGGGTAATTGGTTTACAAATGCAGACACAAAGCTTTCAAGAATGCATTCAAGTTATCCTGGGCAAGTAATGAGATGCTTTCAGCTCCCATCCTTCTGTGTTTGTGTGCAGGAGTTGTACTTTTATTTTCCCACTATAAATTAGACTTGAAAGTGCCAGCCTGCACTGAGATGGTAGGCACATGACAGGGTGGCTTATGGACCAACACAAGATGCCTTTAATCTCTATATGGGCTTAACATGTGTGACACCTATCCGTGGGCATTGCATGAGATCGTCATCGTATTATATTATGCACAGTGACATGACAAGTTGTAATCCCACCACAACCTAAACATACAGCAAGGCAATGAATCAACAGCTGGTTGTAGGATTACACAAGTGTGCTGTCCTGTTGTCCTGATCCAAGGTCTTTAAAGAGGTTGCAATACCAGGCTATGAAAAGGAAGACAGGATCGTTACGAGCGCCGAGCTGCGAGCGGCGCGCTGCGAAAACAGGAGTGGGGCCCAGAAGGTGGCGATTTCACACTGAGGTGTAAATGGCCAGCCCTCACACTACTAACAACTGGGACACTCACTGCTGTGCGGAAATAAAGCACTGCTAAGAAAAAGAAAAAAAAACATTTTTGACAGATGACGCATTGCCATCCACTCTGAACGGAAGTGCGATCTGTCCTGTCTTTTTATTAATGTTACTGCGGTTGGCTTCTCTGTTAGACGCTCAGCCACATTTGGACATTTTCAAAAGGGTGGGGGGGGGAAACCCCTAGACCACATGTAGTCGTGACCACTGATTCCGGGCAGCCTGGGGGACTTGGCACTTCTCCCATCACCTATTTTGTACCCTTATCAGTGCTCCTCTCTTCCACCACATTTGCACCTCCCTCCCTAGGAGCCCTTTGGTCCCTACTTCTTCCTGTGCAGCTGCATCCACAGACACAGAACGGGGTGCGGGGGTCTTCTTTTTAGTTTTGGCTTTTAGGTGGTGCAAAGTGTAGAAGACAAAACCATTGCATTGGACGACAGCTAGGAAGGAGATGCCAGGTGACGAGGGACATACAGCTGGCGCTTGTTCTTTGCTTATTTAACCAACCATTGGTAGCACATTGCCATGTCCTTTCACACCAACTACTTGCTCTCCCTGTCCAAAGCACATCTTCCTGGGATCTCTTGGAGCTTGCTCTATGAAGACGTTACATGAAAATATAACCTGTCATTGGTATTTGTAAACAGTGTGCTAATAGTTAATGGCTTAACTGCAGGCCTAATATATGCTACTGGTGTAATAAAAATATCTTAACCAAATGTGCCTTCAGTCAAGTTATTTATATCTGTTCCTTGCACTTAAATCTTGTTTATAATATTATAATATGCATGTAGACACCTATGAGTGTGCAAGAATGGCTGCAAAAGGCTGACGAGCTGTAACATATAGACACATTGATGGCTATCTGAGTCTCCACAGAATACAGAACATTGAGATTGAGTGTACCCATTATTTGTGAAACATGGAAGAGATGGCATGGACCAGAAGATTGCCTGATGAAGGAAGAGGGGAATGAAAGGAAGAGGAGAGATCAGCTTACATAATTGTCAAGAGATGGAAAGACATATGCTAATTGAGATATCTAAAACGTAAAAGTGACAGGCCTAGAAGGTTCTGTCTTGTGTAAGAACTGGTTTGGGGATTATAAAGGTTAGGTGGTGCCTGATTTAAATAAATGCTAAGCAGAGAATGGGTGGGAAGGTTGGGGTAAAGTTAATGTTGATGAAGATATAGAAATGTGATGGGATATTGGTATTGAAGATTTTTTATGGTTAACTGAAATATATTTGTTTGGATTAAATCTAGTAAAGAACGAAATGGAAAAATAATGAACATTCATACAGTGATACAGTCAAGTTGTTGGCTTGTGTAGAAGTATCAGATAGGCATTTGCCAGCCACTACTTTCGTATGCCCTGGAAAGCACACCATGTTTCAGCTGCTGCCATTTTATAGCCAGATTGAACCATTATGGCAATGCCTGGCAGTGCCAATACTATGCCCACACAAAAGTCAAAACCTTTGGTTTGCCATAGATTGCTGTTTAATTACCCTTTGTATTTTACCCAGGAGAGCCATATTGGAAGAGGTTTTTATTTTGGGAAGATGTTCACACTCTTTGAATTGCAAAAATGTTTCTCACAGAACAATCCTAGCACCTGGGTTGATGCAGTGAGTGCTAACAGACTGTTTACGACCCTCATCCCTTGTTTATGCCCCTTATTTCATTTTTCCAATTACCTAAGGTTTCCAGGCTTTAATGGCTGATATTGCCCACCACTGAAAACAGTAAGGTTATAGTGATCATGGTCCCTCATTCCCCCAGTTTAAGGTTTATCACTGAGCTAGCCATCTTATGGCTATGCACAAGCACTCATTTTGAGACATTTGAGTACACATGTGATTTCCTTTCCCCCATCAGAAATGTTGCTGACCTACTGCACTCCCATGAAGACTTACCCTCTGAAAAGCACAAACAACTAGCCAAGCACTGCCAACCCTTAACAAATCAGCGGTCTCCTGCGCGCTCCCACGCACGCACGCGCGCCCACACACGCACGCACACACACATATGTTGCAACATGTCCCCAAACCTGTCTAACCGCAGTGATCCCACTCAGGAATTGCCAACAGGCAGACCCATATCTGATAAGATTCAGATGTGAGTGAAGGTCTCAGAATCAATCACCCCCTAGGGACCAATCCACAGGGAAACGGGAAACAGTCAGTGAAGTTAGTACACATTATACCACATTCCAAATGAGCACAGGCACCTGCTTTTTCAACTTCTTTACTTTTTAGAGCAAAAAGTGTAGCACTGAAAACGGCTGCAAAAATAAATCAATGAGGGAAAGATGTCTTGTGAGGGGATAACTATGAGATGGACGACCTCCATCCAACCTCATCAATACAAATAAAGGGAATTATTTGGTGGATGCAGACCCTCGCAGAAGCTGCTCCCAATTTAGTGTATGTTCCAACATACTTATTGTAAAGTATAACATTTACAAAAAAGTGGAAATGGAGATTCGTACATGTGATCTGATCCTATGTAGACTATTTCCAGAAGCAGAGGTTTTTGCTTTTAAGAAGAGCAACTCTTAAAAGTATTTGCTAGCTAAGGCAGACCATGTTCAATGCACATATGACACAATTTCATTGAAAGGGTCCACATCCCTGCAATAACTGTTAGCGTTGGCAGAGTATAATTAGAGGTAACAGCAGTGACCATCCCTACCCAGGAAAACCAATGCAAATGCCATCACTCACTTGCACGTGATGCAGCAAATGTGGATTATGGTATTAGACGTCCATGTGGCATCCACTCTGTAGCCATGACAACCTGAAAAATAAAAAAAATAGGTAGATGTAACATACATCTAATGTACTTACACATAATGATGAATCTCTGATGCAATACATTTCTCCCAAAAAAAGCCCATTGTTCCAAGGTTGCAATTTAGGAAATTAGAAAAGTGACATTATTGGGAATATGTGGCAATTTAAATCAATTGTTGGCTAGGGGAGAGATATTCCGAAATAATAAATTTGATTTTTTGAAACAGAAGGGCATGAATATTTAATAGGAATTAACTTGTTATATATAGTAATTAATTAGCAAAAACTATAGTGCATTCTATGGGGTCTTTAAAAATGAGTATTGCAATGAGTATGGCAGAGGGTTCAATTTGCTCCTTAAACTAAATGACTTTGTGTTCCAAAGTATATTGGAACGAAAACTTACACTGTTAATTCATAGTTTATTTTCACATAAAAATCTTTAAACCGTAAACAACAACAACACACCAAGTTATATATTAAAAAAAGGACCTACCAACAGCACGTACATAACACTTTTAAAAGAAGGGGCACATTGCCTCCTTATTTGCGTGCCATGTATCAGATAGGTGCTCAAAGCCCCGCACACACCAAGATCATGCACTGGCATCAGATACAAATATGCCACGGCATTGTATAAAATTACAAGATTTTAACAAAGGAATTAAAAATCATGTGTGACGTTTAATACGCAGTGTGCAAAAAATAACATATGCATGTTGGATTCAGTAGACACATCAAATGGGTCCTATTACTAGCCCATATATTCACCCATAAACCCATAAAGCTGTAACATATGGGAAATAGGAGTCGTATTAGTGGTTTGGGTCTATTTGACCTAAAACATTTGACCTAATCACATTTGATCGAATTTATTTGACCTTTCTTTCAGTCTAAAATGCTAGGGGAGAACCCCCACTTTTCCCCAACTTCCCCTCAACCTAATCTATACCCTTACCCACCCCATATGTATATATTTAATTCAATTTGACCAAAAAAAGGTAATCAAATATTCGATCAAATGTTTTAGGTCAAATGTTTTTAGGTCAATTATGTTAATACCGTATTAGTTTCCCAATATGTCAACTCTTCCGCCGTGGACGGTGCAACTCCTAACATTCCTTTCACATATTGGAGGTCATTACAACCTTGGTGCTAAGTGCACCAACTTTACCACCATGGTGTAAACTACGTTTACACCATGGTGGATGGCGGATTTACCGCCCCATTCCAAGGTGAGTGGGGCGGAAAATCCCCATTTCCCATTTTCCCTTCCCCTTTCCCATTTTTGCCCCGTAGGGCATAATGGGAGTGGGGAAGGCGCTAATTAGCACCATGGCGGGTTAGCGCCATGGACTTTAGCGCCTGCCAAAAGCAGGCGTTAAAGTGGGAATCCGGCGTTAAGGGTTAACGCCGTCGTTAACCCTTAACGCCGGGGTTGTAATGACCTCCATTGTCTTTCTATTATTGAGAAAGGGCTAAGGAATATTAATACTCCAGACACCAGCCCCACTACAACCAATTCCCAGTGATTTGGCTTCATACCCTTTAATCACTGGAACGACCGGTTGACCACCAATGAAGAAGCGTAGGAATCCCATATTATTATATGAAGTTAACCTTACATTGTTAAGGAAAGTCTGGGGGTTCGTTAGAATGCAGTCCGTTAGTTGGTACCACAGGTTTTGGGTGATATTAGGGCCTGCTGAGTTGGCACCCTTCCACTGGTGCCCCCTAGTGAACACCAGGACAAGTAAATTGAAAGCTAGGCAATGAAGGTAAGCACAATGCGCAGATCCAAAGGTTTCTTATTAAAGTCCATAGGCAAAGTCGTATTCAATGGCTTCAGTGCACAGTTTATTGCTCGTAGAACAGCCGACACGTGTTTCGACCTATCCGGTCGTTATCAAGGCTGTACATTTATCCAAATGATAGAAAAAATGGTTTTAGAAATGTGGTCAAATATACAGGTGAAAAGACATAACCAGGTAGTATAACATCCAAAATATAATAAAGCCATACACATTGAAAAGCAAAGTAAAATGTCATACCAGTGTTCAGTGTAAGGTTGAAGCCAGTAAGAAAAAAACATAATGATCCAAGAACAAAAACAAAATAAAATTCCAGTTAATCAGAACTCATTGGACATCATTAACAAAGTAAAAGCATGATTCGTAAATGTGCATGTGGGAAGATGCAAAATACCGTGTATCCAGATTCAAGAGGAGCAAAATTGTGTGTGATGGTAAATGAGATTATTCTAACTGGAGAACTCACATTAGGGAAATTAAAGGAATTTCTCGCAGAGACAAAAAGAGAAATTCATGAGCTCAAAATTGAGAAAGACATTGGGCCTCACTACGAGGTTGCTGGTATCCTAGTAGTATTACAGTCAGGATACCGTCTACTGGCAACACTGTCACTGTCACTAGCATTCAGTCTGGCTAAATTACTGCTATGTGTGCCGGTGGGGAGGCGGAACTACCCGCTCTTGGCTGGAGTTAAAACTTTACTGGCGCGGCCCCCCCACCCAGAGCCCCCCCCATAGTGTGCTGCAGAGTGCAGACACTGAACAAGTTTCTTTTTGGGGATTTTTTTTGTTGCAGCGCTGCATCTCCGTGGCAGAAAAAAATACAAAAGCATAAATAATGTGACTGCTGAGAGGCCCAAAGCCCAATCATTAACATTACAGCGCACGGTCTGACTCAGAGCGCTCTGCAATGTTGATGACTGGGCTGGCCTACAACAGCACAAGGACGCGTCCACTTTTACGCATCTTCAGTTGTATTGTAGATGCATGGAGCTCGTGGCTCCACGCATTCTCCGTTACATCTCACAATGTAGGAGACTGGCGGGGCGCTAGAGGGGTGGCCTCAAATAGCGCACCACCAACAAGCCTCTGATTTGGGCATAGCAACAGGTATTTACTGAATGGTCATTGGCTGTTTGCCAGCCAATGACATTCATGTGTGGGTGGGGTTGGGGGTGATGGATGGGTGCCGGCGTCTGGGTGACGTCGGTGTTGCCTCGTTCCTTCTAGAACTTCTCTCAGGCTCGCACTTGACTTTGTGCTGACTGAGTAGTTGAGAAGAGGCTCAGCTGCTCAGCCAGGCCACAGAACAGGAGTCTGGACAGAGGGCTGTCAAACGACTTATGTGGTGCCGGTAACTGCAGTAAGTAAAAGGACGAACTTGGAAAAAGACTGTGTGCCCGGCCTGGGCTGGCCTTAAATCATTCCCCAGGCCAGGAGGACAGTGCTCTCCTGGAGCCCTGCCCTGGGGAATGCAACAGGGCCAGGGGGGCCTAGTGTCTGCCTGTGTCGATGGCAACGCCGTAATACACCCTGGCTGCATTATGTCCTCCTCCGCTTCCATTCTTAGAGGAGTGGTCGTGGACATAATGCAGCAAGGAATAGGCGACATTGACATGACTGAGAGGGGGACATGCAGTCAGGGTGGATAATTCCTTTAGGGTCGCGATATTGTGTCCAGTGGACAGCTGAATTTTAGTTTATTAATTGTGTTCTTGGAGGTGCCAATTAGTCCTGAAGTCTTGTGTTTTTATGCTTTAAATCGTTTAAGGGTTTGACAAGAATGAGATGTATGGGCTGAATGCCTGGATTGGATTACATACTGTATACACTTTTACTCCACATCACAGTAGTCACGCTAACCACACATACTTCCTGGTCAGCAGGGCTTTGGCTGCAGATGAAATTTTGGGAAAAGTGAAACGGGAGCAATGGTGGGTGGGAAGTTACTTTATCCAGTAAAAGGGCCGGGGCACGAGCCAGGTAAACAGTTCTATTGTGGGAGGTGGAATTTGCCTCATTATGAAAAGACTGGTGTTCAGTGGTAAATAATCTAGGCATTTCACGCAAGTCGCTCACGCTGAAAGGTTCAAACCTAAGCTGCTTAGCATTTTGCATTTTTTGTTAGATTCTCCAGAAAACCGACCTTACTGTGTCTCTGATGACAGTCACTACAACATAGGAGGAACTCTGCTAGTAACTGCTATCAGTTTCCAATGTGCATAGCGCCGGGCCTTCCATTAGCATGGATGATGGATGGCATTGGCGCTATAAGCGGCCATATGCATTCACCTCTTGCATTTTCGAAGAGTTGACAAATTAATCCCATTGTGGTTGCCCACGGTGGCATTAATTTGTCAACGCATGTAAATTCTGAGAAATATACCGATCACTTAGCACAGAACTGCATCTCCCGCGAAGTTTGGTTTTTGTTAAGCTCCCTCCCCTATAGCTGACGAACCACTGAGATCAGGTCACACGGATATTCTAATTTCTGGTCTTTCTGGTGTAATGGCCTAGTGCGTGACCCTGGGAGCAGGCTGCAGCACTATGCAGCACTAGTGTGCCATCTGCGAGCCCGCTCCGAACCAATGAGGCACTAAAAATCCACACTGTCGATAAACGAACAAAGCACGCTCCCATTTTGACTGCAATGTTTAAATTTCAGAGAGTGCAGCCCCGGCATGGCTCAAAGTACAAGCAATATCTCTCTTTCTGTCTTCATCTCCCCAGAAGGTGCCTCTTACAGCCTACAAACTCACTGCCCTGGCACAGGGCCGTTTTCTAGCAATTGCAAATGTTAAAGCCGAGCCCACACAAGCGTAATTCTCCAATTACACAGTCGCGGCACATGTATTTATCATGTGATTGGTGTGTCCTTCCAAAATACGTTTTTTGCTAGTGATCATATTAATGGCATAGCCCTGCATAATACAGCACGACATGAGCAATACATGTAGAGCAATGCCTTGTGTCGGACTCCAGTCGTGAGTATTAGAATCTTTGCCAGGCGGACACAGAAAACCAAGCAATGCTCTGGGTGGTGCCCTGGCATCCCCTGGTAGAGCACTGATCTTTAGGTTCACCTGCTTGAAATAAGGTTCGTGCCCCACAGTCAGTGACCCAGCACAGCCTGTGCTTGACAGGTCTGAGGTGTCTGGTCTCCAGAAAGAAGGAAGCCAGGCGCCAGATCACAGAGTAGAATTGCTGCAAGGCTGCAAATTACATGGGCATTGCCTGATTGAAGCAAGACAAATGGAAAAAGAACAATTTGAAGGGTTCTTCTTTATAAAATGGGAAATTACAGACACACACAAAAAAGTCTGTTTTGAAATCTGTTGCTACAGGCAAACAACTGCCTAAGGCCATATCCAGACAATGAAATAGTGTCCCTCTATTATACATTGGGACTTGAAGGGGAAATTGAACTGTTTCCTTCTTCTTGACTGATTAAAAATAATGCATGTTCGGTTAAACAAAGGTATTATGCAGACTCGACTTCTGGAGGCCCACACTGCTTGTCACTCTGAAGTACAGTACATTCAATATAGCAAACTATATTCCTTGGCTCTAGTGTGTAGTTAGCTTGCCATATCTGTCCCTATTCTGGAACGAGGTCCTAAAACATGCACTTGCCCTGCCTATGTAGCTTGCATGCATTTACATGCGACTGTTTCGCGTGCATCATGATGAAGCTACCAGTGTATCCCACAGAGCTCTAGGCGGCTATTACTAAGCTCCCGATTCCCCTATGTTCACCACTACTAATTACATATCACCAGACAATACACCCATATTAAATCATATTAATTTGCAGGAATGTATGGCATTAGCAGATCCTTTAAAGTCTGGAACAAGGAAAAAGAAAATAATTTCACAGGCTCCATTTCTCCTTTCCCTCGCTGCTCACATTTCACCCCATTTCCAGGGGATTCACACAAGACACGTCTCTTTACTTTGCATATAGGCATAAAGAAGTGTCTACAGACTTTAATGTTCATGTGCCAAATGGACATTTGCATTGGGCTAGCCTAGAACCGAAAAAGAGCCACAGCCCCTCCTTCAGTGAGAGCTGTACAATTGGATGACATCTGACAGCTGTGGCGGTGCTGAATGGACAGATGACTCTCTGCATCTCTACTATGATCCAAAAACAGTGCACATCTCTCTGACAGACCCAGCAGCTTGAGTCTAACTCCAGCATTTGGGGAAGGACAGTATTTATCTCTCAGGTTATAGTATTCAGGTACAAAGAAAGGTGCAAAGGGAAGCCTCTAAATGCTCTAAACTTGAAGAAATAATATCATAGCAATATGACACCCCAATCATGCTTACGGTCCAGACTGGAGGTAGACCTGGTTAAGACATTTTCATAACACCCGTAGCGGGTTTCCAACGCCAATTAAGTCATTAACTCTCAGAAGACTGCTTTGAAAAAGCACTGCTGGCAGGCACATTTTAGCGCAAAGTTTGATGGCAAGCTCAGAGTTCCAGCGAGGGGCTGTTTTGTGCGGGGAGGGGTAGGAACTGTGTCGGAATGGACCATTAGCAGGCAATGAGTGGTCAAATAACAAAACAACAACTACAGGCTTTGTGACTCTCCTTATATGCCATTTCCTCATATGCCATTACTATGTTGTACAAACAACACAGTACCATCTATTCTCAAATACAAGCTGCTGTAAAATACACCATCACACTTGCACACATAGGAATAATGTACCACCATTAGTATGTAAGACCTAATGCTTTTTATATCATATTTCTGCGGGTTTGGACAGTAATTTTGACATTTTGGAAGCCATTTTACAAAAGATTTCTTGTGGAGGGACAACACCCCCCCACCCTTGGTGTGGGTTGGCCTCGCTCACTGCGCTCGCTCACTACCAAATTCAGACCCACAAACATACGCCCCACAACCTTTCAAAGTCACCAGCCGCCACTGGTTTCTCCCTTAAAAATAATAAAAGACCAAATATTAATCATGGTGCCCCAGGAGAGCAAGAATCACCAAGAAGAGGATACAGAGAAGGACCCCGAACAAATGGCTCAGATGGAGGCAACTGGGGACGCTGCAGTATTGATGCCTTTGCAGAGTGGGCAAGGTGGGATAAGGATTTTCTCAAGAGGGTAAAGTCAGGTCATAAAACATCCCCCCCATGACATCACACAGGGTTCCATCCTCTCCGCAGTGATCTTCAATCTATACATGGAGCTGCTGGGAGTCCTCCGAGGCGCATACAACATCCACAAATTCGCCGATGACACACAGCTCAAGATCGACTCCATCAAGGACATCCATAGGCTCAAAACCTGCCTCTTGAGGACACAGTCTTGCATGTCCAGTGCATACTTGAAGCTCAACCCATCGAAGACCGAATTCCTATTCCTCACCAACAACACCGAACACCCAGACATAAAGACCTCGCTCTCAACCATGAACCCTGAGGGCTTCACACCCGAGCTCACTTCCTCCGCCAAGTCCCTCTGGTTCAACATCGACAAACACCTCACCTTCAAGACACACATAGCTAAGAAAAAAACTCAGCCAGCTTGGTATCATCTCTCCTTCCATTGGATAGTGAAGCTCTTTCTACCTCCAGACAGCTTTAGATCCACCGTTCAAGCACTGGTCCTATCCCACCTGTAGGAGGCAATACAATCCTCGAAGGCCTCCCGTCATCCTCACTTGTGATACTGAGACGTATCCTACATGCAGCTTCACGCCTCATCAAGGGTCTACAAAGATACGACCACATCACCCCGGCCCTCACCGACCTTCGCTGGCTGCCACTGCATGCACGAATCACCATCATGTCTTGCTGCATCATCTATAACGCAGTTGCCCTTTCAAGTCACTGATCTACCTTCCAGAGAAACTCTGCATCCCCAGCGGACAGCGCACCACCAGAAGGCAGGACACATGCAGACTTGGAATCCGCTGCTGCAAAAATGAAAGGACCAGAAAACAAGCCTTCTCTGCCTACGCCCCAATACTATGTAACCTACTCCCCATCGGCATCAGACTTACCCCCACACTCCTACAATTCAGAAAATAACTCAAGACCCACCTCTTCAAGGAGTCTCTTCTCCTCAACACCTAGGCCATCCCAATGCCCCTTGTGCCACATGATGCGCTAAGCACTAGTCTCACCTCTCCTCCCGCCACCCACTACAGTTGTACCCCTTCTCTGTGCCCCTCTGTATCCGACGTCAGCTGTATGTCTGTTCTGTTGTTACCACTGAAAAGTTTTCCGTTATGCCTCTGTAATGTTATACGCCTCTGTAAAGCGCTCTGTTATGTATCTGTATTGGAGTATACATCTGTAAAGTGCTCTGTTCCTTTGTGATGCTAGGTCCGTGTTCAATAAATACTGTAATATATTAATAATAACATCACCACCTTTCTAGTCATAGGACTACTTCAGTTCCAGTAGTGCATTATTCAACATCTGCCAGAAGAGAGTTCATTGGCGTAACCCAAGTAAGAGTGCATTGGGCACCTCTGTAATGGACAATCACTTTCGGCTCTGCCACAATGATGTGTTTAATGAGCGCACATCATGAGCTAAAGATGCAGCTACTGCAGCACCCGCCTGCTGGCACGCTGGTGGCTGCAAGAGAGTGCCATATGACACTCCAGCACGTCGTCAGTCATGCTCTTGCAAGTGCCCTTCAACCTCCCCTGACTCTGGGCCAGCTCCACAATCTGCCTGACACCCCATGTCTGACCCAGCACACCGTGACCAAGTGGCACCATCAACTAGAAGGGTCAATTTATCATCACTAACAGTGGAGCCACTTTTGTGGTGGTAGTAGAATTCAGACTATGACAATACTTGTACAGAAGAGTTAATGTGGAATGCAGGCACATTTTGTGCAAACACAATAACCTCTGTCAGTCGGTGTGAACTGGATGACGAGCTAGGGGTGCATGCGGTATTGTCCAATTTGACCTAATGCCAATTTGACCTACTCCCATTTGACCACATCTTTTTGACCTAATTCGTTGGGTCAAATGGTACACTTTAACAAATAGTTGTGGGGTGGGGTAAGGGAACAGGTTGAGGTGGGGAAAGCCGGGGGAGGTGTGAGGGGTCTGCCTTGCATTGTGGGAGTTGCGGGGGGTCTCCTTCTGCAGTAGATCGTATAGAATTAGGTCAAAGAAATTAGGTCAAACGGGCAGGAGGTCAAGTTCTTTAGGTCAAACAACCCATATCCGTGCATTCCATGAAGAAGCACATGCTCCTGTGCAATCCTATACTCTTCTAGATGAATGGACAAGGAGTTATAAAAAGGGGACATGGTGCACTCAGAGAGTGCAGGGAAAAGAGATTTGTGGCTCAGCTTGTTGGTAGAGCAACATACATTGAGACAGACCCCACAGTTTATGAGTACTATACTAGAACTGAAAGAGTGGCTCCACTGGTTGATAGAGCCAAATAAATTGAGGCAGAAACTCCAGTATGTGAGCACAGTATTAAGATTGCAACCCACTGTTTGGTAGAGCAACATAAATTGAGGCAGAGATTCCAGATTGGGAGCACAGTGCCAGGACTCAGAGAGTGGATCAGTTGGCTGGAAGTGTCAAATATGTTGGGGATGAAGGAAACACTAAATAAATTTTTTTGCAATTCAATCAACCACTACTGTCAGAGTCAATCTCCCCACCACCTTTTCTCATCCCACTCAATCTGTATAACTGCAGCTGGCTTCAATACAAATCTTCATAATCTGAGGAATGTGTTGTATAGCCTTCCAAGCGATGGGCCTAGTGTTTCCCGCTCTGTGGTGTTTCAGTAATAAGATGTGTGTTCATTGCTAAAAAAAAAAGTAAGCTCACTCCTTTATGTGTTATTGAGACATCTGTTGTGGTCTGAGAGAGTAATACCAGAAGTGCTGCAATACAGTTCACACTGCATCCTAGATGTGGGATTACTTAGACATGTTACAGCTAATTGAACAAGTACAGATCGCCACACTGACCGCTCCCCAAACCAGAATTGCAGCAGATGCTCATCACTACTGAGTAGGCATCGACCATCTAGTCTGCAACGAGCTCAATGAATGTGGGGAACGTGCTCGTCTTGGAAGCAAGACGACGCCGAGCAACACAGGTTCGATCCCTGGGTCCACGCTTAGAAACCTCTGGGTATTAAGCGCGGTATAAATAACCTATCATATCATATCATATCAAGAGTCTTGATTACACTTTCAGGAAAAATTTCTTAGCCTATAAAACGCCAATTGATTATAAAAGACTCCCCCTCTCACCTCAAATGAGTCTTTCTTTGTGCTTTGCACAGTGGTGGCCATCTTTGCAAGGGTTTATAAACTCAAGCGTCTTGATCACGCCTCCAGGAAAATTCTCGGACCCTATAAGAAACCAATTGATTAGAAAAAGACTCCTACTCTCACCTCAAATGACATTCTTTCCTTGAGATTTTCGACAGCTTCTATCATCTCTGCAGGGATATATATATATATATATATATATATATATATATATATATATATATATATATATATATATATATATATATATATATATATTTTTTTTTTTTTGAGCAACTGTGCAGCAGGCATGCCTGCATCTCACCAAATGCAAGCTAATCTGTGTCTGTACACAATCAAGATGGTGTGGGCATGACAACCACTGAGAAATATGTTCAAACTGTGGTGGACTCACTATAAAGCCCCAGGGCATATATCATAATATGTTAACTTAGCATTCACACAGGAATTTTACTTCCAGATTAATAATGCCATCAGCAATGGGTGTCAGGGATGGGGCTTAGCAATGATCACCTTGTCAAGTTATATTCATGCCCTCCAAATAAGTGTGAACATATCTGCACTTAAATTAAGTGTGAGCATATCCTGCTAACACGGACAATCTCTCCAACAGAATATGCCCTTCCTACGCATTTATCAGCTTCCTAACCAAGTATTTCCTTGTGGCTTATTGGCTAACTAGTTACAATGCACAGTTAGACTCCTTAGTGGACTTGGCAACAGAGATCCTTATGGGTGTTAAAAACCTCATGATTTTAGAAGATTTTAACTTGCATGCTGACAATGAGGAGATTCACTCATTCAATACACTCTTGAATGGGTTAGATTCTTCCAAATAAATGACCACCCCACATGCCAAGCCGGGAACATGTTAGACTTGGTTTCTGCCAAACTGAAGCCTTCCGATTTTGGTCTCATATCTATTATTTTGGACTGACCACCCATACATCTATTTTGAGCTTGCAAACATGGGATAACATTTAAAAAATGGTAACTCATAGGCAGCTGGGTCATGTGTGGGGGTGTTGATACTATGCCAATTTCAGCACCTCCTTTTGCTGATGGGAGAAAGGCCAACAACCTCTCATTCAATAATGTTCCGAGGTATGACTTATCCAGGGATCAACCAGGGACCAAGCGAGGACCCCAAATGTTATGATATGATATGTTATTTATAACGCGCTTAATACCGAGAGGTTTCTAACCACGGACACGGATATCGAGCCAGTGTTGCTCCATGTCTTTTTGCTTCCAAGGCAAGCAGGTTGTCCCTGAGCTATCCTCCCGAGACTAAAATGCCTTCAAAGCATCTCGGCTGAGTCAAGAAACACAAGAAATCCCCTTGGTTCATAAAAGACCTTTTACCAATGATGATGCCAATAAGAAAGCATGAGCATCTCTAGAGAGCTGACTCCATTTCTGCAAGAATGACCGAGATGCAGCTGTTGTATAAAAAAAAACAGAACTTGATTGCGTAGGCTAAGAATCAGTGCTATCCTGACTGTGTAGCCACAGGGGGAAAACCCCCAAATAGAACTGTATGCAATTGTTCATGATCTCCAGACCCCGAATGTTGCGGGAAATGCAGTCATATCTTCCCAACAACTCTATGATGTAATAACAAACATGTTATAAAAATAAAATAGAATGAGTACTTAAACATATAAATAAAAAAACATTGTGATATGCTCATATGCACATTACAACCTCCTTAAATATATAGAACGTGCAAGTCCTCAACGCATTGTTTTTTTACCCACTCAGTCAGGCGACATTTATACAATTATTCAAGAACAGTAAACTGCCAGGATCTAGTCTTGTCCATATCCTCCTTATATTGTTAAATAAAGTCAGTCTTAATGGACGGGCAGCCTGCTTAAACTTATCAAGAATATTATCAATGCCTCATTGATGCCTCATTGGAATTCGAGACAGTCCCTAATAAGTGGAACCTGACAGTGGTGACACCCCCTCTTGAAAACATTTTTGTCAAACTCTACTCTAGGAAATTTGAAAACCTATCTCAAACATCCCTTGCATAGCTAAACTGACTGAAAAAGTGATAGTTCATTAGGGACCATAATTTGTCAAAGCAAGTGAACTCCTATACCACATTGCGGCAGGATTGAGGGCACTGTACGGCACTGGGTCATTGGATGCAACCTTCTTGGGACATCAGTGTCTGCGGGCAGGTCCAGGGGGTACCTACGCACTGGTGATTCTAGACCTGTCTGTAGGGTTCGATACAGTTTCCCACGAGATCCTACAGAAATAGGATACAGAGGGAAAGTGCGTGAAAGGATACATCCATTTTTTGGTGAATTGCAAACAAATGATTCCATGTGTACCTTGCTAATCTAGCATTATTACACTGGTTAACGGGGATCGCCAATGTCAGCATTGCTTTTTAACATTCATGTCTGTGACTTTTTTATTTTATTAAACGATTCGGGGACTGGGATGTAACTATGCCGAAAAAACCCAATTGGTTTGTAATTTACAAATGGCAGACACTAGAGAAGATACTAAAGAAGGAGTCTTCTTTTCAAGATGTCTGATTGCTATTCATGACTGGATGTAGGCCATCCTCCTGACAATCAATCCTACAATGACTGAAATCATGTTGGTTGGCGACCCATCTGACGGTTGCACTTGTAATTTCTGCCCATACAACAGGGGCTGTTCCCGCAACATCTTCCATGGTGCACAACTTAAGAATGTTCCCGGATGATAAGTCAACCATAAAACCCTAAATAGAAGTAATATTGTAGAAAGGTTTCTTCATGTTAAATACCTCTTTCAGGATGTTCTCATGTCGGAACATTCTGGATGAAGTTCAAGCTACAATGTCCCTGATCCTCTCCCATCTAGATTGCAGCAATAATGTCCATCATAGCCATAGCCGTGGTGCTCCCCCACGATACAAATAGTCTGTTTGTTGCACTCCTGCTTTATTTGATACACAGGCTGCACAGTCCAAAATGATGAACCCTCATTAATGCAAAGACACTGGTACAAACATGTAGCACCAAACCTGCTAACCCTTCACTGGCTGCCAAGGCAAGCACAGGTCCAGTTTAACTGTGGGTGGCCCATTGAGCTTTCTATGCTCAAGGATCCCCTTTCACAAGGGATATTGTAGTCAGGGAGCTTGGTCCATAGACACCAGGAGCCTTCATGCATAAAAGGCAACTTTTTTATTCCACTTACAGGTAAGCAGGATCAAACAGTAGGAATAGGGCACAGATACCCTAGGAACAATACACCGGCCAAACTCTCTCTAGCCTGCCTCTCACCAACTGCCTCTCCACAGCAGAGAACACTCTAGAACACTCATACATCACGTCCATACAGAGTAGAGCAGACAGGTAAAGGCAAATGACCCCTTCCCCCTTTAGTGAAACAGAAAAATGAGCACATAGAAAGAGACATAGCATAGCCCCAAGAATCGTACATCCAAGCAAACTTCCCGTTCCATCATTTACAGACCTTGAGTAAAAACTCCACATTCCCCTCCCACTATAATCCCGCGTGACACTGTACACTCTCACATGACAGCTACGTCCTTCTAATGCATGGCGGTTTTCAGTAAACAAAAGGCATGAGCCCAAACCTTCTTGGTGGCGGCAGCTACGTTCTGGAAATGCCTTATCACTCAGGAAACGGAAAATCACTTATTATTCTGAAAACTCCTTAAGGCATACCTCTTCACTTAAAAGGAATGTCAGATCGTGGTTGTGTACTGTTTCCTAGTAACTGCTGAACCCATATGCATGCATTGGTATTGGCCGAACCCCAAACCCTCTCCCTTAATGATAGGCTCACAACATGTGTCAAGTGTTGGCAATAAAAGGCCGTAGGATTTTATTGTACAGATATGAGTTATGGCAAATACACAATATCACATATCATGATGGTATCATACTTTTGGGCACCGGGTCCTCAGGTTACCCCGTCTGACCCGTGCCACCTTATTGTGTCCCACGACTTGTTGTGGGCACCGTACAGTGCCTTGTACTTCTTTTTGTTCTTCTCCCCTTTTTGTAGGGTGGGCGGGTTCTGTGGTAAAGAAGCAAGAAGATTTGGAAGACACTGAGTAAACAGTGAACCTCCTGTTTGCTTGGGTCCCTGTTCAGGGTCCACAAACAGATTGTGTTTACTCTGAGCATGCTGCTCATCTTTATAGGACCCACGGAGGCCCTGGGTCTTTGTTGTGTATGTAGTGGGGGGCTGCTGTTGTCGCAACCCCCGGCCGGATAGCCTACTGTCTGGCCCTCTGGTGGGGGCAGATCCTTTGAACCTGGGCCCTGCCTGATGGTTGTTTTCCTTATGGTGCATAGCACCTTGCTGTTTGGAGGAAGGGTGAGATGACTGTTCGCACCTTACCCTTCTGTGGCTTTGTGCTGCCGAGACTGTGTGTCTCCGTAGCTGGCGGGAGGAGAGGAGCAGGCACAAAGAAAGTTGGCGCTGCCCCTCTCTCAGCTGCCGATGGTAACAGCAGTTACCCTGCCTCGCTTGTGGGATGCCCATGCAGCATTGCCCATAACTGCTGAACCCATATGCATGCATTGTTATTGGCCGAACCCCAAACCCTCTCCCTTAATGATAGGCTCACAACATGTGTCAAGAGTTGGCAATAAAAGCCTGTAGGATTTTATTGTACAGATATGAGTTATGGCAAATACACAATATCACATATCATGATGCTATCATACTTTTGGGCACCGGGTCCTGAGGTTACCCCCTCTGACCCGTGCCGCCACACAGGGGCAGGTTGACGGCTGACCGTGTTCCCCCAAGAGTATGCCCTAGAGACAGCCCCTGTGAGCAAGTGTTGCATTGATTTCCCGAAAGAAATGCTCCATGCCCTGGTTAGACAAATGGGTGCCGTCGTGGAGGAAGAGGTCTGGGTTGCCTAGTGTAATGGCTGGGTGTTTTATGAAACCCAGTCCTCTTGTCATACAGAATCTCTCTACCCCCCTGTTCAATTTTCTTCTGGATATGTCTATAGATTTGTAGCAGTTGGCCCCTAGCCATTTCTTTCTTGGTAAGATGGCTGAGAAGAATATTTCAGTACCCCTCCAGTTGTGCGAAATGCCTGCTAGGGAGAAGCAGATTTCCTCGCATAGGATGCACATAGCCGTGTTGACTAGGTCGTTGCCCCCCTATGATGATCAGGAATGATCAGGAATTCTGGGGGGTCCCTGTATGCCACCAATTCTGCTAGTGTTTTGTGGACGTCGACCCACCGTAGGCCTCTGTATCCCCACCATGAAGTAATGGTGTTTCTGAAGAGTGGCCCTTCTTTGGTCTCTTCTGCCCATCTGCCTGTCCTGAAAACGAATGAGTGGCCTACTATCCATGCTGATCGGAGTGTGGTCCTCGATACGTCTGTTGTTTCTGTGGTGGAGGGAAGGAGGGAAAAGAAAAGAAAATTTGGGGGAGGATGGCTATATCAGTTGTGGTCTGATATATCTTTTATAACAGTCTGACTTCCATCCCCCTATGTTTTTTAGTTGTTGCGGTGCTAAGCCTCCCTGCCATGCTGCAGTGGCGGCACCTATCCTGAAGGAATGAGTGCCAAGCTGATTGGGATCCCAAACCCGCTTTGCTGATTGCTTTTATCAGCACTAATTTAAATTGGTAGCGGCTTAGGGCCGATGCATCCTTGCGGATTAAAAAACTCCCCCCCACTTTGGGTCGTTGGGCGTAATAGAGGTTGGTGATGCAAACCGGACAGTTTGTTGCTTCATCAATGCAACAAATGTTGATGCTTCTTTTTGCACCCGTTTTCTACTGTTGCATTTCTATGTTAACACTCTCCTGGCCGTTTGTGGCCGTGGTGCTGGAAGCGATGAGTTCTCCTACCCGGAAAGCCCTAAAGTAGGCTAGGAAAAAGTCTGTTTTAAATAACATTACCTCGTATGGGTGCTAACATATGGCTTCCAACTGGCTTGCTATCTGCACCAGTTTGCTGAAATCAAGGGGTCAGCGGGTGTCCACTTGGGCACCCTCTATTCTGCCCCATCCCTTCATTGCATAAGAGATGAGGGCGTTCTGGGTGGGGTCTGAATCGCCCCGTATTTTTGTAAAATATGAAATTGCAACCTGGTGTCTTTTGGCCCAATCCCTTTTGAAACCTTGTTCCCGAGCCCATTTTAAAAATAGTTCTATATCTTTAATTGTAATTAATTCTACGTGGTTTACACCTGTGGCCTTAAATACTGTTTGCAAACACTTACTGTACTGTGTTGCCGTAGTGCTTGCCACTGCCCTCTCTGCCATCTCTGTTAGGAAACCTGTGAGGTTGTTGGCACCCGTTGGTGATGTGCCTGATTCTTGTTGGGCATCCCGGCCTGGGCTTTCTGGCGCTGACGTTGATGCCAATGTGTTGTTGGCACCCGTTTTAGGGGTGCCAGCTTTGTATTAGTCATCCCGGCCTGCACTCTCTGGTGCTGGCGTTGATGCCAATGTGTTGTTGGCACCCATTTCGGAGGTGCCTGGTTTTCGTTGGGCATCCCGGCCTATGCTCTCTGGCGTTGGCGTTGATGCCGTTATTCTTGTCTTCCCATTATTGCCCAGCATTTTGCTGGTATTGGCGTCATCTGTTCTTGGGCGTGCGGCGCTAGCTCTCGGAATCTTGTCCACTGGAAGCGAGATAAAGCATCAGCAATGTTATTATCTGCTCCTGAAATGTGCTTCGCTTTGATTACAACGTTTTCTTGTAGTGTGACTGTTGTAATGGCTCTTAATACTTTCAGTACTAAAGGGCATTTCGTAGACCTTCTGTTTATGGAGCCTACTACCGCCATGTTATCGCACCAGATCAAAAGTTCCGTATTCGCTAGTCGCCTGCCCCAGATGTGTAATGTTAGCCAGATGGGAAATATTTCTAGTAGGGTGATGTTTCTTGTTCACCGTGCTGCTTGCCATGAATTGGGCCAGTGTCCTGCCACCCATTCGGAGTCTAGTATGGCTCCAAACCCCTTGCTCCTGGCTGCGTCGGTGTATAGGTCCTGTTTGACCAGGTATTTAAAGGCGTTCGCCAAAGTAAAGACCCGTTGAAATCTCTGAGGGATTTTCCCCATGTTTCCAGGTCTTGTTTCACCTCTCTACCTAGCCGGATATGCAAGTGTGGTTTGGTGAATGATTTGATTTTGAACTCTAGGCTTCTGGAAAATATCCTCCATTGCGGTATTATTCTGGATGCGAAATTGAGGCTGCCTGCTAAGGATTGTATTTCCTTTACTGTCCCCTTTTCTTTCGTTATCGGGTATTGTATTTTAAACAGGAGTTTATTTTGGGGATTCTGCAGAGGCCCTTTGCTGTGTCTATTTCGATGCCCAGGAAAATTATGATTGTGTCTGGTTTGGTGGTTTTTTCCTTCGCTAGGGGAATTCCCCACTGTGCGGCCATGTGCTCAAGTTTTGCTAAAGCCCTGCCACATTCCCCGGAGTTTGGTGGCCCTATGACCATGAAGTCGTCTAGGTAATGCACTATTTTTGTCCCTGGTCTCTGCTTTATGAAAGCCCATTGGAAAAGGAACTGAATTGCTCAAATAGCGCACAGGATACTGCGCACCCCATGGGGAGGCATCTATCTACATAGAATGTGTTGTTGAAAGTGAAACCTAGCCACTGCTGTGAATCTGGGTGCACTGGCAAAAGTCTGAAAGCAGATTTGATGTCCAGCTTGGCCATCAAGGCGTTTCTGCCGCACTCTTGTATGAGCCTTAACGCCTCTTGGAAATGTGTGTACGATACGGCGGATTCTGTGTGTGGGATGCCATCATTTAAAGACTGGCCTTTGGGGTAGGAGAGATAATGGATTAGCCTCATTTTCCCGGGTTCTTTTTTGGGGACCAGGCCTAGTGGAGATATTAAATAGTTCTTGGTGTTCATAGATTACTCTGCGGCCTTCGATACTGTAATAAGAGGTAAACTTTGGTCCAAATTGAAACTTTGGGGGATTCCCGAAGGCCTTCTAGCTATGATACAGTTACTCTTCTCTGATACCTCTGTCAGGATACGTCTAGATGGTGAAGGACGGCTCTCCCAACCAATTTCCACCTTTTGTGGAGTAAAACAAGGCTGCAGACTAGCAGCAACATTGTTTAATCTTTACCTAGCCGATTGCATGAACGAGGTAGACAAAAACATCGTTAACCCAGTGAGGACGGGCACAATAGAGCTACCGTGGTTAGGCTATGCTGATGATTTGGTTTTATTAGACTACACACCGGCAGGTCTTCAATCAAGATTAGACTGTTTACTTCATTTTTCTGAAAATAATGGGTTAAAGATTAACATCGCAAAACAAAGGTAATGGCATTTCGAGGCACTACGAAGCAAACACGGTCTAACAACTTTAAGTGGATGCTGAATTCAGAAATACTTGAAAAAGTTGACTGTTACCGTTACTTAGGAATAATAATTGACTCTAAGCTACTATGGAAACCCCACTGGGAGGCTACTAAACTGCTATGTTTAAATAACACCGGTGCCATTAGTAAATTTATAGGAAAACAAGGAGGCATCTCTGTAAATACAATTTTATTACTGCACGCAAGTAAGATAATATCCTGCTTATTATATGGTGCTGAGATCTGGGGGAGTAAATTTGCCAATGAAATGTGTTTATTAGAAGGAACATTTTTAAAATCACTGTTCAGGTTACCTAATTCAACATCCTGTGAATACATTTTATTAGAATGTAACTTTAGATATGCGAATGACATTTTAGAATACAAATCTGCAATGTTATACGCTAAATTAAGTATGCTATCTATTAGTACTTTTGTGGTTGAACTGATGAAAACATTCACTAAGGAGGGTCATAAAAAACAGTTTGTATCCTTAAGCAGATTACATACGATATATGAGAAATGGGCGACAGTTAATTCAAAGAGTTGGCTACTCCTCAAGCAAACTAAGATTAAAAACTTATTACAAGGAGCTATATATAGCCATGCAAAAGAACGTGACATGATTACTCTGTCCACAAAATCCACAAGTGGTTTATTCCTAGAATACTGGTTGCCAATAACTGAGAAACCTAAATATCAATTTGCGTTTCTGACCGCAGCCACTATAAGACAGTACTTTTTGTTTAAGTTCAACCGTTGTGATACTCTGGAAATTTTAGGAGCTAAACTTAAGCTCGAGAGAAATATAAGGTTCTGTCGATTACGTGGAATTTTAGAAATCGAAAATGCGAAGCACTTAATATGTTACTGTGAAAGTCTTCGTGGAAAATTTCTCTTACGCTATAATAACACCAGTATTACTGAGGATGTTGAAATCATTTGGAAAAAACTACTAGAAGGAAATGATATCAATTTAATATATCATATGATGAAATTTTAGAAACTAGTCTTAACAATTTTAAAGGATTTATCCGAGAGTATTTTTGTATGAAATCTGTTTTTAACTTTTTTAACTTTTATGGATTGTGTGATTTTTGTATGTTAAATTGTTTGTGTGTGTACATTTTGTATATGTAAAGCCATTATTTGGCTATGAGCATAAATAAATAAATAAATAAATAGTTCTTTAAAGGCATGCCGTCCCAGGGACCTGCTACCCGGCCTAGTTGCAGTTCTTTCTTGATTTTGGTTTCTACTATCTGGGGGTTGTCCCTGGCTGACTTCAGGTTCATCGGGATGATGTGTGACCCAGAGCCCTTGAATTTGATGGAAAAACCTTTGGTGAAACCCTGCCATAATATCCTGCTGATTTCCTTGTCTGAGTAGTTGTTTAGGGCGTCCCTAAAGTTGCCCGGATTGATGGGTGTTCGTCCTGGTTCTAAAATTTGGGTTTGGCACCTATCATTCTTTCTTGGCTGGTAGTCTGGTGCAGTTGCTTGCTGCATGGTCGCCGTTGCAGTTTATGCAGGCGTGTTTGTACCAGCATTCTTTGCCCCATGTACACTGGTTTTTCCCAAAATTTCTGCATGGGATGTTGGATTTGCTCTTTGTTCTGTCTGTGGGCATTGTTCTTAGCCGCCCAGAGCTGGTTCTTCCGAAAGGGCTGCTCCCCTTTTTTGGATTTATCATTGTCATGGGATTTGCTTCCTTGCAAATTTTTGCTATTTTTGGAAGAAGAATGCATGGTATCTTCTTCCTGGGGAGGTTCGGCGTTGAGGGTGTATAAATCGTTCTGGACTTGATCCCACTCAATGGCCGGCCTTTCTGACATGCTCCTCCTAAATCTGATGTGATATGCTAGCCATGTCTTCCCCCTTTGGGTTACTTTTACTTCCCTTATTTTATCAACGTATGCCCAGATCTTCCTACCATCGATGGGGAATTTTTCTTCATATATTGTTGCTAAAATGGCAAAGGCTTGTAACCAGTTGTCCCAGTTTTGTTTGACCTGGGCGTTTCTGGCAATAGCTTTTTCTTCTATCTTTTTGGGGTCTCTGAAAGCGTCTTTCCCTTTGCGTTGGGCTTCTATTAAGGAAAAGATTTCTATAAATTCCTTGGCCCATATGGCTTCTTTGATTGTGGTATCAATGTTCCATGCCAGGCATCTTTTGTATCTATTTAATATCTCTGTTTGGAAAGATTGAATTTTTTGGTCTAACTGTGCATTACAGATTGTTACAATGTCAGTTGTATTGCTGCCGGGTGTCCCTGTCACGCCCGTGTTGTCTGCACTGGGGGTTGCCCATGCTTTTAGAGCACCTGCTGAGTCTGTTGCTGGAGTTGTTGAGGCTGTTGTATTTATAGCTGTGGGTGCTACTGGCAACTGCTGTACTTGTTGTGGCGGGATTGCTGTAGGTAGTGTTACGGGTGGGTTGACAACCGTTATTGTAGGTTCTACTGTGATGGTAGGGTTTGAGGCCCCAGGTTCCCTTGTGGGCGGTGTCTGTTTCCCCCTTACTTCTACCATTAGTTGCTGTAATTCCGCTACATTATCGCATAGTTTTGACAATTTTTTGTTGTTATGCTCTTGCAAAGTTGTCGCACGTGGTATGTTTCTCGCACGTTTCTGAGTGTCTTTTACGATTTTGCGGGGGTATCCTCTTGCCAACAATTGCTGCCCATAAAAAGAAATAGAAAGGCTTATATACTTCAATCTCGCACAAGCGGAATGGAAGTTAATTACAAATTGAGGGATTTCACATCAAGTGCAGCATGACGCGTTATGATCTATACTAAGATGGCGACCGTTCTTCTCTAGATGAAGAACCCGTCCCAAGATGGCCGCAATACCATTCAATGTGGTCCCCGTCCCAATATGGCCACCAAAAGATAGTTACAAACAGGATATGTAAATACGTAAATTTCCTGTTTAACAGAAGAAGTCCAATGCCGTGAGGAGACCGTGGCTCTCGCGGACAACATAGAATGATCCGCTGAAAACAGATCGAGTAAGTGGCTAGATAGAACACGCTTCGAGTACAGACAGCGTATTTTAGAGTGAGAGCGTGTCCTGGAATGCATGCGTTTCGCTCGTTATTTGGGGCACGATACAAACACGCAGTGGTTACTGTTTTCAGAAGCATGAGGCGATTCTATAGTTCATGCCGGGAACAGGTGTTATAGAAATTATATAGATAGCGGAAAGACATCCAAAGGAAACAATTCAAAAATAACGGTATCAAGGATTTTATTAAACCTGATACTAATTTAATATATCAAACAAATCATGATTAAATCTGCACTTGTAATAACAATTTACATAGCAGGAAACAACTTTTATTAAAAAAGACACATCTATATAATAAAAATCATCTTATTCAATCATCCAAGCATACAACCTCATCCATCCATTTAGACAAACCATTCATACTAAACACCAATCAATGTACGACATAAAATCTATAAGAAAATTCATCATAATTAATTCATCTGAAAGATTTATAGAAAGAACATGAAATCAATTTGACGGGCCACAGCAGATGACATCAGTGGCCTAGGCAATTAAGATGGGTCCCAGAGTTTTCTAACCACGACCTCATCTTAGTCCAAACTCGACCGGTTTCGACGTATATACTTTAGTGTAGTGACGTCTTCATCAGGAGTAACAAAAGTATATTCTAACATCAAGAAAGAAAGAAAATCAAAGATAATACATATCAATGTGTGAAGCCCTTGTACTTGGACAAAAAACATATAACATCCATAATAAAAATATCTATAGTGGAACAATAGGTAATAATATACAAGAGCCTGCTACCAACCCGGGAAAAGTTCCAGGATGGACCTGAGGTGTCTGGCAGAAAGTAGTGCTACCCTCTTGTATTGGTGTCTCCGAGAGGCAGATAAGAGCCAGGCCATAGACAGAATCAATGCTACAGATATACAAATGTACACATAAATATCACAAGGTCAATATGTCGATCCTCCACTAGTCTCGGGTTGTGGTTCACTACTGGAACCCCTTTCGAAATACATTGATTTCTTTATTAAACCACTGGCGATGGCCACGCCCACATTTCTTCTTGACTCGAGAGACGTCATCAACCTCGTTGAAACAAAAGCATTTGATCCCAGTACTCAAATTCTAGTAACGCTTGATATTGAAGCGCTTTATACAAATATCCCTCAGGATAGAGCGGTGGAGAGCCTGCGCATAATGCTAGATCGGCGCATACAACCACATTTGGTTCCCACAGAATTCCTATGTAAAGCAGCAGAGCTAGTCCTTAAGAACAGTTTTTTTAAATTCAAGGAGGAATTCTTTTTGCAATGTAAAGGGACAGCGATGGGGTGCACTTTTGCACCAAATCTTGCCATTATTTTCATGGCACTCTTGGAGGAAGAAAAAATCCTGTCAGCATTTAACCCATTTAGGGGCCAAATCAAGGTGTACCGTCGATACATCGACGATATACTTATGATTTGGGAAGGCTCATCAACATCATTGACTTTATTTGTTCAATGGCTTAATGCGGTAGACTTAGATATTCATTTCACTTTTGAATATTCAGTATCTAGAATTCCTTTCTTGGATTTGTCTATTTTTTTCAAAGAAGGGTATCTCTGCACAGAATTACATAGAAAACCCACAGAGAGAAATACCACGTTGAAATATGAGAGCCAACATCCAGCCAGTTTACTTTGTAACTTACCATATGGGATGTTCTTACGGCTACGCCGTAACTGCACAGATATCGCAGATTTTGTCAAACATGCAGCAATTTTGGAAAAAAGACTATTGGAACGGGGATATCCAAAGAAACTTATAAAAAAATCCAAAAAGAGAGCTCGATATATCAACAGAGACCTCTTATTGACACCCAAGCGAGACATTGAAAAGAAAGATGAATTAGTATGTGTCTCAACTTTTTGTCAACACAGTAATGCTATTAGAGGGATCATCTTAAAAAACTGGCGAATTCTTAATACATCAGGAACATCTATACCCAGACCTCTATTTGCTTTCAAAAAAAGTAAAAATTTGAAGCAAAAGATTACTCGTGCCAGTAGAACTTTTCCTAAAGTGCATACAATCCGCGATACCAATTCTAACCCAGTGGTGGGACACTATCCCTGCACTTCATGTGTTGCTTGTAAGTTTTCCAAAAAAACTACGTCATTTGATTCACAGACCAGAAAGTGGACCCTTCGTACCTTTACCACTTGTAAAAGTAAGAATGTCATTTATGCCATTCGTTGCCCATGCCAGTTGTTTTATGTAGGCAAAACAACCAGAGAAGTGAGTACCCGTATTAACGAACATCGTTCAAAGATCAGAACTCGAAACCTCAATGCCCCAATGGTAATCCATTTTGTCGAGATGGGCCATACGGCTGATCAGATGGAATGGTTTTGCATAGAAAAAGTATATGCACAAAACCAACCCCAACTATTAAAAAATTTAGATTACAAGGAACAAATGTGGATATTTAATCTAAAAACATTAACATTGGGCCTTAATACCATGGAACCATGGAATTCGAGTAACTAAATACTACCTGTCATAACATTTTATATATGTCGGGTAGTACACTGGTATACTGCCTAATCACGTGCGTCTTTCATCTGAGAGGGTACGGCCATTTAGAACGTAGGCCAGTTCAGTTTGTGGTCACGTGGTTAATTACGTGATCACATGATGTTTTTCACGCATATATCAATACCCTTGAAACGGTGATACTGTGTTGCACGCCACTTTCAATCGGACCCAGCTGGGATACGGGTGACTAGCTACTGTGAGAACTGGCGAGTTCTTTCGCTTAAGGTAAACATTCTGTCGTGTGGGGGCCTTTCGAATCACGGCGGTTTTCCAAATCGCTTCTTGCCTTTATTGTTTAGAGAAGGGAGCCCTACATCCTTGGCTTTCCGTTAAACCCCATCCGAGTCAAGTAATCTGGAGTCGGAAATATTGAGCAATTTTCAAATGCAACCCCTCTCCCCCTACCTTTTTGAAATTCTCTAAATAGTAAGCTTTTCAGCAAGCCGTATTTGTTTAGTCACAATTGTGGTATTAATTCATCAATTTATTTTCAATTGGAAGTAATTCACTTTGGGTGTAGCCAATAATATAATTGTAAGAACAACCGGTCTCTCACATACTCAAACTCTTGTGTTGTGTTTAGGCCCATATAACATCAGGTGCAGCCAACCCTGGATCCGGGGAGTCACCTTCAAATTTATGACCGCTGGTTGAACGAGCGTTTGGACATTCTCGAGAAGAACGTTGGCGTCCATACACTTCGCTATCTGCAGGAACTTCTACGGAGAAGCTATTGTTTAATATAAGTGAACACAGCGTACAATTTAAGGAAGAGACGCACAGCCTTCCATTGCATGAATGAAGGTTAGTTAATATTCTTTAGGTTTATCTTAAGTATGTGACTCTCGTGTCCTGTCCGTGGGCCGCTGTAGTGGAGGATCGACATATTGACCTTGTGATATTTATGTGTACATTTGTATATCTGTAGCATTGATTCTGTCTATGGCCTGGCTCTTATCTGCCTCTCGGAGACACCAATACAAGAGGGTAGCACTACTTTCTGCCAGACACCTCAGGTCCATCCTGGAACTTTTCCCGGGTTGGTAGCAGGCTCTTGTATATTATTACCTATTGTTCCACTATAGATATTTTTATTATGGATGTTATATGTTTTTTGTCCAAGTACAAGGGCTTCACACATTGATATGTATTATCTTTGATTTTCTTTCTTTCTTGATGTTAGAATATACTTTTGTTACTCCTGATGAAGACGTCACTACACTAAAGTATATACGTCGAAACCGGTCGAGTTTGGACTAAGATGAGGTCGTGGTTAGAAAACTCTGGGACCCATCTTAATTGCCTAGGCCACTGATGTCATCTGCTGTGGCCCGTCAAATTGATTTCATGTTCTTTCTATAAATCTTTCAGATGAATTAATTATGATGAATTTTCTTATAGATTTTATGTCGTACATTGATTGGTGTTTAGTATGAATGGTTTGTCTAAATGGATGGATGAGGTTGTATGCTTGGATGATTGAATAAGATGATTTTTATTATATAGATGTGTCTTTTTTAATAAAAGTTGTTTCCTGCTATGTAAATTGTTATTACAAGTGCAGATTTAATCATGATTTGTTTGATATATTAAATTAGTATCAGGTTTAATAAAATCCTTGATACCGTTATTTTTGAATTGTTTCCTTTGGATGTCTTTCCGCTATCTAAATCTTAATTAATACTCCAATCCAAAGCGTGGGGTTTCCTGTGTCTTTCAGAGAATACATATTTCCAGCCCTTGGCTGTACAGGTTATATATATACTTTTTAACACTGTAATGTTTTTTCCTATTTAGGATAATTTAACTTTTTTCACATTTATTGCACTGGGTGTGTCAATTTGGTGTACTCCGGACTGGTGGTATTTTCCAGGCCATGGCAGAAACAGATACCATCTCCTTCACGGAGGCACAAATAACAGAACTTATTCAAGGTCCATCATTTTTTGAAAATTTACAATTACCAACATCAAATCAAGGCGCCACGGGAGATGCTCTTCTGAATTTAAAGAAGAAGCAATTCCGCACAGAAATGCACGGTCATATACTTAAGGAATATTTGAGATCTAGTATTATTCCACAAGGCCTGCAGGTTAAAATTATCCCATGTCTTTTCCTGGATGACAACGATTATGAAGTGGCTTTTAGTCAAGTTGCTACCAAATGTAGCCGTGATTTGTTAGTATTAACCATAACCACGGCCCAAAGAGTCAGTGGGAAGATACAAGAAACGCTGTCGGAACAAGAAAAATCTTTTTTGACCAACACTTTGATTGTGGAATCTAAACAAAAGCTTGAACAGATAGAAAAATCTTTTCAGGAATTTAAGAAGCTTACTATTGAAAAAAAGACCAATAAACTTAAAAAGGACATTTCATTATTTAAGAAAGAATTGGTGTATCCCTATCTAGCGGAAGATTTTAACCCTCAGACGGTTTGGAAAACTAACACTAATTGGAATATGGGACCCAATAATACAAATAAAAAAAGATGGGTGACATTTTCAGACACTTCCTCTAGTAATTCAGGTAATGAGGAATTGAACAATCATGCCTCGGGCAATCACCCTTTTCGAGCAAGGGGCGGCCGAAGAGGCCGCAGAAACATCCCCCAAGGTCAAATGACACACAATATGCCGATGCAGAACGCCCCGGGACAAGGGATGATGCACCGGGACTTTCAGACCCGGAATCGAGCATACAGGTGGTAAATGAAACAATGCCAATTTTTAATTTATCCTCCCGTATATTAACACCTGCGGAAACATCAATTCTTAAATGTGGTCTATCTTTTGTTCCGACTCAAAATCCAAGTGCAATGTCTATCATGAGTGAAGTAAAAGGTTTTTTGCGTAAATTAAGGCTAAAGCTTTTCTTTTCGAATAATGTGACCTCTAGGGAATCCAACATCTCAGGCTTCTCTAAACCTTCCACCTTTACCCCCAACTCTAATGATTTGCCTCCAGAGGTCTTGATCTTTGAAAAATTAGTTCTCAAAGAAATAGAGAAAGTTATTGGCCATCCAAGAAATCGACAAGGACCCAATCTGACGCTTTCTGAGTTCGAGGCTATCGAGAGATTAGCCTCGGACCAATCAATAGTTATTAAGGCTGCAGATAAGGGTGGTGGGATAGTTGTTTGGGATGCTGATCGTTATGATCAAGAAGCTCTGAGACTTCTACACATTCCTGGGCACTATTCCAAATTGGTGAAAGATCCATCAGAAATGATTAAGCTAAAGGTACTCAAACTCACTGAAGAAGGAAACCAATCGGGTTTCCTTTCCACTAAAGAGGCTGAATTTATCAACCTGTCGGAAGATCGCATACCTTTATTTTACATTATGCCTAAAATACATAAAGATACTGAGAACCCCCCAGGACGACCTATAGTCTCGGGTTGTGGTTCACTACTGGAACCCCTTTCGAAATACATTGATTTCTTTATTAAACCACTGGCGATGGCCACGCCCACATTTCTTCTTGACTCGAGAGACGTCATCAACCTCGTTGAAACAAAAGCATTTGATCCCAGTACTCAAATTCTAGTAACGCTTGATATTGAAGCGCTTTATACAAATATCCCTCAGGATAGAGCGGTGGAGAGCCTGCGCATAATGCTAGATCGGCGCATACAACCACATTTGGTTCCCACAGAATTCCTATGTAAAGCAGCAGAGCTAGTCCTTAAGAACAGTTTTTTTAAATTCAAGGAGGAATTCTTTTTGCAATGTAAAGGGACAGCGATGGGGTGCACTTTTGCACCAAATCTTGCCATTATTTTCATGGCACTCTTGGAGGAAGAAAAAATCCTGTCAGCATTTAACCCATTTAGGGGCCAAATCAAGGTGTACCGTCGATACATCGACGATATACTTATGATTTGGGAAGGCTCATCAACATCATTGACTTTATTTGTTCAATGGCTTAATGCGGTAGACTTAGATATTCATTTCACTTTTGAATATTCAGTATCTAGAATTCCTTTCTTGGATTTGTCTATTTTTTTCAAAGAAGGGTATCTCTGCACAGAATTACATAGAAAACCCACAGAGAGAAATACCACGTTGAAATATGAGAGCCAACATCCAGCCAGTTTACTTTGTAACTTACCATATGGGATGTTCTTACGGCTACGCCGTAACTGCACAGATATCGCAGATTTTGTCAAACATGCAGCAATTTTGGAAAAAAGACTATTGGAACGGGGATATCCAAAGAAACTTATAAAAAAATCCAAAAAGAGAGCTCGATATATCAACAGAGACCTCTTATTGACACCCAAGCGAGACATTGAAAAGAAAGATGAATTAGTATGTGTCTCAACTTTTTGTCAACACAGTAATGCTATTAGAGGGATCATCTTAAAAAACTGGCGAATTCTTAATACATCAGGAACATCTATACCCAGACCTCTATTTGCTTTCAAAAAAAGTAAAAATTTGAAGCAAAAGATTACTCGTGCCAGTAGAACTTTTCCTAAAGTGCATACAATCCGCGATACCAATTCTAACCCAGTGGTGGGACACTATCCCTGCACTTCATGTGTTGCTTGTAAGTTTTCCAAAAAAACTACGTCATTTGATTCACAGACCAGAAAGTGGACCCTTCGTACCTTTACCACTTGTAAAAGTAAGAATGTCATTTATGCCATTCGTTGCCCATGCCAGTTGTTTTATGTAGGCAAAACAACCAGAGAAGTGAGTACCCGTATTAACGAACATCGTTCAAAGATCAGAACTCGAAACCTCAATGCCCCAATGGTAATCCATTTTGTCGAGATGGGCCATACGGCTGATCAGATGGAATGGTTTTGCATAGAAAAAGTATATGCACAAAACCAACCCCAACTATTAAAAAATTTAGATTACAAGGAACAAATGTGGATATTTAATCTAAAAACATTAACATTGGGCCTTAATACCATGGAACCATGGAATTCGAGTAACTAAATACTACCTGTCATAACATTTTATATATGTCGGGTAGTACACTGGTATACTGCCTAATCACGTGCGTCTTTCATCTGAGAGGGTACGGCCATTTAGAACGTAGGCCAGTTCAGTTTGTGGTCACGTGGTTAATTACGTGATCACATGATGTTTTTCACGCATATATCAATACCCTTGAAACGGTGATACTGTGTTGCACGCCACTTTCAATCGGACCCAGCTGGGATACGGGTGACTAGCTACTGTGAGAACTGGCGAGTTCTTTCGCTTAAGGTAAACATTCTGTCGTGTGGGGGCCTTTCGAATCACGGCGGTTTTCCAAATCGCTTCTTGCCTTTATTGTTTAGAGAAGGGAGCCCTACATCCTTGGCTTTCCGTTAAACCCCATCCGAGTCAAGTAATCTGGAGTCGGAAATATTGAGCAATTTTCAAATGCAACCCCTCTCCCCCTACCTTTTTGAAATTCTCTAAATAGTAAGCTTTTCAGCAAGCCGTATTTGTTTAGTCACAATTGTGGTATTAATTCATCAATTTATTTTCAATTGGAAGTAATTCACTTTGGGTGTAGCCAATAATATAATTGTAAGAACAACCGGTCTCTCACATACTCAAACTCTTGTGTTGTGTTTAGGCCCATATAACATCAGGTGCAGCCAACCCTGGATCCGGGGAGTCACCTTCAAATTTATGACCGCTGGTTGAACGAGCGTTTGGACATTCTCGAGAAGAACGTTGGCGTCCATACACTTCGCTATCTGCAGGAACTTCTACGGAGAAGCTATTGTTTAATATAAGTGAACACAGCGTACAATTTAAGGAAGAGACGCACAGCCTTCCATTGCATGAATGAAGGTTAGTTAATATTCTTTAGGTTTATCTTAAGTATGTGACTCTCGTGTCCTGTCCGTGGGCCGCTGTAGTGGAGGATCGACATATTGACCTTGTGATATTTATGTGTACATTTGTATATCTGTAGCATTGATTCTGTCTATGGCCTGGCTCTTATCTGCCTCTCGGAGACACCAATACAAGAGGGTAGCACTACTTTCTGCCAGACACCTCAGGTCCATCCTGGAACTTTTCCCGGGTTGGTAGCAGGCTCTTGTATATTATTACCTATTGTTCCACTATAGATATTTTTATTATGGATGTTATATGTTTTTTGTCCAAGTACAAGGGCTTCACACATTGATATGTATTATCTTTGATTTTCTTTCTTTCTTGATGTTAGAATATACTTTTGTTACTCCTGATGAAGACGTCACTACACTAAAGTATATACGTCGAAACCGGTCGAGTTTGGACTAAGATGAGGTCGTGGTTAGAAAACTCTGGGACCCATCTTAATTGCCTAGGCCACTGATGTCATCTGCTGTGGCCCGTCAAATTGATTTCATGTTCTTTCTATAAATCTTTCAGATGAATTAATTATGATGAATTTTCTTATAGATTTTATGTCGTACATTGATTGGTGTTTAGTATGAATGGTTTGTCTAAATGGATGGATGAGGTTGTATGCTTGGATGATTGAATAAGATGATTTTTATTATATAGATGTGTCTTTTTTAATAAAAGTTGTTTCCTGCTATGTAAATTGTTATTACAAGTGCAGATTTAATCATGATTTGTTTGATATATTAAATTAGTATCAGGTTTAATAAAATCCTTGATACCGTTATTTTTGAATTGTTTCCTTTGGATGTCTTTCCGCTATCTAAATCTTAATTAATACTCCAATCCAAAGCGTGGGGTTTCCTGTGTCTTTCAGAGAATAGTTATAGAAATTATAAACAGCGAGAAGAGCACAGGGATGGTGAACAAAAAAGAATGTACAGAAGGTGTATAACACTTGTAACAATTTTCTGGGATATTTACAAATTGAATCCCTTTGTTTGCAGGACTGTCCCAGACATAACAACAGCAGTTTGCTTCACCACTGACCCAACCAGTCTTGGAGTGGGATATACAAAAAAACTTCAGTCAGGTAATTAAGAGATACTGTTAGCATTGTGATATATAACAAATATGTTAAAAAATGAATGTAATGCAAACTAAAAGGGGAATAAAAGGGGTGATTACCTTGCTTTTCAGATCAGGCATCAACAGAGGTGCATTGACCTGGCGAACAAGAACTGCCCAAAAATCCTCGAATTGGGTGTGCTATAGAAGTGCACGTACAACGAGAGATTCAGGTATAACCATCTTTACCTAGAATTGTCCAAAATAATGTCATCCACCTTTTGAGGGTGGGACTAGGGTAGGAAGGGGGACCTAGCCTGCCAAATAATGTCTCACATGAGACTGTCATTAATTGAATATGTGTCTCCAAAAAAATAACATTTGTAGAAAATGAAAATTCAAAAAATTGTCAGACACTCTATTTTAAATATGTGAAAAGTCATTTTGGCTTTGTCTCTGCTTGCCCCACAGAATTTGCCGTAATTACGCATCTGAGGGGCGCACAGATTGGGTCTAATAAAAGAAGTAATGGGTCCTGAAGAAGATGATATACGAAAGAAGATCATTGAAACCGGTCGACCAGACTTTTAGATGCCGCATCATTAAGAGCGACACACAGTGGATTTGAGCTATTTGGATAATCGAATTTATAATGTGGACATTCTAAATTGTTTGTGTATACTCCTATGGAGAGACAATGTGTGGGGGTATAACAACTTGTTGAGAGAGTTATTTATATTTTAAATGTTTTATATGTCACTTGGCACAATTTGACATACCTCGCGGAGGGCAAATAAATGGTCCAAAGTTGTGACCTCTAGTCCCACGTGAACTGTCCATTGTACCATAGTGTGCAGATAGGGGATGTGTATTCCTATGCTGCAATTTTAAAATCACTTTGTGTCAAAATCAGAATATCGATAAAAATATTTTGTGGCAATGGTTGTTTGTAAATTATTTCACTATGTGTAAAGAGTAGGGTGATTTCTCTTCTTCTATCCTTTGTAGGTAGTTGGTGCTACAGCACTGCCTAGGGCCAGTAGCACCACGGAGGGACAGGATAGATTTCCTTTTCTTTTTCCCAACTAAGGAGAGGGTAAGGACTGCGCATTGACAGCTTAATAAGTAATTTGCTCGAGAGAAGAAATGTATGTGACTTCACAAAATGATGCATTTTGCCCCTTCAGCATGATATTTCCAGTTAGTCCAATGAAATGTGTTTTGTATGAGGTCTTGTAGCATCAAGTCTTTCATGAGCTAACTTGGGGTGTGCCATGTATAGCCTTAAGAGCAACCGGGCGGTAATTAACGTGTAATAACCCAACCTGGACTTCCTACTAAGAAGAAGTTCACGATTGCTCTGATATTGGGAATCACCTAATGTCCTTCCATGACATCACAACAAACAGCAAGGATGAAACCTGGATGAGAGTGCCTTGTGCTGGTGTGGGGTTTATCTGATGAGTGCATTGTCACCCACTGTATCAGCACCTTCATCTAGTGTTGTGAAAAGTAGTAATGTGTGCTGAGTTATGTCGCATGAATCAAATAATTAGGGTGGTGGAACTATACAATCCAGGTTCACCATCTAATGGATCTCCTTTAATCATCACTGAGCCAATGTTTGAAATGTTCTAGAAATACCGGACCAATCATAAGAAAGTGTGCCTTCTCATCTGGCAACTGGCAGACATTGAAGCATTTGTGCAGTAGTGCTAGATTCTTGTGCGTTTCTAGAACTTCAAGGCATGTACTGTATGATGATTTGTGGAGATAAATGAAGGTCACTGCATCCCGAAGGAAGTGATGTAATCTAATGCATTGACAAGTGGTCTCCTATAGAGCAATCAGTGCCAATTGTGCGGCCTCTTGTCACGATCTGGCAGGCACCGCTGTGTAACCTGCGAGTCAAAGACTTTTTGAAGGATTGCCTCCATGCAGGCCTTCTAAAATACCATTTCTATAGTTTCCATTTACAACCTTTCAAATGTGCTTGTACAAAATGTATCTCATAGTGATTGTTTTTCTTTCCAAAGCACGCCATCCGCGGATACTGACAGGAACTGTAGTTCGCACGGACAAATGCTGATGTTCTTTTCATGAAAAAATTCCATACTCCACCCATCTGAAGTATATGCTCACCTGCCGTTGAGTTAGGAAAAGCCTCAGAGAGCTCCTTCATGGCATTTTCTTAACATTTGAGGTAGATCTCAGGTAAAGATCCATAGATATGAAAAAGATCATCAGATACAGCATGGCAAACTGTTTCACCCCCTCTGAATACCCCACTCCAGAATGATTGATCATACGCCCCTGCTCCACAAGCAGTAGTTTATCCAAATCAACCCCTTTACATGCAAAGCCAGGCATTTGTTCCACACCATGCCATCGGCGGGTCTGGTCAAGAAACACAGTTGCTGTAGCCAAAATACACAGTTCTTTTGCACAAAAAGGCATGTCCCATCCCTCTAAAACCTGCTTTCATCCATCCTAGTGTAGGGATTGGCCACAGAAGGCTTAAAATGTGGCCTTTTATCAACATTTGTGAGCACACTCTGTGAACAGGATCATAGGAACTATGGTTAAGTGTCCAAACGTCTTTGAAGGACCTGATGATATCTTGATCATAACCCGACCTCCTCTCCCAGCCTCTTATTTTCACTTAACAACACCTTTATGCCCAAAGTCCAGCCCTACAGATACACGGTATATCAGCCACTTTTACTCCCAACGTAAACATGGTTATGAGGTCTCAACCACATTCTCTGCCTTTGTTGGTGCCTCCACCACAGGCCCTGCCTGCCCTGACTACCTGTTTAAGGGGGCCGCCACCACAGACTCTGCCTCCTCTGAAGCCGTGATCAAGCCTACCTCGATGTGCCGCCTTTTCTTCCATGCCTTCTCCTCATTCTGAGGCCACCCTCAATTCCTCAGCCTCCCCCAACTACTGAGAGGCCCTCCAATGATGTGTGGCCCATGCCATTGAGCTGGCATCAACAAACAGCATGGACTTCCCACCCGCCTTATCTATCACAGGGGAATCCTCCTTCTTCTTTGAGACGAAACACAGCACCCCCTCCTCCTCTCCTAAAATACGCAGCTCATCCTCCTCCTCCTCCTCCTCTTCTTCCTCTCCTAAGAAATCCCTTTCCACCCAGTGCAAACACTATACCATTCCCCTTAATTATCCAACCTGAGATTAGAACCAAAAACTAGGAGATAACTGAAAACTAACGAGCCAGAGAATGCAAACCAAAAAGAACCAAGGAACAACCAAAAAGCAATGAAAAACCCAAGCCCCATACCCAAAGCAAAAGACAACAGAAAACAACACTATAGTACTCCCAAACTGCAGGATCCCCTCCCCCCCCCAAACGAATGACAAACCAACTCAACATACATGTGCAGAAATGACAACAACAAACATGCAAGGGAAACCAGGAAAAGGATAAATGACATGTTGTGTTTTATAGTGGAAGAAAAGGAGAAAGGAAAGTTTTTTTAGCCTGTGAAAAATTTTTTCAGGATAAAAAAAACGGGAATGGGGCCACAGGAAAGGGGACTTTTAAAAAAAACTTTTTTTATTTTTTTAATCAAAGAAATATGATTTTTACAACTGAAGACAGTAGTCTGTTCCAACTCTATGGTGTCAACTATGTAGAATCTTGACAAGCTGCCTGATGCATTGCAATTAGTTTAATGATTTAGTAACGACTGTTCTAGTTGATTGCTTCCGGTAGATCAGTCAGAGTTACCATTATGTGTTGCAGAATTTTAACCATTGCAATTTGCCAAGAAAGCATATCTCCTCCAATCATCCTGGACCACCATGTTTCTTTGTCCGTTTCCTGAGGGTTTGCAGAGAAGTAAATCACATATTGGGACCTAACCCGCACAGTGCCAGGGCATGACAGGAGGAGATGACGGATTGACTCTTTTTCATTGTCAGTATTGCATAATCTGCAGTTGCTAGTCACAGAAAGTCCTCTAAATGCATGAATTTCGTTTGTGGCCAAACGATTGAACCAGGCTCTTAGGAAAAGATTTTGCGCAGATCTATTGGGGAATTTCATGATGAAACCCTGTAGTTCGTTCAATTTTTTCAAGTTAGGAGGCAGGTGGATCGTGAGCTTATTAGTTGCAGCGACTGATGGAGTCTCAATCCAATCCAGCTCTTTGAGCTTTTTTAAGACTTTTGTTGGGTTGTTCATCAGTTTGTCCTCTCCACTATGGACTGATTTTAATAGTGCTGTATTGCTGTCTCTCCAGGTCGTTAGCATTTTGCAATTTGATCCCGTCATTTCTCTATTTATCAGGGCGTATAGCATGGTGCTGTTAGGCATCAGACATTTTCTGAATAGCATCAGTGAATTGCAGTTCAAAGAACCTCAAAGGGAAAGGAGGCTGAGTTTGCATCTGATTGAAGCCAATGTGGTGGAGTTTGGGAGTCCTAAAACTGACCACTAATAGTATGCCTCTGAACTTGGCCACAGGGTTCTAGGTATAGATGACATTGCCTCAGCTCCATAAATGATAGATGGGACCACTTTCATTTTGTAAAAATTGATTGCTGGGATGGTTGAGAAATGGCCATATTTCCAGTCAATGGCCTTTCCCTGAGTAGCCAGCTTCCTGATCCTTTCTTTAAGAATATCTTGCATGGCAAGCGCTTGATTAGAATTGTCCAGTGTAAGCCCCATGTGCTGAAAGTTTTGACTTTGTCTATTTCACAGTTATGGAGATACCATTTTAGGTTTTCAGACTTCTTGGCAAATTTCTCCAACACCATGATTTTTGTTTTGTCTTTGTTAATTTCAAGGTTGTTTTCAGTTATGTATTGCATTAGGTTGTCAAGTTGTCGATGAAGCCCGATAGGCATCTGATCGAGTAGGATTAGATCATCAGCATATAGTAGTCTTCTGATTTTTCACTGGGCGAGCTTTGGTGGAAATGATCTAACTGACTCTTCTGTGGACTTAAAGTCACCAAGGTAGGCCAGAAAAAGGGCAGGAGCCAAAGGACAACCTTGTTTGACTCCTCTTAGTGTAAGAATGGATGCTGAAAGAGTTCCTATTTGACACAAACAGACTCTCATTTTGGTATCTGTATAGAGTGCCTTTTCTGGGCTCAAGGATGTCTTTTGGACAGTCCAATTCCTGAAGCTTATCCCAGAGGCGTTCCCGGTCAACACCTGTGTTAGGTCAATGAATGCCGCAAACAATCGTGGGCCCCCTTGCATCACTTTGTTTTTTAGGGTGCTTAGTACTAGGATGTTTGCTGTAGTACCAGTGTTTTTTTTTTTCAGCCCGATTGAAAGTGGTCAACACATGGGGCATTCCTTGCCCATCTCTGAAACTTCCTCAGTAGTAGAGAACCAAAGTCTTTTACGATCGGGTCCAACAGGGCGATCGGGCGATAGTTTTAACGGATCGCTACTGTTTCCTTTCTTGAAGATGGGGACCACGATGTCCGAGGTCCAGGATGGCGGGATGGATTTGGTCTCTGCACATCTGATGAAAACATTGCTTATGAAATTGGCCCATGCTTCAGGGTGAGTCTTGAGATCAAAGTTTGTGATGCTGTCTGGTCCCGTAGCTCTGGAATTTTTCAATTTTTTAATTAAGTCAGCTGTTTCGACTTGGTCGTCAAATTTTACACACTCCTTTGATGTATTTTCTGATCTTACTGTAGTAGAGCCGGCCGGCAGTTGGAAAAGAGTCTCAAAGTGGTTGATCCAGGTTGTTTCACCAATGCTGTTCAGGATCACGTCCCCACTGCATGGTGTTGAAGTTTTCAGGAGTGACCAAAATTCCCTGGCATTGTTTCCACAGATTGATTTTAAATTTGTTCAGAGTCCTGCTGATATAGTTTCCAATGATACGATCTAACCCATGATTGATAGGTTCTGGTGGCTGCACAAATTTTTTGGCCTGTAACGGATTAGAAGTGATTGCTTGCCTTTTGAATTTCCGGAGCTCACGTCGCTTTGACACTAGAAAAGTATCATAAGTGTGTTTTGTCTGGGCAATGACGAGGATTTTCCTGTTGTCAGTTTTCTTATAGATTGTAAGCAAAGGTCCATAATCGACCAGATTTTGGTTACCTTTTCCTTTGCCACTGATGTATCTGGTTGTTAACTCCATGATACAGTTTTCTGACAATTTCAGTCTGTTCCCTTGGTTGTTGGGTTCCAGCCAATAGTTCATTCTTTCTGTGTTACGAAGGGCGTTCCTCCAAGTCATTGATAAAAGATTCTGGTCGCTGGGTCACATTTGAACAACTTCAAAAGATGTGGTCTGTTGTAATAGCAGCCTAGAAACAAAGATATGGTCTATGGTTGATTGATGCTTGTCGCTTTTCCACATTGGGAGACGACTTTGGTTCTCAAAGATTTTATCTAAGCTAAGTAAATGTCTGGAGTTCATCAGGGTAAGCCAAAGCTTGCCTCTATGGTCAGCTGTTGTAGGTTTAGTGGTGTTTCTACTTGTTTTACAAGAGGCGTTCAAGTCACCACATACTAGAATGTGAAAAACCTTGTAAACCGCTAGGATCTCGTCGATCGCACTTTCCACTGTTTGAAGGAACTGCTTTGAATCAGTTGTTGCAGGATTCCAATAGGTGTTAAAAGCAGCGATCAGAGTTGTTTGTTGGATGTTGTCTAAGATTTCCTTGTGATTTCAGTTTATCAACACTGCCAACAGCCAGTGATTTGATACCAAAAGAAATTCTACTGCATGAACCTGTCCATTGCAGCAGGCCAGGATAAGCCCGGATGAAGGACGGCCAAATGCTCTCTTTTTGGCTGGTGCTAGGCCGATTTCATATCCATCCAAGATGTTTTTTTTTGTGAACCACGTTTTTGAAGGCATAGGATGCTGAATGATCCTAGGTCCACATCTGCTGGGGCTATCAGGTGGAGATGGCCCCTGGTGTTCCAGGAGCACAGCTTCTGATCAGGTCTCTGTGTTACAAGCGTAGGGGCCGTGTGCAAGTGGTCATCGCTGGGCTTGAGTTGCTATTTTTTTTGTTGAGATGTGAGGGCTTTAGGAAGCCATGACCATAAACCTTGAATTGCTGACTGGCTAGTTCATGGTATCAGGTCCTCCCTTCTCGAGAGTACTTCTTGCGTGATGGTTCTTGGTTCTTTCATGTCTGTATAGGTATTTGACCTGTCACTTAATTGCTGTTGTATGGCTTCCTTAGAGAGAGGTGATGTGGAGATAAATTGATGTGCAACAGTGACAGTCTGTTGTAGCGGATCTGAAAGGTGATCTGTCTCTTGCCTGTGTTCTAGTTTCCTATCGTGAGTGTGGGCCCGACGACCTTTGGTACTCACTTCTTCATTGGCTTGCATCGAGGATTGGTTGCTTTTACTTTTTTCTGGAGGTTTAGGAATGTCAGGAGTGACATGGTTGACCTCTCTTCTGGTGGACGTAGCCCCCTGTCGAGACGTCTGTGAAGTCAGGTTTCTGTTTTTCGATTCAGTTAGGTCATAACCTAATCTTAAAAGTTCCTTTGCCTCGTGTCTTAATAAAGCTTTCACCATACATGATGCAATGTGAAGATGGCTTATAGCTTTGCCATGTCTGTGGCTCGGGTCCACGATGTTTATATCTTCAGTTTTGATCGAGCAAAGCTTCAAAATATGATGAAGTAGAGTCAACACCGATCTTCTGTTGAGAGTTACATCATCATCTTTGTCAGAGATCTGCTCCAGTTTGAATGACCAATTTGACTTAGATTTCCCTGCTTATGTTCTCTGGTAAGACTCGGTTCTATATCGATAGCGAGTTTAAAAATATCGCTTTTTATGATGAGACTCTTGATGTGGGGCTCACACAGCTTTGTAGTCACACAGAGAATTTATGTTAGCCTTTAGGGACTCAAGGTTTTCCTTACGGGTACTAAGATGCTTTGGCCGTAGCTCTTGCATAGAGAACAAGGTTAATCCCGGAGGATTAGATCGCCTTTGCTTTTTTGTAACTGTGGAAGTTCCTCCAGTGTGAGAAATGGAGACGGAGGGTCGGCTTCTTTTTCATTTGCTTTGGTAGAAAGTTCTGTTGGAGATGTAACAAAATTCACGTGCCTTTGGTGTGATGTTAGTGGTTGACATGGCACTGAAAAAGCAGGAGCATTGTTTAAGTGTTGGCTGATGTCCATTAGGGGCTCGTTTGCCAGAGATTCTTCTGCTGTCTTTGGAGAAGAAAGGAATCTTCGGTGGCATGATGCTTCCTTATGGTTCGTACTGTTTGGCTCTTTACTCATTGTTTGTCGATGATTAGAAGACGAGCTTGTCAGGGCTGGTCCAGCTACGTTGAGATCAGTTAATGTGGTCAGAACAATGGATCTCTGCCCGACATTGGCTGATGGGCACAGTGTCTTATCGCCACTTGGCCTCACACTGCTGAATATCGAGTACGCTTGGTCAAGGCCTCCAGAGGTGGAGGGTTTCACTTACTCCTGGTCCCGTTCGTCGCCTATGAACAGTACGTCCTTGACTTTTGTATGAGCTCCAAGGCCAGAGATCGTGTATTTTGATGTGTTGTCGTTTACTACACTTGGAGATTGTACCGAAGAGGGGCGGTTAGTTACTGGTAAGTCGATGAGGGTGGAGGCTGACAGGGCTGCGTCTGAACCATGTTGCACTACTCTGGGGCCTTGTTCTGTTTGGGCCAGGACTTTCTTTATAGCAAGGACCCGTGGTGTAAGAGGACTTGAGGTCTGATTTTGGAACTTACTTTTTTCCTCTAGTGCTGTGGCATATCCTTCCAAGTAAATTAATTTGGAGTGCATCATGGCCTGGATTGTTGTGTGGTCTTTTAAAGTGTCAATTAGGGATTCATAAAGCTTGTTGAAGGGTGCAAGTGCAATAGTAATGGCCAACATGATTGAGAAAATGCTGTTTTTTTTGACAGGGTGTCTTTAGTAGGCAGAGTTTGAGCAGGTGTTTTATTTAGCGGGGGAGAAAGCAAGAAGGGCTCTGATGTTTCTGGCTGGGATGATGGTCCAAAGAAAATCTTCGAAAAGAACCTTTTGAAGGAATTGTTATATTTATCTTTTGAGAGATTCCTGTCTTCTGCTTTTCTCAGACTAAGGGTGTCTTTACTGGAAAAGACGATGACATTTGTTTTTTGACATGGCTATGTCTTGAAGGTAATTCAGGAGGCCCTTCTTCGCAGTAGTCCTGAAGTTCTTTTCTGTTATAAATGCCTGAAGTGAGCTCTGAAGTCTTTGCCAAACTGTCCATTTGGGCTGAAAGTGGGCGAAAGTTGGTAAATGAGCGGTCCCAGTGTAAGGACTCTGGAGTTCTTTGAAGTGACGAGGAAATTGGATTTTGAGAGTCAAGATTAGACAGAGAGAGGATTACTGGGGAGCTCAACGGATCCACCGTTTTAGGAGGAGAATTTTCCAGGGTAGCAGAGATCAACAGTAGAGGTTCAGTTGTGAGAGGACTTATGGTCTCCATATGTCTAAGAGACACCAGTGTTTTCGCCTTTCTATAGTGCCACTTTGTTTGTTTGACAAATGGGTGACATATTACTGAACATTGTAGACTTTGTGATAGTTTCCGTGCTTTGCTTGGGGAATGGCTGACAGTCTATCACAGCTTCTAGCATTTCTGCATCTGTTAGTTCGGGTTTGCTTCCTGCAGGTAGTTTAGCGTACATTTTAAAAAAGGTTGTTAGAAGAGTTAACCGTGAATATTTGTACGCAGTTTTAGTGCTGGCAGAAGTTCTTTTTCTGCTGACGCTTTTTTTAATAGTAGTGATATTTTTTGAAGAACATTGTGTCGGGCGTTGTTTTTGTTCCAAGCTTTTGACTTCTTGGATTTGGTTAGCCTTAAAGACAGAGCATCAGACTGGCTCCTAAAATGTTTCTTGACATTCGAAATATTCTTCATTTCCAAGATCCCCGGTGTGTTTTCCAACACGCTCATGTCACCGGCGTCGGAGTTACAACCAGAGCCTATGTGAGCTCCCTGGTGGTCCCGCGAGGGAATTGTAATCACGTTTGTTGTCGGGGCGTCTCTTAGTTGTAGAGTAAGCAAGTCTTTCCTGGGAGAAGTGCGCAATATCGCCCTCAGTGTGTGAACATTGGATGGGCCACGAGGAGATGTCTGTTGGCCCAGGGGACACTACTCGAGAGATTGGACGTGCTCCATTCTGAGCCAGGACATTGGAGCGGGCGAGGGGACTCTGGTCCTTGTTGATTTCAGCCACGCTGCTTGGAACGCTCCTCTCCAGCACTCCTCTCTTCCTGCACCGCCAACTCTGCACCCCCTCCGGAGCAAGCAGGTAAGTGGGTTGGAGTCAGGGTGCTCACAGAGGGCTGAGAGTTCGGTTGTTCAGAGCTGTTGGAAAAAAATGAGTGTACTTCCGCAATCTGGACAGACACTGATGAACTTGAACTGTCATCTGAATCACAGCAGTTAGGAAAAGAGTCTGTACACAATGTAGACATCTGAGGGTTGCCCACGTCTTTCCCATCCTTTTTCTGCGTTGCACGGTTCACCCTTTTCAGGTGGACTGAAAGGCTTCCTGCATTTAGCCAAGGTTCAGCTCTTGCTAATTTTTCTGTGTCTGGGCGCAGCCGAGGACTGCAAAGCCAGCGTCCATCATCATGCGTAGGTGTTTGGATGGCGGCAGTCCTCGCAGCCACGACTGCCATGACTGCAGGACTGCCACTCGCCGGCACTCCGCGTCTGTTCCGCGGACTAAGGTAGTCTTTATAGTAGTGATGAGAGCAGGGTAAAAGCTCATCCTACAGGTATGAGAGGACAGGGAAGACAGACTGCTGCATAGAGGTTTCTACAGGACTGCCACTTGCCGCCACTCCGCGTCCACTCTGTGGACTAAGGTAGTCTATATTGTAGTGATGAGATTAGGGTAAAAGCTCCTCCTACAGGTATGAGCAGACAGGGAAGACAGACCGCTGCACAGAGGTTCCTGCAGGACTGCAACTCACCGCCACTCTGCATCTGCTCCAAGCACTAAGGTAGTCTTTATAATGGTGATGATAGTAGTGTAAAAGCTCCTCCTTCAGGTATGAGAGGACAGGGAAGACAGACCGCTGCACAGAGGTTCCTGCAGGACTGCCACTCGCCACCACTATGCGTCCGCTCCACGGACTAAGGTAGTCTTTATAATAGAGATGAGAGTAGGGTAAAAGCTCCTCTTACACGTATGAGAGGACAGGGAAGAAAGACCGCTGCATAGAGGTTCCTCCAGGACTGCCACTCGCCGCCACTCCACGTCCGCTGCCCGGACAAAGGTAGTCTTTGTAGTAGTGATGAGAGTAGAGTAAAAGCTCCTCCTAGAGGTATGAGAGGACAGGGAAGATAGACGGCTGCACAGAGGTTCCTGCAGGACTGCCACGCGCTGCCACTCCACTCGTCCGCAGGGGACTTTATTATTTGGGGGAACTAACAGAAGCCTGAACAAACGTCATCAATATTGTTTTATTCAGAAATTACACATTTTTTATTCAATTATAAGGCATACATAATCAAATTCCACTCTACATCAGTCCATTAAAACAATAACATCACAGACAAAAACAACATAGATGAACTATCCATAACAAAACCGTTTAGATGATCAGTCTACATAATTTAAATATTTCGCTGTAATGTGTCATGCACATTCCAGGAAGTTCGATCTTGTTAAAAGTACACTACTTCAGGTTACTAATTCTAAAAAAAACAGGGCATCCAATCAAATTAAGATCTGGTTTTTAATCATCAGCTGGAAGATAAATGTTTTCCTCGAGTTGAGTACACATAGAGAGGGAGCATTCCAACAATAAGTATTGTTCACTGTCTTCCGCGTCAGGCCAGTGTGGCCCCCGAGTTGATGTCTGCGGTGACCATTTTGATGTATTTACTGCCAATGGGAGGATGTACAGTCTAAACTTTAGAAGGAACATCCCATACCTAGACTCATTTAACCAACTGAGGTACACTCCCCCAATTTATTTTAATAAATATATAATTATATGAACAAAAATACCCTGCTGTTCCTGCAAGAAAATAGGCGATAGCCCATTTATTCCATTTTTCTTGGACATCCCTTTGCTTAATCACGGTCAGAGGCATGGCTTGATCCCATAAATGTATTAAATATAATGCCATGAATTGGCTTCTGGCATGTTCTAGCCATTTCCACCAAGCCCCCATTAGTAGAGCCCAAAGGTTTCCACAACACTTTTGTGTGGAATTTCAGAGAATCCATTGAATTCCAGCGTAGCTAGAAATAACATGGGGTGGGTCTGTCTATCAAAATTTAAAGGACAGAGGCCTAATTCAAAATAAAGCAGATCTCTAGGTGAACTTTACGGTAGGAGCAATAGCTTCTTAAAAAGAATTACTCTCTTCTTTGACCAGGTGAGCGGAGGAGGCATGGTACTAAAGTTCTGCTACATATAGATGAGAGGAAGAAGCCTGGGCCGTACAAGCGTCCAATGTAGGAAATATGGTTTGCCCCCAAACCTGTGGGAAAATGTAGAGGTCAGCCTCACTTGCAAAACAATGTCATTATGGTTCAGATGCTCCTTCCAGGAGCTCCTAGCAGATAATCTGAGACCCAGGTAATCAAAATTGGTAACTTGTTTGATAACTATCCTACTGAATTTTAAAGTTACTTTCATGGGTTTGTGAAGGTGAAAGGGCATCACAACGGTTCAGTTTAGGTTAACAATAAGTAAATGCTCTAGATAAAATGAGTGGAGGGCTTCCAGCTGTTTCTTTATGCCCGCAAGTGATCTTGGTGTTAAAAATGTGCCATCTGCCCGCCCAGAATTGGGGTATCACATGGTGTTACTTCTAGGGCTGACACTAGTTCATTAATATACAATAGAAAGAACAATGGGGCTAGGAAACAGCCCTGTTGAACCACTGCCTTTACCTCGAAAGCCTACCCTTTTGGTCATACAGTACACATCCTCAGTCATTATTATACAGTAGCCTGACCGTAGTCAAAAGTGATATGGGTTACCCATTTTAATTAAAATATCCCACAATCTCTGCTACATTTCTTTTTAAAAAATCAATAACTAGAAATAAGTGGACTTTCCCCTGAACAACAAACTTCTGCATAAGGGCGCATACTAAAAACATTGGTCTATCATACTACTATTCTTCCTGGAGCCCCCCTGGATTGCTATTATTGTTTTATTATTGTCAACCCAATTCTCAAGCCTGTGTAATAAAATGCTCCCTTAAACTTTAGCTTGAATGTCAATTTGGGAAACAGGTCTATAATTACTTGGGGGGACCTATCCCCCTTTTTGAAGTGGTACTACTTCAGCGTACCTCGAGCTTTTAGGGAAGAACTTCAAATGATTAATATCAGTACATAAACACTGTTAAATAAAAAAAAGGCCCACACTTTTGGTTCATTCTTAAAACGATTAAGTAGAAATGTATCTGGTCCTGCAGCCTTACCTGGCTTCTGCGAACACAAAGCAGAGGTCCCTTTAATAGGAAAACACCATGGAAGAGTCCCTCACAAATGATGTTATCGAGCTAGAAGCTTCACATCCTTAAAATTCTCAAACCAGCTTTTTACAGCAATAGCCAAATACAGCTCTGCTATGACCGATATGCTTAATAGGATAGCCCCTGTTAAGACCAGAATTGTTAGGGACAGACCTAATCGTCAGAGCTGGTTTTCTACGCAACTTACATTGTTGAAACAAGAAAAAAGATTAGCTGAACGTAAATGGAACAAAACTCACACAGATGAAAACAAATTACTCTGTAAGAATATTGAAAAAGAATACCGGGAAATAAGTCTCACCGCTAAAGAGTTTTTTGCTAGAATGTCAAAATTGAGGAGGCCCCTAAAGATATGAGGAAACATTTTGAGATTCCGAAAATTATGGAAACATCTCATTTTAAGTCAGACTTGACTTCCCCGACCTTTGAAGATTGTCTAAAAATCCAACAAGCTTTTTCTGACAAAATCACATCTGCACACAAGAAAATTATGGCTGATCCGGCATCAGTCTCTGAAATTAATATGACTAAGTCTTGCTTGTGTGTGGAGGCTGTGCTTTTTGGATTTATCTTCCATTTCTGTCCACAACATGGAGGAAGTCCTTAAAAAGATGTGCCCTACTTTCTGCAACTGTGACCTCCTAACATTCTAAATTATTCTTAATAATGCTCATGTCTACTCGCCTTTCTTGACGCGCTTCACTTACACCACTTTCCGTCATGGCACTATCGCTAAAGAAGCCAAAAGGGTTGAACTCTCCCCCCTGCTGAAGAAGGCCGGTATGGATCCCAAAAACTTCACCAACCATAGACCCATTACTAACATTCCTTTTCTTTTGAAAGTTGTGGATCGTGTAGCCACAATACAGTTGCAAAAACATTTAGAGGAAATTAAAATCTTACACCCCCACCAGTCTGTATTTAGAGAACATCATGGCACAGAAAGTGCCCTTTTAGATCTCCAGAGCCAGATGATGGATTTCATGGACAGGAGCAAGGCAGGCCTACTTATACTTCTTGACCTATTGGCGGCTTTTGATCTCCTGGACCATACAAAAATCCCTGCCACACTGTCCATAGTAGGTCATTGCTCCCCATTAGCAGTGAAGTGGCTGGATTATTTTCTGTTGGGCAGAATGTCCAGAGTTTGGGGGGGCCAGGCATTCTCAGGACAAATATTGTCTACTTGCGGAGTTCCAATTGAACATGCTTGTCCCCTGTAATATTCAACATTTATCTACACCCTCTGTGTGACATTCTTGACAAAGCAGGAGCCAAGTTTGCCAATTATGCTGGCGATACTCAGCTATTGGTGGAGCTAAGTGGAAATTTCACTGTGGACCAAAAAATGGTACAAAACATTTACCTAATCATAAAAGATTGGATGACTCAACATTGGCTCTGCCTTAACAGCGGCAAAACCGAAATGTTGATTTTCGGATCCTCACAGGCAAGTCTGAAACTGGGGCTGGCATACACAGAGTTTACAATTGATGGTCATCCAATCACAATATTAGTTCAGGTCAAAACCCTCGGGGTGATAATGGATACAACCCTAAATGCTGATACACGTGTAGCAAATGTCATCAAAAAGTCACAATACCATCTAAGACTACTTAGACTGGTTAAACCATATTCTACAAATAAGAACTGTGAGACCTTGGTCAGAGGCATAATTATGCCCTGAATCAATTACTGCAATGCCCTGTTACGAGGAGCAAGTAAAAATTGAATACAAAAACTCCAATGATGCAGTCTGCATTATCAAAGGTGTGCCTGGGCGAGGACATATAACTAAGGCCAGGCGAGAGCTTCACTGGCTACCAGTTAATTGAAGGATTTCTTTTAAAATCCTGACCCTAGCACACAAATGCTTACACGGACATGTTCCTACCTATTTGAAAAACTGTCTCACCCACCTCAAGCTCTGGGGAGATCAACTAGATCTAATAATACCCTCTGGCTTATCTGCACAAGGATTAAAAGAAGCTTGGACAAAGGTCGCTCCTTTACGGTTCTGGCCCCTCTAGCCTGGAATGACCTCCCTGTGGAAATGCGCTTAGAGAAGAACCTCCAAGCTTTCCAGAAAAGGCTCAAGATGCGCCGATTCGAATAAATAGACTTTTTGCCTTCACGACTCCTTCTGTCTTTTTCATCCGTTAGCCTTATCCTTATACATGGTTTGTTGGCTTTGCCAGTCATTTGTTTTTTGTTATATGTGCACCCTGATGCCTGCAAGCTGTTGCGCATTACAAGCACACATAAACCCCCGAAAGAAACCTACATCCTGATCAGCCAAAGGCGAGCTAGTACTTCAGAGGAGACGACATACCAAAACCTCTGTTGGTCCTTTTCTGCCACTGATACTACAAATGCTTTCCACAGCTGGTCTGGGTATCGTTCCTTTTTATGTTTATTAAAAATGTATATTCAGACCTCGGTTTGCTTATAGATTTACTATTATATAAATTGGCCCCTCCCCTTTTATGCTCACTTTCAGAATAGCTTAACTTGCATTCCTCATCGAAACAGCTGTTACACGAATGATGATTTGGGTACAATTGGTAGGAATGGCTACTAGTGGGCCAATGTCTTCAAGTAGAGAGCCCTAGACCTGCTCTATAGCAACTTACAATTCCTCTTAGCAATATATGGTTCTAGTATTGAAACTCATTTCCCATATATTTTAAGTAAAATCGCATTATAATCCAATTTGCTCCACTTTCTCTTTTCGTCTAGAGGTAGATACTAATTGGTCGGCACCTAAACAAAGGTTGACGCCAGGGAAGGGATTCTCTATTTTAGGCTCCAGGAGAACCAGTTCATGATCACTTTCAAGTCTATGAATTAGTCTGCCATCCTGCACCAAATCCCAACAACCCAAGTTTATTGAAGTCAAATTTAATGAGCGCAGGCATGTTGCCTCTTCTGACTGCCTGTAAGCGCATATGCCTGATAGTCTAAGTGCTCTCCCCGAGGCTCCCTATGGACCCTCTTAGGGCAAAAAGAAGCTAGGTCAGAGATAACCAAGGTGCATCCTTCACAATAGATATGCCATGCGTGATATGCAAAGGGTTCGAATGCAGATTCAAATCGTCTGCAACAATGATCACTGTTTGCTCTTGTAAACGCAATTTCACGTTTTAGCATTGATTAGAGATTCCATTTGATAGATTTTCCCTTGGCAGGTCTCAAGTAGATTTGCAATAAAGCCAACTGTTGTATTTCCCTATATAAACACACACATTAACTCTGAAACGTTTGTTGAACAACTTACCTCTCATATCCAAAGTCTACTATAACTGAACCTGCTAGACCCCACGCTATGTTTGCCCTTGTTTCCTCTTAACAGCCGGAATATCAAAGCACGAGAGACGGGATCAGTACATCTTTAATGCCACCCATGCATTCAACTTGAACAAACGCTAAACACACAACGGGGTACATGTTGTGGGGGTGTGTGACCTGAAATAAGTCCGGAACACAGGGCACGTCTTGACTCCAACTTTATTTTACAGTAACTGCCGTCTCTCCCTTTCCTGCCTCCCCTCCTCCCCGCCCTGCCCCACCAACCTGCTAACACAAAACACAAAGAAACAGGATTTGGGCTAAAGCTTTTACAGAGCCTGAAATAGGAGATTTGAGGCCTCTGATTGCCTGAATGAACTTGACAAATCAACCTGATACTGAACCAATGCAAGACTCAGAACACCCAGTTAGATTTGGCCTCATCAACCAACGCGCGGCACGCGCGCGAGACTGTAAGAGATTTGAGAGACTCTTGAGGACCCGCTGCCCCCCGTCAGTTAACCTTTATCTAGATTCATGTCAAATTGAAGTTTTTTTAAAAACTCAAAATCTGCCTGCAAAAGCATTGGCATGGCCGGTAATGTAACTACTCATATCAAGCAGCTTCAGTAATAAATCTTCTTAACCAAGTATGCATCCCACCACTTGTTTTCCAAGCAGTACAGGATTCCAGACCACATTCCTGAATGCAAATGTTTAGTTGGTCTATTTTGTATTCTTTTCTATAGGAAAATGTAAAGACTAAAAGTAACATCTTTATGTTCTGTTTTGGGAAAAATGTAACTAGTAGCATGTTCATTTTTTGGGGTCATGTGTACACATTTTATTGTCATACATATCTGAATGGGTTAAATGTCTGCCAACAGAAATCCTAAACTGTTGGCGTGGCCAATGCATGTAATGTTTATGAGTGAACATTTCACACAGCTGTATATTAACTCCCACACTGGTTTTTAAATTGCCAACTATTTCTTTTACTTAACAGTGTTCATTTATAACGCGCTTAATAGCAGCGTTGTAGTTTCTAAGCACAGGATTCGAACCTCTGTGGCACTGCGTTGTCTTGCTTCTAAAACAAACGCGTTGCCCCTGGGCTATCCTTCCTCACCTTACTATTGTGAGTGTGTTGTAGGGAGATGTTGCAACAGTTGTCAGCAGGACAGACTTCACTGTCTTCCATCATGAGGTTGATGATGCATTTCAGGAGTTTGTTCATGGTCCATTAACCCCCCAGTCTAAATCCTGCAAGACCATCTATGTCAGCACCCTGCGTCACTGGTTCTGAGATGGTGCCAGTCTCACCTTGCCAGGTGCCAGGCATGCCCTGCCAAAACTCTTTTGCTTCACCAAGGCGGCCTGAAACATGGTGCCCATAAAGCAAGAGTGATCCTTTCACCCGCACTATGATTATCCTGTGTGGTCCTACACTGCCATAGTCTTAGAATTGATGGTTAATAATGTTTGTATTTATCTTCATGTATTTGGTGACCACAAAATCGGTAGCACTGATCCAAGTTAAGCTAAACACTGATGTACGTTGAGCTAAAAAAACGTGTTTCCAACTTGGCTGCTTTGGACGTCTTTTTCCAAGACTATGGAGAGCAACAAGTGTTGCCACAAACAGGTGTCTGCGTGTTGCACCTGCCTTAATACCATCTTTTTGAGCTTTGGGTCATTTCCATGGTTTTCAGAAGCTAAGTGGGAGCACAGAACCCTTCCCCCATTTCCACTTTAGAAACATGCCGGCCTTTTGTTTCAAAGTGCAATAACAGGCGTTCCCGTCTTGCAATTTAGATTTTTTGTAAAATGAGTCCCTTCGTGTTTTAGGCATATGTGCCATGGCTTGATGGACATGGGACGCCCTAAATAGTTCATCCCCTCACATGCAGACATGTATGATGACAGTGAGTAGTTGCTGTCTTGTGTCTGATAGCAATGGTACACATCTTGCACATAGATATGTAGTTGTATGGTGTAAGTTATGATATGAGGTTGAGCTTGGCACTAGCGTGGCATATTGCATGTGTTGCAAGATGATGCATATTGGCATTAATAAAGTTGCTGTGGATTTGCACCATGCCACTCCTTGTCCAGCAGTGTTTCCAGTGTCTACAGAAGTCGTTCCTTCCTGTTGAGGTAATGCATGATTCTTGTGACATGTCACCAGGCTCGGACTGGCTTATAGGTCACTTGCTCTCTCGCCCCTGCACTCGCTGATCTCTGTAACCACTCCTTTGCTCCTCCCTCAAGCACCCCCTTGTGCGTCCCCTCCTTAAAAATACGAACGCAGACCCTTCCTGTCCAACCAACTACTGCCCCATTTCCATCGCCCCCTTCCTGGTGAAACTGCTTGAGAAGTTAGCCCTGTCCCAACTTAACTCTCACACTGAACTTGTTAGCTGTCTCCACGACCATCAATCTGGATTCCGAGTATCCGGAGGCACAGAAACTGCTCTCTGGAACACCCGTGAAGAACTGCTTGCATCCCTGAATTCCAACTCCCCTGCTGTCCTCCTTCTTCTTGATTTACCCTCTACATTTGACATGGTCAACCACTCCATCCTCATACAAAGGCTCCATGACACCCATGGTATCTCAGAGCAGGCACTGGACTGGCTGACCTCCTTCTGAACTGACCACTCGTTCCAAGTCATCCTGAGCACCTTCTCCTCGTCTTCTTCCTTCTCCACCTGTGTCGTCCCCCAGGGCTCTAGTCTCTCGACTTGGCTCTTTAACATCTACCTTACTCTGCTGGCACGCCTCATCTCCTCCTTTTCCCCCAACTTCCAGTGCTATGCTGACGACACTCAACTCTTCTTCAAACTTCCTGCGGATGCCCTTGCACCTTCCATCATCCCTGACTGCCTCTCTGCCATCCATGCCTGGCGTACTTCCAATGATCTCTGCCTCAATGCCAGCAAAACATAGATCCTTCCTATTGGGACCCCTGTACTCGACTTCTTCCTGTCACGCTGGCCTTCTTCCATGGGCTCTCCCCTGCTCGAAATCTCAAAGTCATCTTCAACTCCTCTCTCCTTCCTCCCGCACACTCAGGACATTGCCAAGAAGTCCCACTTTCAGCTCTTCCTTCTCAAAGGAATTCTACCCTTTCTCACCTTCCCCCAGAGGCTCACTGTTACCTGGGTCTGATTCTCTCTGGGCTTGACTATTGCAATAGCCTCCTCCTGAATCTACCTTTGTCCACTGTATGACCCCTCCAGCTAATCCAGAACAGGCTGCAAGACTTATCCTTGGCCTCAAGCCCAGGGACTGCATCTCTCCTGCCCTACAAAGTCTTCACTGGCTCCCGGTTGCTGCACAGATTAAATACAAATCCCTCTGTATCATCCACAAGGCTGTCTGGGGCCAGGGACCACACTATCTGCAACTCTTTACTACTAAATATTCCCCATCTAGACCCTGTGTTTAAAGTGGTTTGCTAACAGAGGGCAAGTGGTTGATCCCTTTCCTCAGCTGGCTCCCTTCTTTGGAACAGCCTCCCCCTCCCTCTTCGTCTTGAGCAGGACTTTCTTAAATTCTGGAAGAGACTCAAGACCTTTCTCTTTGCCTCCTCCTTCCCTCCCTCTCTCTTCCCTGCTAATTGCACAGTCGCTTGATTGGTGTTCAGGGCCCTTATGAATCCTCAGGCCCTGACCTCCCACACTGTATCATCCCAGCTGCTGTCGTCTATCCTTAGCACTTGCCTCAGCTCTCCCTCCACCCTTGGAGGCCTTTACCTACCTTATGTTTCACTGCACCTGCTGCTCACCCATGAGCACCACAGCACCTATCCCATTCCCTCTCTCCTCTGCACTTGCACATTCTGAGCACTCACAAGGTTTAGTAGGTCTGTCTTCCCCTCCCCATTGTATTCTTATATTTATTACTGTTATGTATTATAATTGTATCTGTCTATCATCCCCTGTCCCCTCCCTGCTGCCCTGTGGGTGCTTTGAAACAGTATTTGCTTCATGTATAAGTGCCTAACAAGCAAACAATTAATAAATAAATTAACAAATAGGGCAATAGACCCCTGGACGACCCAAAAATGCAAAATGCTTGTGCGGGGCAGTTTTTTTGGTTTTGTTCCAGTTTGATGAGTTACTTCACTATTTGGCTAATCGTTTTGACCAGTGTTGCTGAATATTTTTTTAAATGTACAATTTGCATCACATTTGATCAAAAACCTCCCCCTTGGGTACTATTCAAACAGCGTCACAAAAGGAATGAATTCCCATTTGCAACTGTGGGCCACTTTTTTGTTGGTGTCCAAGGCAATTTTATGCTCCACAACCGACCCTGCATGTCACCCCCAATGACCCCTTCTGTCGCCCAGTGATGAGGGTTGATGTGGGCCTTCCTCAAACTGTTGCCAGTGTTTTCCTGCACAGTCGTTTATTTTCTTATTTATTTTATTGGCGATTTATACCACAACAATTGCTCTCCTGTCGTTTCCACGACAGTGATTTCTTCGAAGTGATTTACTTAAAAGTTACTAATTAAATCACTTCGAAAAAACACATGGAGTTGTGGGTTAATGGGTAAAAATCGGGTAGGGGAAGGGGTGGAGGGAGACCCCCAGAGATAAAAGAAATCAAAGTGACATTTCAAAGTAGTTACTTCGAGGTAATTACTGTCGTTGAATTGACGAGGAGCCCAATTGTTGCCATGCTCCTACATCTCCTAAGGGCTGGATCAGGTGAGGGTGTTGCCCGGAGCCATCTTTAATCCTATTGGCTGCCAGAGCTTGGGTCTTCTGCTGCCAGTAATGCCCAGGGGAACTTAACTGATTGCTTTCACCCACTGGTGCTGCACTACCGCCCCCTACACAGTGGTACTATGGCCGCTGCCACTATTTTTATGAGTCATGGCTCATTTCTGCAGGGCGTGCTAGTCTGGAGAAGAAAAAGCTGGGGTACTCGTGCCCCTCCCTCCTTGAGAATCAACTGATTATACCAGGATTTGCACTGGTTACCTGGCCACCCTCTGATCTCGGGCCCAGGTCCCCTCCCCCGCCAGTGGCACACCTGCCCTGCCTTCCTGACAACCCCCCGCACTTGGGGACTGTTTTCTCTTTCCCTACAGTCCCTCTACCAGCACTTGACATCTGATGCCCGCACTTACCCTTGCATTTGCCACCTGCTGGCCTTACTTATTGTTATTTATTCTTTTATCCCATGTACTGCACTGTCCCTTCCCCAACCTCCCCCGCACTTTCCCCCTTCCCCCTTCCCATGCGCTGAATGACACCTGGCCTATTAGGATCGTTGTATGTCTTCCCTCTGTCCCGCCTCCCTTGCCTCGTCGCGCCTTGAAACACTTGTGTATAGGCGCCTTATAAATGCTGTATCATATCATATCATGGTGCTCAAGTGCAAACCATTTTGCTTTTTGCAACTTTTGTGCACTTTCTCTGGCTTTGAGCCCCTGCACAGCAGTTCAACACTGCACATGATGCATGCGTAAATGTGTGCAAATATCCTTACGTCACAATGCAGTGCAATTACCGGGCAGCGCAATCTTCACCCTCACGCCTGTAGTGTTATATTCCCAGGTAATTAAAGCAGTACTGTAAATTCACCTTAAAATGTCAATAAAAAGTTACATTTATAAGATTGGTTAGTCATTATTAACCAAATACCAAGTCAATCGGGGCATACTTTCTTTTTTCTCACTATTGTCATGGAAATGTAACCAATTCAGTGAGTTCTCTTTAAGGGGATGCTGTTAATTGCGTGAAGGGGGCCACCAATATATACATCTACGTGCACTGCACTCACCTCCCTGCAATATTTCTGCTTTGCCCTACGAAGTGCAATAAAGGCACCTGTTTAATTATGCAATCGTTGCAATTCTTAGAGCAAGGAAGTATAAATACCTCTGCCTATGGGGTGTATGGTGGAAGACATTTACAATGGGTTTCTATGGATTCTGCCTGCTTACATCCTATAGTTATCCTATGTGTTGTGCCAGCATAAAAGCAGCATGCAGCCAACAAATATTTCATTTTGGCAGGAAAAGCAGAAATGGCAGGCAGAAACAGTAAACATTACACAAAGAGAGGGAGCTGGTTAAAATAAAATGATATTATATGATAGGTTATTTACAACGCGCTTACTACCCAGAGGTTTCTAAGTGCAGACCCGGGAATCGAACCTGTGCTGCTCTGTGTCGTTTTGCTTCCAAGGCGAGCACATTGCCCCTGATCTATCCTCCCAAGACAAGCGTGCAACATCCCGGCTGCAAACAATACACGTATCCCACAAAGTTGCACATTTATATTTGGGATAAATAGTTAGCACACTTTAAATATCCAAATCTCTAAATTCATTATTTTATTTTTCAGAAAATGCATTGCAAAAATATGTATTGTGTGATTGCCATTCTCTGAACATAACAATACAATTAATACATTCATCTATTTACAAGCTGCATGAATGCATTCATAAAATGTTTTTAAAAATATATGAATTACATATATTTTAACGCCAGCACTTAAAAGTATGGCAGAAATGCCGACATATGTTTCATGTTCTTGATTTCTTTTGAACAATTCATCAGGGCAACCGCTTGTTGAAGAAGAAAATGGCATTTTAGGATTTGTCAATGTATAAGAATGCACTGTAAGGCAAAAGAAATTACATATTGCCTATGAACAGAAACTCTGAAATGTCAGGGTCTGCTAACCACACAGAAGTGATGAATATTCATTAGTAATACACACTTCTTCAGTCGCATATTTTGTCAGGGTTAAACTTCCTGACATAGAATAGCTGAGCAGCCATCTGTAAAGCTCTGCCTTACTCACTGCATTAGCAAGGCATATGTGTTGGGAATTTAAACCATTTACTCCTCTGCAGCGCCTTCAGTTCTATCTGCATCTGCACTTTGAAACACAATTTACTTGATTGTAGAAGTGGCTTACAAATGCACAATAAATAAATAAATAAATACACATCTGTGACTGCAGACTCTCCTTTCTCAAGCGAAGGGAAAATGGTAATCCAGATCCCTGCTTCCACCCCACCTGCCAAGATCACCACAATCCCCCAGAATGCAAAAAGTGTTGTTAAACTAGGGTTCATAATTTAATACTTGCCACTTTTCGCATTCTAAAAGCCTCATTTTCAAGAGAGAGCTAGTTGTCCAGCCAGACCCTGTTACCTTTGCACTTCCGTGCAAATGAGCCCTGCATGCAATTTTCATCATTCCCGAACGCAGTAAGAAAAGTGTTGAAAGAGATGAAATGGCCGTTACACCGGATATCCGCTATATTTTGCCAAAAGTATAAATGCCTCCCTTGATAAACGATTGCCAGAGACAGATAAAAATGGATTCCAACGGAATGTACCTCTTTTTGGAAGATACGAAAAGCAGACACATTCTTTAGGAATCCATTGATTTTGCGCCAACATGAAAATGTCACACTAGCCTAAAAGCACATTTTTTTCCCCAGAAGGAGCAGTGATGCAAGACAGGGCTGTGGTGAAACATTGTGTACCCTGCTCTGCCTGCAAAAACCATGAACCATTAAAACAGTTGTTAGGACACCCTGCAAAATCTTCAATCATTTACGCCACCATGAAAATGCATTGAACACCTGCAGCATCCACCTGCTTTTTACACCAGCAAAAAGCAGGTGGATTGCACAGGAATCCATTGTAAATGGCATTTACACAATGTGCACAACTAAGTGGAAAAAGTAGAAATAAAGGGGATTCTGTGATTCCGTGTTCGTCGAGCAAATGACAGAAACTGCGCGCTTCACACCTGCCGGCTTGTAAGTGCAAGCTTAGCATGGCTCTTAAGTGCAATTTACAGGGACCTGAAACATTACCTACTTTGGTTTCCTCGACTTTCTGAAGGCGCATCCGTCTGCAGGTATAGCGGGGGAGGGGTGGAGGGCGAAGATTACACAGGGTGTTAACCTCCTTTCTGCACCTAGCACAAAACATCAATTTCATGCACCTGTGAGGTCTAGTCATTAGCAGAGTCTGAACTCTCCACAGGAGATCTTGCATTGCAGCCTGTGGATAAATAGCTCAACAGGAAGTACTCATGCAGTGATGAGCGAGAAGCTACTAAGGACTGCAATCAGCGGGGGCTTATCCCACCACGGTTACTTCTTTAGAAATATCTGGAATCATTGCATTCTTCTTTTGACCCAATTCCTAATTCATTTGCGCGTTGGAAGCACTGGTAGCATCCTTGCCCAGCAGCGGATGACACAGGCTAACAGTTCTTACCATTTTCTATTCAAAAGAACAGAGGGACGCGCAACATGCCACATCCTATGTCCGCGTGCGTACTTAAATTCACTTTTCCTTTAGTCTCTGCTGCGTTCGAACATTAATTTGAGCAAAAAAAAATTAGGAATTTTGATAATAACATATGGTTTTTGTGGGTTGTGTTGCAGCACATGAGACGAAGACTAAACAGGAACAGTGTTTATTAGGCAAGAGCGCAGAGAGCAGCAGACACCTCTGCCGAGTTCCTCTCCAACTGAACTCGTGTTCCAGATCTACAGGCAGTTCTGGAACACATTACAGAACATAACCCTGGTCTGCGCTATATAAATAAATAAAACAAATACACATAACACTGTGCTTTTTTAAAGCAACAACATAAGGCATTATACTATGGATTGCATTCCCAGAAACAGAAAGACCACATTAATTGATATCTAGGCAACCACTTCAAGCCTAATTTAGACAGATTCTAGCACCATCCGGGAGGATAGTTCAGTGGCTAAGTGTTCACATTGGAAGCAAGACTACACGAAGCAACACAGGTTCAATCCCCAGGTCCGCGCTTAGAAATCTCTGGGTATTTAAGCACATTATAAATATGCAACTAAGACAACAACAACAAAAAATATATAACAGCACCCCTACGCCCCCAGGTTTTGTGACCGCTTTAAAAATATAAATAAATTAAATAAATAGTGCCACCATAGTAAAAAAAAGTTTTTTGCTTTCAAATACAAAAAAATAACATTGTAAGAACTTATAAATAAACACAGCAAATAAACAAATAAACATATGCATAAAGCCATCCCAAATTTCCAAATTAACATTTAAAATCCTAATTATAACGAGTTAACAGATAATCAGTGTCTTAATAATATAATTTTACAAAATCTACAGATGTCTTAAATCATCCCATTGAATGTAGCATTCATTAAAAAGTTTCATTTGATTTTGTTTCATATTGGTCAAGCCATTTTGATAACATTGAAAATATTTTTGCACACAGCGAAACACAATTTAATAAGAAGTGGTGCCATGTTTCCAGTTCTTAATTAAATGGTCTACAAGGTTGCATGTACTCATCAGGGACGTCATTTAGGGGTTATTTAGGGGTCGCCAGGGGTCTCACTTGCAACCCCTGAGGTCTCTCTTGCTACCCCTAAAAAATGTTTTTGCAAATTGAAGCTCCTGGGCTGTGGCCAATGCCATGTGCCTCCTTGTTTCTAGAGTGGCTGGAATTCTTGTTCAGGTTTCTTAAAAAAATACAAGGGGTTCCACAAATGTAACATTTTGAACAGTGACCCTTAATAAGGAGGAACAGGAATAACACATAATTTTTCTTTCGGGAAATCCATACAATAATTGCTGGACTCCTTACAGGTTTATTTCAGGTACACTTCAGGGGATGAGTCACTGATTTAGTCTGTTCTTAAACACCTAAAATTCACAATGCAGAGAAAATACTCCAAAAAGCATTTAAAGTAGAATAAGCATCCATTTCAGACTACGTTAGAATAAGCATCCATTTCGGACTATGTATTTTGGTTTTCTCAAGTTGCAGTTATAGCATGTTTTCTTCTGACAATACATATGGTGATTCATTCTTGTATGAAATGCTTATCATGTTACAGCAATATTGGAACCATATTTTTCATGGTCTACTTAGGAACAATGCTATGCGATGCCACTTCCTGTTTTGTCAAGGGGTAAAAGGTTGTGTTCCATTGCTTCCCGTGATGTCACTTTGGGGTGGGGTCAAATGACATCACTTCCTTTGGTGTCATTTAAGGTCAAGGGTCATGTGATGTCACTTCCACTACCCCTGGCATTTTGGTGAAATTACGTCCCTGTTACTCATGTCATTTAACCCAGTCCCTTCCTAGGTTACAGGTTGCAGAGTTATTGACACAAAACTACATATAAAATCCGCACACATCACGGGAAGGAATTTAACATATTTGCGTGGGATGCTTACATTTGATCATTCCACATACTCTGAAGCTGATTTTATAGGATTTATTCTGTCTTAGAATGAGTCAACTCTCCTTTTTGAGAAGGATTGTGGCTTTTCAGGGACTTAGTCCCATCTTTAAATTGCTCTGTGAACCACAATGGAGCTGGGTGGGATGAAAAGGGGATCCGTAAGCACACTGAAAATAGTACCAAAACCATGATTCACAATGTATTTACAAAACATGCATTTTTTGGGGGGGTAACATGAATATGCAGGGATTGAACACCCAGCTCTCGCCTCATCTGGGATGGGGGATGGTGGAACATCTACGACCCAGAACAGATCTAAAAAGATAAGTTTGTACCATAGCTGCCATATTCCAATAAGCTTACAGCCACAATTCAGGACAAAACATCATTAATGGACACCCCTTGCCTTGACAAGCTTTATTCAATGCAAACCCCTACATCGTTGTCAACCATTAAAATGGTATGCAGTGAGTATGTGGAATCACAAAATAACTAGTCCAATTGCAACACATCCAAAATAACGAATTCCAAAATAACGAATTTGGGAAAAAACAAAAATGGGTTTGATAGTGGGAATAGTGGTTTTGGGGGTGGAGAAAAGTATTAGGACAGAAAAGTGTCTAAAACTATAGACACTCCAGTCCTCTGCACACCACTAATACTGAAACACAGCCAAATCTTCAAAGTGATCGTCCACAATTTAATAAAGTATCAAATTAAACAGCGTAAAACAAAAAGTACACAGTTAGTATATCCCAGGCATACAATATTCCTATACAATTTCATAGATTCCTTAAATCGAAGTGCAATTCCTTCTGGTGGAATCCGTCCAGCTCGACGCAGGAGTGTCGATAATTTTAAACACTTTTCTGTTGTGTATTGTTAAGGCTTTTTACCAGGGCCTGTATTCCTCCCCAGCACCCTAAGTGTTTGGTTTAATTCCTTTAAGATATGTACTTTAATATGTAGTTACGCTTAGGTGTGCGCTGATATAACTGTTGTCTTGGAAAAGTATTAGGACCCCCCCCCAAAAACAACGAAAAAAGGAATTTGTTATTTTTGAATGAGTTATTTTGCTATCAGTTGTAATTGGATTAGTTACTTTGTGATTCCACGCACTCACATGTAACCAGTAAAACAGCCATTGTTACTGATGTGGCTCTAGCAATGTTATGTCGTAAGGAGGCCTTTGCTCGAAAGGCAATCCCTCAATAGGCACATTCAGTTTCAGTTTCCAGACTTTTAGTTCTCAAGGGTCAGGTTATCGTTTTATTGGTCTTTCTAAATGTCATGAATTTGGATTGTTAATAATGAGTGCATGCTGAAGATTATAGGCTTCCAGCACGTGCAGACATCCCTGATGCACAATAGGGGGTTTATGTTAATGTTAATGTTAAAGATCATTTGTACTGCGCACTATTACCACCCTGGTGGTCCCCTGGCTTTCTGGCGGGTCTGAAAGGTAAGAGTGTGAGTCAAGAATATTCCTTTCACGTGCATGGGATAATATGTGTACTGCCACCCTCTCTCTACAGGTTAGGTGGACATGTCCAAGCCTTGTTAGAAAAGCATCCTATAAATAATATTTTACAGGTAAATGTGGGCTTGAGAACACACCCCATTTTCAAGCCCACTTTGATATGATATGATATGATGATATAATATGGCATTTGTAACGCGCCTATACACAAGTGACTTTAGTGACGAGCCACCCTGAGAGGGCCTCCTGTTTATCCAATCTTACTCTCAGCCAGATATCAGTTTACACTGCTTGCATTATCCTCAGAAAACACGGGAAAAGACCCCACAAGGAGTGTCAATCCAAGTGCAGGCCATGCTTGATCCTACTGAAAGCTGAGGCCAAGTGAAAAACATCACATGAAGTAGTTCACCAGCCTATGTCACACTTCTCCTTGCCAACAGGGATCACACAGCGGGCAAAACAGGGACCGTACATTTGCCAAAACATCCAGTTGACAGAGCATCCCACTGCAGCAAACAATGTGCATCCACCTCAAGTAATGGTTTCCTTAAACTATTTCAGAGGAAAGTTTGGATGCAACCTGAACTTTTTACTCTATGCAAGTGAAATAGTATTTTTGTGGGTTTTAGATTTGGCAAAAGAACAGAGAGAAATGGTTGTACTATGTTCTGTGGAGGGATGCTTTGCATCAGTACTAGAAGGTTAACAATGGTGCAGTCGGGCAGTGGAAATTGCAAACTGTTTCCACACTAATAAAGACTTAAGTGATTTCCGAGGGCGAGTTTTGAAGTCGATCCTCTATGGTTAGCAGTTGCTGTATCTTACAGAGGTAAGAATTTGATTTCCCCTGGTACAGGTAAGTTGTGCAATACGTTATTCAATGTTATGCATTTAAAACTGGTTTTATCTCCTTTTCACCTTCATAACATTGAGCAGTGTGTTATTTATTTTTTATTTTTTCACCTCGAGAATGGAAATGTCCTTGCCGTGCTTGCTTTACAATTTAAATTTGTATTATCACAACAAGTACAAGAGCGGAAACAAGACTAATGGTGGTCAATTAATCATATAAAAAGTCAATTAAAGGTAAAACATACTAAATAGCTCATCAGTAACCAACCGGATACATCATACTGAAAAGAGAGAGCAGAGGAAAAAGAAGGGGAGAGAAAAGAGAGGAAAGGAAGAAATGCCAAAGTTCTGTACTGAAAACAACATTGTGAATAGGTTGGTTGATAGTTCGATCTCTCTCTCTATATATATTTTTATATATACATATGTATTGTACGCTGGGGAGTAGGACTGTGTAGTGGTAGGATGTGGGACTATTAATCTGCCACATTTCCTTAGCATCTGCCACTATCGAAGCCTAAACTAATAATTGATTAAGATTTATTGTTTCAGTCGGAATGTCTTCCTTTGATGGTACCCTGATTTATGTTTGTCTTGTTCGTACAATGGGTTTAGTACATTGTTTTATGTTGTAGCGCTCTGATGCGTTCTGGGTTTTATGCGCGATATAAATAAAGAAATAAAAAACAAAATATAGATATATTTATATTTTCAGACTTCTGGGTCTCCCCACTCCACTGGACTGCACTTCTTGTGGCAATTCCTACAACAGTATTCCAAAAGTGACGCAGGATGCCTTTGCTTATCAAATTCATTAATTCAACCCATGATGATCAAAAAAGCATTGAAAAGGAAAAGGGATGTGTTTCACCCTGTCACGGGCTTCATCTAAGTCAACTATTTCACTGTGTTCTGTTGCTGTAAATTCAAGCTTTCCCAGTCCATGTTTGTTTCACCATCTCTAGTGGTACCCATTCATTTCATTGACCATTCATGGCAGCCATCTTTTAACATTTTAGGTATCTGTGGTTTGTCCTTTGTATATTTGACCAGTTCCACAGTATATGCACTTTTGCAGATTATGTATCATATACATTCACATTTTTCTGCTCCCTTTTCTTCATTATTAATACAGTGTGTTGCCTGAGCGGTGCATGATATTTTTAATAACGTCTTAATCCGTAAGTAAATTAGGCGTATAGTGCTTTTCATACTTCCTCCGTAAAGCGCATAGTGCATGTCATTTCCCACATTGTTGAAAATTCACAATTTATCAATTCCTGAGTATATAAGCATATAGCCAGATGCTCCATTGTGCAAATTCTGCAATTTGTAAACATTGATTTGGTACGAGTTCCGCAATTAGTGAACACTATGCCGGGTCGTAATACATACAAATAAAATGCCCAAATGTTCAAATTCTGCAATTTGTAAACATTAATTTGGTACAAGTTCCGCAATTAGTGAACACTATGCCGGGTCGTAATACATACAAATAAAATGCCCAAATGTTCAAATTCTGCAATTTGTAAACATTAATTTGGTACAAGTTCCGCAATTAGTGAACACTATGCCGGGTCGCAATACATACAAATAAAATGCCCAAATGTTCAAATGTTCAAATTCTACAATTTGTAAACATTAATTTTATGCATGCTCCTCAATTACCGGTCATTTTTTAACTCTTTAACAAAGCAGTCCATAATACTTTTGGTAACCTCTTTTGTCCGTGGTTCAGTGTGGCACATAATGCCTGTTGTGCTCCTAGTGCATATCACTTCTCACAGTACTCGCATAGCTGGTCAGATAGCACAGCAAGTACAGCGCTTGCTTTGACATCCGTGGAGAGTCTGCCAACGCAGGTTTGACTCCTGGCAGGGCCAAACTCAGCCTTTCATTGTTCTGCGGTCGATAAATGTGCACCACACACTGTGGGTCATAAGCAGCACTCAGATGCCGGAAGGTGCTTAGTGCTATATAAATGCAAATTATTATTCACAATATACTAATTCATGAGGATAGGACCTAATGCTCCACTGTGCGAATTCCGCAATTAATAAAGTGCCAATTCATTAAAAAAGTGCATTTAAGTAACCTACTCAAGTATGCAAATTCTGCAATTTGTAAACATTAGCGTTGTACAGGCTCCTTAGTTCCTGCGCAAAGATAAAGTGCTAATGCATCCATATTTATATGTATCTCTCTCGGCTTCATGGTCATTATGACAGCCCATATCCGAAATATTACACTGTTACATTTCTTTAATGAAATGTTTTAAAGTTTTCTTTTAACGTTTTCTTAGTCATAGTTTCTTACAATTGTAGAGTTACCCCCATGGTCTATATGGTGTCGCTCTTAGCGTCCTACTTCATATATTGGCCTATGAATTGCCTATACATGTAAACAATTATTCGTCCAGATTATGGCCTCTCAGCACTTTGGTATCCACAATACACCCCGATTCTTTTTGTCTCAACTGTAGTTCTCTATCACCCCCTCTTGGATGTTGCAATATCTGATAGATGTTGACCTATTGTAGTGTTTCCACACAACTCCCATACGTACTTCCTAGAAGTGTTTCGCAAGAGGGTACGAGAAGTCGTTATTCATGATTGCTCCAAGGTGTTGTAATATTCTCAATTTAGCCATTGGTTTTGTGCTTCCTATATACCATTCCCTGCACCCACACATGATGACATAGACTACATTTGTGCTACTACATGTTAGGTGTTCTTTAATTTTCATATTCTTCCCTGTTCTCGGGTGTTGGTATTCAGTGATGTTCAATCCATATGTACACGCGTTACACTTTTGGCATCTTGAGAACCCTAGTTTCTATGTGGATAGCCAGTTTGCCTTAATGTTCTATATGTTGGGATGCTTGGGACCAACAAATTACTTATTGACAGTGATTTCCTATAAGCTATCATTTCCCTAATCTGTATCTGGTCTGATATGTCCTTATCTTGTTTTAGGAGTTTCCAATGTCTATGAAGGATTTTCTGAATTGCCCCAGACCGTTGGTTACATGTTTTTATAAACCATAGTGTTTCCTTTTTCTCTCCTCTTGCATGTTCCTTATTTCTGATGTTTAGCAGATTTCATCTCTCATAAGCTTGCTCAATTACTTTCTTCAGGTATTTTCTTTCCTTGAACCTGTGGGCTACTTCCTTGGAGAATTTTATATATTCTTCCTTTTCTGAGCAATTCCTCTTAATTCAGATGAATTCACCATAGGGAATGCTCCTGTTCAGGTTTCTGGGATGGCCACTTTCTGCATGTAATACAGCATTCATACTTATATCTTTCCTATGTATCTCACTTTGTATCCTCTTGTCCACAATTTTGACGCTTATATCTAAATATACAATATTTCCCTGATAGTGATTTTCTGTGAACTTTAAATTGTTCTTATTGTTATACATTTTTGATCCAAACTCCAATCACTCTTTAGCAGTTCTTTACGATATTACAAATAGATTGTCTATGTCCCAAGTCCAAGTCCAAAGCTGTATTTTTTCTCTATATCTTTGTAATTCCTCTGTGTGCCTTATTTCTTTTTCCCATACCACCATATACAGGTTAGCATATAATGGCTCAAAGTCTGTTTCCATCAAACAGAAAGACATTGGGCCTCATTACAAGTCTGCCGGTCTGGAATCAATGTTGCCGGTAGAACCATACCGGCACTGTTTTCCAGACTGGCACATTCTGACTCCAATCACTATTTAGCAGTTCTTTCCGATATTATAAATAGATTGTCTATGTACCTAGTCCAAAGCTGTATTTTTTCTCTATATCTTTGTAATTCTTCTGTGTGCCTTATTTCTTTTTCCCATACCCCCATAAACAGGTTAGCATATAATTGCTCAAAGTTTGTGCCCATGGCAGTGCAACATGATTGTCTTTAATACTTTCCATCAAACAGAAAGACATTGGGCCTCATTACAAGTCTGCCGGTCCGGAATCAACGTTGCCGGTAGAACCATACGGGCACCATTTTCCAGACTGGCACATTTTGACCCGCAATGGCAGAAACACCATCACCGCAAAGAGACCCGCATAGTGCTACCGCACCCGGTAGCACCCTGACTGCAAACAGCGGGACAACTCGTCGGAGCTCCCTGAATTACCGGCACAGCATAATACCGGGTAAATTATGAGAACCACGTACACGGAAACACTGCCATAAAATTGGCAATAGCACTGTGAACACCGCGCCTGTAATATCAGCACCGCGGACTAGGCATTAAACAGTGCTAGGTGAGCTGCAACAAGCCCCAAGTGTGCATAAATAGGCCAGCTGCACACCAAAGGCCACTGGGAACCTCCAAAATGGCCACACCCACACCCAACCCACCTTCCAACGCAACCATGCTGGCAGTCACTCTAGCAGCAATTGGTATGGGGAACCTGCAAGCAGCAATGGAGTTAGAAGCAGCACTGAGGCAGAGGAGGAGGCGGCATAGGGGCGGGAGGCACATGAGGAACCCGGTGGCCATCCCAAACATCAATGTACAGGACCTACTACCCCACAAGCATCCACCAATACCCACTTCAGGGCATCATCCTGGAATCTGACCCCAAGTCAAATACACACATTATACCAGCTTGACAGGACCACAATATTATCAATTGTCACCCTCATTGAAGAAGACATCAGCAGCAGCATCATCATCCGGACTGCTATCCCACCCCTGCTGAAGTTAGTCTTGGTTCTGCACTTTCTTGCCACTGGAAGCTATCAGTACACTGTTGGGGAGCTGCACAGGCTATCACAACCCTGTTTTTCAAGGATACTCTTCCAGGTACTGGATGCGCTGCTGCACCATGTGTCACACCACATTGCCCTGCCCTAAACCCCTGCACAGCTCAATGCAACCAAAGTGGCCTTCCATGCCCTTGCCGGCGTTTGTCCAATGTCATTGGTGCATTAGATTGTATGCATGTGGAGTTGACTGTCAAACATGCAATTGAGGTGGTGTGTCACAATCGGAAGTAATTTCACTCACTCAACTTGCAGATGGTCTGTGATGCACAACAACTCATCATGCATTGCTGTGCACGTTTGCCCGGGGTACACACACGACTCAATGGTATTGCGGAACTCCACATTGCCAGGGTACATGGCACGTTATGCGAGAGAGTAGAACTACCAATGCATGACCTGTGTGTATTGGCGGGGGGGCAATAGACAACCACCACAACCCTGTTTTTCAAGGATACTCTTCCAGGTACTGGATGCGCTGCTGCACCATGTGTCACACCACATTGCCCTGCCCTAAACCCCTGCACAGCTCAATGCAACCAAAGTGGCCTTCCATGCCCTTGCCGGCGTTTGTCCAATGTCATTGGTGCATTAGATTGTATGCATGTGGAGTTGACTGTCAAACATGCAATTGAGGTGGTGTGTCACAATCGGAAGTAATTTCACTCACTCAACTTGCAGATGGTCTGTGATGCACAACAACTCATCATGCATTGCTGTGCACGTTTGCCCGGGGTACACACACGACTCAATGGTATTGCGGAACTCCACATTGCCAGGGTACATGGCACGTTATGCGAGAGAGTAGAACTACCAATGCATGACCTGTGTGTATTGGCGGGGGGGGCAATAGACAACCACCACAGTGTCCCTGGCTTTTGGGTGGGTAGAACTACCAATGCATGACCTGTATGTATTGGGGGAGAGGGCAATAGACAACCACAGGAGTCCACCCAGCTTGCCGCTGCAACAGGCAAATGGCAGTATGCCATGCCACGGGAATACATACCCTGGTTTATTTAAATAATACTTTAGCCATGGAATGGCACAACATACAATGCCAACATGTGGGCGTGAGTATCTCCACTGGTGAAGAAGTAGTAGTTACACCCATGTGCGCGATGGCTACATATCATGCAGTGCACAGTAGTCCCCTCAATCATGTGGGCTGCGTCTGCCTGACGCAGATCTTGCCAGCGCCTTACAATACATGAGGCACCTACTACATCTGAACACAGCATCGTGTAAATTGCAATTAATGAGGCATATTGTTGCCTAGCAGCACATCACGTGGGTTGTACTGTGTAGTTTGCTGATCTCATACAGACAGTCTGTACATGCTATCATTTGGAGAAAAAAATACCACAAACACAAAGTGTCTTCTTACTGTCACTCCCATGCAGGTGATGCTGGATATGCACTCACGCCATGGCTCATGACACAAATCCGACGGCCACAGAACAGGCATGAGGAAGCCTACAACCGGGCACACATAAGGGCATGGGCCGTGATCGAGGGCAGCTTTGGACTGCTAAAGGCCAGGTTCCGCTGCCTCAGCCGATCCAGCGGGGCATTACAGTACAGGCAAGTGAAGGTAGGCAAAATTGTGCTGGCATGTGCCATGCTGCACAATAGGTGCATACATAGGAACATTCCACTGCCCCAGACATGGAGCCAGTAGATGAGGATGAGGAGGATGATGATGATGGTGATGGGATGGGTGTACAACCAGGCCGGGGTGTCATTGATGGACTACATGCATGGGGAGCACGCATTCACAATTATTTCTGATGAACTTCAAAAGCACATGGTGCACATCAGTTTGTTACACTTACATTAAATGAATGATACACACACAGGTGCAATGAGAGGAAAGGCCCACACGTGACCTCCCACCTCCCAAACATACCCACTCACGGCTGAGGCACCAACTATCTATCCTCACTAAGGACCTCCCCAACGTACCCATCCACCGCCCAGGCCCCAACTAGCTATCCCCACTATGGACCACCCCACCTCCCCAACAAACCCACCCACCACCCAGGCCCCAACTAACTATCCCCACTATGGACCATCCCCACCTCCCCAATGTACCCACCCACCGCCCAGGCCTCAACTAGCTACCCATACTATGGACCACCCCCACTTCCCCAATTTACCCACCCACCGGCCAGGCCCCAACTAGCTATCCTCACTATGGACCTTCCCCACCTCCCCAACGTACCCACCCACCCACCGCCCAGCCCCAAGACACAACCGTATCGTGTGTAACTTCTGTGTCTCAGGGCGCACCCTATTTTTTTTCCACGCTTGGGCCCATGAATGTCCCTTGGTGTTGGGCCAGACAGCCACATGGATCTCCTCCTGGGGCTGCCTGCCAGGAAGCTTGATGGAGTGGTGCTGGTGGAGGGCAAAGTGGGGTTCGGTGGGGGCAGGCAGTTCATAATGGCCTGCAGGGCCAGCGACATTGTCTCTGCGATGTTTGATTGCACGCTGTTGCCCTCACGTACCCTTCTGGACATCAACCTGTTTGATGTTGCACAATGGACAATGGCACAGGGCAGTCTGAGGACTGCCTTTTTTTTGCTCTCCCACTGCAACCACACCTCCTCACGTTGGAGCCTTGATTCCTCCAGTTGTTGCTCCACAAGTCTGGCTAGTGTGTCCTTATGTTGTTCTATTCGCTGCATGCGAGAGGACAACTCTTGTAGCGATGGCGTACGGGAGCACATTGGACTCTGGAGGCCCATTGGGCTGAATTTGCCCAGTTCATCTGGCATGGAGGTGCACCCCTCATTTCCTGACCCTGGTGCCTCACTGGAATGATGGTCTCATGGGGTTTCCGTGCCATCAGATTCAGGCAGGTCTGGATGTGCTGCTGCACTGGAAAGTGTACTGGAGTGGCAGCAGGGGATATTTCCTGTGGTATCGTCAGGTTTGCAGGCACTGCAGGGGATATTTCCTGTGGTGCCGGCAGGTTTGTAGGCATTGCAGGAGGATTTTCTGGTGGTGCCGGCAGGTTCGCAGGCGCTGCAGGGGTGGTGGTCTCCTGAGCACGATGCACCAGGACAATAGTTGCACCACGGGTGCCGGTGGTGCCTGCGTTGGATGGCAATGGTCGTCTTTGATGATGGCCAAATCCAGTCCCCCTTGACGTCCCCTGATGACCCCCGTCGGTGTCAGATGATGTTCCTGTAGGGGATTTTGAGACATACTGTTAGTAGTGTCACAGGATGTGTACGGTACATTCACATGCAACACGCTCCTCAAACATCATTTGACTGCGGTTACATGCATTGATGTGTGCTGTGGTCGTGTGTGTGTCAGGGGTTGCACTTTGGTGCATGCCATCTGGCTGGGTGGGAAGGCACTTGGGGGTACTGGTGTGCTAGGCTTGATGGGGACTGTGATATGTGGCTTGCTGTGCATTGCTGCGGTAACATGGGGGTACTGGGTGTTCTAGGCTTGATGGGGACTGTGATATGTGGCTCTCTGTGCATTGCTGGGGGAGGCAGGTATAACTTGATTCACATTAATGTCTTGGCACTTTCTGTACTTACCAGCCTTGCCAGGTGTCACTGCTCCGGCCTCGGCTCCACCGATCCCCTCTATTCCTTTGAGAGGCAGCATGCTGCTACACCTCTCCTCTCATGGTAGCAGCTTCAGTGGGGAATGGTGTCCACCTCCTGTGGCACTGCATTGCTGCCTGTGGGCTGCCAGTATGTTCTGGACCCTCAGCCGCAGGTCATCCCACTTCTAGTGGGAGTCTTTTAAAAACGAGTGGACGCCCCCATGAATGATACTTCTGAACAGCCTCAACCCATATGGCCTTTCGCCTCTACTGCATGGTGCTCCTCTGGTCTCTGCTGGACAAATCCCCTGCATTGTTGACTATGTGCTCGACAAGCATGGTGAGTTCCGCCTCACTGAAGCAGGGTTTCCACTGCCGGCTCACTGGGATCCTCAATATCATCTTACTCTGTGTTTTTAGGCAGTCACATTAGCTGTGGGCCTTGCGATACCAAAGGATTGAAGTGGATTGTGATTTATGTTATGGCCGCCGCTCTCTTTCCAGTTTCCACAATAACGGTATTTCTGGCACCAGTATTTCCGCCTCCTCTATGTCTGGCAAGCACGAGGCGGATACGGATGTACCACATGAATTTTTGCCAGGGCCTCCATCTCTGTCGGTATTGCAGTCCCATAGGACTCAATGGGAATGGGGAAGTGGAAACACCGGCACCATCTCGTGATGGTGCTGGTGTTTCCACGTCTGCCTGCAGGCGGGAGGGGTTCAACCCGCCAGGTCAGACCTGGCGGGAAGATCACCTCCCGCCTGCAGGACTCGGGATCGGGCGGTCCGGAATTAATAGTGGCGGCGGGTTTACCGCCACTGTTAATTCCGGACCGCCAGACCTGTAATGAGGCCCATGGTGTCTTCTTTCCCACTCCCGACCTCCAGCCTGATGTGATTGCTATTGCTATTGGTATTTATATAGTGCCTACAGCCAGGCCTTCTAAGCACTGTCATTCAAAACAATCAGTGTTCCCCTAAGGGTGACCACATAATAAGAAGAGTTTTGAGTCTCTTTCTGATGTTGAGAACGTTATTAAACTCTGTACATTTGTGGGGGAGTTCAGTCCAAAGTATGATGGCATCCTTTTAACTCCTCGAAATAGATTTTTGAGTTATTTCATTTGTGGATTCTCCCAGCAATATCACAGGAATCACTCACATCGAGCAAAATAAAATTGTGCTTTTCATTTCTGAAAATTCTCTCGGCCTCTCTGCTGCAAAGCACCAAGGCCGATATATATAAAGGTTTAAAGGTACAGGGGGCACCCCCATGTCTCTGTCGAATAGTTTTAAAACTACTGGTTGGATTTACCACAAACCAGTCAAGGAATTTAATTCAATGTTTTGGGCCCAAATTGTTTCTTATTTGGTCCAGATCTGCCCAGTGGTTTTCGCACTGTGGCCATTCTAAAACTGCACTTTTTCTCTAAGGGAAAGTAAATGGGAGTAGGATGAAAACTGTGCTCTTATGTTTTCTTAAAAACTTTTACATTTCTTAACAAATTGTTCCCATAATTTCCAGTTTGCGGCGAGGGAGCCTTGACAAACATTTTGTTTAGAACATTTCATCCAAATCCATTCAGAAAGTCAAAGGTTATTAGCCTCACTCAGCCTCTCTGCTGCAAAGCACCAAGACATTTTAAAAACTACTGGATGGACTTACCCCAAACCAGTCAAGAACATTACGTCAACACTTCAACGCTTTGTGCCCAAGTTGTTTCTTATTTGTCCAAATCTGTCCGTTTTTATGCTAGGGCTGTTAAAAAACTGCAATTTTCCTCTAGGGGACAATGAATGGGCTGAAAACTGTGATGTTTTGTTTTCTTTATAACGTTTTCATTTTATAATGTATTGTTTCCAAAGTTTGAAGTTATGGGGGCTCTTGACAAACGTTTTGTTTTGAAAATGTCATACAAATCCATCCAGCAAGTCAAATGTTTTTAGCAAGAGAAATTTAGGAAAAATTGCTGCTTTTTTATAATTTCTGAAAAGTCTCTAGGCCTCTCTGTTGCAATGCAGCACGGGAGATATTGCTATTTATTTGGGAGCAGGCAGGCATCCCTTTCCTCGTTGAATATTTTTAAAACTGCTGAACGGATTTACCCCAAACCTGATCCGGAAATCGAGTTAACAAATCGTGTCCAAGTTGTTTCCCTTTTGCTCCAATTCCGTCGAGCAGTTTTTGTGCTTTGGCTTGATAACAATTTGAAAAAGAACGGGAGTATGCTGGAAACAGTGTTGTTTTGATTTTTTAATAACATATTATTTTTTATTTATTTATCGGCAATTAAAATTATATTAACAATTTTTTTCAAAATTAACGCTTTACTGTAAATAAACAATTCAAAATGTACGCACATGTCAACTTTCTTAATATTTGGCAGATAGAAAAAAATGAGTAAAATAAACAAAACAAACAGAAAATGCAATACAATTTTACATTTCCGATTTCTGGGAGGACTTCAATTAGGAATTTGACTACTGCAATTATGTTATTAGGGCCTTCCACAAGCCATCGGTGTCAGCAAGCTCAAAGTCAGCGAAAAATGGCCTTAAATGTTTGGATGGTTCAGCTACCAAAGCTGGACAAGATGTCACTATGTGGATCAAGGATTCAATTTTTGTTACGTCGTTACAGTGCCGACAGTGTTTGGCCGTTGGTTGCCCCGAGTTGCACAAACCTCGTTAGTCAGATGTAAGTTTAAACAAGGTCGCAAAAATAGGTTTCTAACGTTTTTGTCAGGGAGTTGTTTTAGATATTCCCGCAGTGAATTTAGTTTCCAGCTTTCCAAAGGCAAGTGAGCTACAGAGTGATAGGCACTTGTCGTCTCTTGCATTGAAATCCAACCGCAATCCTGCAGTTTTCTTTTAGCCCATAGTGGGTTGGACATTATTTTCTCAGTGGAGCTGCCAATCACTTTCAAAAGATTTATCATTGAGATACGCCACCCAGTCAAAGAAGAGTTGTCTATGGACCACAGCTCCCTGTGGATCATCTCCAGCATCACGGATTGTGCAGGGATTGTACATTTTGCAAACAGGGAAAGCTTGTTCCAATTCACTGTGCACTTCAGGGAGGTTAAACCAAGTTATCTTCGAAGGATGGCGATCGGTGTTGACAAAGGGACCCCCAGCGCTTGTTTCCAAAACATGCCTTCAAGGCGACTCCAGAAAGAGTCTGGGATATTAAACAATGCTTCTGCCCCATAGGTCACCGTGGGGACAACATTGGCTCTGTAAAAGTTTACCACTGGCAAGATAGAGAAGCGACCGAACCGTCTGTTCAGCACACATGTTTGGCTGATGGATGTTTTCAGTTTTTCCAGAAGATACGTTGTAATCGGGGCCTCCAATTTGGAGTTACTTAACCAGAAACCCAGGTACTTAAACAATGGTACCTGTTCTATCTTCTCTACAACTAGAAATAAAGAATAGTGGCGTTTCCCCTGACTGCAGTTACCAAACGACATAGTCTTAGTTTTCCCTTTGTTCATTTCTTTTTATTTTTTATTTTTTATTTGGTTTCTTCAAACATTTAAAAAAGAGGAAAAGAAACGAGATACAATCTTGTTACACTCAGTCACTTCATATCATCTGTTAGAATTAACACCAAAGTAAATTAAATTTCACTTTTCCACAGAAAGCATGCATTGATGTCCAAGTTAGGAGTCTTATTAGTTGGCATGAAGACACTCCCTCAGGGCTCGCACGAAAACAAACAGTACAAACATTAGTTTTCTGTCTGCCCCGTCGAACATGGCTTGCCACCAGTCGTCGGCATTCAATGTTTGATGTCTGTTGATCACTGGACTCAAGGTCTGTGTTCTAAGGTTCTGTAACTTTGGACAAAACAATGTTAGATGCCTCAATGTCTCCCTGTATAGGTTACAGAGATTACACATCGTGTCCAGTTCAGCATGTTGAACCCATGTAGCTAGGCGTTCTTTGGTTGCCAGCACGTTAAACCTGAACTGAATGTACAGAGATCTTGATTTTTTATCAGGAATTCGGGATATGTAAGCTTGCAGCTCACCATAGGCTCTTGCTTCTCTAGGGACCTTATTCATCATTCTTGAGTTTTGCCTTGAGTCACATTTCTGGTGCCAGTCAGATCTCCATAGCTTTTTTTTAGCCAAGTTTCGGTTATCTAAGAGTGTTCTTAAGTCAATATCATGTTCTTTCAGAACTTCAAGGCATTGCTTGTTCCACATTGATAACACGTTATACACTTTATCATTACCAAGCTTGTGTAATATTTGTATTTGAAGTACTCGTATTGTTAACATAGTTTTCCTGAATAAGTTCCAACAAACTCTTGTGTGGATTGAGTGGAGATCTAATTCATAGCATATGCAAACAGTCAATGTTCCTTTAAGTAGTTGTAGTACCCTGACCCAAAGGATGTTTTCCAGTGTGTTCCACAAGTCGTATGAGCACCCAAATGTGTTTTCTGCACCATAGATTAGGGCACACTGCCGGCAATAGTTTGCTTTAATGAACATTTTCCATGTTGCTTGTTTATCATGGAAGCTTGGCAGGCCAGCTGCCGGCACTTGCTCTTCACGGTTTTGGCCCATGGGGCATCATTTCTGTTGGCACTGATCCTCATACCTAAGTAGTTTGTCTTTCTTAAAGTCTTCAAGATTTCCTTTTCAAGATGCCATACTTATTTGTTTCGTTAAGTGCTTTTACCCATCAACTTTTCAAAAATCATTATTTCGCACTTTTGTTTGTTAATGTGTAGACCATTATTTCATACATCAGTTTTAAGGATGTCTGGTTTACGCTGTAGCCCAATGGGGGTCATGTCCAATAGAATTAAGTCATCAGCGTAAACAAGCCAACTAATATGTGTTCCGTCAATCTTATGTGGAAAAGTGGAGACTTAGTTAAAGGCATTACCGACGTCTGATAAGAACAGGTTAAAGCTGATGGCCGCCAAAGGGCAACCCTGTTTGACACCCTTGAATGTGCAAATTGGAGCAGATGACGTCCCTGTTGAGTCCAATCTGATTGTGATGGTGGTGTCAGTGTGGAGTTGTCTAATTGCATTCAAGAGACTAGGAGGACAGGTGCACATGCTTAGTTTTCTCCACAGCAGTTCTCGGTTGATGCTGTCAAAAGTGTGGGAGAAGTCTATGAATGACAAGTAGACTTTGGTGTTAGTTCTTAGGGCTTCCATCTTGATGAAATTCAACAGAAGCAGATTTAGGCCACAATCCACACCCTTTACAAACCCTGCTTGTCTCAGGTCCACATGATTACTTTCAATGGACCATTTTAGCAGCTTTTGGTGCAGAAGGGTTGCGTAGATTTTTCCTAAAACGTCAAGAAGGGCTATTGGCCTATAATTTTTTGGGTTGGGCTGTCACCCTTTTTGAAAATTGGAACGATTACCGCACTTTTCCAGGATTTTGGGGTGGCACGTCTAATGACAATTCTTTCAAAAAGGGTCCCACAAAAGTATGCCCATTTCTCCGGATGACGCTTGATAGTATAGTTAGTCAGCCCGTCCGGGCCGGGTGCTCTTGAGGGACGTGCTTTGTTGATTGCGCTTAGGATGTTGTCTCTTTTGAACACCAAGTCCCAATGGTTAAGTGACTGTGGTTTCCATTCAACAGTGTTGTCATTCTTACTAAACAAGGCAGTGTGGAACAAGACCCATGATAATTCAAGGACCACGTTAACCTGTAATGCAGGCTGTGATGCAAACTTGTTGTTAACAAGCCTCCAGTACTCTGAAGAGGTTTTGTTTTCCATTTTTACCATCATAAGCTCAGAGTCGTTCTGTAGCATGGTAGCCTTGTGATCCTTAATCCAGTTTCGTATTTTTGTTTAGCGGCTCTTTTCATGGCACAAAAAGCAACATTGTTAGTTCCAGAAAGGTTTCTTATTTCACGACGCATTGTTCTTTTTCACTGTTGAATATCAAGATCAAATTTGTGTTTGGGAACAAATTCACATTGTTTCAGACCTTATTTCTGTTCCGTAAATTGAGTTAACAGTTGTTTATATTCAGTCATGTTTAGTTCTTGATAGAACCTGGATGTGATGTGATTTACCTCCTCTTCTTGAAGGTTTAGTCATATCCTACTGGATCCGATGCTCAACGCGTGAGGCCACTCTGGTTTTTCCTGTTTACTGGAGAGATTAAATCTTAACTTAACCATGTCATGGTCACTATGAGTCATAGCTGTAACCTCCAAACGAGTTGCGCTTGTGTGAACAGACTCAGATACAAAGATATAGTCAAGGACTGAGCTTTGATCTACTCTTCTCCAAGTTGGACAAGCTGGGATGTCTCCAGCTATATTCCTGTTTAGCATGGACAACGTTCCTAGCTCCATTTCGAGGCACCATTGGCAAACTACTTGATCTTAAGTATAGGTTCCCCTCTTCTTGATCTCTGTTTGTTTTCCATTGTTAACACAGATTGCCGCAGATTATTAGGAAATTGCTTCTTCAAGTAAGTCGTTGATGGTCGCTGTCACTTGGTCAATGAAGGACATAGATCCCACGGCCATATGGTTCCAATATAGGTTGATAATATAAATCGGAGCCAAGTGACTCTTAACTTTTTCAGTAATGTCACAGTTGACACTTGAATAAACAGAGAGATATTTATAGATCACAATCCTCAGCCCAGAAGCTTTCCTTACAGCAGTTATAAGCCCAGCCATTGGTCTTCCTTTTGCTTGTTTTATCACCGGGTTTAGTGCTATTTCAAAACCTTCTAAGATAGGGCATTCCGTTATCCAGGTTTCCTGCAGACATACAAGATCAAGGTCATCTGCCCAGGTTCTCTGAAAGAGGTACATAAACCCTCTTGTGTTCCAGGAACCTAAAGTGTATCTCAGGTTTGTCTAGGGGTGTTCCAATCCTTCAATAGTAACTCTTATTAGTTTGCCGGCCTGAGGTTTATGTGGTGTTTCAGCCTTCCGTGTTCTCACGCCCAAGGTTCCTGTTATAGGTGTCTCCTCTTCAACGTTTCTATTAAGGTCAGTCTCTGTCGTGTTTGTTCCAGGCGTCTTGTTCAAGGTCGAAATTTCGACAGAGCTAATGGTCATAAGAACACCCAAGCACCTGTCTGTGAATTTGGATATGTCAAAGCCAGAAGACATCAACACAGGCCCAGCTTCCAACAGAATGCCAGATATTATTTTTCATTGTAAGTGAAGAATCACAATGTAATTTTTACTCTCGTCGATAAATTCGACAGTTTTCAAATCCTCTGATTCTATCGCCCTAAGGCTCGGAACAAGATGACACAGCCGCAGCACATTATGGTGATTTAGAATTAGGTCGTCCGAGGTCTCAACTCGTTCCAGTATAAGTCTGTGAAGATCTTGCACTTTGGAAGAAGCTGAGTTCCAATTTTGCCGTTCTCGGACTGTGGGCAATTACACCCCGTTTTGGACACACTTTTGTGGTCATTTGTGGAATCATGTTGAGTTGATCCAGTCTTCTGGGCGTTCTTATAGTCAATCAGGATGCCATTTGGTTCATTATATGTAGAATGACTAAAAGCCCTAGAAATCACAGGATTGGGTATTCTGTTCATAGGGTCCTTCACACCCGTTGTGGCGCATAAATGCCGATGTTGAGAAACAAGCTGTGTCCATTTTTCATCAAGAGTCATGAAGGCAAACCTGTTTTTTCTTTTTCGTTTATTGCCACCACAACAGGTTGAATCAACCTACATGATCTTCGAAATTTGCTTGTGTCCACGACACTCGGAGCGTTGGCTGGGGCCGACTTTAGGGAAGCGACCTCTAGAACATTGGTTTCTGGAAGGACTGGTACATTAGGCTCAGAGGTACCAGCGACTTCGTCGTTGTCGTACGTTGACATATTCAACAAATCAGCGGACACATCTCTGATACAAATTGGATCTACCACCACGTCCAAAGTCAATGACTCAGTGACATCCAGGGTTTTTTTTTGTTTTAGAGATGTTGTCCTTCACGATAGTACTGTTTACAGTTACATTAACAGTTTTTACATTGCGTAGAAATGTCCTCGGATTGTTTCCAGATCTCATTTTCTTTGCTCGTTGTTTTTTTTTTTGTATTAGTGAACTTCATTTGAGACTTGGGGGAATTCACCAGATTGGTGCCAGAACAGCCCTTGAATATGGCGAACAACTCGAGTGGATTACTTCCGTCGACAGTTCCAGTTGCCAGAATTTCAGGAACCGGGGTCAAGTGTTCGTTCATATTAACTGAGATAGTTGCCATTTGCGGATTTTGTAAGGCTAAGTTTCCAGTAGATAAGCTGTCCTTTAGCACCACGGAGAATGGAATATTCCACGCATTTCCTTGTAGGTTCATATAATTTGATCCAGGTTGTGACAATACACAGTCTTGAGTTTCCAAAACTGTGTTGCCAATACATGCATCCGGCTTATCGTGGGCGTCAGGATAAGTTGTTTTTGTCAATGCTACAGATGTGCCTCTGCATAAAGCTTCAGTACAGGAAGGCAGGCGAGCTTCCTCTAGCAATGGTCGTCACTTGACACTTCAACTCGTTTACAGTAAGCCCTAAGTTAGCCTTAACCAAGTCAGAGGTGTCTTTACCCACTGGCTCACTGTTGAGCAGTGTGCATAGACACACAGCACTGTTGGGTTTCGCTCGGTGGTCAGGAACAGTGCCTTTGTTTGAAAGAGTCCAAGTGCTTCTTTTGCTATGTGAGCCAATAATTTTTTTTCCATATTGATGTTTTTTGTTTGCTCAGTCATTATATTTAGGGATGACTCTTTTTTGTTGTTCAGACAGTGGTACAATTCTTTAAGGTGATTATTCACGTTTTCAAAATTGAAGAATTTTATATTCATTACCGCAACCAAGGTAGAAAGATCTCTAATATTATCATTAAGGTGTTCGTACATCTCAATGAATGACGTGATTTTTATCGCCATTGATGACATTATAGTCGATTGCAGGTTCCTTGACCAGTGTGCATCTCTAAGTGAGGCTTCTTCACTACCAGTACCAAGGGGACTACTCCTCGATTGGTTTTTCGGTCTCCTAATTTTGGGGTAAGGCCGTTCCATTATAGAAGAGTCAGATGTTGAACAATCCGATGAAGATGATCTTGCTTGTGACCGAACACATGTACCACTTTTTTCCACATTTTTGATTACTTGTGGCACTCACTTTACATGGGTTGTCCATTTAGATTTTTTCCTCTGAGAACAGCTAATACTTGGTGAGGTGCTAGAGTCAATTCTTCTGCGTTTAGATAGACACCTTGCCAAATTTGTCTTTGAGTGCGTATGCTCATGAGGTAAAGAGTTTTCAACATGTGATTTTTCGGGTTTCGCTCCCGGCTGACCGACTCATCACTTGCTGTGTTTTTGAGAGTTCTGTCTTTGTTGATTCGTGTTAAGTCAGATAGCAGTTTATTCCCCCCTCTTCTAGGGAGTTTCATCTGTTTTCACTAGAGTGGGTGTCTTTTGGAGCACTTTGATTAAAGATTTGTTGAGTATTACGCTTGGAAAAGTTCAAGGCCATGAGGTTGGTCGAATGGAGAAATACATTGTCTTCTTCCACGTTTGAGTTTTTATCCGATAAAGTTGCAGACTTCAGGTCTACTAAGGTTTCAGTTGCGCTGTAGAACTTAGATTACCTCTGTTTGGAGTCAGATGGAGCAGTTATTTCTGCGTTTGCAACAAGTGGAAGACTCAGCAGAAGCCTCTCGGACAACCGGCCTTGATTGCGAGATGCGGTGAATAATGCCGACTCGACGTTAATAGACTCTTCCATTGGGTACGCCAGTGTTTTTTCGTGAGAGCGCCAAGCCAACACTTGCAGTTGTGGAACAGAGGTCGAGCAGGTCACAGGAAGAAAAGCGACATTGACACTAAAGTCGACACCCACAAACTTGGTGGTGCTCCGATCCGCCTCCTCAGCTAGACTGCTCCTGGACCCAGATCCAGACCCATGTTTGGCCGTATTTGTGTTGACATTTTGTGTCAGAGAATGAGACGAGTCATTCAGTATTGCAAAGTGTGGCATAGTTAACAAGTCAGACACCACCAAAACCCCCTTTTTTCAGAACTTACTTGGGTTGAGAGCAAGACGGAGGTATACACTTCAGAGTCCGGCACATCCACCGTCGGCTCAAGCCTTAGTTGACGAGGCAGTTTTCAGTTTTTCACGCATAATGCAGCTCGTACTGGGGGCAAAAGAATCAAAATGGAAAGTCCACCTCAACTATCCACGGACTTCATCGGACTCCTCAGACTCTGCCAGACTCCGCACCGGTTCTGCGGTGCCGGCTGGTTTTTGAAGAGGAGTCACGCCCATGGCAATGCAAACAGAAGAAATGCTGCAGCAAGGGAATACCAGGGCTCCATATCAGTCACATCCTCAGACTCTGCCAGGCTCTGCGCCCTCTGCGCGGTGCTGGCTGGTTTTTGAAGAGGAGTCACGCTCACGGCAATGGAAACAGAAAAAATGCAGCAGCAAGGGAATAGCAGGGCTCCACCTTAGTCACCTCCTCAGACTCTGCCAGACTTCAAGGTCGTTGTTGTTAATGTATAATAATTTCATAACAAATCCTTCCCAGAATTTTCCATCAGCCAAATACAAAAGTTATTAGAAATAGAATTTTCACATTTCCTATGGATCAAGTCACTCACCTTAACTATAGGACAGCGACCGTCACCCTATATTATAATACAGGGTCTGCGGTAACAACATCTATCTATTCCTCCTCCCCCTTGGCTAACAACCTATTAAGTGTATTCTAGCTCGATCATAAGGTTAGGTTTGTACCAACAAATCTCTTATTCAATTATGGGACACGACAACAAAACATTTTGAAAATATTAACATTGAGTTGGTTGAGATGATCACGTCACCCAATGGGTGTATTATTTAAAAAAAGATAAACAGTAATTATGATTTTATCTCTAACATTTCCTTTTTAAGTAAAAAGATATATTATAGTGTTTTTAGTGCACAGGGATTTCGCCATGACCATCTCCCTACATACTTTACCAAGTTAATTTCTTTCAATATTCGCAGATTTCTTATCTATCTGGGTTTCAATATACTTCCTACCCGTGAGCACACCGGTCGTTGGATTAAATTGGCACGACAAGAAAGAACTTGTCGGATGTGTAATTTGAAGCTTAAGACTGCTCGCCATCTACTCACTCAATGTCGTATGTTGAAGATGTATTATACTAAAAGCTATAGCTGTTTTGTGTATAAGATTTGCTTTATACAGGGAGATAAATTCTGGAGCCTAATATTTCGAACGGAGAGTATTGTCATAACTGCAGTGGCTTTCCATGTATGGACAGAAGCAGTACGACAAATTGCATTAGTATATGTGGACTACATTACATTTTTCGCTGATTCTTGATATACATTTGATGTGTTAGTACTATCTTTCATTATTCACTATTTAAATTGTATATGTCTTTGATTATGCAGGTACAATATGTGCAGAAATGTGATGTGATAACACTTGATTTGGGTATTTATATACAATGATATGCATTTTGCTAAAGGTTTGTTGTTTAACCATATGCAATAAAAAAAAAATAAACAAATTAAATAATTGCAAAGGTGATGGTGTGTTTTAAGTGTATTGTAATTAAGGAATAATTGTTTTGTGTGTTTGTCTATGTTTTAAGTAGTAACATACCCATTGGCATATTCCAACTGTATACATTTGCAAATGTGAATTTAACGTGTAATTTAATGACTAAATATTAAGTAGACATTTGTTAGATTTTCTGGTTACATTCAAACCAACCACTTCTTTTTTCACTTATGCATTATAGTGGCCTGAAGTGGTTGTGGCACCTGTGTGGTATGTCCGGCCTACTGTTGTGAATGTTTTCTTGCCAAGAGATACTTGGGAGTGTGTGAAGTTATTGAGTTTAAAGTAATTTTTAGTGCCATTTGCATTGTATCTTAAACATGTTAATATTACCTATTGGGCATGTGCATCTATGTGTATGTTGGACAGATTGTTTGAACTGCAAAATGAGCATAGTTTGCAATGATTTGCATTTTGGAGAAGTTGTTGAAATGGAATTGAATTGCAATTGGGCATAGATATATAAACAAATCGTTCATTAAGAATATGCTCTTGTGAAACATGTTTGCAGAGACTGCATGTATGTTTCCAAGAGTATGACATTTGTAAGATTTCATTTATAGGGATGTGCTGTTTCTCTAGTACTTGTAGTAAGTACATTAGGAATTTGTGTGGATTCTCTTGTATGTTTATGGTGAATTTACCAATTCCTGCACGGTAGGACAATTCCTGTTTTATCCCTGAGACACTGTAGATAGTGTTAGGGATGTTAGGGGCATTTCTGTACAGGATGGGCATTTGTAAACATAGCTGCTCTGAGCTATTTAAGTGAATATTGTCCACATTTGCTGGCAATAGGAATAGAAGAATGATGCTATATATGCATAGCTATTTACTCCAGTGTTGTTGCCAAATTTAAAAGGACCAGGGAATTTCTTCTTTGTTTGGTTTGGAGGTCTTGTATTTTTTTTTAATGGGATTATGCCAGGATATGCTATGGTTTCAGTTTGTACTAGTTGTCTTTTGAGTGGTTTTCATTTTTGAGGTACAGACGACTGTAAGGGTGCAGCAGTAAGATATTGACACACAGGTGGTATGCTGATTGCTACAAACCTTTATTACCATACTTATCCCTACTGCTAAGAGGGGTTTCTCTGCCGCAAATAACAAACTAAGGAATCTGTCAAAATGTCCTAAATAATCAATGTCTGTCATCGTATCGACTCCTACTTATTTCCCTAACAATTTAAAAACAACTAAAGGTGAAAGTCTCTGCTGGATCCGGAGGAATTATCTTTTTCTGGACAAAGGGGTTTAGAGTTTCTTTGAAATGGGCCAGCTGGAGTATTTCCCTTCCCCTGGTTTCCTGGTTTCTCAAGGTTCAACAATACCTGAAGGGATGACTCCCTCCACTACTACTTTCTCAGTTGTTGGTCCCAGACCCTAGTTGGTTAACCTGATACTCTTCCTTGTCAGGTATTGTGATGAAGAAGAGGTATGGTGCTTCTCTTACTTCCCAGCTTGATGGTTACAGTCCACCTGCTTTACTTTCCTACCAGGCACTGTAACTATGATGAGCCACAAGAATATACTGGGTTGCTTTTATTAGGAGCAATGCAGGTGCTTTGATTGGTGCCGGACCCAGACTCTAACTTTCTATCTTCTTGTACAGACCACCTGGGATACTCTCTTGTCAGGCACTGCGACTTTAAGGAGCAATGAGGGTGCTTTTATAGGTGTGGGTCCGAGACTCTAACTTTCTATCTTCTTTGCATAGGCCACCTGGTATACTCTCCTGCCAGGTACTGTGACTATGCTTTTATGGCTATGGGTCCTAGACTTGCACTTTCTATCTTCTTTGCACAGTCCACTTGGTATATTCTTCTGCCAGATACTGTGACTATGAAGAGCGACAAGGATGCCCCTCGACTATGCAAAAGTTATTTGGTTTCTGCTAGGTGCCAGACACTTTCTCCTGGGCTACTTGCTTCCTTCCCAACTCTCTTCTGCTAGCTTGGGGCCCCGGTGCCTCCCCTTCCATCTGCATAACTTTTCTCATGGTCCACAGTGATGTCAGGGTTTTTGGAACACCTGTGATCTGCTATGGGGATTTCCCCGACTCTCAATGTCTTCCACTGCTCTTGTGCGGCTCTGCAGTGCATAGCTTTCACCGGCTGGTGGGGCTCCTGCTTCCCACATTTACCTGTCTTCAGGGATGCCTAGAGCAGCTTCTTCTTGGCTTCCCAATTGCTTCATATGCACCGGAGCCTCTTTTCACTGGCTTGCTCCTATCTCAACGTCCGTGTCTGCCTTCTTCCTTCTCCTCTCATGTTCGCCTTTGCGGTTCCTCCAGGGAGGCCTTGACTGACTACAAAATCCTTCTTCAATTGTTATACATACACAATGTCCACAATGACTAGTCTGCTCTTGTTGGTTCCGTGGGGTGCTCTTCAGTACTATGCGCTTCTTCTTCATCCCAGTATCATCATGGTTACTCTCTATTGCATAACATATGTTCTTCCTCATCACGGTTCTGCAGTGGGTCTCACATGGTTAGTCCTTAGTCTTCCTCGTCTCAGTATAAGGTAGTGGGATGGAATGAGGATCTATTTCTACATAGACACATAGAGGTGTGTGCGACTATGTTACCCTTTTAGGGTGAATGGGCAAGGGAGGTGGTAAAGGCATGGGTCGGTACTCTGCTCTCGCTAAGATATCCTCCCCTGTCTCATAAAGGGTTCAACTCCACATGTGATCCTCCCATGATGCACCACCCCCAGGAGACTAGTGGACTGTGGATGCACTGACCTGGCCCCATGGGATGGCCCACCCCATGGAGAAGGGACAATATCTAGGGATTTGTCAAAGTACATATCCAGATGTGGAGTGTACAGTGTAAACAGCCTGTTCTATTCTAGGTTGCAAGGAATGCCAGCGTTGACTTTGTTTGTATCAACGTTAGTTCAGAATAGGCCAGTCAGAGTATGAAGTTGTGAAAGTGATATGTAATATTGTAATTTGTTTTGGTGTTCCACTGGGAGGAGACGGAGTCGGTGTAAAGTTGCACCTCCTATGTTGCATCCAGCTAGGCCAGTGGTGACTGTTACAACAGCAGAAAGGTCATTTATTTTGTCTTCTAAACATTTTTGCTTTAATCTAATTTTCAATTTCTTCAGTGGCTTCTGGTGAGTTGTTCATCAATTAATTGTGATGTGTGCACAGACACATCTGTGTTAGATTGTTTGAATTGACACATACTATTTTCTATATATGTCATTGCTATTTCTGCTTGATTTTAAATGAATGGTTCTCCAAGTGATTCTTGACTTCCTATAAGAGATGCTTGACCCCCTTCAGGAGTGTCTTTATCTAGTTTCTATTTATTTTTCTTGTTGGTGTCCATTTTCTATAATTTCTTTGTACTGTTTAACATTGTCATGTGTTATACGGTATGTATTTGCTCTGAATGCACCTTGAAATGTGACATGGTCACCTAACAATTCTTCTTCTTTTCTCCAAGGTTTGGAGATTTGCAGTAGAGCTATGTAAAAAAGCTCTCTACGCTCTGCAGATTCAAATGAATTTTTGACATTGTTAATTACACTTACAATTTAATACTGATCATTTGCCAGTTGTCTCATTTGATATAACATTCTTTTTGTAGGTACAGTTTTGGGCTATATTGTACAGGCACATGTTTTCCAAAGCAGTACTTCTGTTTCGATAGTATGTGTCAATGAGTTTTTTTTTTAAGATGCTTTGGCTGTTGGGATCTTCTGTGGCTAGAGGTTTGATTTCTTGTCTTTTTTTGAAGGCGTAGCAATAATTGTGTTAGTGGTGTTCACGCACTTGTACGTTTTTTATAAATTGTTTTAGTGGAGGGAGAGTATATGACTTGTCCTTCTTTTTATCTGCTCAATCTTTTCTTTGTTTTCTTTGGAGCTGACTTTTAGTAGGCATTGTTTTGCATCTGTTAGAGAAGTGTGTACATTAATGTTGCAGAAGGGTTATGTAGGTGTTATTTTACAGGGTTGAGTAAGGGTGGTGTATGGATCATTGTGTGGATTAATATTGGGTACTGATATGACAAAGAGTGGTGTTGGAGTCGTAATATAGATTAGAGTTGTGTAGTAGGATTTGGAAGACAAATGTATTGATAATGGGAGCTGTGGAGTACAACATTTGTGGAAGAAGTGATTAGACCTCTGGTGTAGCGGTATGAGGAAGAGAGATGTGCTGATAATGCAAAATAATGTGATTTCCGTAACGGCATAATGGAGCATGGAAGGCATTGGTGTTAGTTAAGTGAGGAGAGTGTTGAAAGTATAAACGCATAGGTAAACTCGGATGAGGAAAATGGGTTTTGGGAGTAATAATGTAGACTATAATTGTGTAGTACTCTGTGGAAGAGGAAGTATAGACACTGGGAAGTATGGAGTAAAACATTTGTAGAGAAAGTGGTTGTAGACATCTGGTGCAGTGCTATGATGAACAGTGATGTGGAGATAATTCAACTTAATGTGAGTTGAGGATTAGGGCGAAATAGAGCATGAATGGATTGTTGCTAGTGGAGGTACCTAATGGAGAGTGGTGTAAGAATAAAGATGTAGATTAATGTTGGGTATTGGGATGGTGAAGAAGGTTGTTGTGGTAGTAATATGAGGCAGAGAGATATATAGGTGATATGAGGTGTGGTAAAAAGGTTTGTAGAGTGAGAGGTTGTAGAACTGTAGATTGTAATTGGGAAGTGGTGTGTGGAAGAAGTATGTGTGGTTGATGGGGATTGTGTGATAATGTATTTGCAGTATTATGGGTTAGAGAGTGGTGGTTTCATTGAATACGGATGCATGCTGTGCTGTATCGAAAAAAAGAGTATGATTGCTGCAATGAAATACACAGTATATTTATGTTAGTATAATTGTTGTAGTATAATTGTTGTGACATATATTGTAGACATGTAAACCTTTTCATTCTTCTGTAAGTTTCTTTTGTTATTTTCTTCCTGTAAATGTAAAAGAAAGATAGTTGGCAAGTGTGAAAATGGTCTACTGTTATAGGTAGCAGGGCATGGTATTCCCTATCGAGGCATAAGTAATTTTAAAAGTACCATTAAAGTATGTGAAGGCTGCTGCAGTGAAGCATTTTTTGCAGCCTAGAAAGCAACTTGCAGTTGAAGTGAAGTTAAAGGTATCGGTGTGTAATATAGTGTAATAGGAAAGTCTGCTATAGTTTTGACAAGAAGGCAGGTCATTTCTTACCACAAGGTGTCATTATTTGTTGTACTGTAGGTTGATAATTTAGGTATTTTCAATTGTGGAATTGTTCCCTGATATTAGTTGCAGCACATGGCATTCACTATGGAAGCAGAGGGACTTTTAAAAGCAGTAATGCGCTACTGGGATGGATGCTGCAGTGATGCATGTTTTGTAGCATAGAAAACCACTTGCAGTTGAAGTGAAGCTAAAGGCAAAGTTGTGTAATATAAAGGTGTGCTATAGTTTTGACAGAGGGCAGGTGTTTTTGTAAAAGAAGGTGCTATTATTTGTTGTTCTGTATTTTGATAATGGAGGTACTTTTAATTGTAGAATTGGATAGTATCTAACATACAGAAGTACAAGCTCCAAATTGCAAAGCAAAGAAACAGGACCGGATAAGCACCTACAGATTGGAATGGGTCATGTTGGCAAATATGGAATTGTGGAGTGCTATTAGTAGTAGCACATGTGAGTCACCATGTACTGAGAAATACTTTTAAAAGCACAGATTAGGTATTTAGGTGCTGCAGTTACATTTGTTTTGCAGGTCAGAACATCCGTTATTCCACAAGTTATATTATAAAAAATGTGGTATAAAATATTACTTTTGAAAATTAAAGCACACCTGTAGTATGTATTTTTAGATGTAGCTTGTGGAATGAAGATCCTGTTGATTCTGAAAATAGTTTTAAATAAAAAAATTAAAAAAAAGAAATCTGCACATGTGTGCACAGTGGGTTGTGATAGAGGAGGCTTTGGATCACATCACAAATGCACTGTCAGAGTTGAAAGATACATCTCAACTTTTCAACTAAGGTGATAGGGTTAGATGTAGAGTTTCTGGATGGGATTGGTAGATGAGTGTGTGAATGGCACCAATCAGGCAGTTTTGCAGAGTTAAGGGTAAAAAGGGAAGCAGGGATGCCTTTTGCCCAGACGTCCGTGGATAGTTCCGACTGATCGCGGAAGGATCACACGTGCCATCCGTGCTTAGGCTATGGATATCGCGGAAGTATGCGGATGCCAAGATGCTCAAACAATCAAGCTTTCTCTTTGTGAAGAAGGAGTTGAATTGGAGGGGAGGGGAAGACCGAGTAGCAAGTGCTTTATTTCTTGTTTGAATTGCTGAAAGCATGGAGCTCAACAAGAAGATTTTCAGACTTTTTACAAAAATATTTATCAGTGCATTTTGGTTAAAGAAAATAACCTTGACACTAGATTTATAAATACATCACACATGAATACAATTGCACTGTTACGTAAGAACATTCACCATAAAATCATCAATAACAATGACAGTATTTCATATTTCCTCAATTGGAAAGGCTTCAAGAATAAAATAATACAAAACAGATAAAAGTGCAACCTAAAACAATTACAGCAGTCCACATTTCATCGGATGGGGCGATTGCGGTAAAACCAAAGACAAATATGAACACAGCACATGCACAATCCAGAGCAACCGAACGACAATTAATTATTTGTAGTCCTGTAGGAGTACTCATCATACCGCACCAGTCAAACATTTTACAGACTCCCTCCATACATAGGACCCGGCCCCTGTGACAAGAGAATTAGCTCCATATAACAAGGGCCAAAATTGGTCACCCTGTATACTTTCGAGATTTGATACAAAATTAGAGTATGCCCTGCTGCATACCTGCACAAGAATACCGCATTGAGTCAGAACGTGTCAGCTGTGTTCAATATGACTAGAGCACGGCCGGCTCTTCCTAGGTGACTCCAAACCAACCCCTGATGTATACATATGTTTGTAAAATGCTCAAACATAAGTATGTTCTCGCAGTTTTTGGTAGCAGTGTCTAGTTAGGTAGGAGCATGGACCATCAATTTTGAATGACTGTAGGGTGAATTCTATGTAGCGCCTTTTCGGGGCAAGTTTATTAAGGGAGATACTTCTATCCCACTACCCAGTTTCTGCTTCAATAGATTCAGGTAATCGGGTGTGTCTGTTAACAGTGAGAGCAGGAAACCTATTTTCTCAGAGTATGACTCCACCGTCTTCCTCAATGTGGCCAAAAAAAGATTTATAGAGGTGGCCCCCAGACCACGTGCTACCGAACTCAGTAGCTTACAGTCATCCAAGGCGCACAATCTCAGGGTGCAGTAAAGTTTACAATGCTTAAGGAGCCAGTGGGCACGGAGAGACTGAACCCCCAGCTCTAGTCTTAAGGCTTCAACTGGGGTGGCCTTAGAAACATTCATGATAGACCTTAATAACTTTCCCTATAGGGTCTCTAACCAGGCCAATTGTCCCACAGCTAAGAGCCCCAATCCATAAGTCAGTGCTGGAATTATACTGGTCTGGTATAGCCTAATCAAACCCTTGTTGTTCCCGCCTGAACTGGACCCAAAGTGGTTTATCAGGTGTAATCTCGTAATGGTGCGACAGCAAATGACTTCTCCTTAGAATGGCACTGGTGGGTCAGACCATATGGGAAAGCCCAGGTATGTGTAGCCCTCCACTACCTCTAACTTGGTACCATTAAATGACCACACATGTGGGGGCCGCCATTTGAGCCTGCTGCCCAGCACCGTAACCTTTGTCTTTGATGGATTTATTAGCATGTTATTTGTGCTAGAATATTCCCCTAAGGTGCTGATGGCTTGTTGGAACCCATTTTGCATGCAGTCCATTAGGAGGGTATCATCCGCACACTTTAGCCAGGGAATAGCAACAACCCAAGCTTAGGCGGGAACGTTCTGATGCCCTGCAAAGCGTGGTTTAGATCTGACGTGTAGATGTTGTAAAGTAATGGAACTGAGGCACACCCCTGTTTCAGGGCAATGTCAAACGCCCACGAGTAGTCCACAAAGCACCTCCAGCTTGGAGGCTATCATATCAGACAATAGGAGCTGCACGACACAGTTGTTGTGAAGGGTACTATAGCCCTTGCAGAACCCAGTTTGGCAGCGATGAAGACACCCAATGCCTCAGCCCAGGTGTTAAGTTGCTTCAACAGTAGGGTAGAAAAGATCTTGGCACAATAGTCCAACATAGCAAGGAGTCTGGAGTTGGAGGGGGCACCCAAGTTACTCCTCTTAAACACCATAATCAGGATGGACTCCCTCCAAATACTAGGAACGATTCCAGAAGATAGAATTCTTTGTAACCAATGAGCCAAGATCGAAGCCCATGTGGGCGGATTAGCCTTGAATACTGTGTTGGGGATTGAATCAGGGCCAACCTCCCACTACGACTTCAGTTTCTTAATAACTCCTCAATGTCATCGGCCTTTGAAATAATTTAATATTTGCCAGTTGGCAGACAGAGCCCCAGTCTCTGAGGAGGCAATTGGCTGATAATAGAACAAAGACCCAATATATGCCAACCAGGTAACCTCAGGAATGGGATTCCATTATTTTGAAGATTGGCCTTCAAAGAAGGCTCTAAGAAAGGACCAGAATTTGGCACTGTCATTGGGGTGCAATAGGTCGAACATATTGACCCACCTTGCACTTTGCAGTGAGCCGCCATGGTGGCATATCCTGTTTTTATACACTGTGGACAATGCTCGGAATTTATTTTCATGAGCTGTAGGATCAAGATCAACACATTTCTTGGTGACTATCACCTCCGCTCAGAAGAATCTTTTCCTCTGTTGTATTTTGGCATCAAGAGAGGGCAGTCCTACTCTAGCCCGCTGGGCCCCTGCTCGAATGAATTTGAGGTGATTAAAAAAGTGGCACAAGGTAGCCCACAGATTCCCCCCTCAACTATCAAACTGTTAGAAATCAAGTAACCCTCTGACTCGAGGAGCAGGTTCATCATAACAATTCCCCTCTCACAGCAATGCAGGCAATTGCCAGCATTGTTGGCCACCACACCAGGACAGACACGGCTGGAACCCCATTTGACACTCACAAAGGGCCAATCCCAGGCCAACAACAGGTCGTCACTCAGGTTCATCCGGGTGAACTTGATCGGACTCTGTACGTCACAAATTTCCTGACAAACAAAGGCATAGTCGATGCATGACCAAGATTTACAATTACATCAAGTATACCCAAACTCTTTGTGGGTGAGGAAGTAGTCAAGTCAACCATAAAGGATTCCACAGAAAGCTACCCTGCTTTTACAAACTTAGACTGTCAATGGCCACCATTTATGTACTATAAAACTGCAACATATTACTTACGCAGTGATATACCAAGTCAGATTGATTAAACATCCATCACAGATGACCAATATATAGAGATGTATGTTAAACATACCGCTCACTTTTGTTACTAACCTCACAGAAGCATTCTAGAGTAACACGTTTCTTCATATGTGTTTAATCAATCTGATTTGGTATATCATTGCGTAAGTGATAGGTTGCAGTTTTATAGTACATAAATAGTGGGCATTGACGATCTCAGTGTGTAAAAGCAGGGTAGCTTTCTGTGGAATCCTTTTTGGTTGACATTAAAATCCCCAGCATTAAGGGATCCCCCTGAGGGAACCGGAAATACCACTGGGAAAATAGTTCCATCACTCTTATCAGGACAACCCCCACATTTGACGTCCCCGGGGGTTTATAAAGGTTAATAATCAGAATAGGTTCTAAAAGAGCACAGCTTTAGTTAATATGGCTGCCAGGACCTCCACATCATTGCTGCTTACATAAAAAGAGGTTAGGTTTAAATTACATTTACAACCCACCCCTGCACTGTCCCCTCAAGCTTTTCTTAGCGGGCAGGCAGATTCCATTATAGCCATCCATTTGGAAATATTCCAAACAGCACGTCTCCTGTAGGAGAAATATATATCAAAAGAGCACAACAGTTTAAGGCTGTTTGTATTTGCCAAAAAGGAGCTGATCCCTCTAGATTTCCAAGAGGCCCAGTTTAAAGGCAGCATGTCCTATGGTGATCAAGGGTGACCTATAACATGGTCCCAACGGTTCTCTGTACACCAGGTAGCCCCGGGACCACAACTCATTGGTCCATCCCTTAGCTCACCACGGGCATGCAAATGTGTGGTACACCTTGACCAAACCGGGGGCGGGGGGCGGGAGGGCTGAGTATCAGGACCCATTGCATCAGGTGCTTGTCTACAGACTATCACTGAAATCCCGTTTTGTACAAATCCACTTGGTGAAGACTCATCAGGGCCGAGATCGCAGGGGTGGTGAAATCCAACATGGCCCAGTCAGTCACACTTTTGGCTTTTGGTAGTACAATCTTGTTGATATCCCTACTACGGGTGTTGCTGAGTGAGGAAATGCCATGGGAAAGATTCAAAAGAAAGCGCTGATTAATGAAAGGGCTAGAGTTTAGGGGGGGTAGTTCTTCCAGTTTTATTCCACTGCCATATAATGGTAGTTCAGCCCGATGCCCCACTGATCCCTGCTCGATGCTGGAGGAGCCTTTTGTGCGACCCCCATGTAGGCAGCCCGACAAAGAGCCTTTCACTCGCAAATCTTCCTGCTCACTGTGATGAACAAAGTCCCTGTCACTAGACAAGGGCGTGCCTTTATCGTTGAATTATGGGCTGGATGCACGGCCCCTGTACAGGAATTGAGGGGGGGCCACAACTGTGGTGGCTCTCTCCCCTGGGAATAACCATCTTTGTAACGGGTCCTGCAAGTCCACTTGTCTATTGGAGCCATCAGGAAGGGTGTTGGTAATCCTAGTCCAGACATGTGCCAGCAGCACAGAGAGGCCCCTGGTTGTTTTCTGTTTATGCTTCCTGCCATCAATAGGCGGCAGAGAAGCTGGGGAAAACACTGTAGTGTTGACTGCACCAGCCGGTAGTGTTGCAATGAAAATGGGGGAGTAAACGAGAACCCATCGACGTTGAGGCGGTGGCCTGGATGGGGCCTAGCAACTGGCCAGTGGCAGAAGCACCTACAGGGCCTTGGTCGAAAGCATCTTCTTCATCCTTTTCCCCTAAGGCTGGAGAATATAGACCAGAATGGCCCTCGTTAATCATGGCCAGCCAGCCCACCCACTGAGGCTGTGTAGTTAGATTGATTGTTAAACCTGAAGGTCCAGGCTAGGTGGAGCACATCTGAACATTCGTTGGAAGCAGAATTTTGTCACAAACAAGGACAGGATTTTCCAGCGGTACTGGTGCCTCATCCCCTGTGCAGGTAGTGGCTGGTAGTGTATGTAGGTGAGTAGTTAGTAGGGCCCTGATGGCAATTTGGTCCTTATGCATTGCAGAACACAGTTTTAACAGAACATCCAAGGTGACGCTCAAAGATACAAAGTTTGTCAAAAAAGAGCCTCCCAAGGCTTATTGGGAACCTTCACTGGGTTTGACCCATTGGTATGGCCCCTCGATCGGTACCAGATTCTGGGCCTCATTACACGGATGGCGGTAAGGGTTTACCAGTACCGGTAAGGGTTCCAGTGCCGGTAAACCCTTATCGCCTTACTACGAGGTCCCTTTGTGGGACCCTACCTTAACGGCTGGTTTTACCAGGACCCGCAAAGGGACCTTGGAGGTAATTACGGTACCGCAATTTGCTGTACTGTAATTACCCCCTTCCCCATTCCCATTGAGCCCTATGGGGGCAAAAATGGGAATGGGGAAGTGCCATGGTGAATGGGGAATTACCGCCCCCACACACCTTGGAATAGGGTGGTAACTCCGCCATTCACCATGGCAGACTCGGTAAAATACCGGCGGCAACCATGGCACTAATAGCACCATGGTTACCGCCGTCCATGTAATGAGGCCCTCTGTATCACAAGTGTCATCGCTGTCATCAGTGTATCTGCTGGATGAGAGAGAAGTTAACAGCAGCCTCCGATAATCTGGGGTAGCAGACAGCTGAGTTCCAATGATGTTGTTGCAGGCAGCAGGTGGGCTGGTTACCTTTTTATTATTGGTGGCCATACGAGTGATTTCCTGTGCAGTTTCATGAACATCTTCAATAGAGAGTTTTCATTGTCAATTAAGGTTGAACAAACATCCCCTGAGGCGGCTGAACCAGGGAAATCTGACCCTGGCCCATATTCCTCAATGTGAGGCACAGATTCAGCTTGTGGGCAGTACAGTTGAGGAGGCCAAAGAATGAGGATCCGGAATTGATCCGACCACCCCTTCTCGCACCTCCATGGTAGCACTAGTGCAGGGATCAACCCATGCGGGAATTAGGGGAATGGAAGACAGGCTGCCATGACCGATGATAGATTAGCCCCTGTTGCCCAAAATATCAGGTAATAAAATTAGTGTAGCGTGTGTGGTCATTGTCCACCACACCCCCACAGGATGAGATTGAGACAGTAGCACAGGACCCGGCAACACCCTGCAGGGCCAACTTCCCTGCCCTCGAACTTCCCAAACAGGATTTCCTGCCTCTGGTGGCCTTAATCACCTTGATTGCAATCGGCAGAGACAAGGACTAGTTCAGCATGTTAGAAGCAAAAATCGGTCAAAGTGTTACCGTGGGAGAACACCAGGAAGCTCGTCAGGTACCTGGCATCCAGGGCGGAGAAGCGCAGCCTCCGCTGCCCACAGCGAACCACAGCAAACCACTCTTGTCACCACTTTCCATGCTGCACTCTGCGCTGTGGGTGGATATAAATAGAGTCCTCAGTCAGCCTGGATGAAGCTCTGCCTCCATGCAGGAGCAACGGTGTAAGGACTGTAAAGCAGTGCAACATCACGGCAAACCACTCTTGCCACCACTCTCTGCACTGCGCTCTGCACTGTGAGTGGAAATAAATGGAGTCCTCAGTCAGCCAGGATGAAGCTCTGCTTACAGGCAGGAGCAACGGTGTAAAGACTGTAGAGCAGCGTAACACCACAGCAAATCACTCTTGCCACGACTCTCCACACTCTCTAGGATTATATGAGATAGATTATCAGGTTAATTGCTGCAGATATGGGCAGAACAGCTTGGCTTTGAAACATTAGAGGTGATATGGCATGGAGTTCAAGGCATGAAGTGGAGTCAACAATTACCCATGTGTGAAGAAAAGATGCTTTTGAAACATTCTGAAATAATTCAAGCATATTGTGGGGGCAATAGTTTAGGGTATGCAACTGATGTATCTTTGCAGTTTGCCATGAAAGATGAGTTCAAAATTCTGTTGAAACTTTTTCCACAATGTTTATTTTTTCATGAATTAGTCAGAGACAAGTGTGGAAAAGATCCAAGTTGTTTTGTCCACAAAGAGAAAAAGCAAGTCAGAATGTCAATAGTTGTATGTGCATTTCTGCGAGATTTTGTAATGTCATATTTTCAGAATGATAATATATGACATGATGATCTTTTCAAAATGATAATATATGACATTGAGTGAACATTTTCAGAAAAGTTAGAGTACATATAACAAGTGTTGCAAATGACAATTTTCTTTGCAATATTCGGAATTCAGTGAAACCGTTTTTGAGAAATAAATAAAACTGAAAGCAGAGTATGCAATGAAAAAATGTATTAGTACACATTGTTCGTATACATATTAAGATCATAGTCTTACACTAAGAAAACGGAAAGGCTCTTTTAAGCACCAACAATGAAGAGTACGAAAAGGAGTACATTTCATACAGCTTTGATGCTCTGTTTTTTTACTATTAGTTTGTGGACAAATTCTCCCATCTGCAGACATCAAGGGTGAAGAAACAGCAAGGGAGCTCATGGTACTTAGTGGTGTAATGTGAATACTAGGTGTAAAAGCCTTGAGTATGGCTTTAACGGCTTCTATTCATGTTACACTGTATTTTTAATAGATTGCATGGCAAAGCACAGGGGTGGAGCAGAACATTATTCCTGTCACCTTTCTTTCCTCTGTGCTATACAAATGCTCCAGTATTTGCACCAGCATGGATTTTAATGCCGATAGAAATGCTAGAGATTCTTATGGAGTCCACCTGCTTAATCCATCAATGTAAAGTAGATGTAGGCCACAAGGAATGCAATTTTTTAAAAATGTTCTATTTTTAGACTTTAAAAATTGGCTCCCCATGGAACCTATTTTATGTGGATTTTGTATAGTTTTTAAAATTATTTTCTGGTAGAGAGCAGGAGGGAACGAGGGAGTGTTGAGAAAATTAAGGTGGGGAAACATTTCATGCACCTTAACATCAGCCTCAAACGTGCTGCATAATTGCTCCTCCTGGCAGATGAGTACATCACAGTACACACATAAAACAGTTGTCCATTGCAGGTAGGGGACAACTGCCTCCTGTATGGCCTGTGATGCAGGAGGAAGAATCGTATACCCCACTGAGGTCGAAAGAGTGGTGACAGGAGTGGAAGATGAGACTGTGGTAGATTTGGTGCCTCAACATCCCATGAACGAAGCTGTATTTCTGAGGGCAGTCGGATGGAAAGTTTGGGTTTAGCAGTGCACAGAGGTGGTGCCAAAGTAGCACTGCCCCTTCTGGCCATTACTGAGTGTGGCTCCACACTCAGTGCAGTGCACATGGGCAGTTTGAGCCTTCGACACTCCCCCAAAAGTGGTAAAAAACATCCACACCCAGTACTCTCTCTGACCACCAGATGTAGAAGGTACCTTTTCCACTGCATCCTCATGCTCGACTTCCTCCTGAAGCTAATCTGCTACAATGCCCCTGTTCTCGCCTCTAAGTCCTTCAGGGGGTTGTGGTGGTGGAGGTGGTTGAGGTGGTGGCCCCTAATGGAGGTGGTGGCCCCTGAGGGGGTGGGATGGCCATGACTGATGCCGTTTTGAAGAAGTTTCAGCCCCCAGACTGCAACTCCCAAAGTTGGTCCTCTCAAGAGGTCTGCCAGATTGAGAATGGCTAAACAAAATGGGTGGGTCTCCTTGGAGGAACCGCCCATGCCCTTTCATCCTGCCTGTGGTCTTTGAAGGCCAAATAAGGCTGTTAAAAGTTGTACAAAGTTCATAGAACAACAAAGAATGCTAGTAGCAGTTGGGGAAGAGTAATGTTTCAACTAGATAGTGGGTAGTGAGGACGCAAATTCAATTTCGAGATGTCGGCCAAGCACGAATATCGACCGTCGATCACACTGCATGGGCGTGGTCACATCAAGAAGTTCATGGCTGTCCGTGGCCATGTCAGAGAATTTTTGCGAACATTAGCACACCCGAGTGTCATCACACGGGTGGGCTGGGATGACTGCAGCTGGGCCCTGATGTTCACAAACTAATTAAAAGTGTGTCATGTCAATGCAGACACATTTGACCACGCTGCAACATTTAAGAACTAATTAAAATTGCATCACTGTTACTGTGGACGTGACTGTCCATTCGCGAACTTCAGCACACTGTGTGATGTTACTGTAATGTGAGGTTGTGGACCCAAACTTGTATCTAGTTCTCAGACTTCAAACTGGCGTTTAAAAAAACCAAACAAATATTAGATGATATTTACATTAATATTTGTTATGACAGGGAGGGAGAATCACTATGGGTAACAAAAATAGTGGAATTTGGAGGTGGTATATGTCTATGATTGGGTGAATTAAGGTTATAAATCTCATCCAAATGTTGATCCCTAATATTTTCTTGGAATGATTGAAGTGATTGATGGGGAAAGGGTCGCGGGTAGGGCAATAAAATCAATATTTCGAATGACATGATGTTTTACATATGCTGATAGTTCAGTAATTTGATTTGCTACTTTAGTAATTTGTGCACATCATTTCTTCATCTGACTTTCAATGTTATCCAATCTATTTCCAAAATTTTCGGCTTTCTTTTCTTCATGATTAGTTTGTTGTTTTTCTTCTTCTACAATGTGAAGTATACGAGTTATAGAGATATGTAATAGATAGAGTTTAAAAGTGTATTCATACATAACAGAATTGGACTGTTTTGTAAAATATATGAAATAATTTACCATTAGTAAGTTATCCCTATATTATGTCTTTTTTGAGAAATATAACTCTAGCCATTCTGGAGTGCTTGCCCTTTTTCTTATATTATATATGTTTATATTTAGTTATATAACATTTCCACACACTTATTACAATTACATACTGCATGTTTATAAATCAAATGCAAAGGTACTCTTTACTTACTGAACGTTTGAAGCGTTTGAAATGATGTTCGGCACTGTAACAAATGTTGTGCTTTAGTGCCTATCAGGTGTGGAAGTGAAATGTTTACGCAGGGTGTACAGTTTTCTCCAATATTTGGTACACTCCATACTATTGTGTTATTATTTTAAAATCAGTACTTAATTTTCCAAATTGATAAGGTTACAAGGATTTAAAACATGGTTGTATTGTTTGTTTATATTGTTGCTCTAAGTATAATTTTTCTACTAAAACAAAAAAGATTGTGATTGTGGGTTATATTGATGCCACCTGTTCCCAGGTAGGTCTGTGGACTAGCAATACTGTCTGTAGATGTAATAGCTATTATGTGGCAGGTGAGAATGATTTTTAAGTGGAAAATATTTGAAGGTGAATTATGCGGCAGATGGTAAATTAGGTTGTACTAGCAAACACGTGTGTAATTCAGTGAAACAACTTTATGAAAGGGAAGTTACGTTTGCAAGGTAAAATCAAAAAATGTGGCATTAATGGTAAGCTATGCAACCATAACTAGTGCCAGCGCCATGCACTGCTAAAACGAATACCCAGGGCATCAAAGATGACATCACAAATGGCATCATCAATGACATCACTGATGACTTCTCATATCCCTGGCAAGTTCTTTTTGTTCAGTGATAGTATGAATTTTAAGCAGAGTACGTAATCCGGTCATTCTGCATTGAAAACATGATACTCATGATATTCCACATCTAGCAAATCCCTAAACTTTAACACCAGCATTATGGTAATAGCAGAAAAAGAGAAATGACTGTGACACTGTACTAATAAATGGCGCTAAGAGCGGATCTGTCCCCATAATGACGGACTACCGGGACCAGTAGTACCAGCACAGGAAACAGCGTCATCGCAGAAACTGGAAGATGACCGGTGGCCATTTAGGAAAACACAATCCAATTCAAATCAGGCATTTCCTGCTGCCATAACACCCCGTAACACCACCAGGATGTCTGGAAGCAACACAAGTAGGCTGCCTGAAGTCCAGCACCAGAAGCCCTTCTTTTTGGGGGCAGAATTGACTGCCCTCACCGACCATATCGCGGACAATGCTGAGACACTATTTAGCCGGGACAACCGCTGCACCAGCCAATGCCGCAAGTCAGCCATATGACTGGAGGAGGCAAATAAATTCACAGTGGTCGTGTCCATCCCCAGAACCCTGAAAGACTGCCGCAAGAGGTAGGATGACTTGCGGGTGTTCAACCTGCTGGCAGCCCACCGCTGTGAGACAATGGCAACATGCGGCGGGACAATCTCCCCCATCAAACTCATGCCATTTGGAAGAGCGATGCAGCTCAATAATTCATTTGGAGGGCATTGAGGGTGTTGTAGGTGCAGAGGCCAGAGCAGGAACCCAAGGGGATGGCAGTGAGTACAACAAGCATCAGCAGAATGCCCAGCACCACATGAATAGTGCACATGCAACAAATATGAGAAATGTGCCCAAGCAAAGGGGTAGTAGATGTGACATCAACATCTGCCAGACCGATAACAGAGCGAGAAGAGCGCTCGCTTTGACATCTGGGCAGAGCCTGCTGACGCAGGTACAAATCCCGGCAGGGCCAAACTCAGCCTTTCATCCTTCTGAGATCGATAAATGAGCACCACACACCATGGGTAATAATAAGCAGCGCTCAGATACCTGAGGTTTCCTAGCGCTATATAAATGCTAAATTATTATTATCTAAAGTCCCTGTGGAGACATAGATGGCTAATGTAAGCCATGCAATAGCATTGTACACAACAAGCATCCATCCACATGAGCACTTGTCATGTGCACCATGGCATGACTGGACAGTTAGTACAACACCAATGCACATACAACAACAAGCCACTATGCCATGAGTCCAACCAAAAAGGACTGACACCAGGCATGCATGCATGCATGTACACACGCATCAGCACACAATCCACCCCCCCCATATCTTGACCAGGCCAGGAAACATGCAATGTACAACTAGCATAATGCAAGTCCATCGATGTCACACACAGGCATTTAACCACTTTGTCTTCTCACCGTAACAGGCTCATCCACTGATAGTGACATAGCTGGTCTGTCCGCAGGATGCACGAGACCCAGGTGGGCTGCCCAACAGCCCACACAAACCACATCCATGCCTAGGCGCGCTCCACAGGCCCAGCCAGATGCCCAGGAACAGCAGCCTGCTCCTCAAGGCCAGCCATATGCCCAGGAAAAGCATCCAGCTCCTCAAGGCCAGCCATCCACCCAGAAACAGCATCCAGCTCATCAAGGCCAACCAGCTGCCAAGGAACAGCAGCCCGCTCCTCAAAGCCAGCCAGCTGCCCAGGAACAGCAGCCTGCTCCTCAAGGCCAGCCATATGCCCAGGAACAGGAGCCAGCTCCTCAAGGTCAGCCAGCCGCCCAGGAACAGCAGCAGGCTCGACAGGCCCAGGCAGTGGCACACCCTTGGTGCCCATTAAGAGCGCACATCACCCATTAGGCCCCCATATACCACGGCACCACCTCTGATGAGGCTCAGGAAGCAGATATAGGGCAAGATACTGATGACACACCACACTGCACCACCTATCACTCCCCCACCTTCAGTCCCTCCACCCTCCACAGCCAACCACAACCACCAATGTGTCCATCCTAGGAATGGACGAGCATATTCGTCAGATGGAAGCCCCCCATAACAAGATGGCCAAAATCTAATGCTAGCACCTGACCGGGACCTGGCTAACACGGGAGGGAATACAGGCAACTGGCCGGCGCTATGCCGATGCCAAACTGCTACTTCCCTCATACTCCTTGCTCAGAGGGTCAGTGAGTGGAATGAGGGGGTGTCAGCTCTTGCGGAGTTAGTGGCACTCTCCCTCTGTTCAAACTAGGAAGGCATGGGTGCTCAGGGCTCAGACCCCACATCCATCAAAGCCACCCCTGCAAGCTCAGTGCAGAGCAGCCCTAGGCCCCACACACAAAGACATATGGGTACACCTGCCTGTGGCAAGGGTCACTGCATGAAAAGGCACATAGAGTGAGACTGTGGACTTGGACATGTGACACTTCATTGTTATGGTGTGCGGGGAGGGAGTGGTGGGTCTGTGGGGAGGGGTTTGATCTATAAATTGTAGAATTGTTCAATACAGATATTTTGTCACTTGCAACAAAGAGTGGACAGTCGTTATTTAGGTGTATGAATTTTATTGAGTGAGCACATCGAATACAGTGACATATCTTGGGTGGGTTGTGCACAGTGAGGGGGTCTCAGGAAATTGTCTATGATTTCTTGTCCGCCAATACGCCCATCCCTGGCATCAATGTGCACCTACCTCTTTTACCCTACCAACTCTGAATCCTAGAGAAAAGAGACCGATACTCTCAGTTAAATTCAGAATCGTAAGCAGTGAGTGGTCTACTAGAGCTCACGTGCCTGCAACATTGATACGTTTTGGAATTATATTCCCTTAGGAGTGCACTAAGGGTTGGCAGGTAGCAATACATGCCTCTCTCTCCAGTTCTCTTACCAGTCCCGAGTGGCCCCGTGACATTCGCCCTGGTGCACCTGAAATCCTAATTATACCACCAATAAACAACATACGGATAATTCCGCTATTTGTAAATAATAGAAATGCACAAGTAACCCATAGTAGTGCCTCCTCCTCCTTTCCTCACAACTGTTGCTTTATCGGCCACGATTTCTGGGAGAGCACACATATTTATACATTTAACGATTTACTATAATAGAATGTCCTTTAACAAAATTGAACAAAGTACAGACAAAAGAGCTGAAACACTGGGCTTCAGCGACGAAGAAGCAAAACGCATTTTAGCATTAATCAAATTAATGAGTGACGACTTGACAACATCTGAGAAACCAGAGGCACTTATCAGACAACTAGAGTGGAAAATAAGACGTGAAATCAATCTGAAACTACATGCTTCCACCTTAGCACGATATTATAAGGCACAAAGAATACCTCATGGCCTTAGAGTCAACTTGGAACCGACCCTTTGTAAGGAAAACCCTGCATTCGTCAAACGATGGCGCCAGATTTAGAATAAATGTTCACTGGACCTCATACTTCCCCTTGTTTGAAGAACTGGCACAGAATCTGAAAACACTAAGTGAAGACGTGGATATACTCAAAAACTCACTAAGCAAGTGCTATACGGAGGACCAACTTAAAGAAGTGTTGGACGACACCAACCTGAAACTACAGAAATACAAACAGGAATTGGAAACTAAGAAGATACGCAAATTTCGCAGAGATACACTGGATTATAAAATGGATATAGTGTACACATGGCAGGAGGACTATGGAAAACGTCCCCACAAGCCATATCAGGGACAGACACCGAAACCAGCCACACCACAAGCCGAAACTACCACCTCAAATGAATCCAGTACAGAAATGGATCCGACAGTAATACCAGAAACTTCTCAACCTTCTACCCAACAGGAAGAGGCACCATCAACGGAGGAGACGCCTTTTTTAGAAAAAGGCCAACAAGACGTGGACAGAATAAAAAACGCGCAAAATAAGAAGGCTTAGAAAAATATGAGCTAGTGATCAATATCTCGTCACATACCCTGACCAATTTGGAACTCTGAGTACTCCACAAAGGCCTATCCTTTGTCCCCCAGAGCAATAGTACATTATTGAAAGAGAAAATAGACTTCTTTAGACTGTTGAGGAAAATGAAATTAAAAATATTTTTTGATGACCTTGAAGAAGATCAAGACCCCAACGAGACATCAGAGTTCCTTGAGCTTAAGCCAAAAAGCAATTTCTATCCCCAAGTACAGAACCATGTGCTCTCTACTTTTGAGAAAATGATACTCCAAGACCTCAAAAAGCTTGAATACAAACAGAGTGGCTATGGGAACTTCTCGAAATGGGAAAAACAGACCCTTAAAAATTTACTGGACAACCAGTTGATAATCTTTAAACCCGCCGATAAGGGAGGCACACTTGTCCTAATTGGCAAGAGCGATTACCTGGAGGAAATTGAGAGACAACTAGCGGATACAGGAACGTATATCGAAATCAACTCCGACCCTACCAACCAGGTTATGACACTAATAGAAGAAACCCTCGAGGAAGCTGAAGAAATGGGCAAGATTTCGGAGAAAACTCATAAGTTTCTTAACAACAAACATCCGATTATGCCAGTACTATATATACTGCCCAAAATCCACAAAAGATTATTAAAACCACCAGGTCGACCAATCATTGCAGCTACAAACAGCATTCTGGAACCCCTAGCTCAGTATTTGGATCGGATACTGCAACCGTTGATCCAGAATACAGAAACGTATCTAAAGGATACAACACATTTCTTACAAAAATTACGAGATGTAGAATTTATGGAAGGCCGTGACATCCTCTTCACCATGGATGTTACATCCCTCTACACGAATATCACCCACGAAACTGGACTAGAGGCGGTGGAGTGGATTCTCCTGAGAACAGCAGATTGTAAGGCAGACCGAATATTTGTACTGACTTTATTAAAATTGGTTCTTATGAACAATGTTTTCAAATTTGGAGAACGCTACTTCTTATAGGTATCAGGAACTAGCATGGGAGCAGGTATGGCACCATGCTACGCCAATATATTCATGTTCTACCTAGAATATGAAAATGTCTTAACCCCCCCGAGATGGTCCCAACACCTATCACCCTACACACGTTACATTGATGATATCTTTGGAATTTGGACTGGTCCAGTGGACGAATTGGAACCATTTTTTTCAATGATGAACCTGATGAATCCTAGAATTAAATTTACAACAGTTACCAGTCCTTCCAGAATACACTTCCTGGACGTTGAAATTTACGTGAAAGAAGGAAAGCTAGAAACACAGATTTTCACAAAGGAGACGGACAGAAACAGCCTACTACTAGCGACAAACTTTCATCCTCAAAGAACGCTGGATAGCCTACCCTTGAGCCAATTTTTAAGATACTGGTGAAACATCTCGGAAATGTCAGAGTTCACCAGACAATCTTCAAATTTACAAATGAAGTTTATCCAATAGAGGATATGACAGAAATCTAATTTCTGAAATCCAGGACAAAGTCAACTTGATTCAAAGGGATACCCTGCTTACTCCCAAAACCAACCAAGATCAACAGAAACTGGTATATGTCACGACATACTCCACTCAGAGCAAGAGAATCAAAAGGATTTTCCAGAAACATTGGCCGCTGCTGCAAATGGATCCAAAACTGCTACAACTCTTTCCAGAAGTTCCCACATTCGCCTACAGGAACAACAAATCCTTACGTAACAGCTTGGTCAAAGCAGATTTAACCACCATGGGAACTGAGAAAACGACATTCAAGGGCACTATCCATTGTCACAATTGCCAACACTGTGGCAACATGTTAAAAGGCAATACCATCAGCCACCCATACACAGGAAAACCTATCCCCCTGAAACACTCATGCACATGTGATGCAGTAAACGTCATTTATGGACTTAAGTGTCCGTGTGGCCTATTCTATGTAGGCATGACCACGCGGAAAGCGAAAACCAGATGGTCGGAGCACAAATCCAACATTAGAACTAAAAATCAAAAATCTCCCGTTGCAATACATTTCCTACAAGCTAGACATTCGGTAGCTCAAATGAAATGTGTAATACTTGAACATGTAATTCTAGGCCCTAGAGGCGGTGACATCTCAAGAACTCTCCATCAGAGGGAGATAGTATGGATTGACACCCTTGACTGCCTTAGTCCCAGAGGCATGAACGTAGAGTTCGATTTAATGTGTTATGTTTGAATTTATGTACATGCACAACTAGGGCTATATAAGGAAATGTGTAAATTTGTTTTCTCGGTCGAACAGACGCAGACTTTTAGAACACCTCTATGTACAATACCAATTGTCTAAAGCACATTTTCCAAATATCTTGTATCTTGAGACACTGGATTATATGAAAAAGCGGAATTGGACCTAACAAAAAACCGAGTGTACAAGATATGTCTCTCTCTGATCCACATCTTAGCACCTGACATGGGAAGTGACAACACTGTTATAAATTTGCACCATTAGCCTGAAATCATATGTTGTAAAACTTACGCATATGTTTTAAAAATGCTTTACTGCGAATTGTAATGCACTATCCTTGTTTAGGAACATGAAAGTGTGGCATACTGGTTGCATGCATAGAATGTGAGCCATCTAACTGGCAGAGATTAACTCATTTAGGCACTAAATAACAGATCGTTCTTGCAGTATAGATGGAGGAGCTAGAGCTGGTGGACTTTACAATATAGTGAAATACAAAGAAAACCGTGCAGTAGGTAACATTAAAGCTAACTGATCATGACAAATCTGTGCAGAAACCTCTCAAACGTTAGTTTTTTTGCCCACATCATGGAGCCAATGGGGACCCAAGCAGATCAGTGATCTGCGCTAGTCCCCACTCGTTCATGATGGGCAACTACTATACACTTCCTCATTAGGAATTTTCGTAACCCCCCTGCTTGTAAGCCAACTAGATCCATTTATACACATGACCACCTTACTTGTATTAGACACGACAGGTCACCGGCCATGACATTGGCCAGCCATCTAAGCTCCCGTATAGTCCTCTCCTGAGGCTACGGAAGAAACACATACACGCATGCGCGAGGATACAGTGGTCCAGCACCTTACTGCGATGGGTCACGGAGTACTTGACACAGTATTGGCTGCACAGAGCACACCCGCGCATGCGCGACAAGAACTCAATCAGTCCACACACGTACACACACGCGATTGAGCAGCGGTCTAGCCCGCTCACGCGCCAACGTGCAAACGTAGTGTAGAGATCAGCCTAATGCGCATGCGCTAGGAATAAGCGCTCCAGCCCGCTGACGGACATGCCCACTAACCCCCTTGGTAACACATAAAACAGTAACCAGGAAGAACGCTAGGGACCGGAGTACCGCACTCGATGCCCCGCGGACCACAGGACTTCAGAAGAGACACGCATGCCGTACATGAAGGTGAGAGATAGGTCTTATATGAACCTATTAGATAAAACTTCTTTTGATTATGAACCACTTCACCGTACAAACTCCGGGCAAGACTTAAGGGGCAAGACTGAATTTAGTCTGGCCAGTACCTCACAGCCAGATTATTTATCTGCATGATACAGCGAGGCTTAGAGCAAATATCACAAACCTAATGGGCAGAATCTTGTGCCCTTGAAACATCACACTCCTTTAATCTCTGAAATTTTAAGAGGCCAGACTGGTTTAGAACCTGGCCAGTAGACTACAGCCAGACTACTCGCCTGACTTACACTTTACAGCCAGATCTACAACATGGGGGAAAGATACTCCCCGTTTTTTACCTTACAAAATGTGACGGTTTATCCTACATAGCTACTAACACATTCCAGTGACCCACACACTAAGTACACCACCTTTTCTTCCTGTTTCTTATAGAGACTATTTTGAAGAAAAAACCCATGAAGCACGAGTGTCCTTAAACAGAACATATTAGGTGTAACTACACCTACCTACAAGAGGTTGTCCAAGCATCAGGAAGCAAGGTGCCTGTGGCATTAGAAAAAGGTGCGTTAAGAGTAAAACGTTTTTTACTGTCCGAAATGCATTTTTACAAACCACAACCCTTTGTTGTTAAGTTGTATTATCTTGAACAAGTGCTAAAATACCTATAGCGTAATACTATCTATATGTTTTTCCTATAGGGATTGAATCCATGAACATATGTAATATTGTAAGAAGTAGTATCATTTAGCCATGAAGATGGACTGTCAGAAAAATCTGAAACGCGTTGGCAACACATTGATAAATCTTGATACTATTTTGTTTTGGTGAGTTTAACCAGGAAAATTATTTGACTCCATTGTTTGTTGTTACCCCACAATCACTTTCTGTTGTTACCCAAAAGGGGACTTTGTGAATTTATGTATGCAAACATAACGAATCTTATGGTTTAGAGTATATCTATGAATAAGGTTTCGTAAACTGTACAAATTATAGATTTTGACAGGTTCTGAAAGAAAGAAAATAATGCTTTGGTTTGATTAAAAATAACCCTTGATGGGTCTTTTTACTTTTCCTAAAGTTGTATTGTCTTACATCAATGAATTAATAGACACACTATAAAACTATGTGAAGTGAATTGAAAAAGGAAGACATAACTGTTTGGCAACTCTATTTGTTAGCAGGGATCACATACCTACCTATCTCTTTTACCCTACCAACTCTGAATCCTAGAGAAAAGAGACCGATACTCTCAGTTAAATTCAGAATCGCAAGCAGTGAGTGGTCTACTAGAGCTCACGTGCCTGCAACATTGATACGTTTTGGAATTATATTCCCTTAGGAGTGCACTAAGGGTTGGCAGGTAGCAATACATGCCTCTCTCTCTCCAGTCAATGTGCACATGCCTGTGCCTGTCTGGTGCTGCGTCACCATCATCACGATTATCATCATCATCTCCACCCTCTGGTGTGGCATGTCCAGGTCTGGGGGCAGGGGTATTTTTCATCTAATGCAGAGATTATGCAACATTGCACAGGCCAGGACTATCTGCCCCACCTTCCCTAGACTGTACTTAAGTGCACCCCCTGACCGGTGTGGGCATCTGAAACATGCCTTTAAGATTTCAAACATCTGCTCAATGGTTGCCCTTGTTTGCATATGGGCATTATTGTATGCCATGACCTCTGGCAATGGTGTATCCCTCAGTGGGGCCATTAGCCACGGCAGTAGTGGATATCCAGAATCACCTCCAGGGGGGAAAGGGGGCACAAAGTGAACCATGGCATGTGATTGGCAGGACTCAAGTTCTATACCATAATTCTTCATGCATCCCGGACCATGGTAAGTATGTGAATCATGCGCTGTGAGGCACCCTGTGATGGCAAATGTGTGTCATCTGTACCGAGATGTGTTGTACTGTCTGGGGTAGAGTGGTGTGGGTGGGACTAGGCCCTGCATGCATATTCCCATGGGGTGGGGTGGTAATCGCCATGCCAGCGCCCCAACAGTGTCTGCACACACCACATGACACCTGCACTGCGGTCTGGACATACACTGCCATGCATTGGTGCACCATGAGGACTGACATGAACAGTAGGCACAGTATACACATTACTTCTTTATCATCACAGTAGCTGGCAACAGCACTTCATAGGCATGTTGTCCAGCTCCCATTCTATCCCACTGATTTTGACTTACACACTGTGCTTGTCAGATAGCAGTCACAATTGTGCACCAACATTCACAAAAGTGGCAATGGTGCACTGCATTGGGCACTTTGATGTTTGCATTGAATGGCAGGTGGTGCACAGCAGTGGTGTCCTGTGATTGAGTGTTCTACACAGTCAGTGCATGCATGCACCTTTCAAGTACATGCCCTCATTGGCCTGGGTGTGACAGTGCACTGCAGATATTGATTTGTTCGAGTTGCAGTGTTGTATTCTGGTACCTTTAGTGTGTTGCCTGTTTACTTCCTCAGGGTTCATGTATGTACTTGCCACTGACTGACATGACAACAGTCCAGTGATACACCCGTGCTTCGTGGATTGACCTTTGGCCATGCACTGGTTGTACCCACCGATGCATGGAGATTGTGGGACATGCATTTGTGTAATACCCCCCTTTTTGGCTTGTGACCCATGCAGCAATGTGTGTGTACTTGTCCATGTACTCACCCAACATCCCGGTCCTTTGTCTGCTGTGCCGTGCCATGTATGCTGGCAGGGTGCTGTTCCGCAGAACCATGGATTTGTGGGTTGACCCTGGGACCTGGACGCAGCACTGCTTGGTGGTGAGGTCGGCATCACAGGTCATCTGTAAATTGAGGGAATGGTACTGCTGGCGGTTCCTGTACCCCTCCTCTGTAGTGTGTGTGGGCACCAGCTTAACATTTTTGCAGTCCAATGCACCAAGCACTTTTGGCACGCCTGCAAGCACATAGAAGTGGGCCTTGTTGGCATTCAACTATGCCAATTTCGTTGGGAGGGTGATGTGCTGGCCGAAAAGGTGCAGGAGGATCTCCAGTATCTGCACCAGCACTCTGGAAAAGGTGAGCTGTGATATGCCATGCACCTGGCCCACAGAGTGCTGGATTGTGCCTGTGGCTAGGAAGTGCATGACCAACACCAGTTTCCCCATCGGTGGTATGGCTGTCCGGATGCCAATCCTGCTCCCTATGTCGCCCTGGATTAGGGTCAGTATTTTTTTTATTGTCTTCCTGTTTAGACTGTAGAGGGTATGTATATGCTCATCTGTCTGGGCCTGGGGTGTGGCCCTTGTGCTGGGTTTTAATGCTTGTCTTTGCCTCGCCACTTGAATGCCAGTCAGCATCAATAAGTACATTTTGTGATACATGGAATGGTGGATTAGATGCCTACCGATCAATCTTCATATGTTAATATTAACACTTTAAACAGGACCCTTGTACGGACTTTACATTATGATTGTTACAGAGTAGTAATTTCATATGTGATATCTTTAGTGATGTGATCTTTGATTTCCTGGGTGCTAGTCTTAGCAGTGCATGGTGGTGGCGCTAGTTATGGCTGCATAGCTTACCATAACTGGAAACATTTCTTTGGTTTATCTATTTTACCTTGCAACCATAACGTCCCATAACGTCCCTTTAACAAATGTTTTTCACTGATTTTCATAGGTTTTTGTTAGTGCAACTTAACCATACCCTTTAATTATGTTTTTTCATTGAAGAACAAAAACAAAAAAATATATATGTGCGGTAGTTCATTTAAGCCGAGTCACACATTCCACATCCCACAATTCCACCTGGTAGCCATTTAGCCATTGTTGGAAATGTACCTCCAGTTCTGAGCCACATTAGCAAGGTATTGTGAGTATGCAAATTAGCACAATGCAAACCTTTTTCTCCAGGAAATTGTCTTTGTCTTAGAGTGCAGTGCTAATTTATACATTGTGTAATCAACCAAAACAGACATTTTGCAAGGCTGTCATGACAACTTCATACCTGGCTTCACCCTTATTAGAGATCATCGGTCTAATGCAGTCCTGGCAGTCTTGTGGTTAGAGCATTGTTTTGGTATTTGTATATAGATATATATATATATATATATATATATATATATATTTCAATATTTGTACAATAGAGTTAAGGTTCATTAAAATATATATTTTGTTAAAATCAAATATCATGATGCATTTAGCTCAGGATAATTTTCTTTTGCAATATTTTGTTTTTTTCTCTATAATGCTTTATAGTGAAAGTAATGCAATGTGTTGTGTTAATATTTGTTTTTAAAACAAATGTTAAACTGTATTTATTTATGTTTTTAATGTGTATTACATGTGTGCTGCATTTGTTAGTATTTTCAGTTTGCATTATTTACTAAATTTAATTTAGTACACATGTTACATGTTTTTATTTTTAAGCACAGTGTAAGGACTATACATGTTGTGTATGTATGTTATTTGGACAAGTACATGCTACTAAACCTTTACGGTATATGATATTTTAATATGTTTTTAGTTGTTTAGTGTATGTTTTCTTTTTATAATGGTATGCTTATTGTTTAGTAAATTATATGTATTTACAATGATGACTTGTAGCTTGTTAACTGATATTGTTGTGTATGTAAAATGTTGACACTCAATTTTATATATTGTATTATTGTAGATGTAATTTTTTTAAAAAATTGTGTTTATTTGTTTTATTGCAATTTTTTGCAGGAATTATACTTGTGCATATTATATTTCATGTTTGTGATTATGTAAGAATTCTGTATAAAAAATGTATTACGTTCTTTTTTCGTATGTAAACTGAAGTAAGATGTAAACTGTGTAATATATTAACTTTGAAACTTATAATTCTCTTGGTACAGTTTGTATGAAAAGTGTACATTTACTCAATGTCCTTAAAAATGACATCAAACTTAAATTTAGCTCTCACTTGCCTTAGAGTTCAATTTTTAGGAGATGTACATTTTGTAATATACACACTGTAAAACTCATATGCTATGCATACATGTTTGCAGCACATGCTATAGGTGCCGGTGTGGTAGGAGCATGTGTTGTAAGTGTGTGTCATACGACCATGTGTTGTAGGAGCGCATACTGTATGAGTGCAGGTCGTAGTTGTAGGAGCATGTATGGAGTGTGAAGTGAGAGCACCTGTAATAGCTATGTGTCATAGGAGCATGTGTTGTAGGAGCACATGTTGTAGGAGTGTGTGTCATAAGAGTGTGTGCAGTAAGTGTGTGTGTGCATGTGTCGTAGGTTCTAGTAGATGTTTGTGTGTGTGCTAGGTGCACATGTCATAGGAACATGTAGCATAACAGTGTGTGTTGTAAGAGCATGTGTCATAGAACTACGGGTTGTAGGAGTATGTTATTAGAGTATGTGTCATAAGAGATTGTGGTGAGAGTCATATTCTGCTTGTGCATTGTATGCCCTATATATCTTAAAGAGCATATTAAAGTTAACTTTAATGTGTATTTTTATTATGTATGAGGCATATATAACTTTTCCATTTATTACTTGTATGCAATTAACAGCTCCTGAAAACCTACATCAAAGTAAGCCATGACATTCCTGTCAGTTTTCAAAAGATGTAAATTGATAATCAACAAACTGTGAAAATCACACAACCCTTGCACATTTCGTATGAAAATGCACATTTGTTACATCCCCTGAAAAGTAACGGTAAAATCAGCCCTTAATGATGTTAGTTTTCAGATGTAAACTACATAATGTACCAACTATAAAACTCACAATTCTCTTGGTACAGTTTGTGTGAAAAGTATACATTTATTCCATCCTCTGAAAAGTAACATCAAAATCCACCCTGCCTGATGTTAGTTTTTAGATTTAACTGAGTAGTGTATGAACTGTGAAAGTCATAGTTCTCTTGGTACAGTTTATGTGAAAAGTATACATTTATTCCATCACCTTAGAACTGACATCAAAGTCAGCTGTGACTTGCCTTTCATGTGATTATTTTTATGTTACTTGTGCAATGTATGAACTGTAAAACTCATACACTCTGTGCACAGTGCATATGGAATATGCACATTCTTTCTGCGCAAGTGTCATACATAGATACATTTCAAACATTAATACCTCAAAATTAGCAGAAAATGTTTTCACATTTCTTTTTCATTGCTCCATCTATAGATGAAATCTGGACACCTGTAAAAAACTGAAAATTTAAGTACCCAGTTTTGAGATATTTTGGGCAAAATAATAATTTTTTCCTATGGGATAACCCATGTTGAAAGCTGTTGAAAACAAGATCAAAGTAAACATTTTTAAAACTATAAAGCCGACAATCTACAAATCTGAAATTATGCATGCACAGGCAGCTGCCTCAAAATCTTACTGTGGATGATTTTCTGAATTTTCCATGCAAGCATTCGAAAGTTGTAGAGAAAAATATTTTTCTGAAATGCCATTGAGACTTCATTTTAAGATTTACTATGCCTTGCAATATTGCGATATGTTAAACCTACATTGCTTGTGAATAATATTATTTTATTTCATTAAATATATTAAATGAAATTGTTCCTATTTGTCGGTGTTGAATACCTTATCTATTTCTGTGGCTTAACACATTTTTGGCCTAGTTAGTAAGAGGAACATGCACTGGGAGACGCCTTACACTGCATCAAGCCAAATGAAACAATGAACCCATTACTGTGGTTCAAACATTTGTTATATACTCAGTGTTACTCTCTAATGAGGGACATCTGACAACAGAAGCACCATCTTCTCATACTGCTCACTTTACATATTTAAACCCAAAGCCAGGATCATATGAGTAGTGGAACCAGATGAAAGTAGTGCTCCATCTACTGCTCTAACCTGTTAAACCTGAGTCTTACCTTCTATGTGAATACTCATATTCTATGCAAAACCCTAGTGCATAAAATGTCCTGTGTCCCCTGAATGAAACATGAGTGGTCGCCAGAAATTAAATTCCACGAGTATATATTTAGGGTAATATGTGGGCTGTGGTCTTCATAGTTTGGCCTCCTGTTGTGTCTATCTGAAGGCAACTGAGCCCTTGTTTGAAATTACTCACTAATCATCCCCACAGAGCATGAACACATGTCCCACATACTATGTATGCTGACAGGCACTGCGTCAGGGAGAGGAGTAGAATTCAAGATGGCACATCAATCTATGAAGGTTTGGACCACCATCAAGAGCTCACATTCAGTACAGGCAAATGAATTACCATCAGCCAATCACAGGCCCTCACATATTCCCCGCTTAGGTGCAGACCCTTACATGAGGTCAAGCCCAATGGAGCAGTTTAAGGGTTATATGCACAGAGAGCCCCAGTAAGTCAATATGGGTGTTTACAGTGGTCATCTGGTCCACATGGAAGTTGGAGGATTTCCCATAGGGCTTTTCACCATGGGCCCCTTTTGTGGGGGACCCCTAAATTATTTACATTTATGCCTTGCACACACACAATGGTGAGGTGAAAAAACAAACTTTGTAAACTGGCTGCAGGCCCAACCCTACTAAGGCGGTAATACAGTGAGTTCTGTGTTTTTCTTGAAAATGGGAAATGGGCAGGGCTGACGCACCCTCCCAATGATTAAGGGCAGGCACTGGCATGATAAACATCCTGCAGGAGCAGGCTGGAGGTGGTCATAGGTGGTGAGCAGTATTTTATTAAGATCTCCTTCAATATACCCCCCTGAAAAGATGGGAGGTATCCTTGACATGTCCTGACTTGCTCTGCTAGCCAATCTATTTCAGCTCTGCTGTAAGAGAGAGATAATTAGGTGTCAAGCTAGAGCAGTTAGCATATGGAGATTTCTGTGAGGTAGAAGAGCAGAATGTAATAATTTATGTTATCTAGAGCTTTCAGGGGAACCAGGAATTCCATAATAACATTGAACATAATCATATGACCTAATGCAGTTCCTAGTACATGGCAATTTATACACTGCTATTTTATTTTGTGCATGTCTATATGCAGGATCCATCTACTAAAAAATACAGGAAAATCATTGCTCGGGTAACTTATCCTTGCTAACAGATGCTGTTTCCATTCTTGGTGATGATCCATTCTTGTATGAAATGTAAATCACATTACAGTGAAATCATAACCATATTTTTTGTAGTGCACTAAGGAACAATTCTATGCGATGCCACTTCCTGTTTTATCAACGGGCGAAAGGTCATGTTCCATCTCTTTGCGTGATGTCACTTTTGGGGTGGGGTCAAATGACATAACTTTTTGTGTGATGTCATAAGAGGTCATGGATCATGTAATGTCACTTCCGCTACCACTGGCATTTTCTTGAAATTACATCCCTGGTGTCCATTGAGGATTTTGTTTCCATAGTCCAGCTTGGAGAGGACTTTTGTCTGGACTGAATTATGGAAATAGTCAAGGGTAGAAGGATGAGTTGTAGATTGCATAGGAGGTAAGATGGCTTGCTTGTTGATGGAGAAACCTTGGGACGTTACTGGTGTTGAGTGGGGTATGTGTGGTTTGTACGTGGTGAGATCTTTGATCCAGGTAGTGCAGTTGGGTTTGTGTTGGAAGGGCAGATGGGGGAACTCCGTTTTGGAGGTATTCAGTTTAACGAAGTGGATGGACACCCATGTGGCAATGGTGCAGAGACAGTTTTTGGGGGGTGGAGTTCTGAAGGGGTTGAGATCTTGAAGGATATTGGCATTATATATGTGGATTTGTGAACTTGGGATTTGTGGTTGCTTAGAGTTTGTCACAGGGATTCATCGTGTAGGTTGGACAGGAGGGGAGGAAATGAGAATCCTTTCACAGCCCTGCATTTGCCTGCGGTTGAATTTGCTTGAGAGAGGGTGTGAAGACGAATTGTGTCTGTCAGTGAGGGAGGAGGTACACCTGTTGAAAACAGTGTTCTGGAGTTTCTTTCTGTTGGACAGGATCTTTAAGTGCATGGTGTGACCAATGGTGTTGAAAGCTGCGGAGAGATTGAGGGGCATTCGGAGGCTGTCTACCATTTGTCAGTGAATTTATTGAGGTTGCCCAGGATGGGAAGGGTTGCAGTAATGGTGATGTGGCCGGAGCAGAGACCTGATTGAAATGGTTTAAGGAGGTTGTTTGTTGTGATGAGATGTTGGAGTTGGCTGCTAACAAAGTGTTCTATTATTCTGTGGCGGTATGGCAGGTTTGTGAAGTGATGGTAGTGTTAGGGGAAGGTGGATTTGAGAGATATTTCCACAGAAAGGAAGAGATATGTCCCGCTTTGCCTGCAGTAGAACAGGGCAGTGTGAGAGTCTGAGCTGATGGGGTGGTGATGTAGTTTAATGCAGCCTGAGCTGAGCATCCAGAAAGTGGGCATGTTTTGTTCTGGCAGTGAGGGTGATGTGTGTGTGTCTTGGTCAATAGGGTGTTATATCTCCCATATTTTGGAGGGTTTTAAAGTGGGTGGATTTGGTCTGTGGAGGGGAGAGCTTGTCTGATCTTTTGTGTTTTGGGGTTTCAATAGTCCATGAGGGAGTTGACTACTGAGGTGGATGGGGTCATGCCAGGGGTGGATGGTGGTTTTGAGAGTGAGTTGATGTTGAAAGGTTTCTGTGTGGGATTGGGGGTAGATTTAAGCCTTTGGATCAAGAGCATCATGTATTTGGATCAGCAGACATGGAGGTGTGTTCTGGTGGAGAGGCTTGTGTCATTTTGCCCGGCTCTTCTAGGCTTCTGGCTTCCTGTCTGATGGTGATGAGGGTGACATTAAACGATGACTTGTGATGGTTATTATGGGCTTCTGATTTTTGGGGGGTTCTATTTGGTTGAGGGCTTTGGTGATGTGGTGTTGTAATTGTTCAGTGTTAAGGTGGGGATGGTGTGAGGGGGATTGTTTGAGTGGTGCAAGAGCTTTGTTTGATTTTCATGGATGTGAGGTTGGGGAGAGTGTGGTGGGTGAGGGATGTTGTTTGAGAGAGTTATGTTATTAATGTGTGTACAGTGCACTGTTGCCATTTGCATGGTCTCCAGACATCCTGGCAGATCTGGCAGAGAGAGTGTGAGTTTGGTTAGTTGGGAGAAGATGGAAAGGCAAGATTGTAATGCTTTTGTGTTGAGGTTGCAGATCGGAAATACCCTGAGCCCTATGATTTTATCTTTTTCTAGTTGTTAGGTGTAAGAGGCATTGAAGGCTTTCGGGCCTGATGGGTGACCTCATGCCTGTAATCTGGGGCTAAGTATGTCAGTTGCAGTTGGAGGTGTAGGTTTGTGATGTTTGACGTATGGAGAGAGGGTCTTTTTTGGAAAGCTGTGCGCAAGTGGCTGGTTTGCACGTGTGTGTGTGCTTTGCATAAAGTGGAAGGAAATTGAGGGTTAGTCAAAAGATGAGGAGTGTTCTTAAGATTTATGTGGGACTTTCCAACTATTTAGTCTTGTAGCTAGTTGCATTATGGTAAGAGATGATTGGCTTTAACGGTTGATTTTAATGGGTGATGCATGAAGATGTCCTATGTTGCAGTTCAGATATTCTGGGAGACAGGGAAAGTGTTCTCTGCAGAGCCTTGATGTGATGTCTTCCAGTCGTTTTAGTTTCTGAGTGCCATGTGATGTGTTGTAGGCAGAAGGGTGTGGGGCGGGGGCGGGAAGTATGCTGTTCTCTTAAGTTGTGTTTGTAATGATATAATATGATGATAGGTTATTTATAACGTGCTTAATACCTAGAGGTTTCTAGCATGGGGATTGAATCTAAGCGTGGGGATCGAACCTGTGTTGCTCCGTGTAGTCTTGCTTCCCAGGCGAGCACATTGCCCCTGAGCTATCCTCCCGAGACAAGTAAGTATGGAGGAGTGTATTCGTTACTAGATAGGTATAGGTCAAACTTTCATTTCATTTCATTTTGAAAATCCAGGCTTTTAGAAGGAGTGTGAAGGGAATTTGAAAGTGGTCCAGTCATGATCCCCAGAATAAATATTGCACAGAAAATCAAAGTCCACAGGAATTGAGAAGGTTAAGGGTAATGGGTTGAGTGAGGTTGTAGGGGGAGAGTGGAGTGAGGATGCTATTAAATATACAATTGTTGCCTGGGTGGAAACAACCTGGGTTGAAACTACAGAGTGAGGTGTTGGTAAAATTTAAAAAATGCCTTCACCACGTCGATGTCCAATTCTTCAGTTCAACAAAATGAAATATTTTTTGTGAGAGCTCTGCTATGCTTTCAAATTCCAGGATTTAACATGGAACATTCTTTTCTATTTGACCTCATTTGAAGCCATAAGCGAGCTTGCTATTTGCATCCTGGAGTACAGTTAGCTAGCTGTGGACATTGATAAATGTTGCCTAAGATGCATCTTCGGTAGGTTTTCTATGCTGCAGCATTAGTCTGACTCCAGCGTAGTGACGTGTCAGATCCAGGCCTTGCAATGACAACGACAATCTGGGTCACTCATTACGAGAACTGGGTCATATCTGGTGCATGACGGTAACGTTTGGCATTGTCAGACAGCACATTTTCAGGCATTAATATCAACACCTGGCAAATCAACGGACCAATCAGGAACATGAATTCAAAGGAACACTGCTCTGGTCCCTCGCGCTTTGTAATTACCCACATCAATTATTGCCTCGATTGTGTAGTTGTGCGCACTTCCGTGAATGGGACAATTTCATTGTACCAGTGCCTTTCCATACAAGGTACTAAGGGCTGCTCCTCATTATTCATTCCGTCTTCTTTTCTAATGTCTTCTGTGAAGGGCTTCGTTCCCCTAGTGAATTGAGGAAGCAGAAGTACGGAGGACATAATCAATTTTATTGGCTGATTGTTTATAAGTTAGACAATCAAATTAGAACAACATTGTCTACTTAGGGAGCCTGAAGCCCATGTGTCACAGTTATGTTCTTTCTGCATGTGTGGTAAACATGTTAAATATGAGTAATTGAAGCACACATGTAAAAGTGGAATAAACAGATTATCAAATGCATCTTTCTCAGAAAATCTCTCAAGTAAATAGATTTTTTTACAAAAAGGCGACTAAACATAAACAGGCCGATTCACGGAATAATTAGCGCGGCGCAAGTGGCCAAATACGTGCGATTCGCAGTGGAATAGCGAAAATCGCAGTGCAAGTGCGAAAATCGCACGAAAAGCAGCGCACATCGATTCATGGAAGGCCGTGCGCGAGAAAACCATCGGATGTGCGCTAGAAAAGTGTGCGGCGATCGTTGGCGCACAGGCCATCTAACGGCGTGCGCCAGGTCACAGCGAAAATCGCACAGGCCACAGCGAAAATCGCACATAGCGCGGCGCACACAACAAAAGTAGGAAGAACACGGGGCGTAACACTCGGAATGGGGAACAACTTGCCAAAATGTGGGCGTCACGGGGGAAGTACAGGGTGCAAGTGCACGGAACGCCCACACGCTCGCCTACAACACGTATTCATGGAATCGAATAGGGCAAAAAAGCGCACAGTCAAACCAGCTCACAGGCACAAACACGACCGCCACAAGAAAGCAGGCGGTAGCGTCTCTGCGGCTGTAATAAATGTGCGCCAAAAGGTGCGCCAAGAAATAGCACCTATATACAGCTATGATGAATGTCCTATACTGTGGCCCTCCAGGACAAATGACGTGCAAAGGGGTACCCAAAAACACGGACACCCGCTGACTGAAAAATAACGTGTGCGTGTATTGCGGGGTGCGCGGGAACTTTCACACGCGATTTGGCAGGGTACGTGGATTTCAGGGGTGCGCGGGAAGTTCCACATGCGATTTGGCCGGGTACGTGCGCGGGAATTTCCACACGCGACTTGGCTGGGTAAGTGGATCTCAGGGGTGTGCGGGAAGTCTCACACGCGATTTGGCAGCGTACGTGGATTTCAGGGGTGCGCGGGAAGTTCCACACGCGATTTGGCCGTGTACGTGCGCGGGAATTTCCACACGCGACTTGGCTTGGTACGTGGATCTCAGGGGTGCGCGGGAAGTCTCACACGCGATTTGGCAGGGTATGTGGATTTCAGGGGTGCGCGGGAAGTTCCACACGCGATTTGGCCGGGTACGTGCGCGGGAATTTCCACACGCGATTTGGCTGGGTACGTGGATCTCAGGGGTTCGCGGGAAGTCCCACACGCGATTTGGCAGGGTACGTGGATTTCAGGGGTGCGCGGGAAGTTGCACACGCGATTTGGCCGGGTACGTGCGCGGGAATTTCCACACACAATTTGGCTGGGTACGTGGATCTCAGGGCTGTGCGGGAAGTCCCACACGTGATTTGGCAGGGTACGTGGATTTCAGGCGTGCGCGGGAAGTTGCACACGCGATTTGGCCGGGTACGTGCGCGGGAATTTCCACACACGATTTGGCTGGGGACGTGGATCTCAGAGGTGCGCGGGAAGTCTCACACGCGATTTGGAAGGGTACGTGGATTTCAGGGGTGCACGGGAAGTTCCACACGCGATTTGGCCGGGTACGTGCGCGGGAATTTCCACACGCGACTTGGCTTGGTACGTGGATCTCAGGGGTGCGCGGGAAGTCGCACATGCGATTTGGCAGGGTACGTGGATTTCAGGGGTGCGCAGGAAGTTCCACACGCGATTTGGCTGTGTACGTGCGTGGGAATTTCCACACGCAACTTGGCTGGGTACGTGGATCTCACGGGTGCGCGGGAAGTCTCACACGCGATTTGGCAGTGTACGTGGATTTCAGGGGTGCGCGGGAAGTTCCACACGCGATTTGGCCAGGTACGTGCGTGGGAATTTCCACACGCGATTTGGCTGGGTACATGGATCTCAGGGGTGCGCAGGAAGTCCCACACGCGATTTGGCAGGGTACGTGGATTTCAGGGGTGCGCGGGAAGTTGCACACGCGATTTGGCCAGGTACGTGCGCGGGAATTTCCACACGCGATTTGGCTGGGTACGTGGATCTCAGGTGTGCGCGGGAAGTCCCACACGCGAATTGGCAAGGTACGTGGATTTCAGGGGTGCGCGGGAAGTTGCACACGCGATTTGGCCGGGTACGTGCGTGGGAATTTCCACACGCGATTTGGCTGGGTACGTGGATTTCAGGGGTGCGCGGGAAGTTTCACATGCTCGCCTACAACACGCGCAAAGAAACACGTACGCCAGTAGGAAGCAGGCATACGTCGACCCGCGACGCATAAATTTGCGTGCAAAAAACTAACAAGCTCAGACGCCAGGATGAATATACCGTTCCTAGCAGCAGTGGCCGTGGGCTACCAAAGGAGGAGGAGGAGGATAGTCAGGGCCAGAATTTTCACACCCAGAACCAGCCTTTTCGGGATGCCTGATGACCACGTGTATGGGAGGTACAGGTTTCCACCACACATAATACTGGACCTGGTGAGTGAGTGGGAGGATGACCTCACATCACCCACCCTGTGCTCCCAAGCACTCAGCCCCCTGGAGAAGGTCCTCAATGTACTGCACTTCTTAGCCACTGGATCATTTCAGCGGACAAGTGCCACAGTGGGTGGGGTGTCACAGGCCACGCAGTCACGCTGCCTACACCAGGTCTTGAACATCATCACTGCACGCCCATCAGTCCGCAGGCACATATACCTGCCCAGAACACCTGCAGAAAGGCATGCTGCCGCCCTGGATTTTTACGGTGTGGCACGATTCCCCAAAGTGCTAGGTGCCATCGACTGCACCCATGTGGCTCTACGTCCCCACAGGGCATCTGAGCACATCTATAGGAACCGCAAGCACTGGCATTCCATCAACGTGCAGATAGTATGTAATGCCAAGGGACTCATCACCTCAGTATATGCCAACTATCCCGGGTCCACCCACGACAGCTTCATTTACCGAATGTCCACCCTAAGCCGGGACCTAGAAGCTGGGCGGCATGGCGATACATGGCTGCTTGGTGAGTATGAATGCCACTGCACATGCATGCATGTCAGATACTGAGCAAGGTCACAACCCCACCAATGATACCCATCACCACCTCCACAGGGGACAGTGCCTACCCTCTCACCCCCACATGATGACGCCAATTCGGAACCCCACCACGCCACCCGAGGTAAGATATAACACAGCCCACATTGCAACCCGGGGCATAGTGGAGCGCACATTCGGAGTGCTTAAGTCACGCTTTCACTCCCTTGACCGTTCTGGCGGGCAGCTGTTATACGCTCCCCCAGTAGTGTGCAGGATCATAGTGGCAGCATGTGTCCTGCACAACGTTGCAACATGCCGGGGCCTGGCCGTGGACATGGTGGTGCCCCCACATCCCCAACCACATGCACGCCCACTGCGCATGGGAGGGGAAAGGGCACGGGGGGAGGCAGCCCGTACACAGCTAGTGGCTAATTACTTCACATAGAAATCACACCCCTGTGGAGTGCACACTGCCCTGGCACATACCATCTTACAATCAATGATGACTCAACCTGACACTGATCCTGAATGTCTGGAGAATCAACCGTCAAAACCATATCAGCCTGTGATTGTTCACCTGGAAGTGTTACAATGTGTGCATCCCTAAGTACAAAGACACCACCAATGCAGTTTCGTGAAAAAACACATTCATGCAGCTAAAATGAATACCCACTTGCAAAATGCAACATGAGGACAGTGCCATGTCACCCAACCCATCCCCAGCACCGCCACATGACACACCGTGCCATGTCATGCTATGTGCAGGTAAACAAAGTAATCCCCACAACATGACACAAGTGTCACAAAGTACAGTGTCCCTAATTGAAACTCGCTACACCTGAAATGCTCACAGTAATGCAGGACCAACAACACACTTGAGCAGGTATTTAGCAATAACACTTATCAGCTACTGACCCTCAAAACTACCATTAACATGACATTACGAATGTAAGGAATCAGTAGTCTCACCACCTGGAAATGCCTGCACTCCCACCACTTCCAACTGTACAGTGTTGCCGCCATGTAGAGTTGTCGGTGCACTGCTGCCAACATGGACCCCATCTCCAAAGTAGAGGGCCTTGTGTAGACATGAGGAAAGGACCTGCAAATTAGGAGGTAGACATGGATGATGAGTTACACATCAATGCAACAGCAATATGCACTAGGAATGTATACATAGTATTGACTAGACTACCCACACATGTAGTGGAAGTCCAATGTCACCATGTACGTCAATGTTACTTGGGCACACCCTTTGCAAGCCCATGGAAACGGGAAGCAGGAGGGGTGTGTGTGACAAAAACCCAAGCATCTGAACCAAATACATGACAAGCCTGCATGTGCCCAGCCACAATGCAGCGTATGCCCACGGGAGCCACACAAGGCAACACACTGTCCCCCATAAATAAATAAATAAATAAATAAATAAATAAATAAATAAATAAATAAATAAATACATAAATAAATAAATAAATAAATCAAAAATGGCCATTAATGGGCCCGGGGGGGTTGGGGAGGCCACCCAGGAGGTCCGAGGACAGGGTGCACACCAAAACCCACCTGTGTGGATCTTGCAAAAGAAAAACACCTCCATGGGCTCATGGCCCACACGGCTACCCTATTGTGGGAGTATCACTGCTGTCGCTATTATCACCCTGTGCAGCTGCATCCGGAGGTGGTGGCACTATGGGAGGCAGCCCACGCAAGGACCTAGTCTGTTCCTCTATGGCTGCAAGCATGCGGGTGTGGTAGGTCTCGTTCTGGAGGATGAGTGTAACGCTCACCTGATTCCCGTAGAGGCGCCGGTCTTGACTGGGCGTATACCGTATCTTCAAAGGTGATGTGTAACACACGGCTGGCTCTTTGGGCTGGACCTCTGTGCACTGTATGTCTGACTCGAAGGGTAAGATGTCTGCAGATAGAAAATATGGGATTACGGAACTGGGTTATTGAATGTCTCTCTCTTCTTCCCTTTCTCTTCTCCTGTAGAACCCCAAAGGTTAACGCTCTCACCTTAGGTAAGTGAACGCCGTGCTCTCCATCTGCCTCGGGGCAGGGTGCTGTAACCAGTTTCTTCACTGGATAAGGGGAGCAGGCCTCTTGACTTCAGAGGACTGCTGTCCGTCGTTTACTGCACGAACGGTAAGTTTCGAGTAATTCTAATGTCTTTAAAGTCTTTAGTAATGATGTTTCTTGTTTTGCAGGGTTCCGGCGATGGCGGATGACGGGCTGAAGTGAGTTGAAGATGGAGCCCGTGTGATGAATAGAAGCGCCTGGAAGAACGTAAGTAAGCGCTTGTTGCCTGCTTCACGATGTGCTCTAACTGTCTTTTTATTTTGCAGGTACAAGTTCGGAGCGGCTGCAGGGTGCCGGAATACCCACTGGGTTAGATGTGGAAAGGAGTAATGGCACGTGAGTATTAAAGTTCCCCAATGTCTTTAAACGCACCTTGTTTTGTCTTTCAGATGCGGGATGCAGCACCGAAGGCCTCCGGAGCGTGCGAAGAGTTGGTAAGCTTTTGTCTTTCAGATGCCGGAATGCAGTGTGAAGACCTCCGGAGCGCACGAAGAGTAGGTAAGCCTTTGTCTTTCAGATGCCGGAATGCAGCGCGAGGCGTTGGTGACAGCCGATGGACCAGGTAAGTGAAGAGCTGTCACTGAAGACCGTAATGCTAACCTGTTCTTTCTTGTCTTTATAGGTGTTGCTGAAGACTGGATTCAGGATGGTAAGCCTTTTTCCTTAGGCCCAGGATCAGATGCAGAAGACACGATGAGCGTTCTGCTGCAGAGGATGCAGAATAACGCAAAGCAAGATTCATCCATTGGGTGTGGTTTAAATAGCCTCCTGTAGTGCTTAGGTGTCTCCTTCCACAGCCACGCCTAGGTAAGAAAAGAGTTCCTGCTTTAAAGAAGAGTTCCAGTGTTCTGAATCTAGGGAGTGGCTCCTGCCCCACCCAACAGGAAAAGTAGTTCCAAACAGAAGAGGATCAGAGGCTCAACTGGCAGGCAAGTAAGCAGCATGGTCTGCTGCAGGTAAGTCCACCCAAGCATTATGAGCCCGGCGCTTCCAGCGCTGGGACTGGGCATATTTATGAGCCTGGTGCCACTGGCGCCAGGACTGGGTCCAAAAGGTCCCAATTGGGACTGGTTGGCACTCGGAACCTGGGTTATGGATCTGCTTCCAAGGGAGTTGGGAAAACCCTGACCTTTTGGAAGCAGAGATCATGACAGTACCCCCCCTCAAGGCCCCTCCCAAACCGGGCTTCTCCGGGGGTTTTGGCTTGTCAGGAAATGTTCGGTGAAATCTTTTGATTAGGCGAGGAGCGTGGACATATTCAGCAGGTTCCCAGGATCTCTCTTGGGGGCCGTAGCCTTTCCAGTCAATTAGGTAAAATAGTTTAGATTTGGAGATCTTGGAGTCCAGAATGCTTTTGACTTCAAACTCGAGTTCTCCATCAACTAGGATAGGTTTTGGAGATTTAGTTAGTCAGGTTTGAGGTTGCATGGGTTTTAATAGAGAGACGTGGAAGACCGGATGTATCTTCATGTGCGGGGGCAAGTCCAACTTGACCGCTACTGGGTTTACTATGGTAGTGATGGAATAGGGACCAAGGTATCTTGGGTTGAATGTGCGTGGCCCTTTTAGAGGTAGATATTTGGTGGATAACCAGACTTGGTCCCCTACTTGATATTGAGGGGCTTCCTTCCGATGTTGATCTGCTCCTTTCTTGTATTGTTCTTTAGCCCTTTGAAGGTGAGAAACAGCTTCCTTAAAGGCTTGGGTGATTGTAGAATGCAGGTAGTCTACTGCTGGTGTTTCAAGATCTTGGAGGGGATCCAACTCCGAGGTTCGAGGGTGACTGCCGTACAAAAGAAAAAACAGGGTTTTCCCAGTTCCCGAATGGACAGAGTTATTGTAGGCATATTCGGCTATCCAAAGGATGTCTTTCCAAGTTTTTTCAGTTTGTTGCAGCATGCAGCGTAAATACTGTTCCAGAGTTTGATTGGTCCTCTCGGTTTGTCCGTCGGTCTGAGGGTGGTGACTGGTCGATAGTCTCACATCAATTTGAGCCGACCGACAGCAACTTCGCCAAAAATGAGAAATAAATTGACTACCTCGATCTGAAATTAGAACCGAAGGAAAACCGTGCAGTCGGACGATGTTTTCGAGAAATTCTCGGGCCAGAGTTGCTGCTGTTGGCAAGCCTTTGAGCGGAATGAAATGCGCCATCTTGGAGAATAAGTCCATGATTACTAGAATCGTATTGTATCTGGAGCATGGAGGTAGATCGGTGATGAAGTCCATAGAAAGCGTATGCCAAGGGCGAGGTGGGATGTCAATAGGGCGTAAGAGGCCTGCTGGTCTTTCCTTTTGACTCTTGTTTTGGGCGCATACTCCACAGGACATTATAAAGTCTCTGATATCTTTTTTCCAAGACGGCCACCAGAAGTAGCGCTTGATCTTTTCTGAGGTCTTGGCCATATCGGGATGTCCTTCCATTAAAGAATCGTGATAACAAGAGATTACTTTTTTCTGTAAATCTGTGCTGGGTAGGTATAATCGTTCTTGGAAATACAATAAGTTGTCCTTTACTGCAAAGTCCTTTCCCTGCAGATGCCAATTCTGTATGTCTGCTGGAGTTACAAGTTGCCTGGCTTTATCCTTAACTTCCTCTATGGATTCTGTGGCGATTACACCCAGAATTCTTTGTTCGGGAATGATTGGTACAGGTTTAGGATTGATCAAGTGTTCTTCCACTCCCATCCGAGAAAGGGCATCAGCTTTACCGTTCTTTGTACCAGGTCGATAGGTAATTATGAAGTCAAACTCAGCAAAGAATAATGCCCAACGGAGTTGTCTAGAGGATTGGGCTTTTGCGGTTTTCAAATATTGCAGGTTTCGGTGATCCGTAATCACAGTAACGGTGTGTCGGGCCCCCAGCAGATAATGCCGCCAAGCCTTAAAGGCAGACTTGATAGCCAGAAGTTCCTTGTCAGTAATCGTGTAATTGATTTCAGGAGGCGAGAATTTGCGGGACCAAAATGCCACGGGATGCAACTGATTGGTTACCGGGTCCTTTTGTGATAGAACTGCCCCATGGCAAGGCTTGAAGCATCAGTTTCCACGATGTAGGGGAGTTCGGGGCGAGGGTGTTTTAAGATTGGTGCAGAGATAAATTTAGTCTTCAAATCCTGGAAAGCTTGTTCTGCCTCGGTAGACCATTCAAAACGTTTGTTTTTCTTTAACAAGGCAGTGATGGGCTGGACTATTCGAGAGAATTCGGGGATAAACCTGCGGTAAAAGTTAGCGAAGCCTAACATGCTTTGCACACCTTTTATGGAGGATGGTGATGGCCATTTGAGAACTGCATCGACCTTCTTTGAATCCATACGCACTCCGCCAGGTGATAATATGAATCCCAAGAATTCAACTTCAGTCACGTTGAAAACACATTTTTCCAACTTAGCGAAAAGTTTGTGTTGACGCAATCTTTCGAGGACCATTTTCACGTGTTTCTGATGTTCAGATTCTGATGAAGAATAAACGAGGATGTCGTCAATGTAAACAACAACCTACACATCTATGAGCTCTCTGAGGACATCGTTCATAAAATATTGAAAGGCGGCCGGGGCATTGCAAAGTCCGAAGGGCATGACCTGATATTCAAATAGCCCATACTTGGTGCGGAAGGCCGTCTTCCATTCATCGCCCTCTTTTACTCGTACCAAGTGGTAAGCTCCTCTAAGATCCAGCTTTGTATATATGCATGCTTTTCTGACTTGGTCCAGGAGTTCAGGGATCAAAGGTAACGGATATCTATTCTTAACGGTGATCTGGTTCAGGGAGCGATAATCTATACAAGTTCTAAGGTCTCCTTCCTTTTTTGGAACGAAGAACAAAGCTGAAGAAGCAGGGGACTTGGAAGGACGAATAAACCCATTTGCCAGGTATTGATCCAGGTATTGTCGAAGGTGAAGGTTCTCAGGCTCGGTGAGGGCATAAATTCTACTACAAGGAGGAGTAGATCCAGGTATCAGGTCTATCTGGCAGTCATAAGACCTATGAGGAGGTAGAGAGTTAGCCTGATCCTTCCAGGAAACATCTTGGTATTCTAGGTATTCGGGAGGTAACTGGGGAGTCTCTGAAGAAATTGCTGCCAGTGCAACACCAGGTGGAGGGTGACAAGTAGAGACACATTCTGGAAACTGGACCGTTCTTGCTCGCCAATCGATCAGAGGATTGTGCTTCTCTAACCAAGGTATTCCTAGAATAATCTGAAACTGATGGGCCTTGATCACATCGAACACGATCTTCTCATGGTGTCCATCTTGACTTACTAGCGTCACCTCTTGAGTGGTATGCGTTACTGGCCCGGAGGCTATCTCCGTACCATCCACCGTAGTAATGACGTCCTTTACAGCCTTGGGACAAAGAGTTAGATTCATCCTCAAAACCATTTCATGATCCACATAATTGCCGATGGCACCGCTGTCGACGTAAGCTTCAATTGCATGTAATCGATCCGGATTATCAGGGCTAATGAGGACCATAGGTATCACGAAATGCGAGGTCACGGAACTGGTTTTCACGCTCGGCAAGAGGACCTCTATTCTTGTCGGGCGAGGTCGTTTCCCTGCTCAGAGTTTGTAACTTTGGTAACTGCAGCTCCTACTGCCTTCTTGGCAGGTTTCACCGGACAGTCTCGAAGAAAGAGCCCTGAGTTTCCGCAATAGAGGCATAATTGCAACTGTTTTCTCCTTTACCGCTCCTTTTGTGTTAGAGGACCTTTCAGACCCCCTATTTGCATGGGTTCCCCGGAGTCTACTCCTTTGGAAGGAGTTGGCGGTTTGGAAAATACTCGAGCATCAAACTTGGAACGATCGGCCTTCCTGTTCTGCAGTCTGTGATCTATTTGAACGACTAAGTCTATATAGTCCGAACAATCTTGTGGGGGATTCACTACTTGGGCTAACACATCTTTGAGCTCTCCACGTAGACCTCTATAAAACAGCGTAATCCTTTTGTCCTCAGGCCATTGAGTTTCCACTATCAGTCTGTTGAAAGACGCAATATAAGCCAAAAGGTCTTGATTACCTTGTTGCAATGAAAGAAGCTCATTGTCCAAGGCCTGCCCCTGTGAATGTCTTGCGAACAGTTTTTCCATACTGAGCTGAAAAGCTTGAAAATCATGGAGGACCGGATCATCTTGATTTACTAGAGGGATCGACCAGTCTGCCGCATTGCCACTAAGGTACGAAAGCACGAAAGCTACTTTAGCTTGATCAGTTGGAAAGGCTGCTGGCCGGCATAAGAAATGCAACCGGCACGGATTGATAAATACTGCAAACCTCTTTGGGTCACCAGAAAATCGTTCGGGCGGAGCCAGAGGTACATTCCCAGGTAGGTTGATCTGCACTGGATTCATAGAGGATGTAGAAGGAAGATTTCCCCCAGATGCGGGTAACGGGGTCTGTCCGGCTTGTGACTGTAGCACTTGTCTAGCGAGATCATCTGTTCGCTCCTTGGAAATAATCAGTTCCCTTCTTAGAGCGTTCGTTTCCTGACAGGCTGCATGCACTTCTGCCCTTAGTTCCCCAAGTAACTGGGCTAGCTGGTCGGTATCCGAGGTTTCCATAGCGCCTGGACGGGAGTTTTGTGGTAGGCTTTGCGTTCTGTAACGCTCACCTGATTCCCGTAGAGGCGCCGGTCTTGACTGGGCGTATACCGTATCTTCAAAGGTGATGTGTAACACACGGCTGGCTCTTTGGGCTGGACCTCTGTGCACTGTATGTCTGACTCGAAGGGTAAGATGTCTGCAGATAGAAAATATGGGATTAAGGAACTGGGTTATTGAATGTCTCTCTCTTCTTCCCTTTCTCTTCTCCTGTAGAACCCCAAAGGTTAACGCTCTCACCTTAGGTAAGTGAACGCCGTGCTCTCCATCTGCCTCGGGGCAGGGTGCTGTAACCAGTTTCTTCACTGGATAAGTGGAGCAGGCCTCTTGACTTCAGAGGACTGCTGTCCGTCGTTTACTGCACGAACGGTAAGTTTCGAGTAATTCTAATGTCTTTAAAGTCTTTAGTAATGATGTTTCTTGTTTTGCAGGGTTCCAGCGATGGCGGATGACGGGCTGAAGTGAGTTGAAGATGGAGCCCGTGTGATGAATAGAAGCGCCTGGAAGCACGTAAGTAAGCGCTTGTTGCCTGCTTCACGATGCGCTCTAACTGTCTTTTTATTTTGCAGGTACAAGTTCGGAGCGGCTGCAGGGTGCCGGAATACCCACTGGGTTAGATGTGGAAAGGAGTAATGGCACGTGAGTATTAAAGTTCCCCAATGTCTTTAAACGCACCTTGTTTTATCTTTCAGATGCGGGATGCAGCGCCGAAGGCCTCCGGAGCGTGCAAAGAGTTGGTAAGCTTTTGTCTTTCAGATGCCGGAATGCAGTGTGAAGACCTCTGGAGCGCACGAAGAGTAGGTAAGCCTTTGTCTTTCAGATGCCGGAATGCAGCGCGAGGCGTTGGTGACAGCCGATGGACCAGGTAAGTGAAGAGCTGTCACTGAAGACCGTAATGCTAACCTGTTCTTTCTTGTCTTTATAGGTGTTGCTGAAGACTGGATTCAGGGTGGTAAGCCTTTTTCCTTAGGCCCAGGATCAGATGCAGAAGACACGATGAGCGTTCTGCTGCAGAGGATGCAGAATAACGCAAAGCAAGATTCATCCATCGGGTGTGGTTTAAATAGCCTCCTGTAGTGCTTAGTGTCTCCTTCCACAGCTACGCCTAGGTAAGAAAAGAGTTCCTGCTTTAAAGAAGAGTTCCAGTGTTCTGAATCTAGGGAGTGGCTCCTGCCCCACCCAACAGGAAAAGTAGTTCCAAACAGAAGAGGATCAGAGGCTCAACTGGCAGGCAAGTAAGCAGCATGGTCTGCTGCAGGTAAGTCCACCCAAGCATTATGAGCCCGGCGCTTCCAGCGCTGGGACTGGGCATATTTATGAGCCTGGTGCCACTGGCGCCAGGACTGGGTCCAAAAGGTCCCAATTGGGACTGGTTGGCACTCGGAACCTGGGTTATGGATCTGCTTCCAAGGGAGTTGGGAAAACCCTGACCTTTTGGAAGCAGAGATCATGACAATGAGTGTGCGGAGGTCCCCATGCAACAACTCACGGGATGCCCGGACCTCCGCCCTAGTTGCCTGCATCTCAGCTGAGAGCGTACGGGTGAGACGCTCCAGCTGCTGTTCTGTCCTTCGGTTTGTTGAAGCCTCAAGCTCAACAAGAGTCGTCCTGTGGTGAAGGAGTTCCAGCCTCAGGGCTTCCCTGTGGCCCGGGGACTCTATGGAGATGGCTTCCTGCAGAGTCGCCAGTGCCGCCCGCCTGTCCCTGTTGGACGCCAACATGTCCTCCCTGTGTGTCTGGCAGATGGAGTCGGTTGCCTGCTGTAGTCGCTCCATCAGCCTTTCGGGGGGGAAATTGGAAGTGGCCACCCTATCCATGGCCTGAACCATCATCTCTGCTGATGCTGCCTGTTGGGTTGCCATACCGTAAATGGATTGCTCCCATGCGGTATTGCCAGGTGGCATACGGCCACCACGTCGGCGGGCACCACACCTGCCTGGGGCAAGGCGAACTGCGCCTTGCTGTGCCGGCACTGCCTGAGGCTGCAGGACTGCATTCCCCCTCTGATCTGCTGGCCCAGGAACAGGATCAGATGTCGCGGAGTGTGACCCTGCATCCGTAACCACCAAAGGCGTAGCTGCCAACACTGACATCCCCATTGAGGGTTCTGACCCTGGTGCAGGTGGGTGGGACAGAACAGAATCCCTCCCAGGAACACTCACTTGCGACGGCACGTAGGTCTCATCATCCGAATCAACACCTGAGTACAGCTGGGGGGAGGTGCAGCCAGAGACACCCCTTGAGAGCACGACCTGCAGCAGTTGTGGGTTCTCACCCACCACCACACCACGTCCCTCACTGGTGGTCGGTCGGCCCTCAGACCCCTCCTGGGTCTGCACCATCTCCACAACCCCAGCAGTATTAGGTGCGTCTTCCCCTGCAAAGACATAAAAGCAAACAAATGGAAACAGGCATTAGCACCATGGCACACAATGAGGGCTGAGAAGCAACAGAACCAGTACTTGATTGACACATGTCCCACATGACTAAAACCCTCCCATGCATGCACCCTCACTGCGTATGAAGGGTAGGCAAATGGCACACACTGATGACACCAAGATGGAAGATGAACACATTTTCTGCATGCTGCCTGGCAGTGGAATCACACATTGGCCTGTGATTGCCAGGTGAAATACACATGCCATCACACAGATGGCATGTACCATTGCTATTGAGTGAAGATGGAGAGGAGGGCAGCACTTATTCATTCAGTCCAGTTCCCTCATGGAATAGCTTTTCTAATTCAAACAGGTCTGATTTTTCACCTGGAGCTGCCAGTCCAAAATGGTCCGATTGCACAGGGACATGTCTAAACAAATGATATCCAGGTAGCAAAGTCACTCCACTTTACCATAGCCATGTCAGACATGTGACTAGAGGACTGAGAAATGCCTAGTAAAAGTGGTGGAATGCAAACAATCTGCCTGAATGAACAGAGAAAAATAAGCAACAATGTTGTGGCAAGGTGACACTTCAAGGGCAACTGGCGTGCTGTTGGGCTAGATGTCTACTGTTGGCAGATGGGATACTGCTATGGCCAAATGCTGCTGCGCAGAATGTATTGCATGAAGCACATGGGTGACCCAAATGACTCAGGCGCACACACCCTCACCTGGCACACAAACAGAAGCCCTCACACACACACCATGCATATGGATGACACACACATGCATGTGCACTCACCGGACAATGCCTCATAATCAGGCAGATCTCCCACGCCTTGGATCTGTTCCTCCGTGACGTAGGTCCCAGCGACTGACTCATGTGGAGTGAGTTCCATGTCTTCTACTGGAGACCCACCTCCAGTCACTAGAGTTGCGGCATGACTTGAGGCCAGCTTATTCTTTGCCCTGCACTTTAGGTCATTCCAGCGCTTATAGCAATCATTGGCTGTGCGCCTCACGATTCCAAGGGCACTTACGATGTCCGCAACGGTCTGCCAGTGTGCCTGGCGTTGTGCAGGTGTGGTCTTGGATCCTGCAACAATGACCATTTCGTTATCATGTGCGGACACATACTCGACAAGTGCATTCAGTTTGGCATCCGTGAAGCTGGGCTTCCTCGACGGGCCGGACTGTGTAGCCGTGTCTGGGGCATCAGCCTGTGCCGGACGAGCACTCTTCCTCTTCCGCTTGGAAGGTGGTGGTGATCCTGAGTGTCCTACGCCGCTCTGGACACTAGGACTCTGTATCAGGAGTGTGGGATTGCACACTCAGCATGGGAGTTGGTGCAGGCATTCGCTCAAGTGTAATGGTGTCAGGGGGAATGTCAGCAGGATGGACTAGGACCGACACTGTCCTGGCTGGGTGTGTGAGAGCTGGGGTGGATGGAGCCGCAGCTGCCCCTGCAGCCTCTCCACCCTGCCTACTTGGGGCAGCTGATGACCTTGCTGTCCCTGATCCACGTGGCCTGATGACATCAACGTGCACCAGCGCACGTGTCATAGGCCTGCTGACCTGGAAGTCAGCCATGGAGTCAGCCAGGTCTGGTGCCACAATGGGCTGGTCCAACAAGGGCTGAGCATGGATGGTGTCAGCCACATCAGCCTCAACCAGGGGGGGCGGGAGGGGGATTATGGGTGCCCTTGACTGGTCCTCCACACATGGGGGGACAGGGTCACCCTGCAAGTAACAACCACGTCCCCTACCGGATCCACCACGGCCACCACTTGTGGCTCGTCCACCTTTGCCACCCTTACGGATTCCTCGCCTCCCAACCATGGCACTGATGTTAATGTGCGTATGGGAGTGGCTGTAAACTATTGTCCTGGGCAATTGGGGGTCAAAGGGGTTGGGTACCAGATGGTAATTGTACCCGAGTGCTCTAGCAAGGCTGAATGTGACCCCTGGGGAAAGATGACGGGTCACGCAATGCACAGGAAGCCCAAAAAAGGGAGATGACGTGCACGCAACCCCTCCTAGACCACGTGTGCGGAAAAAAAAACCTGCACTACGCTGTGGCACCCAGTAACACAAGAATGAACGTATGCATGTCACACGCAGCCTAGATTGACCTCTGAAGGGGTAGGCTACACACGGGGCAAGCACAGATGTTAGATACGTGCGTGACTCACCGTCTGCCAGGAAAAAGAGCGTGAATAAGAAGCGCGTGTGCGCGTTGGCAACACCCCCACCAAAAGAAGAATTGTACTCTGTCTGAGGAGACAGGACAACAGTAGAAGGGAACGCTGTTTGAGGGAACAGGCCAAGGAAAACCGGAAAAAGAGAAGAAAGAGAAAAAGCTGTCAGAGGTAACAGGGAGTACGAACTTGAAACGCCGTGAAGTAAATCGCGTGTGAAACGACAAGAAGTATGGATTTCACCCACTCGCTCTCCACGAAAAGCACGTACAAGGAAATGGTGTTCTACACGTACCTTTTATGCAGGCCCACACGTCCAGCGTCACTTCCACGTGTACGCGCTAGGGCCATTTCCACCAATTACACGCTTTGTCACTTCCGCGTGTACGCGCTAGGGCCATTTCCACCAATTACACGCTTTGTCACTTCCGCGTGTACGCGCTAGGGCCATTTCCACCAATTACACGCTTTGTCACTTCCGCGTGTACGCGCTAAGGCCATTTCCACCAATTACACGCTTTGACAGTCGGACCTGTCTTTCATTTTTTTAACACGCAACATTTCAAACGTGTGCCATATTCAACGTGCACGTGACTTCATAGACGCGCATACGCTGGTGGCCTTTGGGCCAATGAATGTACAGACGTGTGCTGACGTGCTTACGCGCTAAGGGCCTTTCCTCGAATTACACGCAGACGTGCTGGATTTTCACATGCAAATTCACTCCGTATCAAGCTGGCCACGCGTTCACACACGGAAGACCAAGCTCCTGCCCAGAAGGCCGAATTACTGCCCCCCAGAGCCCTGAGCACGCTCCCACCTGCCATCTGCTGCTGCCTGACTGCCTGCTGCCCACGTCCCCTGCCATTTGCTGCCTGCACATCAGCCAGGGGTGCTGTTGCTGTGACCACCCCTGCTGGAACCGAAGACTCCCGACTGATTTTCCATCGCCCCACAGCCCAGCCCCAGGACCCAGTTGCCCACCCACTCCTGCCTCTGGGGTTGCCATGTCGGGCACTGCAACATCTGGCACCAGTGGCAACCCCCGGCCAAGGAGGCAGAGGGGCACCAGCTTCACTGCCACCGAAGTTGGTGTCCTGGTGGAGCATGTCCTGGGGCAGTATGATGCCCTCTTCGGAAGGTTGCGCGCCGACAAGGAAGGACGGACTCGGATCTGGATGGACATTGTGACTGCCATCAACGCGGAGGAGGTGGCAGTCCGCGACTACGAACGTGTCAGGAAGCGCTGGGAGGACTTCAGGTCCAGGACCCTCAACAAGGCCCGGCGCCTCCTGAAGGCAGCGGATGCTAAGGGGCGCCGGGGCCACTTGTCGGAAGATCAGATGAGGGTCCTGGAACGCATATCCCCTGCGCTCCACGTCCAGGTCCTTGAGAGGCAGACCCGTCTGGAGTCGAGCGGTAAGTGTACATGCATACTGATTGTAAGCTGTGCGTGTGGTGTGCCAGGAGTATGCAGGTTGAACATGTATTTTTATGTGGGCAAGTAGGGGGGGGTGTACAGGGCCGTGAGGGTGACACATGCGAGGGGTCTCATGTGTGACACATGGATGGTGCTTGTGTGTGTGGGCTTGCATGGCACAGGATGTGGAGGAATGATTTTCAGGTGTGACATGGATGTCGATCGGAACACTGCGACAGTTGGTGGAGGTGTACACATGCATGCAAGTTTGGTGGTGTGTGTGCATGTGTAGTGTACTCCCTATGTTGCATGTGATGTGTGGATGACCTTTGGCTGCTCATGCTGTTGTATGTGAATGGATGTTGCTGGCTGTTGCAATATGGCTGTGGTATGGCTCATGTGTGCAGGTTGAAATGACATGTGTGTTGGGGATTGTGATGCCATGTCTGAGGTTTACCAATGCCACTCATGTATGACTGTCATGTGTGTATGAGTCCATTGGACAGTGCCCTGATGCCTATGTTTTCTTTCTCCCTGTCTGCAGCGTCAACTGATGAAGAGGGCGGAGAAGGTGCTGTGGAGCACAGCGGCAGGGGTCGCACCACCAGCCGGAGACGCAAGGCCCGGATCCCCTCCCAGGTCCTGATCTCGTCGGGGAGTGAGGAGTCCGGTGCCGTGTCCCAGGCCGCAGGCGGAGGTTGGAGTTGGACTCCTCGGCAGCAGAAGGGGCAGCTGGGACCCCACAGGGCCCAACGAAGGAAGATGGCACGGAGTCATCCAGGTTGGTGGGGGGTTTGGAGGAGGAGGAGGCCGTGCAAGCGACAGAGGCGGGGTCTGGAGGTGGGGATTCCACTGGTGCTAGTGGTGCAGTGCAGGATCTGGGACAGGAGGCAGCACAGGCCGCCGCGGAGGTGCCTGTGTGCAATCCTGTCCCTGCTCCTGTCACTGCATCGGTTACCAGTCAATTGGTCGAAAACATTGGTCGACAGGACAATTGGTCGACACCATTTGGTCGAATGCCAAATGGTCGAATTTTTTTTTTTTTTTTTTTACCCCTTTTTTGGTTTTTTGGGGGGGGGGGGTCCCCCCCCAACCCCCTTTTTTTTCTTTTTTTTTTCCCCACACGAAAACCCACAAAACACATATATAAAAAAAAAAAAAATTCGACCATTTGGCATTCGACCAAATGGTGTCGACCAAATTGCAGTCGACCAGTTTGTTGTCGACCAATTGACCGGACACCCACTGCATCATCTTGCACCAGCGGGGATGCCTACCTCCAGACCCGTTCTCAGGGAGGGGATTGGCTTACAACACCTGGCCTTCCTCTCCCTGCGGATGTGGCTATCCTGCACCAGGTTGAGCCTGTCCAGGGTGGGGTGGCGTTGCGTCAACGGGCCATGCGAGCTGACCTGCAGTCTTTTCATGATGAGTCTGCACGTCTTCTCGCATGGCTCGTTGACTGCGTTGACCCACTGGGACAGCTCACCAGGGCTGGATTCCTCCGTTTCCTGGACCTTGTTCCGACCCCCTCCTCCACAGAACCCCCTATTCCCCAGTCGTCCTCCATGCCATCTTCCCACCCATGTGTCACCTGGGTGCCCTGTGGAGCTGCCTCCGACCGTGCGGCCAGGCTGGTGGACAACAGATCCCTGCCACAGTCGGGAGTCGGACGTCCAGCAGGGGTGGCCACATCAACGACTGCACCCCAGCTGGAGGAGGATGTGCAGGCACCATCGGACAGGGCACATGGACAGCAGCAGCTGCAGCAGCAGGAGGCTGTAGGTGGGAGCCACGATAGCTCGGGGCCTTCAACATCGGAGGGGCAGGCATCGGCCCGGAGGGCAGGAGGACCCTGGACGGGAAGTGTCTTCCGTGTGGCAGCGGTTGGGCCACGCCATAGATGCGGAGCGGCGGCAGGCGGAAGAGGCGCGGCTCACAATGGTCAGGGCGGAGAACTCCATGAGGAGGGCCCTGAGGCGGGCCGAGTGCCTCGAGGCAATCCGCAGGGAGTTGGAGGTGAACATGTCGGCGTCCCTGCGGACCCTCGGGGCCATGGAACAGGACCGCCTCCGGGACATAGACGAGGAGTTCGATGATGCCCTGGCCCGGAACACCACTAAGTGAGCCGCTGGACTGGCCCGCCGCCATTGTATATAGTTATTTAGTGATAGGTTTCCTTTATAGTTTATTTTTATTTGAAGTCAACGGACACTGCTCCACCTTTTGTATGTAGTCCCATTTTAGGTTTTTTGGTAGGTTTCATTTCTTCTGTTGGGATGATGGACCCTGAATACTTTGTACATAGTTGGACTTTGGATTTGGACATTTTTTTTACTATGAATTTTTTTTCCCATGGAGCAATGGTTTTCTATTTCTTTTTTCCCTTCATTTCCTTTTTATGGAGTTGAACTTTGGAAGTAATTTTTTTGGATTTTCATTTATTGATTTTAATTTGAAAAGGGACAGCCAGCTTAATTTTTTTTTTTTTTTTACTTGTGTATTTTGTTTAATTTTGTTTGCCATTACTGTTGTTATTAATACATTATTTGGATTTTTTCATTCTTCAATGTGTGGTTTCATCTCATTGTTTTCATGCATGTCATGATATGGGTTTTCAGGTTCACTTGCAACCATTGTGTGTGTGTGAGACACGTGTTGATTTACATTGTTTCCATTGGAGTAGTATCATGGGCGCATGTAATACTTGGATGTGTCTTTGGGCTGTGGTGGCTGGCCATGAGGCCCATGCTTGAGGATTGTCAGGGCCTGTGGGCAGGGGGACATGAGTGGGGGCCTGGTGGGGGCTGCCCATGGTGGCTGGGGGGTGGGGGTGATAGGGGACATGAGTAGGGGCCTGGTGGAGGCTGCCCCTGCACTGCTGGGGGGTGGGGGTGATAGGGGACATGAGTGGGGGCCTGGTGGGGGCTGCCCATGGTGGCTGGGGGTGGGGGTGGTGGGAGACATGAGTGGGGGCCTGGTGGAGGCTGCCCATGGTGGCTGGGAGGTGGGGGTGGGTGGGAGACATGAGTGGGGGCCTGGTGGGGGCTGCCCATGTTGGCTGGGGGGTGGGGGTGATAGGGGACATGAGTGGGGGCCTGGTGGAGGCTGCCCCTGCACTGCTGGGGGCTGGGGGTGATAGGGGACATGAGTGAGGGCCTGGTGGAGGCTGCCCATGGTGGCTGGGGGGTGGGGGTGGTGGGAGACATGAGTGGGGGCCTGGTGGAGGCTGCCCCTGCACTGCAGGGGGTGAGGGTGATAGGGGACATGGGTGGGAGCCTTGTGGGGGCTGCCCATGGTGGCTGGGGGGTGGGGGTGGGTGGGAGACATGAGTGGGTGCCTGGTGGAGGCTGCCCATGGTGGCTGGGGGGTGGGGATGGTGGGAGACATGGGTGGGGGCCTGGTGGAGGGTGCCCCACACTGCTGGGAGGGTGGGGGTGGTGGGAGACATGAGTGGGGGCCTGGTGGAGGCTGCCCATGGTGGCTGGGGGGTGGGGGGGAGACATGAGTGGGGGCCTGGTGCGGGCTGCCCATGGTGGCTGGAGGGTGGGGGTGATAGGGGACATGAGTGGGGGCCTGGTGGGGGCTGCCCATGGTGGCTGGGGGGTGGGGGTGGGTGGGAGACATGAGTGGGGGCCTGGTGGGAGCTGCCCATGGTGGCTGGGATGTGGGGGGTGTGGGAGACATGAGTGGGGGCCTGGTGGGAGCTGCCCATGGTGGCTGGGGGGTGGGGGTGGTGGGTGACATGGGTGGGGGCCTGGTGGAGGGTGCCCCACACTGCTGGGGGGGTGGGGGTGGTGGGAGACATGAGTGGGGGCCTGGTGGAGGCTGCCCATGGTGGCTGGGGGGTGGGGGTGATAGGGGACATGAGTGGGGGCCTGGTGGGGGCTGCCCATGGTGGCTGGGGGGTGGGGGTGGGTGGGCGACATGAGTGGGGGCCTGGTGGGGGATGCCCATGGTGGCTGGGGGGTGGGGGTGGTGGGAGACATGGGTGGGGGCCTGGTGGAGGGTGCCCCACACTGCTGGGGGGTTGGGGTGGGTAGGAGACATGAGTGGGGGCCTGGTGGGGGCTGCCCATGGTGGCTGGGGGGTGGGGGTGGGTGGGAGACATGAGTGGGTGCCTGGTGGAGGCTGCCCATGGTGGCTGGGGGGTGGGGATGGTGGGAGACATGGGTGGGGGCCTGGTGGAGGGTGCCCCACACTGCTGGGAGGGTGGGGGTGGTGGGAGACATGAGTGGGGGCCTGGTGGAGGCTGCCCATGGTGGCTGGGGGGTGGGGGGGAGACATGAGTGGGGGCCTGGTGCGGGCTGCCCATGGTGGCTGGAGGGTGGGGGTGATAGGGGACATGAGTGGGGGCCTGGTGGGGGCTGCCCATGGTGGCTGGGGGGTGGGGGTGGGTGGGAGACATGAGTGGGGGCCTGGTGGGAGCTGCCCATGGTGGCTGGGGTGTGGGGGGTGTGGGAGACATGAGTGGGGGCCTGGTGGGAGCTGCCCATGGTGGCTGGGGGGTGGGGGTGGTGGGTGACATGGGTGGGGGCCTGGTGGAGGGTGCCCCACACTGCTGGGGGGGTGGGGGTGGTGGGAGACATGAGTGGGGGCCTGGTGGAGGCTGCCCATGGTGGCTGGGGGGTGGGGGTGATAGGGGACATGAGTGGGGGCCTGGTGGGGGCTGCCCATGGTGGCTGGGGGGTGGGGGTGGGTGGGCGACATGAGTGGGGGCCTGGTGGGGGATGCCCATGGTGGCTGGGGGGTGGGGGTGGTGGGAGACATGGGTGGGGGCCTGGTGGAGGGTGCCCCACACTGCTGGGGGGTTGGGGTGGGTGGGAGACATGAGTGGGGGCCTGGTGGGGGCTGCCCATGGTGGCTGGGGGGTGGGGGTGGGTGGGAGACATGAGTGGGGGCCTGGCGGGGGCTGTCCATGGTAGCTGGGGGGTGGGGGTGGGTGGGAGACATGGTGGCTGGGGGGTGGGTATGGTGGGAGACATGGGTGGGGGCCTGGTGGAAGGTGCCCCACACTGCTGGGGGGGAGGGGGGGTGGGGGGTGGGAGACATGAGCAGGTGTGCAGGGTAGTCCCCTGTTATGTGGGCTGCCTGCAGGGGCCGTGGAGGGTGTACAGGGAACACCTGTGAGGACCCACCCAGCCTAATCGCGTGTGATTATTCCCGCACACCCCTGTAATACACGTACCCAGCCAAATCGCGGGTGATAATTCCCGCGCACCCCTGTAATACACGTACCCAGCCAAATTTCGTGTGATTATTCCCGCGCACCCCTGTAATACACGTACCCTGGCTAATCGCGTGTAAAACTTCACACGTACCCCTGTCATACACGTACCCAGCCAAATTGCGTGTGAAAATTCCTGCGTACCCCTGTAATGCACGTACCCTGGCTAATCGCGTGTTTAACTTCACGCGTACCCCTGTCATACACGTACCCTGGCTAATCGCATGTAAAACTTCCCGCGTACCCCTGATATGAACGTTACCCGCTTTGCGTTCCTTGTTTTGCAGCCCTGTAAATTGGTCCAGGGTTAGCGCAGCCCTTTGCAATGATTTAGCGATTTTGATGGCTTTTCATTGCGCGAGGGCGTTCTTAGGGGCGTTAATGGCACTGCTGCAGGGTCGCTGCGATACTCTGCGCCACGGCTGGTTTGGGAGCCTGAAATCCATGAATACGCTGTGCGCGGAAATCGGTTTTGGTGCACGCGCCTGGCGCAGACAATCGCACGCGGACACTCTGCGCCAGCCACTTGCGACACTTTTCTGCGAAATTCTATGAATTACCCAGGCCGATTCATGGAATAATTAGCGCGGCGCAAGTGGCCAAAAACGTGCGATTCGCAGTGGAATAGCGAAAATCGCAGTGCAAGTGCGAAAATCGCACGAAAAGCAGCGCACATAGATTCATGGAAGGCCGTGCGCGAGACAACCATCGGATGTGCGCTAAAAAAGTGCGCGGCGCACGTTGGCGCACAGGCCATCTAACGGCATGCGCCAGGTCACAGCGAAAATCGCACAGGCCACAGCAAAAATCGCACATAGCGCGGCGCACACAACAAAAGTAGGCGGAACACGGGGCGTAACACTCGGAATGGGGAACAACTTGCCAAAATGTGGGCGTCACAGGGGAAGTACAGGGTGCAAGTGCGTGGAACGCCCACACGCTTGCCTACAACACGTATTCATGGAATCGAATAGGGCAAAAAAGCGCACGGTCAAACCAGCACACAGGCACAAACACGACCGCCACAAGAAAGCAGGCGGTAGCGTCTCTGCACCTGTAATAAATGTGCGCCAAAAGGTGCGCCAAGAAATAGCACCTATATACAGCTATGATGAATGTCCTATACTGTGGCCCTCCAGGACAAATGACGTGCAAAGGGGTACCCACAAACACGGACACCCGCTGACTGAAAAATAACGTGTGCGTGTATTGCGGGGTGCGCGGGAACTTTCACACGCGATTTGGCAGGGTACGTGGATTTCAGGGGTGCACGGGAAGTTCCACATTCGATTTGGCTGGGTATGTGCGCGGAAATTTCCACACGTGACTTGGCTGGGTACGTGGATCTCAGGGGTGCGCGGGAAGTCTCACACGCGATTTGGCAGGGTACGTGGATTTCAGGGGTGCGCGGGAAGTTCCACACACGATTTGGCCGTGTACGTGCGCGGGAATTTCCACACGCGACTTGGCTGGGTATGTGGATCTCAGGGGTGCGCGGGAAGTCTGACACGCGATTTGGCAGGGTACGTGGATTTCAGCGGTGCGCGGGAATTTCCACACACGATTTCGCCGGGTACGTGCGCGGGAATTTCCACATGCGATTTGGCTGGGTACGTGGATCTCAGGGGTGCGCGGGAAGTCCCACATGCGAATTGGCAGGGTACGTGGATTTCAGGGGTGCGCGGGAAGTTCCACACGCGATTTGGCCGTGTACATGAGCAGGAATTTCCACACGCGACTTGGCTGGGTACGTGGATCTCAGGGGTGCGCGGGAAGTCTCACGCGCGATGTGGCAGGGTACGTGGATTTCAGGGGTGCGCGGGAAGTACCACACGTGATTTTGCCGGGTACGTGCGTGGGAATTTCCACACGCGATTTGGCTGGGTACGTGGATCTCAGGGGTGCGCGTGAAGTCCCACATGCGATTCGGCAGGGTACGTGGATTTCAGGGGTGCGCGGGAAGTTGCACACGCGATTTGGCCGGGTGCGTGCGTGGGAATTTCCACACACGATTTGGCTGTGTACGTGGATCTCAGGGGTGCGCGGGAAGTCCCACACGCGATTTAGCAGGGTACGTGGATTTCAGGGGTGTGTTGGAAGTTGCACACGCGATTTGGCTGGGTACGTGGATTTCAGGGGTGCGCGGGAAGTTTCACACGCTCGCCTACAACACGCCAAAGAAACACGTACGCCAGTAGGAAGCAGGCATACGTCGACCCGCGACGCATATATCTGCGCGCAAAAAACTAACAAGCTCAGACGCCAGGATGAATATACCGTTCCTAGCAGCAGTGTCCGTGGGCTACCAAAGGAGGAGGAGGAGGATAGTCAGGGCCAGAATTTTCACACCCAGAACCAGCCTTTTCGGGATGCCTGATGACCAGGTTTATGGTTTCCACCACACATAATACTGGACCTGGTGAGTGAGTGGGAGGAATACCTCACATCACCCACCCTGTGCTCCCAAGCACTCAGCCCCCTGGAGAAGGTCCTCAATGTACTGCACTTCTTAGCCACTGGATCATTTCAGCGGACAAGTGCCATAGTGGGTGGGGTGTCACAGGCCACGCAGTCACGCTGCCTACACCAGGTCTTGAACATCATCACTGCACGCCCATCAGTCCGCAGGCACCTGCCCAGAACACCTGCAGAAAGGCATGCTGCCGCCCTGGATTTTTACGGTGTGGCACGATTCCCCAAAGTGCTAGGTGCCATCGACTGCACCCATATGGCTCTACGTCCCCCCAGGGCATCTGAGCACATTTATAGGAACCGCAAGCACTGGCATTCCATCAACGTGCAGGTAGTATGTAATGCCAAGGGAATCATCACCTCAGTATATGCCAACTATCCCGGGTCCACCCACGACAGCTTCATTTACCGAATGTCCACCCTAAGCCGGGACCTAGAAGATGGGCGGCATGGCGATACATGGCTGCTTGGTGAGTATGAATGCCACTGCACATGCATGCATGTCAGAAACTGAGCAAGGTCACAACCCCACCAATGATACCCATCACCACCTCCACAGGGGACAGTGCCTACCCTCTCAGCCCCCACATGATGACGCCAATTCGGAACCCCACCACGCCACCCGAGGTAAGATATAACACAGCCCACATTGCAACCCGGGGCATAGTGGAGCGCACATTTGGAGTGCTTAAGTCACGCTTTCGCTCCCTTGACCGTTCTGGTGGGCAGCTGTTATACGCTCCCCCAGTAGTGTGCAGGATCATAGTGGCAGCATGCGTCCTGCACAACGTTGCAACACGCCGGGGCCTGGCCGTGGACATGGTGGTGCCCCCACATCCCCAACCACATGCACGCCCGCTGTGCATGGGAGGGGAAAGGGCACGGGGGGAGGCAGCCCGTACACAGCTAGTGGCTAATTACTTCACATAGAAATCACACCCCTGTGGAGTGCACACTGCCCTGGCACATACCATCTTACAATCAATGATGACTCAACCTGACACTGATCCTGAATGTCTGGAGAATCAACCGTCAAAACCATATCAGCCTGTGATTGTTCACCTGGAAGTGTTACAATGTGTGCATCCCTACCTACACAGACACCACCAATGCAGTTTCATGAAAAAACACATTCATGCAGCTAAAATGAATACCCACTTGCAAAATGCAACATGAGGACAGTGCCATGTCACCCAACCCATCCCCAGCACCGCCACACGACACACCGTGCCATGTCATGCTATGTGCAGGTAAACAAAGTAATCCCCACAACATGACACAAGTGTCACAACGTGCAGTGTCCCTAATTGAAACTCGCTACACCTGAAATGCTCACAGTAATGCAGGACCAACAACACACTTGAGCAGGTATTTAGCAATAACACTTATCAGCTACTGACCCTCAAAACTACCATTAACATGACATTACGAATGTAAGGAATCAGTAGTCTCACCACATGGAAATGCCTGCACTCCCACCACTTCCAACTGTACAGTGTTGCCACCATGTAGAGTTGTCGGTGCACTGCTGCCAATATGGACCCCATCTCCAAAGTAGAGGGCCTTGTGTAGACATGAGGAAAGGACCTGCAAATTAGGAGGTAGACATGGATAATGAGTTACACATCAATGCAACATGCAGTGTACAACACAACATCAATATGCACTAGGAATGTATACACAGTATTGACTAGACTACCCACACATGTATTGGGAGTCAAATGTCACCATGTACGTCAATGTCACTTGGGCACACCCTTTGCAAGCCCATGGAAACGGGAAGCAGGAGGGGTATGTGTGACAAAAACCCAAGCATCTGAACCAAATACATGACAAGCCTGCATGTGCCCAGCCACAATGCAGCGTATGCCCACGGGAGCCACACAAGGCAACACACTGTCCCAAAAAAAAAATATATATATATTAAAAAAAAAGCAAAAATGGCCATTAATGGGCCCGGGGGGGTTGGGGAGGCCACTCAGGAGGTCCGAGGACAGGGTGCACACCAAAACCCACCTGCTCATGGCCCACACGGCTACCCTATTGTGGGAGTATCACTGCTGTCGCTATTATCACCCTGTGCAGCTGCATCCGGAGGTGGTGGCACTATGGGAGGCAGCCCACGCAAGGCCCCAGTCTGTTCCTCCATGGCTGCAAGCATGCAGGTGTGGTAGGTCTCGTTCTGGAGGATGAGTGTGCGGAGGTCCCCATGCAACAACTCACGGGATGCCCGGACCTCTGCCCTAGTTGCCTGCATCTCAGCTGAGAGCGTACGGGTGAGACGCTCCAGCTGCTGTTCTGTCCTTCGGTTTGTTGAAGCCTCAAGCTCAACAAGAGTCGTCCTGAGGTGAAGGAGTTTCAGCCTCAGGGCTTCCCTGTGGCCCTGGGACTCTATGGAGATGGTTCCTGCAGAGTCGCCAGTGCCGCCCGCCTGTCCCTGTTGGACGCCAACATGTCCTCCCTGTGTGACTGGCAGATGGAGTCGGTTGCCTGCTGTAGTCGCTCCATCAGCCTTTCGGGGGGGACAATGGAAGTGGCCACCCTATCCATGGCCTGAGCCATCATCTCTGCTGATGCTGCCTGTTGGGTTGCCATACCGTAAATGGATTGCTCCCATGCGGTATTGCCAGGTGGCGTACGGCCACCACGTCGGCGGGCACCACACCTGTCTGGGGCAAGGCGAACTGCGCCTTGCTGTGCCGGCACTGCCTGAGGCTGCAGGACTGCATTCCCCCTCTGATCTGCTGGCCCAGGAACAGGATCAGATGTCGCAGAGTGTGACCCTGCATCTGTAACTCCAAAGGCGTAGCTGCCAACACTGACATCCCCATTGAGGGTTCTGACCCTGGTGCAGGTGGGTCGGACAGAACAGAATCCCTCCCAGGAACACTCACCTGGGACGGCACGTAGGTCTCATCATCCGAATCAACACCTGAGTACAGCTCGGGGGAGGTGCTGCCAGAGACACCCCTTGAGAGCACGACCTGCAGCAGTTGTGGGTTCTCACCCACCACCACAACACGTCCCTCACTGGTGGTCGGCCGGCCCTCAGACCCCTCCTGGGTCTGCACCATCTCCACAACCCCAGCCGTATCAGGTGTGTCTTCCCCTGCAAAGACATAAAAGCAAACAAATGGAAACAGGCATTAGCACCATGGCACACAATGAGGGCTGAGAAGCAACAGAACCAGTACTTGATTGACACATATCCCACATGACTAAAACCCTCCCATGCATGCACCCTCACTGCGTATGAAGGGTAGGCAAATGGCACACACTGATGAAACCAAGATGGAAGATGAACACATTTTCTGCATGCTGCCTGGCAGTGGCATCACACATTGGCCTGTGATTGCCAGGTGAAATGCACATGCCATCACACAGATGGCATGTACCATTGCTATTGAGTGAAGATGGAGATGAGGGCAGCACTTATTCATTCAATCCAGTTCCCTCATGTAATAGCTTTTCTAATTCAAACAGGTCTGATTTTTCACCTGGAGCTGCCAGCCCAAAATGGTCTGATTGCACAGGGACATGTCTAAACAAATGATATCCAGGTAAAAAAAGTCACTCCACTTTACCATAGCCATGTCAGACATGTGACTAGAGGACTGAGAAATGCCTGTTAAAAGTGGTGGAATGCAAACAATCTGCCTGAATGAACAGAGAAAAATAAGCAACAATGTTGTGGCAAGGTGACACTTCAAGGGCAACTGGCGTGCTGTTGGGCTAGATGTCTACTGTTGGCAGATGGGATACTGCTATGGCCAAATGCTGCTGTGCAGAATGTATTGCATGAAGCACATGGGTGACCCAAACGACTCAGGCGCACACACCCTCACCTGGCACACAAACAGAAGCCCTCACACACACACCATGCACATGGATGACACACACATGCATGTGCACTCACCGGACAATGCCTCATAATCAGGCAGATCTCCCACGCCTTGGATCTGTTCCTCCGTGACGTAGGTCCCAGCGACTGACTCATGTGGCGTGAGTTCCATGTCTTCTACTGGAGACCCACCTCCAGTCACTAGAGTTGCAGCATGACTTGAGGCCAGCTTATTCTTTGCCCTGCGCTTTAGGTCATTCCAGCGCTTATAACAATCATTGGCTGTGCGCCTCATGATTCTAAGGGCACTTACGATGTCCGCAACGGTCTGCCAGTGTGCCTGGCGTTGTGCAGGTGTGGTCTTGGATCCTGCAACAATAACCATTTCGTTATCATGTGCGGACACATACTCGACAAGTGCATTCAGTTCGGCATCCGTGAAGCTGGGCTTCCTCGACGGGCCGGACTGTGTAGCCGTGTCTGGGGCATCAGCCTGTGCCGGACGAGCACTCTTCCTCTTCCGCTTGGAAGGTGGTGGTGATCCTGAGTGTCCTACACCACTCTGGACACTAGGGGCAGGAGCCCTGGTGGACTCTGTATCAGGAGTGTGGGATTGCACACTCAGCATGGGAGTTGGTGCAGACATTGGCTCAAGTGTAATGGTGTCAGGGGGAATGTCAGCAGGATGGACTAGGACCGACACTGTCCTGACTGGGTGTGTGAGAGCTGGGGTGGATGGAGCCGCAGCTGCCCCTGCAGCCTCTCCACCCTGCCTATTTGGGGCAGCAGATGACCTTGCTGCCCCTGATCCACGTGGCCTGATGACATCAACGTGCACCAGCGCACGTGTCAGAGGCCTGCTGACCGGGAAGTCAGCCATGGAGTCAGCCAGGTCTGGTGCCACAATGGGCAGGTCCAACAAGGGCTGAGAATGGATGGTGTCAGCCACATCAGCCTCAACCAGGGGGGTGGGGGGGGATTATGGGTGCCCTTGACTGGTCCTCCACACATGGGGGGACAGGGTCACCCTGCAAGTAACGACCACGTCCCCTACCGGATCCACCACGGCCACCACTTGTGGCTCTTCCACCTTTGCCACCCTTACGGATTCCTCGCCTCCCAACCATGGCACTGATGTTAATGTGTGTATGGGAGTGGCTGTAAACTATTGTCCTGGGCAATTGGGGGTCAAAGGTGCTGGGTACCAGATGGTAATTGTACCCTAGTGCTCTAGCAAGGCTGAATCTGACCCCTGAGGAAAGATGACGGGTCACGCAACGCACAGGAAGCCCAAAAAAGGGAGATGACGTGCACGCAACCCCTCCTAGACCACGTGTGCGGAAAAAAAACCTGCACTACGCTGTGGCACCCAGTAACACAAGAATGAACGTATGCTTGTCACACGCAGCCTAGATTGACCTCTGAAGGGGTAGGCTACACACGGGGCAAGCACAGATGTAAGATACGTGCGTGACTCACCGTCTGCGAGGAAAAAGAGCGTGAATAAGAAGCGCGTGTGCGCATTGGCAACACCACCGCCAAAAGAAGAATTGTACTCTGTCTGAGGAGACAGGACAACAGTAGAAGGGAACGCTGTTTGAGGGAACAGGCCCAGGAAAACCAGAAAAAGAGAAGAAAGAGAAAAAGCTGTCAGAGGTAACAGGGAGTACGAACTTGAAACGCCGTGAAGTAAATCGTGTGTGAAACGACAAGAAGTACGGATTTCACCCACTCACTCTCCAAGAAAAGCACGTACAAGGAAATGGTGTTCTACACGTACCTTTTATGCAGGCCCACACGTCCAGCGTCACTTCCGCGTGTACGCGCTAGGGCCATTTCCACCAATTACACGCTTTGTCACTTCCGCGTGTACGCGCTAGGGCCATTTCCACCAATTACACGCTTTGCCACTTCCGCGTGTATGCGCTAGGGCCATTTCCACCAATTACACGCTTTGTCACTTCCGCGTGTACGCGCTAAGGCCATTTCCACCAGTTACACGCTTTGACAGTCGGACGTGTCTTTCATTTTTTTAACATTCAACATTTCAAACGTGTGCCATATTCAACGTGCACGTGACTTCATAGACGCGCATACGCTGATACGCTGGTGGCCTTTGGGCCAATGAATGTACAGACGTGTGCTGACGCGCTTACGCGCTAAGGGCCTTTCCTCGAATTACACGCAGACGTGCTGGATTTTCACGTGCAAACTCACTCCGTATCAAGCTGGCCACGCGTTCACACACGGAAGACCACGCTCCTGCCCTGAAGGCCGAATTACTGCCCCCCAGAGCCCTGAGCACGCTCCCACCTGCCATCTGCTGCTGCCTGACTGCCTGCTGCCCACGTCCCCTGCCATTTGCTGCCTGCACATCAGCCAGGGGTGCTGTTGCTGTGACCACCCCTGCTGGAACCGAAGACTCCCGACTGATTTTCCATTGCCCCACAGCCCAGCCCCAGGACCCAGTTGCCCACCCACTCCTGCCTCTGGGGTTGCCATGTCGGGCACTGCAACATCTGGCACCGGTGGCAACACCCGGCCAAGGAGGCAGAGGGGCACCAGCTTCACTGCCACCGAAGTTGGTGTCCTGGTGGAGCATGTCCTGGGGCAGTATGATGCCCTCTTCGGAAGGTTGCGCGCCGACAAGGAAGGATGGACTCGGATCTGGATGGACATCGTGACTGCCATCAACGCGGAGGAGGTGGCAGTCCGCGACTACGCACGTGTCAGGAAGCGCTGGGAGGACTTCAGGTCCAGGACCCTCAACAAGGCCCGGCTCCTCCTGAAGGCAGCGGATGCTAAGGGGCGCCGGGGCCACTTGTCGGAAGATCAGATGAGGGTCCTGGAACGCATATCCCCAGCGCTCCACGTCCAGGTCCTTGAGAGGCAGACCCGTCTGGAGTCGAGCGGTAAGTGTACATGCATACTGATTGTAAGCTGTGCGTGTGGTGTGCCAGGAGTGTGCAGGTTGAACATGTATTTTTATGTGGGCAAGTAGGGGGGGTGTACAGGGCCGTGAGGGTGACACATGCGAGGGGTCTCATGTGTGACACATGGATGGTGCTTGTGTGTGTGGGCTTGCATGGCACAGGATGTGGAGGAATGATTGTCAGGTGTGACATGGATGTCGATCGGAACACTGCGACAGTTGGTGGAGGTGTACACATGCATGCAAGTTTGGTGGTGTGTGCATGTGTAGTGTACTCACTATGTTGCATGTGATGTGTGGATGACCTTTGGCTGCTCATGCTGTTGTATGTGAATGGATGGTGCTGGCTGTTGCAATATGGCTGTGGTATGGCTCATGTGTGCAGGTTGAAATGACATGTGTGTTGGGGATTGTGATGCCATGTCTGAGGTTTACCAATGCCACTCATGTATGACTGTCATGTGTGTATGAGTCCATTGGACAGTGCCCTGATGCCTGTGTTTTCTTTCTCCCTGTCTGCAGCGTCAACTGATGAAGAGGGCGGAGAAGGTGCTGTGGAGCACAGCGGCAGGGGTCGCACCACCAGCCGGAGATGCTAGGCCCGGATCCCCTCCCAGGTTCTGATCTCGTCGGGGAGTGAGGAGTCCAATGCCGTGTCCCAGGCCGCAGCTGCCGAGGGGAGGTCCAAGAGGCGGAGGTTGGAGTTGGACTCCTCGGCAGCAGAAGGGGCAGCTGGGACCCCACAGGGCCCAACGGAGGAAGATGGCACGGAATCATCCAGTTTGGTGGGGGGTTTAGAGGAGGAGGAGGCTGTGCAAGCGACAGAGGCAGGGTCTGGAGGTGGGGATTCCACTGGTGCTAGTGGTGCAGTGCAGGATCTAGGACAGGAGGCAGCACAGGCCGCCGCGGAGGTGCCTGTGTGCAATCCTGTCCCTGCTCCTGTCACTGCATCATCTTGCACCAGCGGGGATGCCTACCTCCAGACCCGTTCTCATGGAGGGGATTGGCTTACAACACCTGGCCTTCCTCTCCTTGCGGATGTGGCTATCCTGCACCAGGTTGAGCCTGTCCAGGGTGGGGTGACGTTGCGTCAACGGGCCATGCGAGCTGACCTGCAGTCTTTTCATGATGAGTCTGCACGTCTTCTCGCATGGCTCGTTGACTGCGTTGACCCACTGGGACAGCTCACCAGGGCTGGATTCCTCCGTTTCCTGGACCTTGTCCCGACCCCCTCCTCCACGGAACCCCCTATTCCCCAGTCGTCCTCCATGCCATCTTCCCACCCATGTGTCACCTGGGTGCCCTGTGGAGCTGCCTCCGACCGTGCGGCCAGGCTGGTGGACAACAGATCCCTGCCACAGTCGGGAGTCGGACGTCCAGCAGGGGTGGCCACATCAACGACTGCACCCCAGCTGGAGGAGGATGTGCAGGCACCATCGGACAGGGCACATGGACAGCAGCAGCTGCAGCAGCAGGAGGCTGTAGGTGGGAGCCACGATAGCTCGGGGCCTTCAACATCGGAGGGGCAGGCATCGGCCGGAGGGCAGGAGGACCCTGCACGGGAAGTGTCTTCCGTGTGGCAGCGGTTGGGCCACGCCATAGATGCGGAGCGGCGGCTGGCGGAAGAGGCGCGGCTCACGATGGTCAGGGCGGAGAACTCCATGCGGAGGGCCCTGAGGCGGGCCGAGTGCCTCGAGGCAATCCGCAGGGAGTTGGAGGTGAACATTTTGGCGTCCCTGCGGACCCTCAGGGCCATGGAACAGGACCGCCTCCGGGACATAGACGAGGAGTTCGATGATGCCCTGGCCCGGAACACTACTAAGTGAGCTGCTGGACTGGACCGCCGCCATTGTATATAGTTATTTAGTGATAGGTTTCCTTTATAGTTTATTTTTATTTGGAGTCGACGGACACTGCTCCACCTTTTGTATATAGTCCCATTTTAGATAGGTTTTTTGGTAGGTTTCATTTCTTCTGTTGGGATGATAGACCCTGAATACTTTGTACATAGTTGGACTTTGGATTTTGACATTTTTTTTACTATGAATATTTTTTCCCATGGAGCAATGGTTTTCTATTTCTTTTTTCCCTTCATTTCCTTTTTATGGAGTTGAACTTTGGAAGTAATTTTTTTGGATTATCATTTATTGATTTTAATTTGAAAAGGGACAGCCAGCTTAATTTTTTTTTTTTTTACTTTTGTATTTTGTTTAATTTTGTTTGCCATTACTGTTGTTCTTAATACATTATTTGGATTTTTTCATTCTTCAATGTGTGGTTTCATCTCATTGTTTTCATGCATGTCATGATATGGGTTTTCAGGTTCACTTGCAACCATTGTGTGTGTGTGAGACACATGTGTTGATTTACATTGTTTCCATTGGAGTAGTATCATGGACGCATGTAATACTTGGTTGTGTCTTTGGGCTGTGGTGGCTGGCCATGAGGCCCATGCTTGAGGATTGTCAGGGCCTGTGGGCGGGAGGACATGAGTGGGGGCCTGGTGGGGGCTGTCCATGGTGGCTGGGGAGTGGGCGTGATAGGGGACATGAGAGGGGGCCTGGTGGAGGCTGCCCCTGCACTGCTGGGGGGTGCGGTGATAGGGGACATGAGTGGGGGCCTGGTGGGGGCTGCCCATGGTGGCTGGGGGGTGGGGGTGGTGGGAGACATGAGTGGGGGCCTGGTGGAGGCTGCCCATGGTGGCTGGGGGGTGGGGGTGGGTGGGAGACATGAGTGGGGGCCTGGTGGGGGCTGCCCATGGTGGCTGGGGGGTGGGGTGATAGGGGACATGAGTGGGGGCCTGGTGGAGGCTGCCCCTGCACTGCTGGGGGGTGGGGGTGATAGGGGACATGAGTGGGGGCCTGGTGGAGGGTGCCCCACACTGCTGGGGGGGTGGGGGTGGTGGGAGACATGAGTGGGGGCCTGGTGGAGGCTGCCCATGGTGGCTGGGGGTGGAGGTGATAGGGGACATGAGTGGGGGCCTGGTGGGGGCTGCCCATGGTGGCTGGGGGGTGGGGGTGGGTGGGAGACATGAGTGGGGGCCTGGTGGGGGATGCCCATGGTGGCTGGGGGGTGGGGTGGTGGGAGACATGGGTGAGGGCCTGGTGGAGGGTGCCCCACACTGCTGGGGGGGTGGGGTGGGTGGGAGACATGAGTGGGGGCCTGGTGGGGGCTGCCCATGGTGGCTGGGGGGTGGGGGTGGGTGGGAGACATGAGTGGGGGCCTGGTGGGGGCTGCCCATGGTGGCTGGGGGGTGGGGGTGGGTGGGAGACATGAGTGGGGGCCTGGTGGGGGCTGCCCATGGTGGCTGGGGGGTGGGGGTGGTGGGAGACATGGGTGGGGGCCTGGTGGAGGTTGCCCCATACTGCTGGAGGGGGGTGGGTGGTGGGAGACATGAGCAGGTGTGCAGGGTAGTCCCCTGTTTTGTGGGCTGCCTGCAGGGGCCGTGGAGGGTGTACAGGGAAAACCTGTGAGGACCCACCCAGCCTAATCGCGTGTGATTATTCCCACGCACCCCTGTAATACACATACCCAGCCAAATCGCGTGTGATAATTCCCGCGCACCCCTGTAATACACGTACCCAGCCAAATCGCGTGTTATTATTCCCGCGCACCCCTGTAATACACGTACCCTGGCTAATCGCGTGTAAAACTTCACGCATACCCCTGTCATACACGTACCCAGCCAAATCGCGTGTGAAAATTCCTGCGTACCCCTGTAATAAACGTACCCTGGCTAATCGCGTGTTTAACTTCACGCGTACCCCTGTCATACACGTACCCTGGCTAATCGCATGTAAAACTCTCCGCGTACCCCTGATATGAACGTTTCCCGCTTTGCGTTCCTTGTTTGGCAGCCCTTTAAACTGGTCCAGGGTTAGAGCAGCCCTTTGCGATGATTTAGCGATTTTGATGGCTTTTCCTTGCGCGAGGGCGTTCTTGGGGGCGTTACTGGCGCTGCTGCAGGGTCGCTGCGATACTCTGAGCCACGGCTGGTTTGGGAGCCTGAAATCCATGAATACGCTCTGCGCGGAAATCGGTTTTGGCGCACGCGCCTGGCGCAGACAATCGCACGCGGACACTGCGCCAGCCGCTTGCGACACTTTTCTGCGAAATTCTATGAATTACCCTGAAAATCTCCCAGGAAATGGCATTGAAAGGGGGTCTCATTTGCAATGAATACACTTCATGCAGATTTGAGATGAACTTCTATCTCTATTAATGGAGGAAATTGTGATTATATCGGACCAGCCTGTTTTTGCTCACACTGCGGCCATTGGGCAACCATAAGAAATAGGTATGCAGGGGTGCGACGGAAGAGGCAGAATTCTCGGGTACCCCCTTCCTGAAAATGCTAAGAGCTTGGGTAGGGAACAGTTATTCCTGATCATCGCAGAGTCCGACAGAGGGGTTCTGCAACCCCAGGCCTCCTTCCAGACATTGCAAGCTTTAGGGTTCTAAAACCCTTCTTCCGTTATCTAGCTTGTGACAGGCTTTCGGGATCCCAATCTCGAAAGACTACCTTGGCAGTGTAGTCCTTCCAGATGGTAAATCACGTGTGTCAGTCAGCAAGGAGGGAGTCTGGGAGAGATGGAGAGGAGTCTCTTCGGGCCAGTCCTATCAGTGTCTTCCCTTTCCTCTTCTCTAGTGCTGCAGTAATCTCCCCTGCCCACTCTTGTTCCTACTCCAACCTAGGGCCAGCCTGGCCCACCAGAACCTGCCTAACCTTTTTCCTGAATTCCATCACCATTCTTGTTCCTATTTCAGACGTTGCTTTTCTGACCTCCCTGTGAGAACTCTTTTCATCTCCAATGTTTGCTTCTACCTCACCCACTGCTTGGTTCTTGATGTGACCCCCTATTCACTAGCATGTGTGCCTTCTCTGGTTACCACTTCCTCTGCTATGCCTGCTGCTAGCACATTCACCTCCTCTGATCTCTCACTCCTCCATTCCTTGCAATGTTGCTGTCCTTTCCTCTATATCACCTCCACTTAATCAGTGAACCTCCTCTCTACCACCTTTGTCGCCTCTCGTCACCTCCCTGTTCCCTTTCCCTCCTCTTTTCCACCTTCACTTTTTCTGGTCACCTCTTTCCCTTTTGACCTTCTCACCTCCTTGCTACCACCTTCCACTTATTTGGTCAATACCTCCTGCTAAATGCTGACTGGCCACCTGATGTTACCACCACCTTATCGTCACTACCACCTCCTAGAATTATCCCCCCCCCTTCCTTTTCATTTGCCTCTTCTTCCCCTTTCATCCTTTCCCTCTTCAACCTCCTCTATGTCTTCACTGTGTGCATTGTACATCTCCATCTGCTTGGTCAATAATGTGCATTGACTGACTCGGGTGTCTGTATTTTAAAAAGCACTAACCCCTCCATCTAGGCTGTGATCTCTGTACGGGTCTGCACCTATGTTTGCCATTTTGAGACAGGCTGGGATGTGTTGCCTATGTTAGGTGCACCTTGGCCCACTAAAGGATTAGGGGGAAGATAAAGTCTTTATCTGACCTGTCTGCCTTCTTGGAATCCACACTCCTCTTTATAGTACTGCCTAGAGGTGATTGGGAAGGATACAGGTCTGCGGTTTCCCCAGCATGTGAAATGGCTGATGGTAAATCGCTTTCTAAACCCTCTGAATGTGCACTGAATGCTTGTTTGTGGTAAACTTGTAACCTTATATCCTTTGGAGACAATCAATCTGTAAGTTTGCATCAATTATAGCCAACCACACTGAAAGAAATTCACAAACTAGGAACAGTGTTGTTATATCCACCCTACGTCCCGCAGCGCGGTGACGTAGGGCCGTTTAATAAAAGCCCCGCCCCCGGCAGTGGGAGGCCGTTCCGGGCAAACCCAGCACAGCGTGTGGGCGTCTTTTGTCCGCGCTCCTGCCGATGCCGCGCCCCAGGCCGCGTGGCCTCCTGGACCGGAGCCAGCCCCACGTGCGGGGTCCTCCGGAGCACCGGTACTTAACAATGGCGACGAGGAAGTGAGCGAGCAACCACGCGCTCTAGATCAACTCACACGCGGACGCCCCATGGACGTCCCGTACGAATTTTTGGACACCCGGTGGGGGCCACCGAGACCACGTGACCCCCACCCCAAAAAAAAAAAAAATTTTTTTCTCTCTCATTCCCTATCCTAAAGGGGTTGAGAATTTTTTTTTCTCTTCTTTTGCCATTTCTCCTGCATGGCGCACATGCTACAAGGCGCCCATCGGTCGGCGCACAAGTGCCAGTGGGCACATTCACCGCAAAAGAACACTCCTCAATGCAATGTGCGGACGAACCCATGAGGCAGGACAACATCAGGCCAGCACGACAGCATAAACAACAAACCGAGGGTACGTGACACCATGGCGGCTGGGTCATCAACTCCTGGACCCTCTACGCCATCCAGGATTGCGGCAAACCTGTCGATGGCGTCGCCACCACCCCGCACGCTGGGCAGTTCGTCGACGTTGATTCAACCTTTCGACCCATTCACCGACCCATCATCCAGTGGACCCAGATGGCAGTTATGGCTACAAAAGTTCGAGATGGCCATGGAATGCAAAGACATCACGTCATCCAGAAAGATGAAAGCTCATCTACTCCTCAGTGTGGGTGACGAGGTGCTACGCATATTCAACTCCCTGAATGTTGATGATGGCCAAGACGCATACCTGAGTGCAAAGGACGCCTTAACGGCACATTTCCTCCCGCAACTAAATCCAGACTATGAGACTTTCATTTTTTGCACGACCATCCAGGCCACTGATGAGACTCTAGACGCCTACCACACGAGGCTGAGGAAACTGGCCATGTCGTGTGAGTTCACGAACACTGAGAGGGAGATCAGACGACAAATCATAAATGGCATACATTCGGAGAAGCTGAGGCGTCTCATACTCAGTGAGAAAGGCATCCCTCTACAACGCATCCTGGAACTGGGTCGACAGAGGGAGCTTGCCCACTCCAGGGCCGCCAACATGGAAGCAACACTACAGAAACTGCAGCCGTCCCTCTCCACAGCGATGATCGCCCAGGTCCCCGACAGACCATTTACGAGAGGTGAAAGTGGCGGCAGCCACACCCAGAACAGGTGGCAACCTCGAGTACCAGGACCCACGGAATGTGGGTGGTGTGGTGGTCAAAGACACGGAAGGCGAAACTGCCCAGCGCAAGGCACCACGTGCGGAGCGTGCGGCAGGAAGGATCACTACGCGAAAGTGTGCAGATCAGCGAACACGCCACTGCAGCCCCCACAAGGCGCTCAGGAAAAGGGGTCACCGAAAAAAAGAAGCAAGCCAGCGCAAGGAGGGTTGCAGTAGTCAACTCCTCGACGAAAGAGGAAGGGGATGATCTCTCAGCCCTACAGCAAACGGCAGGCACGGAGAGCGAAGGAAAGGGCCGAAAGGTATACCTGGTATCTGCACTGAACCAGGGGCCAGTACCGCCGAAAAGGACCACCAGGCGACGAAAATGCACGGTCTCCATCCAAGGCCAGTACGTACAGATGACCATTGATACGGGAGCCTCGGTAAACGTCATGCCAACCAGTGTCTTCCAAACTCTTACACCACCACCTGAGCTCAAATCTACAGACACTCGTCTATTTGCTTACGGCAGCAGGAGACCCCTGCCAGTCATCGGGAGGTTCCGCACCACTCTTGAACATGGCGAACAGAAGGTGTGGTCAAAGATATATGTCATGAAGGCGGGAATCGAAAGCCTACTGAGCGGAGATGCGGCTGAAGACTTGGGCGTGGTCAAATTCATCTGCCACATTGACTACGCAGCCGAAGTCGAGAACTTTCCAAGGCAACACCCCAAGCTACAGAAGGGGATAGGCTGTCTCAAGGGAAAGACTATCAAACTACACATTGATCAATCAGTGCAACCACGTGCGGTGAGACACCGGAGGACACCGTTCCACATGAGGGAACAGGTAGAGAAAGAGTTAAGGTCACTGGAAGCTGCCAGCATCATTGAAGAAGTCACGGGACCAACGCCGTGGGTCTCCCCAATGGTGGTCACCAGGAAGCCCAAACATCCCGGAAAAGTCCGGATCTGTATTGACATGCGCCTGCCCAATGTGGCCATAAAAAGGGAACGACACATAACACCAACAATCGATGAAATCATCACCAACCCCACTGGGTCATGTGTGTTCTCGAAGGTAGACCTAAAAGCGGGGTACCACCAACTTAAGCTCCACAGAGAGTCGCGCTACATTACCACTTTCTCAACCCACCTAGGTCTGAGGAGGTACAAGCGCCTGAGTTTCGGCATCTCATCGGCCGCGTAAGTCTTTCAACAGACCATCCAGGAGGTCATCAGAGGCATACCAGGGGTATTGAACGTGAGCGATGATATCCTAATACATGCACCTGACACCAAGGAACACATCACGAGACTCAATACACTCCTGGGCAGGTTGGAAGAAGCCGGACTCACAATCCATCGAGAGAAGTGCGAGTTCCTAAAATCGGAAATAACCTTCTTCGGGTACAAGTTTGACCGCAACGGCATCTCACCTGATCCCCAAAAAGTGGCGGACATCCAAGCTGCTAGTCCCCCAGTGACCCCCACCGAAGTACGCAGTTTTCTGGGAATGGCCACCTACTGTGGCAGATTCATTCGAAACCTAGCAACCCTATCTGAACCGCTATGGGAACTAACAAAGGTCAGCACCAAGTGGGTCTGGGGGCAGGAATGCCAGGAAGCCTTTGAGAGCATTAAAGACTCCCTGTCGACTGATACCAAGATGGCCTACTAAGACACGGACCTCCCGACAGAACTATTTGTGGATGCCAGCCCAGTAGGACTTGGAGCAATCCTGATGCAGGTCACGAAAGAGGGCGAAAAAAGACTGATCGCATATGCATCCAGGGCACTCACAGCTACGGAACAAAGGTACTCCCACATAGAGAAGGAGGCCATTGCCGTACTATGGGGGTGTCGACACTTCCACATGTACCTGTATGGGCGCAAGTTCACGGCAATCACTGACCACAAGCCCCTACTACCAATCTTCACCGGGTCATCGGCGCACCCACCAGCCAGAATCACCAAGTGGCTGCTACACCTCCAGCAATATGATTTCGAACTCGTCTATCAGCTGGGCAGTGGCAACCCGGCGGACTTCCTTTCGAGACACCCACGACCAGCCACTCAGCAGGAAGTTCTGATCGCCGAAGAAACGGAGGAACACATTTGTGAAGTGGTTCGCACCATGAGGCCCAAAGCGGTAAACATTTAGGACATTGCAACAGAAACCCAGAATGACCCCTGTTGCGACCTGGTAAAAGATGCCATCATGTCAGGTAACTGGAAGGAATTCATGACTCACACCCGCAACAGAACCGAGGGGGCTAGGGAGTTCCTGTCCGGCATGTTCACGGTTCAACAAGACCTCTCAATCACCGAAGGAGGGCTCCTGCTAAGGGGAGATCGCATCATCATACCCCCAAATATGCAAGACAGGATAGTAGCCCTAGCGCATGAAGGACACCAAGGTCTCGCAAGAACAAAGGCCCGGGTCAGACACAGGGTGTGGTTCCCTCACATCGACGATCGTGTCAAAGGCTTAGTGAACACATGTTTGCCCTGCCAAATAACGGGTGGGCCCCCAGATCCAGAACCGATTCTGTCGGCCGAGCGCGGCCGGGCACGATGGGAAGCGATCAGTATTGATTTTTGCAAAATCAGAGAGGGTCTACATCTACTGGTGGCAATCGACGATCACTCACGCTATCCAGAGGTCGAGATACTGGAGTCCACCGCCACGGAAGTGGTCATCCCGGTGATAGAAAAGATGTTTGCCACTCATGGTCTGCCCACAGCCATCAAGAGTGACAATGGACCCCCGTTCACAGGGGAAGAGTTCAAGCAATATCTACAGGAACTGAGCATCAAATACCACCACATCATGCCGAGGTGGCCACAAGCCAATGGGGACGTTGAGCGGTTTATGAGGACCATCAATAAGGTGCTCCGAGTATCAAGGGCACACGCCAGCCCGTGGAAGATCGACCTATACCGCTTCCTGCGGAACTATCGGGTCACCCCACACAGCACCACGGGCATACCACCTGCTGACCTCATGTTTGGAACCATCATCAAAACGTCGATTCCCCATCACCCAAGCAGGACCCCCAATGACGTCGATAATGCCCGCATGGAGATGAGGAGAACACGTGCCAATGCTCACATGAGTGCCAAAAGAAGAGCAAGGCCGTCCGACCATCGGGTGGGTGACCAAGTCATCATGTTACGAAACCCCACGAAGTCCAAGCTAGACACCAGGTACGAGGAACTGCCATGGACTGTCAGCAACCGGCGCGGGACCATGATAACGGTGACCCGGGGGCGTCGGAAAGTGACAAGGAATGCCTCCTGGTTCAAGCCCGTGCCCTGCACTCTCTGGACGGATTGCGAGGGCCCTCAAGACGACGACAACTTACAACAAGACAGCGAAGAGCTGGCGCAAGACCCAGAGGAAGAAGCCGCATGGGACCGCAGCTGGCAACCAGAGAGCCTGGCCGGCAGTGGGGACGCCTGCAGTGAAGGTGAGCAGATTCACGAGCCGAGCGGGGACAGCCCCCAGGTGAAGCGGTATAGTCTGAGAACCAACACGAGGCCGCCCGCGAGGCTGAATGACTATGTATGCTGAGCGGACACCGTCGCCAGGCATCCCACACAAGGGGGAGCTGGTACAGTGTGAAAAGAGAACTGTGTCAGGAGTTTGAAGTTGAGTATGTTCATGTTAAGTTTATTTGAAATAAAGGAGGAATGTTATATCCGCCCTACGTCCCGCAGCGCGGTGACGTAGGGCCGTTTAATAAAAGCCCCGCCCCCGGCAGTGGGAGGCAGTTCCGGGCAAACCCAGCACAGCGTGTGGGTGTCTTTTGTCCGCGCTCCTGCCGATGCCGCGCCCCAGGCCGCGCGGCCTCCTGGACCGCTGCCAGCCCCACGTGCAGGGTCCTCCGGAGCACCGGTACTTAACAAGTGTGTCAAATGTCAGCTTCCAGAGCTCACGGAGAGTCTCCCTGGGGTTTTGAACTAAAAGTCCCACTAGTGTGAACAGTTTTTGATAACAGTGGCAGGTTAAAAACTGAAAGTGGCATGTTTGTGAAACTAACTGTCTCTGAAGTGAAACATTTGTTTTTATTTCTCCAAGATATGGGGTCTACATGGTGAGGGCTTCAGGCTCTCTTAGTTGGGGACCCACGTGAGTTTGTTTTCTGTCAATGTCTCCTGCCACACGACAGAGGCCAAGTAAGGATGACCGTGGAGTCCTCCACATAACAACTTGAGGCCCACTGACTTGGGGAGGCAAACATCCCCATGAGCCAACCCCCCTTGGTGGTCCCCCAGAGCCAGTAAGAGGATTGTGGTACAGTATATACAAATCTCCTTATGCATGGGGATTTCAATGTATGGGCAGAGCAGTTAAATGCTGCCCTGGCATGTTTTTTAATTACCTACTCTTGAATCTTTGGTGCTCACAAAGCAAGTATGCAGCTCCCTGCATGAAAACGTTTTTCTTGACCCACTATTTTGCAATCAGAAATGGATGCATTTAAAATGTGTTGATGCCCTTTACTCTTACCATTTCCACCAAATTAAATGTCACATGCAAACTCTTGACTGCTGACATGTACATGTATATGTTTGCAGAATGTTGTAGTATGGTTCCTGTCACCTTGTTGTCCCTTCATTTACCAGGCAGCTGTTATTTCCTCTAAGAACCAAATGGGTTTTTGTGCCTGCAGACTGCTACCTCGGCCTGCTAACTGTTATTAGGTCACCAACAGCCCCATTCTTGTTTAACTCAGAACGTTTACCACTTTTTCCCAACAAAACCTTCCTCCATTTCCTTGCAGCTCCCTCCTCTACCCCTGTCTCTTGGGATGCACCCTTCCTCCACTGTCTTTACTTGCCACCATCTACCAGGCTAAGATAATTGTCCGATTTCATGTGATAATGTTCCTATTGTATCTCTACCTTCATTTTTCTTTTAATAATGTGGGGATCTTGCAGCCACATAAAACATGATCTCGCCCCTACAGGAGCCATTTTAGCTAAATTGCTAAGGTGTCTCTCCACTTACACCAATCAATAATGTATCCAACTGTACCCAACTATCTGTATGGAATGTAATCCCACAGATATGGTTGTGCTTATGAAAACATCCCTCTTTATTAATTAAAAGCCATGATAATCACACTTCATCAAGCATTGAAATAAAAAATACAGCGCCGGAATTTCTAATGCACAAATAGAGAGTCTTCGAACTCTACATGTTTAAGGGAGACCAACATTGTGAAACTCATAGAAAAATATCAAACACACATTTATCTGAGTTCTTCAAAGTAATTGTCACTAAAAGTGGACCATTATCTACAACAGGCAACTTAGAGCTACTGTGTTGGATACACAACCTCTCCTCTAATAATAAGCATGCAGTGTATTAGAATAACAACTTGTTTACCCTAAACTCTGTCATGTTCTCTGATTCAGAACATTTCAACTGTCCTTCTTAAAAGTAGCCAAAGTGTTACTTTACTATAAGCACTTATTCTCCCTGCACAAGGTCACCTGAAGATAGCGTTGGCACACACGGCCGCCAGGAGAGCGTCTCCAATCTCAACTCTATGTTTCTCTGATGATCCCTCTTTTGCAGTTCGGTGGAAGCCATCAGTATTCGCGAAGCCTGTCTTACTTTAGTCCCAGCATTTCCGTTTCATTTTCAAATGGTCAGAAACAGAAACCAGCTTGCATTTTCAGAGCGCAATGTATAGGCCTCTCTCCAGGCAGGCACAACCATCCGAGGTTAGCGATGGTGGGCCGCCTACAAGAGGTGTAGAGATTCTTGCCCTCAACTCTCTCACTACTTTCCTCAATCAAGAAAAGTTAAGTGCACATTTCATGGAGGTCGGGTTGCTTTTTTAATAATACCGCCCCCAGTCTATGTGTCTTATAGTTAAGAAATGTTACTGGCCTAATGGTCAGAACAACATTTTAAAAGGATGATTCTAAATTAGTATATTCAACTTGTACTGTTAGATAGGGTTAAAATACTATGATGTATAAATGAAATCAAGCCCTCTCCTCAGCGTATGTAGGGTCTCGGAGTTGTGGTCATCAGCCCTTCCACTCTATTAGTTGTCAACCGGTTTCAGCGGTACTTATAACTAGCCGCCTTCTTCAGGACGGAGAATCTAGCATTCTCAGTAGCAACATGATTTCTTCAAGTGTGTCCACGTCTTGGTGGGTTAGAGAGATTCTTCGGGTTACCCACGGGCATTTCTGCTTGAGTCCCGATCCCTGTAAATTCGCTTCCTAGTCGGTCTGTTCTCTTGTCGGGTACACCTTATTGACTTAGTCACTTCCTGAATGGACAGCCTTCAGATGCTCATGTTCTCTCTCACGTAGGTGTCTGCCTGTGTAGTGGCGGCGACACAACTCCGAGTCAACCCCGAGACCCTACATACGCTGAGGAGAGGGCTCGATTTGATTTATACATCATAGTATTTTAACCCTATCTAACAGTACAAGTTGAATATACTGATTGAGAATCATCCTTTTTAAATTTTGTTCTGTCCATTAGGCCAGTAACATTTCTTAACTATAAGACACATAGGGCCTCATTACACGGTAGGTGGTAAACCATGGCGCTGTTAGCGCCATGGTTCATGCCGGTAATTTACCGGTACCGCCTTGGAGGAAAGGGGAATTACCGCCCTATGCCAAGGTTGGGAAGGCGGTAATTCCTCCTTCCTCCATTGCCCTTCCCCATTCCCATTTTAGCCCCATAGGGCATAATGGGAATGGGGAAGGCGCTAATTACGGTACCGCAAATTGCGGTACCGTAATTAGCACCCCGGTCCCTTTGTGGGTTCGTTTTTTAGAACCTGCTAAAAGCAGGTTTTAATGTACCAACCCGCAAAGGGACCTCGTAGTAAGGCGGTAAGGGTTTACCGGTACCGGTAAAATACCAGTACCTGTAAACCCTTACCGCCTACCGTGTAATGAGGCCCATAGACTGGGGGCGGTATTATTAAAAAAGCAACCCGACCTCCATGAAATGTGCACTTAACTTTTCTAGATTGAGGAAAGTAGTGATAGAGTTGAGGGCAAGAATCTCTACACCTCTTGTAGGCGGCCCACCATCGCTAACCAGGGATGGTTGTGCCAAACTACTGGTGCATGAGATATTCACACATAGGGCCAGTGAGTTACCAATAGGGATTCAGACCCATGCATACATTATTTGTATTAAATAACTACTGTCTATTTTGTGTTATAACTGTTTGGGCAGAGACAGGTAGTAGAAGCCCATTGACTCCTACTGTCATTACCTCTCTCCAGGCAGGAAAATGTCAGCACCTCCTATCCATCGCAGATTGCAGATAACACCCAAGAAAGAACCCGTCTATAAGCTACAGTCAACATTTGTATAATTTCTTTCTCTCATGCACACACGTTCCATAGGCATCTATAAATGCATCCAGTTATAGACTCCTTATTCCTAAAAATGCTAATTCACTTATAATGGGACCTTTTTGGCAACCGACCCCCAGGTGTCACCATAAAGTAATGTTGAATGAGGGAACAAGCTCTTAGTCAAACCAAACACATTAAAAAGTACATGTTTTTTAGATTCTGCGCAAATGTGTTTTTGCCACTATAATCTGTCCCTTCCTTCCTTTGGGAAATGTGTGCTGTAACAAATGTTGTCCATAGTATGTTTATTGTCCTTCTCTCTCTAGCTGTAGCGACAGTGTCTTTGTCTAACTTCTCTTCTGCACCTGCATCACTTAAACCCGATACGCCTGGTCTCCCAGAGTTTCAAACCTCATCTATTCCCTCACTAACATCACAGTAACTGATCTTCTCCCCACCTTCTGTCACTCTTTTGCTTGGCCTGTGGAATGCACAATCCCTCTAAAACAAGTCAACCTGCATCACTGACCACTAACTCTCATCATCCTCAACTTTCGCTTCTTGCTTTCACAGAAACCTTGATCTCCTCTCATGACTCTGCTACACTACCGACTCTCCACACTGACTTGGTTATCTTCTCCCAATCTTCCCGACCTGTTTGGAAGGGCGGTGGAGTGGGGTTCCTTATCAATATGTATGTCTATATGGGCCATTGCTTCAACTGATGTCACCCATTCCTCCTTTGGATATGTCACTATTCAACTCATTCCTTCTACTCCTCTCACTTTTCTGGAGCTCTGTTTAGCCCTGGCCCTCAAAGCCTTCTTCCTGAACCTTCTCCTTGAGTATGTTTTCTCTGACATCTCCATTGTCGTGTTGGAGGGGCTTTATCCTTTGCAAGCCCTCTGCAGACCCCAACCTTGAGCTAAACTTCCTCCTACTTGACCACTCCTTATACTGCCTCCACAAAGTGCTAGTGGAATGATCTTGAGCTTGCCTTTCTCTCTTCTTTAGTTTCCTCCTTTGACCTCTTCATTTACCTATTTCCCTCTGATCAATCTATTTTTCTCTTTAAAGTCTCTGTCCCTGCACCCTCTACTTCTCCTCTCCCCTCTTCAATGACAGGAGGAAATTCAAGAAAAACTCTCCTTTCTCTTATCTTGAAGATGTTAGGACCTTGCTCCTGATTCTCTCCCCTATTTATGCCGCTTCCATCGACTATGCAAAGTCCAGCAAGCACTTCCACACCTTCTTGTACCCATCCTTATCCCTGGATCCTCTCTGAAATCACCACCATCCCCATCCAAACATGCAATGTGATCTGAAATGCCATCACAAATCCTGGATCCCCTTCCTGTTTCTAGCCTAAATAAAACCCTCCCTTCTCTCACCTATGCAATGGACTCTTCCAAATACTCCTACTTCACAAACTTAATCTCCCCCTTCACAATCCCCCCCGTAAACATTAACCTACCTATCAAGCATTTCTCACACCTCACTAGTAAATATCTATTGCCTCTTCCCTCTCTGCTAATGACTTTTCCCACTAGATTTCCTTACAATTCATGACACTTTCATGGCCCTCTTGTCTATCCCTCCCCCAAAGTCTTTCTGTCCTCCAACCATCCACTCAACTCCTTCTCCCCTACCTCTCCTGTTGAATTAGCATCCATGGTTCACAGCCTCAACTGATCTTGTGCTCTGCTCGACCTCTTTGCTCCCCAATAGGTCAAAGACAGAAATGTTTTATAATGGCGCAATCCCATAGGAACACGCCCTGTGTATCAGGCCCTTAGTCTCTACTACCTGCCCTCATCCCTAGAAGTTCTTTAAGCTCTCTTTCCTGGACTCTTCCTCTCTGCCTTAACATTTGTAACTATCTACCCCTTTTTCTGAAACCTTCGAATGAGCTGGTGAACTATCTCTCAGTTTGCCTCCCACCCTATTATTCAAAGGTCCTTAAGCAGGCAGTATTTATCTGGAACACTAAGTACCCTGAAAATCCACCTCAATCTGGCATACATAGTCATCACTCAACTGAGACTGCATCTCATCTAGACCTATCCTGTGGGAGCTTTCTGCCACTTTTGACAATGTCAACCACTCCTGTCACTCTCCTAGACCTTGGTTTTGGCAGATCTGCTCTTGTCTGGATTGCCTTCTACTTGAAAGGTCATACCTGTAAAATCTCCTGGAACTTGCAAACCTCTGCCCCCAACCCCCAGGGTCAGTCCTTGAATGTCTGCTCTTCACACACTATACCTCTGCGGTGGGTAGACCTATATCATCATTTGAAATTCACTACAACCTCTTTGCTGATGGTACTCAAGTGTCTTTCTTCTTTCCATCATTCATCCCATTCATCTAACAATGGATTTTGCAGTGTAATCTGTACCTGGATCATCTTATCTTTCTCCCTGCTTCCAATGCCATCCATCCCCTCCCCTCTACTATCTCCTTCCAGCCTAGCCCTTCTTGTTCCCTTGGTTAAGGCATGCAAGCTATAGGTCCTCTTTGATACTGACTTCCCACTGCAAAAACGTATCACTACCACCACCTCTGCTGTAACATTCTCAACATTAAAAAAATATTTCCTTTTCTTATTTGCCACTCTACTAAAATTCTAAACTACATCCTTATGCTCAGAACATAAATGTCACTACTACTTTACCTACCTCCAGGCTCTTCCTTTCTACTCCTTCCTTCCTCCAGACTTCGCAACCCACACTCTCTGCAACCTTCCTACATTCTGTCACACTTATCAACAGACACTAAGCAGATCATTTTACATGCACAACAGCTCCCTTTTCAAAATCCTTCTCAGTTCTAAAAAGCTATCAACTGTCTTTCTCCTCAATGCCCGACTCATTGTTTCTAGGTCTACTCACTATCTTAATCTCTCCACTCCTGCTTTAGGCTCAACCTAATTTTCCCATGCCCCTCCTGTTCCTTCTTTTGCCTCTGTTCCTTCTCCCTACTCGCCCTGCACCAAATGGATGTCCATCACAATTAATGCCAGCCTAACTGTAGATCCCGTCACAGCTCGACTTCAACTTTACCTACTGGGCAAAGAGGGAATATCTCCCACACCATTCCCTATCCTCCCTACTTGAGCCCACCACTCCCTTCATTGCTGCATATTAGTACTCCTCTTTAGTTTGCCGCACTTGCCGCCCCAGAATAATGTTATCTTTGTAAGTCACCCGTTTTTATTTGGTCTGGTCCCTGATCAATGTGCCACTTTGTTCACACCCCCATTATCTGGCCCATCACACGTTCTCATTTTTTTGTTATTGTACAGGAACCCTTTCTGTGAATGCATATGTCATCTTAGTCTTGGCAGGATAGTTCAGGGGCAACATGCTCGCCTTGGAAGCAAGACAACGCGGAGCAACACAGGTTCGATCCCCGTGTCCACGCTTACAAACCTCCGGGTATTAAGCACGTTATAAATAACCAATCATAATCTCTTAATGTGCAATTTAAGTAATTTCTGCTAGACAATTAAATCCCTATTCTTCAAATAAAAAATACAATGCGTTTCCAAGAGCTTGGCATAACAACCAAAGCAAAATGGACCTACAAAATGAGGAATCCAACAAAGAATCCCACCTAATGCATGAAATGATCCCTTATCAGGCATTCTCCATTTGGTCACCAGCACCAGCCTGTATTGAGCTGAAAGTTGAGTGATGTTTTCAGAGACTTTCAAAAGTGCCCAGCCCTGACTCTTGCCATGTATGGACACATCAAATATGTTAGGACCTGACAAATCCTTCTACCTGTTTTCCACAATAATTTGGACACTTCCTCAATTGGAAGACTTTCTGCTCCATTATGAACATTCACTTGTCTCATTCTTGAGCAGTCAACGAGATTCTGTTCTCTGTTCTCTCAGATAGAAATATAATCTGAATGGCCTCTTACCTCAAGCAGCCAGTCACTGATTTTCTGATGCCTAATGAAAACTCTGGAATGTCATTTTCAGGAAGCCACTGGTTTTCTATTACCTTATTAAAAAAACATGTAAATGTGATGTTTCACTTGTCTCACTGTTGACTCAAGTAGACAGTCATTAATGGTCTACTAGCTCAAGCAACAAGGAAGTATCAGCCGTCTCACTGTAAGGCAGGCACTGATTTCCTATCCCTAAAGAAAAACTGTTTAGTTTAATAACTAATATGTCTTAACTGCGCTTAAATAAGCTTCAATCAGCTAGTCACTGATGTATTGCTCCCTAAAGACAAATCCAAGAAATATCAATGTTCCACTTACAGAGCCACACAGATTTATTTTGTTCCCTCACAAACCATCCTAAATGCAATCACACAACTATTTTCACCGAACCTTGTATCAAAACCTATGGTTTTCTGCTTCCACAGGAAAAAGGGAGGCTTTCCATATTCATTTTAATTATCATGGGAAAAAAGAACATATCAGTTTGTGATTTTCTTATTCTTTAACCACATCAGCATGAACAACTACAGTGGAGCCCACAACACGATTTTTGTGAAGTTCTTGGAAGGGGTTTATGAATCTTCTGGGGGAAAATGCCTGTAAGAGACTGGACTCATCCATATGGTCCAACCCTAAAATAAGGGAGAATGGTAACAAACTTTTTTGGCCAGATTGGTTCTCGAGAAGTGTACAGTGGATTGGGGATCTAAGAAGTAATGGCAGATGGCTGACCCTGAACCAAGTGAAGGAGACTTGGAATATACATAATTGCTCACAACATGATAACCAAAGGCGTAAAAAGGCAATTGGGGAGATTGCGTCTGAATCTGGAACAGATTTCAGGTCTCTGAATGCTAGTGGTGAGGTGGAAGGTGGCCCAGCGAGTACATATTTATAAACTGATTGTGTCTAGATCAATGGACCATAGATCCCTAATGGAAAAATGGACAAGGAGAATGACAGGTGAAATGACTCAGGAATGGTGGGAGGTTGTCTGTAAGAATGTTTGCCTATCCTCTATAAGCCTGGGCGAGAGATTGCGTCAGATTAAGATCCTGAATAGGGTGTATTGGACGCCCGAGAGATTGCATAAAAGAGGTCTCTCTGATATAAATGACTGCTGGGAGTGTGCTCACAGAGTGGGCACCTTGGAACACATGCTTTGGGAATGTGTCAGAGTGAGTGTTTTCTGTGGAAGGTTCTGCATCATTTTTAACAATGTCTTAGGGCAGAACTTGAATTCCGATTTTAATAATTTAATTCTTGGTGATGACGACATTCTGAATGGCCTACGCATCTCAACAAAAGTGGCAATTTAGAGGTGCATCAGTGGCAAAGAAATTGATATTAAGAGGATGAAAATTGAGACTGTCTCCAGAGGTGATGTTTGGATAGGTGAAATGTTAAAGTTGGCTGACATGCAAAGATTGATTTATCGTCGGAAGAATGTTTTTTTTTCTTTTAGAGGATATAGGGTAGATTCATGGACATGTACTAGCTCTGTTAATTCTGGTTGTCTTTTCTGCGGGGGTTAACTTATGTTTATTTATTTATTTATTAATTAGATATACATCTAGCCAATAGGCTTTGTATAACACATAAACAGACAACATATATACACAAAATCTAAAAACATATTACATTTCCAATATATCCTATACAATACATTTTAAAATTGCCACAATCTTCAGATAAAAAACAACAATAAAATATATCAGATTAATATCATTTCCTCTCATAAAAAGCATCCATTGATCAGATTTGTCAGTCAACACAATGCCATTATTATAGGATTTAAAACACGTGGTTCGTAGTTCATTTAAGCTTTCACAACACATAATAAGATGGTGAAGGGACTCAACAACATTTACTCCACATAGACGACAATACTTTGACGTAAGTGGAGACCCCATTTTGACACAATTTGTCTCTAATGCAACAGTCGAGTTAAATTTCATCATAAGGTAAGTGCGAAAAGTACCTGTGTTGGGATAGGCTATAATGTATTCAGGAGACGAAACTCTACTCAAATACTCATCTAAAAACCAGCCACTGAACCTTTTAGATGCTAAATTTACCGTATTAAGTTCATGGCAGTAATCATGGACTTTTTTCTTAAGTCTCATTTTGAAGGCAAGTAGAGACATAGTTCCTGGGACAGACCCATTGGACCATATGCGATGGAGCCTTTGGATGATACCAATTGTACCAATCAGCACATTACCTTCAAGACTAAGGTAGGCTTTGACATATGGGACAAAAATTGTATTAGTGGAAAGTGTCACAGCTTTCTCATACGACAAAACGCATTGACAAATATATGCATACAAATAACTTCTGATGTTAAATTCCAAGTATAGGTATTCAACTCTCACATTTCGGGGTAGACGCAATAGTTTTCTTAAAAGTTTGGATTCAAAAACCATGCCACGTTTGACAAACTTGTGGCCCCATATTTCAACAGCATAGATGAGCATTGATCTGATTTTTGACAAGTAGATATTAAGAACTGCAATGGCAGAAAAACAACAATTTCTACCAATGAATACACTCAGAGCATTTGCGGCCACGGTGCAACAGCTTTTGATTGTAGACCACTGTTCATCCCAATTCAACCTTTCATCAATAATAACACCCAAATATTTGTAAGATTTTACCTGTTCAACTTTTTTAAGGGCTAGGTTCCACGAGTTTTTTTTAGTTCTACGTTTATTTGAAAAGACCATTATCTTACTCTTGTCAATATTAATGGTCAATCCATTTTCAGAGGAATAAGTGACCAGGGAGTCAAGCATATGTTGAAGACCCGCCGGAGTGTAATCCAGTAACAGCAGGTCGTCAGCATAGGCAAGCCAACCAATAGTCACACCATTAACTCTCACGGGATTAGCCTCTGGGATAAGAAATGCTTTCATCATATCTGACAGATAAAGGTTGAACAGGATGGCAGCGATCATACAGCCTTGCTTCACACCACAACTAGTGGCCATGGGTTTAGAAAGTTTACCAGCCGCGTTAAGTCTTATGCGTACAGAGGTCTCTGAATGTAGTAACATAAGCATCTTTAGGAGACCTTGTGGGATCCCCCATGAGCTGAGTTTTTTCCAAAGTCTATTTCTAAGAATAGTATCAAATGCCGCAGAGAAGTTGATGTATGCGCAATAGACATTAAGATTGCGTGTACTCCAGGCATGCTCAATCGATGATGTGAGTAGTAGCAGATTGTGTGTGGTGCTTGATTTGGCACGGAAGCCAATTTGGTTGGAGGGAAGAATATTGTGTTCACTAATCCATACATTAAGTTCCTGGAGCAATACCTTAGTAAAGATCTTAGAAGAAACATCTAACATAGCCAACATTCTAAAGTTTGCCGGGTTGTCCCATGACCCTTTTTTGTGCACTGTTAGAATGTGGCTTGTCTTCCATGATGGAGGTATTGCACCAAGCTTCCCTATTTGTTTGAATTATAGCATAATTGCAGCACCCCACAACTCAGGCTGCTTTTTCAGAACTAAATTACAGACCCCATCAGGTCCAGCTGCCCGGGAATTCTTAAGATTTTCAATAATCTTGACTATGTTGAGTTCGGAATATTGACAATCCCATATAACTTCAGGTGGTAGAGAAATATTAGCATCTAATTCGACTTTACCCAGTGTACCATTTATATAATGGGCCCATACTTCTTCAGTAATACAATTGATTGTCAAATCACGTTTTTTGTGTTTCCTGAGCAGGTGCCAGATACCTTGTTTGTTGTTAGACAGGGCGACCAATGCGATTTTTTTCCACAAGTTGGTTTCACATTTGCGTTTGTGCATTTTAAGCCAATCTTTATAGTTCTTTTTAAGATTTTTAATATGGCATGCAACCGCGAACTCTGTCAACAGAGAATCATTGTTTCTTACTACATCGCGAATTTCCTTACGTAGGTTCTTTTTTGCTTCATTAATCTTTTTGTCATTCCCAAGCCTACGCGGAATAACCATATTAGAGCGTTCACCAGATGATTTGTATTTTCTACGGTCACCCACTTGTTTCTGTATATTATGCATAATCTCAGTAAAGTTTTGCAAGATTAAATTACCAGCATTCATGCCAGACACCCCCTCCTTAATAAACTCCTGTAGTAAAGTAGATACAAATTGGGATACATGCTCAATATTACGACTGTGCCAGACAATTCTATTATTACCTTCATTGATGCTAAGTATCCCATTTTCATCATAGTCATGGCTCTCTACTTCTTTTCCTGGAGTAGCAAATAATAAATACAGGGGTAGGTGGTTGCTCTCATCTCTTTCAACAACACCCATATCAATAACGAAGTGAAAACCATACTGATTGGTAAAAATATAATCAAGTGTGGCTGCAGATCTACCCTCCACCCTAGTGTAGTTCATAGGCACATCACTGGGAGTTAGGCCATTAAGTTTCACAAGATTATGAGTCTGTATTACATTTAACCATTTTTTGCCTTGTCTATTGGACACCGGGTGAATTTTAGATTTAGACGAGACGCTCAAAAGCTCGTCCGATTTGCAGTAATCTCCAATTTTAGCATTCAAATCACCCAGAAGCCATAAAGGGTAGCGATGGTTGTATAGTTTCAACACAGTATCAACCGTCATAATGTTCTTTGCGTATTAGCCATATTAGGAGGATCATATATGTTGATGACAATTAGAGTGACCGACAGCCAACTTATTCTAGCTACTAATACATGCTCGGTTGATAGTGAGAGTTTCGTTATCATCCATGGTGATTGCACAGATATCAACAACCCACCTTTCGGACGGCCAAGGGGGCCCTTAGAGGCAAGTTGATGAACGGTGTTCCTATCATCTGTCTGTATTTCCACAGTCAACCATGTTTCCTGAAGTGCGATGATGTTGAAGAGTGCCATACATTCGATCAAGCCGAGTGCCATACATTCGATCAAGCCCTCGTCCTGGAACAAATGCGTGTGCCCACGGGTATTCCAGGAGTAGAGCAACTGCAATGAATCTGGTCATTTGCGAGATTCAGCAAAGTGGGGCTTGAAACTCAGAGGCAACCATTGCCAATAACCTTCAGGGATGGCATCAGTATTGTTTGTCACAGTATTAGTGCCTTGAATAGGCGGACTTTTCTCATATACCGCACTTGCTTGTGAGTTGGCAATAGGAACAAATGGGATAGTAATGTTAGGCCTCTGATCCACAGTGCGATTATGCGTTTTTACAGTAGGTATAAATACTTTATGGATAGCATAGCCAAGACGCAATAGCTCAACTTCAAAACCCATGATTTAGTTCAGCGTAGCTTCAGTTTCAAAACACACATTTGTAATGTATCGATTCGGAAGTTCAAGTTGATCAACCAGACGGATATCACTGGAGGTGATAACCCTTAATGGAACAATGGTTTTGAATAAGCTCAATACCGCAGCACGGTTCAGAGGGGAAGGGCACTTTTCCATATGAACTAACGTAATTTGAAGAACTGATAGATTTCCAGTACCATCCCCACCACTGCCAATGTTTGCATTGGATAAAGAAGCATATACAGTGTTTTTTAAAACCCAGGCATCGGGCAATGTGGATTGATTAGATATCACGGGCATATTGGTAGGTCCTGTTGCCTTTGACGGCCTTGTTAATGGCTCAATTGCCATTACAGAAGACTGCAAGGATTCTACCAGCACACAATTAGATTTTGGAACAATCTGGATATTATTTGAGGGCAACTCATTGACCCTAGTGATATCAATTACTTGGTCACCGAGATTCACTGCTTCTTCTACAATGGGAACTTCTGACCCAATCACAGGGATGGCATTTGGTAATCCATCAGCTAATCCGATGGCTTGGTGTTTGTGCTTTTTAACAATACGCTTACTGTACATAATGGCCTGGTGGACGGTACAAGGTTTCCTTTTGACCAGGGTAGTCTTTTTCACTACAGTCGCACATTGACCTTTAACGTTTCTCTTAACATGTACTTCAGGCAGGGTTTTTGTGGGAGAAGTACTACGCTTACTTGCACACATTTCACAACGATGCTCTTTCAATGAGGAATGAATTAGTAGGGATTGGACATCGATTTTAGTTTCTAAGTGTGCACATTTTTCAAGTAACATCGTGAGCAAATTTTCAAGGGCATTGAACATTTCATCTGAATTCATACTTGAATCCACATCATCATTTACACGTGAATCTTCACCATAGTCAGTAATAACATTGTGAAAAGAGCAGTGTTTTTCCTTAGCTGATGACATAGTGTTAAAACAAAATATAGATGGGATCTCAATGTCAAAGCCGCCATCATTCTTCGATACGGGATTGCCATTGGGAGCAATAGGATTATCAGGTCCCAATGATAATGCCATCTTAGTTGGTGGAGTATAGAACATTGGGGTAGGAGCGACCTCAGCTAAAGAAATTTCAGGATCAATGCCCATGTACTCAATATCTAGTTCCTCAAGCTCGGAGATGGATATATCAATAGTGCTCGTACCATTATTAATATGGATCCTATGAACGATAGCGTTAGTACTACCATTGGCAGGTAAGCCACTAAAACTTGTGGCCCCAAGCGTTGCGATAGTAGGGTTAATGGTGCTAGAGCTGGCGATATCAGGCACAAAATCATCAGCATTAGGGTCAAGATGACTAGGGATGACACTAGGATTGGCATTTTTGTTACAACCCTTAGCCTCAGATAGATCCTCACAATTGGTATTCGGGTGGGCACCAAAGACATCGCAAAGGAGCTTGGCACTCACACATCCAAGGTCACTTGTCAGGTCAGACACTAAATCAACAGATGCCATATTTCGAAGTTCCTTATCACTGGGCACATGCTGTGTCTTTATAGTAGGGATAGTTGTTGAAGTTTTTGCAAAATAATCAGTAATAGGGTTACCCTGAACAACACCTTTTTTAGGGCTTGTGATAAATTTTTGTGCATAGCAATTTCATTATCATAATCATCCATTCCTATGTATCGGTAAGGCGCACAACAATAGCTAGCAGGGCCAAATGCAATCCTATATCAATCTAATTACAGGACAAGAAAAAGAGAGAGAGAAACAATGCAGATGCAAGGTTAAACGACTTAAACAGAGCGTTAATATGTGTCACTGGCTAAAACCACACCTATCTCAGGACACACTGACTACACAGAGCACACTGAGCTCAGGGCACAGAGCCCAAAGAAAAAAATCACAATCACAAATCACAGTATTCAAAAAGACCAAAATGCTTAAAGTACATTAAAATTGAGTCCCTTCAGCAAGACACAGTAATCAAAGAAAAAAAAAAAACTAAAATAGCAGGCTTTCATGATTACCGCGACGATTAAAACTGGCAGTGATGCAAACAATAGGACATAAGAAATGTATTCTGTTAACATTAGATTTCCAGCCACAATCGACTCACCCCAAAGCTGCTATGAACATAAAACGATGTTCAATCATAGCCATAACAACACTGGGGGGGGGAGATAACAGAGCCTTAGGGCAAGCGCTGTGGCGCTTGCACGCTTGCAAAGCAGCCAAACAGCACAACAGCCACTTCCGAGCCACTTCTCGGAGCGTGCGCACAGGAGCGTGCGAGTGGCGAATTTTGAAGACTCGTGGAGAAAAGGGGCGTGGCCAAATCTAAAATAAAAAAGTGAAATAAAAGTGATATTTAGCTACTATAATTCGGTGTAAGCACTGATAATTATATTAGATAGTCCGTATATGTCCACAGAAGAAGTTTGGTGGATGTTAGAGTGCATACCAGCACGAACACAGCAACTGCAAATAGGAGTCTGGAAGTCACGGAGCGTTCTCCCCAGCACAACAGCCACTTCCGAGCCACTTCTCGCAGCGCGCGCGCAGGAGCGCGCGAGTGGCGAATTTTGAAGACTCGTGGAGAAAAGGGGCATGGCCAAATCAGCATGAACACAGCAACTGCAAATAGGAGTCTGGAAGTCACGGAGCGTTCTCCCGAGCACAACAGCCACTTCCGAGCCACTTCTCGGTTAACTTATTAAGACATGTGAATTGTATACTGTATATGTAAAGTGTTGTAAAATGCATAAAATGTTAATAAAAAATATATTTAAAAAAAAGAAAAACACATGTCACTGTTTAACTCTCTCATGTAAAAAACATGTCACTGTGCGTTTTTCTGAATCCACTATAAAAATGGTTTCTCTGATTTCCTGTTCCGTCTTGAAAAAACATGTAGTACAAATAAGAAACTGGCGATCGCACTTACGTTATTCTTGAAACATCTTGAGATCAGACTGTCTGAAGTTCAGTAACAAATAATTTTTATGAAATAAGTAACTTAACCGTGACATTAGCTATGTCGTTAGATGCTAATGTGATAGTAAGAGTTTTAAGTATCTAAGTAGTGTGTTACATGTAGCACTTTTTACAATTTACAGTGTTGTAGCGATAGGCGATAGGTCGCTTTCGATAAGTATGTTTGCTTTTTTCTTTTTTCTTCTCTTTTTCAAAAGTTTGTAATAAACTAAATGAAAAAACATGTCACTTTCTGTGGTTATCTGTCCCCACTGGACACAGAAACAATTGCTACTCTCTACAATTTAATAATCCTTCAGGTAAATTATTACAATGTAAAAATCCTTCAGGTAAAATATTATGTTTCAGTGTATGTGATTTTCAGCTCCTGCAGGGGTAAACGAGTCAGGGTCATCTTACTATGCCATTCATTAGCAGGCAACCCCCTGCACCTGCTCTACCCTTGAGCTATCTGCCCGTTTGCATGTTCCTATCTTTCTCATCATGTGTAAGATCCTTGTAAAAAAGATTGCTTTTTAAAGATGAAACAAGTCAGGTGTGAGGTGGATTGTAGAATTGCTACACTAAGCTGACCCAGCACTGAAAAAACATTAACTTTCTTTGATCTTCTGCCTCAGGAAAAAGACACCCAAACAGAAGAGTATGATAAGGTGGTACTTGCAATAGATCATACCCTATAGGTTTTCTAGAGTTGCACCCATATTTACCTGAACAGTGCCCTTCAGTGTGTCCTAATGGGGGCGGTCGACTAATAGTGATATGACTGGCCCCTCTGGTGCATTCACAGACCCTCTTAGTTATGTACACCAAGGATTATATGATCTGAAGGTGTCTCATCCCCTTTCCACTGCATGATATTATTTCAAACTTTGGATGTACTCTTTGGTGCCCAAGTAGAAAAGCCATCTAAATGCATTCTCACTAAAGCATGCTATAGTCACAGGATATGCTGGAGATGCAGATGGATTCCTTGTCATGCCCCTTTTTCAGAGTCCAAACCCATTTTGAACCACAATACACGTTTAAACCCCCTGTACAATGGTTTCCACCCCAGGCATGGGATGGAATAAAAATGTGGGCTGAAATTCTAGAACAGGGGAATGGAGTGAAATGTCCACAGTCATTTTAATGAACCGGTCTGCCAGGTTTTGCACAGCGGATAGTAATATCCAATTTGAAGGATTCTCCCCTATTGGTGCACGTTAACTGTGGTTCTGTTGCCAAAACTGCATTCTGAAGATCAATGTTTTTGTTCCTATAGGCAGACTGGCTGGTTTATTCTCTCCCCCCGAACCCCCTGATTTGTTGTTTCACCATTATACCTTCTTTTTCCCTTTTAGGGGAGAGGGAATAGTTTTGCAATCCCTGTGTATACCTATCATTTCGACCGCCTTATTTTTTACATCCATTTTTTAACCAAAATGCATTTTGTTTTTCAGAGAGTTTTGCTCATTTTCAGACTCTATTTTGTAAAATAGATGTAGACCATTTTCTTAAAGTCGTGTTAATTGGCCATTCAAAAGCTTTCTCGCTTTTGAATGGCCCCCTTTTGAATCTCTCATGTGCGCCCCCTTTCCCTGATGCTTCCGTCCCACGTTACCCTTGCTCCCAACCCGAGTGGGTCCATCAGACTCTTCCATTGCATTGCACTCCCTCGCCCCTTCCATCCTTGTATTTGTGAATGCACGTCCTCTGCACACCTGGTTCCCTCGCATTCCTTGACTGTGTGTGCTCCGAGCCCCTTCCATCCATGGCTGTGTTCACTTTGCACATCCTTTGCCGTGTGTTTCTCTCGCAATCCTTGATGGCGTGTTCTCTGCGCCCCTTCCATCCTTGGCTGCGTTCACGCCTGTGCATCCTGTTCCAGCGTGGTTCGCTCGCAATCATTGTTCGCGTGTGCTCCGCGCCACTTCCATCCTTCACTGTGCTCATGCCTGTGTGTCCTCTATCTGCTTGGTTCACTCGCAATCCTTAATTGCGTGTGCTCTGCGTCACTTCCATCCTTGGCTGTGCTTGCATGTCCCCTGCCTACGTGGTTCCCTCAAATTCTTTGTTCGCGTGTGCTCCACACGCCTTCATTCTTGGCTGCTCTCGTGCCTGCGTGTCCTCTGCCACATAGTTCCCTCACAATCCTTAACTGTGTGTGCTCTGCTCCCCTTCCATCTTTTGCTGCGCTCACACCTATGCATCCTCTGCGTGCCCTAGCTCCACCTGCGGGCTCCTACCCTCCTCTTCCCTGCCCTTTTTCCCATCCCATCCTTTCCCTCACTACTCTGTTACCACTCTGTGCTCTGCTGCTTTTCTTCTTCTGGGCTCCTATTTGCTATACTGCTCTGTTCTTGTGTCTACTACCTTTGACTGTTGTATACTTGTACTGCCTGCTTCTGGATGTTTCCACTCTCCTCCATTAGGTTCCCTCGATTATTGTTCTTTTACTTAGCCCTCGCTCTACCTAGTCATTCCCTCACATCAAGCCCATCATGAACAGAAATGAATGTGTTCTTGTTTTGTTCTGGTCTCATCCTCTTGCACCCCTCCTCTTGTGCCCACCCCTAGTGTTTCCCCACCACTCACTCACCCTTCCGTCTGCATCCTCCATTGTCTCTCCTATCTTCTCTAACTGCTTCTCTGTTGACTATCCTGTCCTTCTTTCTAGTCTGGTAGGAAGAAGTTCAAAAGGGATATCCTGGTCTCCAACCCAGGCCTCTGTATCACTGATATCTACACCAGCGCTTCCTCCAGACAGGCCCTCACTGACATCCTCTTTGTCGTTCCTTCACCAGACCTATGGACTCCACATATGGTGTCTGTGCTCTTTCCTTTTTCCTCCTCTCCCATTAATGGGGGCACCTGATGGGAGGTTCTCTTGGCCCATTTCCACTCCACTAAGACCATTATTCATGTTTACCTAAATGGCACCATCTTGGTCCAAGGCCCTCAGGCCAACCCTCAGGCCAACCTCCTCCTTTTTGATAGATCCCGTATTGTCTGTCCGCATTTCTGGAGTGGTGAGCCGCCAATGATCTCTGCCTTAATGCCAGTAAAATGGCGATCCTCCTCATCTGCTCACCAGTACCTTCCTTTCCTCTCACTCTATGGCCGCCTACTCTGGGCCCTCTTCCTGCTCCTAATTGTGAGGATAAGAACATCGGGGTCATCTTCAACTCCACACTCTCCTTCTCTCCTCACATCTCTGACATATCTAAGAAGTCAAACTACCAGCTGCACCTTCTCAGAGGTATTCTTCCCTTCCTCACTTTCCCTGAGAAGCTCACTGTCTCCAGAGCTCTGGTTCTCTCTAGGCTGGACTACTGCAACAACCTCTTTCTAAATCTACCTGCCTCTACTCTCTCCCCTCTACAACTAATCCAGAATAGGACTGCAAGACTTGTCCTTGGCCTCAAGCCCAGGGATCATATCTCTCCAGCACTGAAATCTCTTCATTGGCTCCCGGTGGCAGCAAGGATCAGGTTCAAGTCCCTCTGCATCATCCACAAAGCTTTCTCGGGCCTGGGAGCGCAATTCCTCCAACTCTCTCTACTGAAATATCTTCCTATTCCAGCTCTTTGTTCCTATACTTCCATCTCCTTGAGGGTCAGTTGCTTCTCCAAGCAAGGATTTGGGGGCAGATCTCTTTCTTTGGCTGGTGCCTCCCCCTGGAACATCCTTTCTGAAACTTGAGCAGAACCATCTCTGGTTCCGTAAGTACCTCAAGACCTTCTTCTTTGCTTATGCCTTCCCTCTTTTTTTTTTTTTTTTTTTTTATTGGTTTGGCTGAATAATTCAACCTTTGAAACAGTGTAGTATACATCATCAACAAAAGTTTCATACATCTTAGATCTGATTAAAACTAGTTTTAACACAAAAGAAAAGATACAATTGAATATGTACAAATGTTCAAATTTATAAAATCGTGCATTCTTAGCTCAATTGCTCAGGGATCACATAGTTAACAAACTGAACCAACACAATTTGGACAGAGGAACTCGTACTGGTCAATAAGTAATTCCACATTTTTTCAATAGGATACTCTATATAAAAATTACATTTTGCATGGAGAAGTTTGTACCTCACACATTTCAGAGCAGGGCACTCAACCACTAAGTGGCATAATGTCTCGATTGTTTGGCAGTTGAGGCAGTATCTACAAAAGGTTTGATCTTGAGACACCAGATGTCTCCTTCCCAAGATCTGTCTCGTTAAACACAAGTTTAGCCGAATGCGCATCAACTGAGTTCTCACAAAACTTGAAGAACATTTAATTAGGTATGACTCTGGACAACGCATTTTTTATGCGAATACTTTACCAAGTCACAATCCACATATTCTCGGCATTGTTGGCGCGTGTTTATCCAGTCATAATGATGCAATTTTAATTTTGCCTTAGTTGGATTCATCAACAATAATTCTATTGAAATGTCAGCCTTAACTAGTATGTCTAGTACGCACTCAGACCATTTCCCCGGAAGTTTCAAATTGGAAGTTATCAAGTGATTAGCCAACACACCCAAAATATTGTGAGAAGACGCACCAATTAAGCATTTCCGATAAAATGAGCAAAATTTCCATAATACTTGACAATATACAGAAATTAGTCCTGGTTCATAACGAATCATTGGGATTGGGGTTGACTGCAGCAATCTCAAAACACCCTTCCAAAATTGAGATTCAAGACGATCCCAAAAGGCTCTTGGCTTTGGTGCTACAGTCTCTGCCACATAGGTAAGAATAGGTGTCACTTTTTGTTGGAAAAAGGCAATTACATGAGTTAGTGTGAACTTGCTGTATTTAAACAGTAAGATTTTGGCTTGCGATGTTCACGAGCGATTTTTTGCATCAAGTGTTGCACAATAGATATCATCATTCAATGCTTCTGAAAATGGGAGACCCAGATACTTGTATTGTTGTACTACAAGTAACTCTTGACTATGCAAAGACCAGGTAAATCTACAGGTTTTTTTGATTGCTGTTTTGTGACACACTACAACTTGAGTTTTTTCGAGGTTAATAATTAAATTGTTCTCAATAAAATACTCCTGCAATTTGTTTAAGAGATTTTGAAGGCCATAAGGTGTACATGACAATAGCACCAAATCATCGGCGTATAGCAGCCATGTAACTTTCTGATTACCTAGCTTGGGTGAATCGGAGATTGCATTCTCAAATTTCATACCAATGTCTAACAGAAAGAAATTGAATAGTGTAGACGCAAGGATACACCCTTGCTTTAGGCCTCGCTCAGTTGGAATAATAGCTGTAAGGAGCCCTTCTAAAGACAATCTCACCTGCAACGAGGTGTGGGAATGCAAACGTTTTATTAATGTGAGAATTGAAGAGGGACACCCATGCTGATGAAGTTTTTGGAACAGTAGTTGCCGATCAATTGAGTTGAATGCAATACTAAAGTCAACAAAAGCAACATAGAGATTGCGGTTTTCATTAACATATTTTTGTTTGATCAGATTAAGTGCGAGCATGTTTGGAGCAGTGCCAATTCCTTTAATAAAACCAGACTGAAACGGGTCTCTTTTGAGTTCACGCTGCGTTCATTCGTTAAACTCTCGCAAAATGATCCGACAAAACAATTTGCCTGGAGCATCTAGTATAGCAATCGGACGGTAACTTTGAGGCCGCTGACAATCACCTTTCTTAAACAATGGTACAATTATAGAATGTCTCCAGGTAGCAGGAATAGTTTGAGTAACAATAATATTTTGAAAGATCTGAAATAAGACCTCTGCCCATAGATTCGGATTACACTTGAATGTTTTATTCGAAAGCCCATCCAGCCCTGGGGCCTTAGATTCACTCAATGTTGAAATAATGTGCAATATGTCACCTTTAGTGAAATTAAGGTGGAATGGCACAATTTCACCAAAGTGTGGCCCCACAAGGGCTGCTGTAGGTCTCGCATAGATTCTAGTGAATGTTCAATCCAACTTTTTTCAGAGACGTATGCGACTGTATCAGAGCTTGAGGGTTGGATTAAACTAAATTTAATGTGGTCCACATCTGAGCTGTATTTTGGTTGCGAGTCATGGATTACATGTTCTCTCCATCCTTTTGATAGAGGGTTGCTCGGTAAGAGCGCATCCAGTTTCGATATTTTGTTTTAATACGAGTCAAAATTATAGTTCTATATTTGAGAGGAAGAAGATTAGCTTTTCGCTTTTGTGCACGATACTCGTTTTTTTTCTTTTTTACCAATATATCAAATACGTGATTTCTCAAAGTTGTTTGTCGTTTGGAATTTTGACCCCTTGGGACAAAGTCCTGCATGAGGTCATAATAACAAACGTTTGGATAAGAGCTGCTTAGTCACGAGTGGGTGAATGCTGCCACTAGTGAGCTGGTGTAGCGCTGTATTGTTGCGTCATACCACTTAATTCGATTTAGCTGAGAGTTTGCACTGAGCACTTCAGAATAAGTTGCTAGATACTTTAGTGGTGTAGCCAAAGAAGTTGTCCAGTGGCTAGTTAAAAGCAGGTGATCACTGTCACTTCGAGGCAAGACCTTAAAAGTTACCCCACTCATAAACAAATTTGAGTCGACATATATGTAGTCAATAGTTGCTTTTCGCACACCACTTTGCCAAGTGTGACTTGGTGGAACATCTCCTTCGCAAGCTCCATTTAGCATGCACAAACCCCGTGAGAGAATCATGATTTTCCATTGAATTAGTCTAGAATTTTCTGATGGAGCCCTTACAGAGAGAAGATGCACATTGAGGTCACCAGCAATTATAGTATGTGAAATTTCTGGAGACATCACAATAAAGTCCAACATACAAATCATCTCCTTAAAAAAAAGTTCATCAGTAATGCTGTAATGGTTCCAATAAATATTAATTAAAGCATACGATATTGAGCAAACAGAAATTATGGTTAACTGTATAAATGCATTTGGAGAATAAGTTGACATAAGTTTGATAGTAGGACTAATTTTGATGGCAGTTAGAAGACCAGACATCGGGCAACCTTTTTCGCCCCGTACTGCAGGAGTAAAATGTATAGTATGGCCTTGCCAAATAGGAGAGTTGGTAAGCATGGTTTCCTGCAACATGATTATGTCAAACTGGTTTAGTTCTGTACTGTAATTGTTAAACAAATGAGAGTGACCACAAGAGTTCCAGGAGGCAAGTAGTATTGACTTAGTTGGTGATTGTTGGCCTAGTTAACTATTTGATACACAATTGCATTTACAATTGCATTGAGATGCACACTCTCCGTTTCCTGAGTTAACTGCTGCAACAACCTCCTGTAATAGGTCCCTAGGTGGTTCATTGATCAGTGACGAGCCGGGGATAATCAAAAAGCCCATGTCAAAAAGTTGGTTTTTGGCAGACCATATAATGTTGCGAACTAGACGAGATCGCAGCGTCAAGCAACTGATTGTTAAAATATTTTTGTCAATGAATTCAACTTGTTCAATATCGGCTGAACTCACATCCTCTAGCTCATTTATATCAGAAATTAAGAGGAATTGTGGGTGAGGAGCTGGACGACATCCAATAATTAATGAATTCAAGTTGTGATCCCCAAAGGTTTTGGTTGCTTTTTCTCAAGGGCATTTACTTGCTGGGGTTCGACTATTGTTAGAAAAGATTTCGTAATTGTAGGTAATTTTCCTTCCATGTGGCAACCCCTAAACTTTTTGCTGTTGTTTTTCACCTTGTTCTTGACTTTGCCAGAGAAGTGCAGCCTTCTGCCGCACTCCTCTGGGCTTTCGCTCCTTTCTTACGGGGAAACTGACATGCCCTTAAGACAGTCAGTACCGGGGAACGCTGTTTCCCGTAGTTTCTTCTATCATGTTGCGGCTTTAGTGCAACATGACACAAGAGGGCACCGTAAGCTAAGTTACAGCTCTCTTGGGTCTCTAGCCTTCTACAGGCCCTAGATACTCGTTTAGGAATGTATTTGATCGGTGCAAGTCATTCAGGGACTGGAATGGTGGCAGCGATCGTTTTTGTGTATTTTGAGCTCCTTTTGGCGTTCTAAGCGCGTTTCTCGCGCTGAACCCAAAATGGTGTCCTGGCTCCCAAAATGGCCAGACCCCGAGGCTCCTTTGTCCTGTCCACTGACCGTCTTGCTCCCTTCACCTTCCCCAGGTCGAGCGACCCGGGGCCTTCCTTATTTGGGCATGTACTTTCCCGCGAAACGTGGTTGCTTTCGCGGGCTTCTACATGTCGTTTGTGTGCCTCCAGGGTGTGGGCTGGGATGTCTGGTCCCAATACACATCCTGGGTGCCAGAGAGTCTAGGGTGGTGTGAATGCCTGGGACCACCGTGGTCCGTGATTGGTCCACGTATGGTGTGTGTGTTGATGAGCGGATCTCCCATTGGCTCCCCTCCGTTTTGGCGCGAAGGGAACCGTGGATAAGAGGGGGCTGGAAACACCACTACCATGTCGATCTCCTGAGTTCTCACGAACGAAGGAATACAGGAGCCAAGTATCCTGCAACCAAGAGGCTGGACCGAGGAATCGCTGGTGACCCGCTGAAGGACTCCTCCTTTGCACTGCTGTCGTCCTGTGAAACCCTTTCCTCCTTTGATCGAACCAGAAGGCCTGTACTGGTGCTTCGACCTTTGGAATAGCAGGAACAGCTATTCTCGGCGACTTCATCATCTCCTGCCAGTAAGCCTTCGGAAGCGTCTCTGGGCCATCCAGTTGACTGACCAGCTTACAAGGGAGTCCTGCTCTGTAACCGCCGCCAGGTTGTGTTGTATTTCGAGTCCTGGTCACTCTCACACGCTTCGTACACTTGGCGTTCCCAAGTCTGAAGTGAGTAGTGTACATTTGGCTCGGATACACAAGGCCGCTCCGTTGCCCTGCTGTGGTGACAAAACTGTGCAGGTTTCTTCGATTGGGACGTCTTTTTTCTCTACACGACGACGAGGCATTCCCGGCCCTTCTGAACCTGCCAGCTGCTGAAACGAACGTGGAGAAGCCTGGGTCTGCTTGCATCGGGGACCGGTGAGTAGTATAGCTAGGATCTGGTCGCCCTCCTGCAGTAGCCCATTGCTTTTCCCCGCTGTGTAAAAACAGCACCCTTTTGTCCGTACTCGCGCTCTGCTTCCGCTCGCTGTGGAGGCTGCGCTTGAGTTGCGGAACCTGTTCTTCTTCTGTATAGCACTAACTGAACTGCCTGACCTCCTCCGAAGAGCTTCTCCTTTTGCCCGTTGGCACCAGCGTGTGCAGGTACTTTGAGCACAAGGCTCCACTCTTCGCAGGGCTCGTACTTCCATCTAGTTAGGTGCCTCTGAAGGCGAACTGAGTCTAAAGCATTATCGCACTGCCTGTTTTCCTTCCCTTGCAGGTGGACTACACATTTCGTGCCTCTAATGCCTGAGACTGTCGTATTTGTATATATATTGTGTTGATATGGTATGTGTTGGCTTAATACTGTGCTATTGTGATTTTCTCGCTACGGTCATTATTTTAAAGGCCTTAAAATAAATGTGTATATATTTTTGATATAACAACTGTTTGGAGTAGTTTGTAAGCGCTCTTGCTTTGTGTGCTCATTACGGGCTTTCAGTCACCCTCACCCCTCTTGAGACCCCGTCTTGACCGCCGCGATCGCTACCTTGATTGGTCTGGCTCGTCCAGAGGTTACCCTGTTCCAAGTAATTAGGTTGGCCTTCTGAACTTCTGCGCCACCAGGACAGAGTTCAGAAATCCGTCTTAACAAATTGGTGGCAGCGGTGGGATACGACTGAAGGTATCCAGTGTTGCGCTCAAACTAAGGCATTTCAGGTTATTCCAACCAGTACACGTAGTGAATTGTTGTAGTATAACTTTAAAAAGGCCATAGTCCTATCAAACAGTATGGAAACAAGTACCTTGTCAACTTTAAATGCTTCTAAATCAGAAACACTAAAAAAGATGTGTGCGGAGAGAGGTGTTTCCTCTCAAGGCACGAAATTGGAAATGATCCAAAGAATCGTGGCGTGGCAAGAAGCGCAGCTTGACGCTATAACTTCTGAGGACAGTGCGGAAGGAGGTGGGGCTGCTCTCACTGGTAGAACCGCCGGTTCTGCCGCCGCACTGGTCCACCGCGACCACGAGGACAGGGAGGACGAGATGTCTAATGTTTCCTCTGCCAGTGCTGATGGGGAGGCTATGCTTGAATTCAAGAAGCAAGAGCTGCGGTTTAGGCAGCAGGAGCTTAAATTCAGCATAGCCAAACTAAAAATCGAACAGGCAGAAAAACAGAAAGACAGGGATCACCAGTTGGAACTGGCCAAGCTTCAGGTTGCAAATGGGTCCAAGGGTCCTGGACATGGGTCTGGGGCCTCCTCTCATCCACGGTTTCCGAAAGATCTGCTCAGTGTGTATGAAGAAAGGAATGACATTATGGACTGGCTGAATGCGTTTGAGTATGCATGCGAAGTTCAACAAGTTGACAATGCTGATAAGATTGCATGGTTACTCAGCAGACTGCCCCATTCTGGCTGTAGTGCCATCATGGAAATGTCAAAGGCTGAGCGAGCTGATTTCGCAATGTTAAAGCAAACTCTCATTTTAAAGTTTGGGAAGACTCCGGCCCAATATTTGAAACGTTTCAGAGAGTATAAGAAAAAGGAAGGTGGTACTTGGGTATCTTATGTCGCTGAATCCTTGAAAAACTTAACTGGCTGGGTCGAAGGTTATAAGGTTTCTACCTTCGAAGGCATGATAAATCTTGTCATGCTGGAACACATTTTTGCTTCTTCTTCCCCGGAGCTTAAGCAGCATTTGGCCGATTCGAAGGAGATAGATCCTAAGAAGCTGGCCATTGCAGCAGACTTATGGGTGTCACATCGAGTGTCCCATAAGGACAAAACTCATCCTGGTAAGCAGGAGGAAGGGAAAAAGTCCAAAGATATGGAGGGTGGGGAATCTGCTAAATCTTCTTCCCATAAGGGCCACAAAAAGAAAAACAAGGGTAAGACACAAGAGAACTCACAGGGTAGTGGAGGTCAGCCTCCGAAACAGAACTCTGGTTACAATAAGCCTCCCTACGTAAACAGACCCAATGGATTTTGTTTTTCTTGTGGAGCAACTGACCATGTGAAGGGGGATCCCCAGTGTAAGGTTAGACCTTTGGGGGGCACTCCGCTAATCTGGCCTTCTCCTCCTACGAGGAAGAAGAGATTACAGGAGCATCCTTCTCCTCAGACTCATTTCCCAGCGGGATAGAGGCTGAGGTAGTTTTAGTGTCCCTGGGTTCCTGGGAGCCTAAAGTCGCAGAGGCTTATGCTAGGATTCCGGATAATACCAAGCACTACTTTAAAGACAGTGTGCTGATCAATGGAGTGGATACTCCAGCTCTTAGGGTTTAGTGGGTGCAGTCGCACTGTAGTGGATTCTACCTTGGTAGACTCAGAGGAAGTTGCCAGAGCTACTCTGATGCCCACTAAGTTGGCTGACGGCCCCCTCCGTATGTTTCCAGTAATACCTGTAAATCTTACTTTAAATGGTACAGCAGTCAGGATTCCAGTGAGCATTCAGAGAAACGTCCCGGGAAAGGTCTTGTTAGGTAATGATCTCAGAGCTTTAGGGCTCGTAGGAGACACTGCCGAAAGACCCTACACACGGTCTCAAGCACGGGCAGCATTGGCCAAGTCCAATACGCCGCCCCAGCCGAAGGGGAAACCCAAGGCGAAAGGAGTCGACAAGTCATGACGAGGGAAAGTGAATATTCCCCCGAGCTCGCCTACCACTGCGGTGGAGGAAGTTGGTCAATCGCCCGGGCCTGACGAGGAGGTGGCGATGCCTGAAGTATTCGACCCCAACGATCATCCTGAACTAAAAGACTTGTTAGTTGAAGGAGGTCCTGATAGGGACGAATTCAGTAAAGGCCAACGTGAGTGCCCATCTCTGGAAGGCCTAAGGAGACAGGCCTGCTCCCAGCTTGAGGGTGAACCTCCTGGGACGCATAGGATTTATTGGGAAGGTGGACTCCTGTATAGTGAGCCCACAGAGTCTACAGAAGGAGACCATAGGAGGTTGGTGGTTCCCCTTGCTGTTAGGCCCTTCCTCCTGCAGTTGGCGCATGAAGTTCCCCTTGCTGGTCACCTTGGTATGAAGAGGACCAAGCAAAGGTTATCCATGCACTTCTACTGGCCCAAGATGGGGGTGCAAGTAGAAAGTCACTGCAGGAGTTGTGCCTCCTGCCAGTTGTCTGGTAAGGTTGGCGCGACAATCCAAGCTCCGTTGGTACCGCTCCCAGTTGTGGGGGTACCATTTGAAAGGGTAGGGATCGACATCGTTGGTCCCCTTGACCCGCAAACATCCTCGGGCAATAGGTTTATCCTGGTGCTGGTCGACCATGCAACCAGGTATCCTGAGGCCATCCCATTGAAAACTGTAACTGCCAAGTCAGTTGCAAAAGCTTTACTCGGCCTATTCACTAGGGTTGGCTTCCCTAAAGAAGTTGTGTCAGATCGTGGCAGCAACTTTATGTCAAAGTATATGCAGGCTATGTGGAAAGAATGTGGGGTCACCTACAAATTCTCTTCTGCATACCACCCCCAGACCAATGGTCTGGTGGAACGTTTCAACAGAACGTTAAAGAGCATGATTGGGGCTCTGGAGGAGCCTCAGAGAAGAAAATGGGATCTTCTGTTACCATGCTTACTGTTTGCCTACCGAGAGGTACCACAGGAGGGTGTTGGCTTCAGCCCCTTCGAACTTCTGTTCGGTCATCCCGTACGGGGACCCTTAGCCATCGTCAAAGAGGGATGGGAGATGCCCACTCCCCCTGTTACTACCAACGTAGTTGATTATGTGCTAGGGCTCAGAAAACGGATGGTACTTCTGATGGGCTTGGCTAGTGATAAATTGAAGGCAGGACAAGCGCTGGTGAAACATTGGTACGACCAGAAAGCTTCCCTCATCAACTTTACACCTGGTCAGCAAGTCCTGATCATGAATCCCATAAGGCCTCTAGCTTTACAGGACAAATGGTCAGGCCCTTACACAGTGGTGGAGCCCTTGGGTGAGGTTAACTATTTAGTGGACCTTGGAAGGCCTGGACAGGCTCCAAAAGTGTTTCACGTGAATAGGCTGAAGGCTTTCATCCCAAGAGTCGAAATCGCAGCACTGCTACTGGCTTCAGATGTTGAGGAAGAGGAGTCTGAACCTCTCCCCGACCTGTTCCAAAGCGGTCCTTCAGATAGCTCCTTTGAGGGTGTCCGAGTGGCCCCTCACCTGACTTCTGATCAGCAGACTGAGGTGAAAAGTTTGCTTAGGCAGTTTTCCCCCCTGTTTTCACAGTCGCCTGGTTTGACACCTTGGTGCAAACATAACATTGACACAGGAGACAGTGTACCTACCAAAAGTAGGGGATACAGGATGTCAGACAAAGTACGGTCTTATATTAAGACCGAGGTCAACAAGATGTTAGACCTTGGGGTGATTGAACCCTCTAGTAGTCCTTGATCCAGCCCTGTGGTGTTGGTTCCAAAAGCAGGCACTTCTGAATTGAGGTTCTGCGTGGATTACAGGGCTCTGAATGCTGTCACCAAGACAGATGCACACCCCTTGCCTCGAACAGATGAGCTGGTGGATACTTTGGGTGCCTCCAAGTACCTCAGCACGTTTGACCTCACTGCTGGCTATTGGCAAATAGCTTTAGCAGAACATGCCAGGGAGAAGACAGCATTTTCTACTCCAGACGGCCTTTACCAATTCCGGGTAATGCCGTTCGGGTTGAAGAATGCACCTGCCACTTTCCAGAGGCTTGTGAATCATGTGTTGAATGGGTTGGATGAATTCTGTCTTGCATATCTGGACGATATAGCAGTTTTCAGTGCCACCTGGGAAGACCATGTGAAACACCTCGGGATTGTGCTCCAGGCTCTTCAGAAAGCCCACTTGACCATAAAGGCTAGTAAATGCCAGATTGGACAAGGCTCAGTGGTTTACCTTGGACATGAAGTAGGTGGAGGGAGGATACAGCCTCTACCCAGTAAAGTACAAGCAGTACAAGACTGGCCTACCCCCACTACGCAAACCCAAGTGAGAGCCTTCTTAGGACTCACAGGGTATTATCGCAATTTTGTGGCAGACTATGGCACCATAGCTGCTCCTCTGACTGCCCTCACAACTCCGAAGAAACCCAAGAAGGTAACTTGGACCGACGAGTGTGAGAAGGCCTTCAATGGCTTAAAAGACTCCTTGTGCCAGGCCCCTGTCCTTAGGGCCCCTGATTATCAAAGACCTTTTATCGTGCAGACGGACGCCTCTGACACTGGGATAGGAGCTGTACTATCACAAGTAGATGAGAAGGGTAAGGAACACCCTATCGGTTTTATTAGTCGCCAGCTTAAGGACAGAGAGCTCAGATGGTCCACGGTAGAGAAAGAATGTTTCTCTGTTGTGTGGGCCCTAAGGAAGCTGAGGCCCTACCTCTATAGGACCCACTTCACTGTGCAGACTGACCATAAGCCGTTAAAGTGGCTAATGAACATGAAGGGGGAGAATCCAAAGTTGCTTAGGTGGTCCATAAGTCTACAAGGCTTCGACTTCACTATTGAGCATAGGCCAGGTGTCCAACATAGCAATGCTGATGGGTTGTCCAGAATGTTTAACCGACCTGAACAAGAGACTCATCCAGGGGTGGATTAGTTCCCCCTGTCCATAGTCTGGGAGGGGCGAGTGTTAGGAAAGATTTCGTAATTGTAGGTAATTTTCCTTCCATGTGGCAACCCCTAAACTTTTTGCTGTTGTTTTTCACATTGTTCTTGACTTTGCCAGAGAAGTGCAGCCTTCTGCCGCACTCCTCTGGGCTTTCGCTCCTTTCTTACGGGGAAACTGACATGCCCTTAAGACAGTCAGTACCTGGGAATGCTGTTTCCCGTAGTTTCTTCTATCATGTTGCGGCTTTAGTGCAACATGACACAAGAGGGCACTGTAAGCTAAGTTACAGCTCTCTTGGGTCTCTAGCCTTCTACAGGCCCTAGATACTCGTTTAGGAATGTATTTGATCGGTGCAAGTCATTCAGGGACTGGAATGGTGGCAGCGATCGTTTTTGTGTATTTTGAGCTCCTTTTGGCGTTCTAAGCGCGTTTCTCGCGCTGAACCCAAAATGGTGGCCTGGCTCCCAAAATGGCCAGACCACGAGGCTCCTTTGTCCTGTCCACTGACCGTCTTGCTCCCTTCACCTTCCCCAGGTCGAGCGACCCGGGGCCTTCCTTATTTGGGCATGTACTTTCCCGCGAAACGTGGTTGCTTTCGCGGGCTTCTACATGTCGTTTGTGTGCCTCCAGGGTGTGGGCTGGGATGTCTGGTCCCAATACACATCCTGGGTGCCAGAGAGTCTAGGGTGGTGTGAATGCCTGGGACCACCGTGGTCCGTGATTGGTCCACGTATGGTGTGTGTGTTGATGAGCGGATCTCCCATTGGCTCCCCTCCGTTTTGGCGCGAAGGGAACCGTGGATAAGAGGGGGCTGGAAACACCACTACCATGTCGATCTCCTGAGTTCTCACGAACGAAGGAATACAGGAGCCAAGTATCCTGCAACCAAGAGGCTGGACCGAGGAATCGCTGGTGACCCGCTGAAGGACTCCTCCTTTGCACTGCTGTCGTCCTGTGAAACCCTTTCCTCCTTTGATTGAACCAGAAGGCCTGTACTGGTGCTTCGACCTTTGGAATAACAGGAACAGCTATTCTCTGCGACTTCATCATCTCCTGCCAGTAAGCCTTCGGAAGCGTCTCTGGGCCATCCAGTTGACTGACCAGCTTACAAGGGAGTCCTGCTCTGTAACCGCCGCCAGGTTGTGTTGTATTTCGAGTCCTGGTCACTCTCACACGCTTCGTACACTTGGCGTTCCCAAGTCTGAAGTGAGTAGTGTACATTTGGCTCGGATACACACGGCCGCTCCGTTGCCCTGCTGTGGTGACAAAACTGTGCAGGTTTCTTCGATTGGGACGTCTTTTTTCTCTACATGACGACGAGGCATTCCCGGCCCTTCTGAACCTGCCAGCTGCTGAAACGAACGTGGAGAAGCCTGGGTCTGCTTGCATCGGGGACCGGTGAGTAGTATAGCTAGGATCTGGTCGCCCTCCTGCAGTAGCCCATTGCTTTTCCCCGCTGTGTAAAAACAGCACCCTTTTGTCCGTACTTGCGCTCTGCTTCTGCTCGCTGTGGAGGCTGCGCTTGAGTTGCGGAACCTGTTCTTCTTCTGTATAGCACTAACTGAACTGCCTGACCTCCTCCGAAGAGCTTCTCCTTTTGCCCGTTGGCACCAGCGTGTGCAGGTACTTTGAGCACAAGGCTCCACTCTTCGCAGGGCTCGGACTTCCATCTAGTTAGGTGCCTCTGAAGGCGAACTGAGTCTAAAGCATTATCGCACTGCCTGTTTTCCTTCCCTTGCAGGTGGACTACACATTTCGTGCCTCTAATGCTTGAGACTGTCGTATTTGTATATATATTGTGTTGATATGGTATGTGTTGGCTTAATACTGTGATATTGTGATTTTCTCGCTACGGTCATTATTTTAAAGGCCTTAAAATAAATGTGTATATATTTTTTATATAACAACTGTTTGGAGTAGTTTGTAAGCGCTCTTGCTTTGTGTGCTCATTACGGGCTTTCAGTCACCCTCACCCCTCTTGAGACCTAGTCTTGACCGCCGCGATCGCTACCTTGATTGGTCTGGCTCGTCCAGAGGTTACCCTGTTCCAAGTAATTAGGTTGGCCTTCTGAACTTCTGCGCCACCAGGACAGAGTTCAGAAATCCGTCTTAACAGCTATATGTTGCGCTATACTCTTCGGTTGAGTTTTTGGTAATAGTGCTTGCACCATTTCGGCTATTTCTAGCCCTTGACCCTCCCAATGTATCATTCTAAATTCTGTTTTTCTGGATTGGATTACCACCTCTTCTAACCTCCTCGCCAGAGTGATTTGCTTTAAGGACATTGGCACCAACCTTGTAACAATCATTCAGTGATGGTAGATTGTGATCCTTAGGGTTAGTTTCAGAGGCCACATGTGGTACCGAAACAATTTGCTTAGCTCCCAATCTGGGAACTTGCACAAAACTGACCATGTAGGCTTCAACCGCCCTTTTGATTTCTCCTTGTCTAGAGGTTTGCTCATTAGGGTCACTTAAATTTGACTCACTAGAAGAGACAATAGCGGTCGTAGGGGGGATCACTGGTCCAGTAGATAACGGAGGGTGCTGACTCTCAATGGCTTCCACTAGGCCATCTAAACGCGAATGAGGTTAAGGGTTAGACAGCAATTTTACATTTCCTCCTCTCGCTCTCCGCTTTTAGTTCAAAAGTACATATTTTTTTGTAATGGCAACAGACGTCTTGTTGTTTTTTTGACTTGGGGTAGTAAGTGCATTAATAAACTGTTTTGCAGAGTTTGAAACATCCCCTTTTCTAGTCTTTATGTTTTTAGATTTCTTTTTTTCCGGTGCTACTATTATTTTTTTACTAGGCTTACCTAAATCTTGATTTATAGGTTTTGAAGCGGGTGTTCCGCTCTTGGCGGGTTTAGAAAAAATTGTATAGATTGGCTTACTGCTTGGCTCTACGCAAGATAGCGGAGGGTTCAATTCTCCATTCTCAGCAGCCATTGGATCAAAAATGATTTTTTGGAAAAAAGGCACTGCAAAAGAAACATCATGAACTTCCAAATTGGAGAAAGTCCCCTCTCGGGGTTGACTAGCATTAAAAGGAGATGAAGCCTTGTCGTAGTGCTTAATTCTCATAGGGGAGGTGAATTTAGATTCAACCGGGTGAATGTCTTTTAGATTAGGCAATTGGACCGAAGCTTGCCATGCCATAATCAAAGCAATCTGTACACTTTGTGTATTTAGCTTTTCATTGAGTGATTCGAACAATTTCACTAGGGTGTTCATAGTTGTGTTCATGGCTTCTAATGCTAAGCCCACGATTCTGCTACCCATCTGAGGGGACTGTGAATCTCTAGGAGTTATTTCCCTAATTTGTGATTCCCTGTTTAATGTGTGCCTTGGAGTGGGGTCAAGGAATGATGAGGAAGTGTTGGACCTTTCGATGCTAACATTAGAAAACATTTTTGGGGAGAATGATAATTTTTCTGAAATGGTTTGTGCCGAGTAGCTAGTATGCATGGAATCTAGATCGATTACCACTATATCTGTTTGATCTTTGTTAGAGTTTTTATGTTCAAGATTCTGACCACTTATTGGTATTGTAATTATATTATTTGAAGTTATATTATTTGAAGTGACTAAATGCAGCGTATCACACTCAGGCAGTTGTGGAGGCAGATCAGTTAACACTACAGTATTTGGGCAATCAACTCCTTCATCAACATAACATTTTCCCACCTGATTAGCAGGAGGCAACAGGTTCATACCTCTTGTTGAATGGCCCGGGTAACAGTTACGAATGTCCGCTGTGGTTGAGTCCTTTAGTGATTTCGCCAGAAGCGGACACGGGGCCAACTGTTTTGGAGTGGAACAATTTCGAGAAAAGAAGCTTTTTAGAGATTTAGTTCGTTCCTTCGATTGTAAAGGGTTAAATTCGTCTGTAGCAGATTTTACTGGCATTCCAGTACGTAATGAATAAAGTGGCTGAGTCATTTTCCTGCTAAAACGGCAGCTAACAACTCGGTGATTCTAGGATGGCTGAGTAAATAAACACTGCAAAAATAATAATCAAGGCAGTGAGTTCTACGGCGAGCCCCGAGCGACGCCGCGGCGAAGTGGCAAAGCGAGACTCACCGGGACTCCTTCGGTGCGCGCGCGCGGTGCGTGCACATGTGACAATTTATACACACACCCACTAAAAGTGGCAGGGTGCCTAAACAAAGAGAAGAAATAGTGGTGAGATAAATGTTCGTCTTAGTTTGAGCAAGCAAATAGTTACTTCGGTGTGCCTTCACCTTATGGGAGGTGCAGTCCAAAATCTTAACGTAACCCAAACAAGGCAGCAGGGTCCAGCAGACGATACTGTGCGGCAAAGCGGGACTCACCGGGACTCCTTCGGTGCGCGCTTCCCTCTTCCTCTCGCCTGCTGATCTCCTGTCTATTACACACACTGGTCACATGGCAAACCTCTTAATTCAAGCACAGGTCCCTGCCTGTCCAAATGCATAACCACACTGCCTCTTGGCACCCCCTGTCCTTCTGGTCTGTATCTGTAACCCTACAGTCCACTCTCCTGCACATATTAGACACTTGCTGTCTGCACTGCTAACACTAGCACTTGCCACCTGTTGCCTGCCCAACTTATTTCCTGTTTCCTTGTGCTGCACTTGTCCATCCAGCCTCCTGCAACCCCCCCACCGCCGACCCCGGCACTTCTCCCCTGCCTGCTCCTCTGCACTTGTGCAATCTGAATGTCACTAGGCCTAGTAAGATCGTTGTTTTTTGTCCTCTCTCTGTTTCCCCTCCCTTGCCTTGTCCCGCCTCGCAACCTAAAGAATATTTCCCCCCCTCCAGGCCAGGAAGGAGAGCAGTTGTTAGCCATTATTGTTCAAATGTATGTATTTCTTGCGAAAACAAGATTAATTTTATGTATATTTATAACAGGTCTGACATTGGAAACAGTAGATGCTCAAGAGGTGAACTGTGAACTCCTGCATCTTGGCAAAGAATTGCATTCTTAACCAATGACTTTAAAAAGGTTTCCCTTTCAAAGTATCAGAGGAAATATTTCACCATGAGAGACGAACACTAAAAAAGTTTTGAGTGAGAACGTGCCAACATTCCTATATGAAATTAATTTGTCAGTGCACCTCTCTGAGCAATAGTTTCAGTGAACAAACGACAGTCAGTGAATGCAGGATTTTCTGAGGGATGGACAGGACTCAAAACCTTGATATAATTTCAGGGTTTACGAAGAAGAGTGGACGCGTCGAATATGTGCCTGAACGCCCTGCACTCTGCAATGGTAGAGATACAAGCATGGAGTCCAAATCATCAGGTCCTCCCCCCCCCTGCAATGGAGGGTCGCTTAGCCTGTGTAGACTGTGAAGAGGGCTCTCTAGCATCAGCAATAGAGCCCCGCCACCACTGAACCTTTGTGAGATGTATTTCTCCCTCTATAAGAGGAGAGCTTGGGGGTAGGGCGCAAAAAATTATTCAGCAGATCAAGTATATGAACCAAAGCCAAAACCTGGCACTAGATTACAGTGAGGCTAAATTCCAATTATAGCAAGATATACGAGTGACCTCCTGCCACTCCTAGGGCAAATGCCCCACGTTTGCTTAAAACAGCATGCAAGCTGAAGAATGCGCATATCCCTTCGCCCTGTCCCTTTTAGAGGAAGCGCACCTGTGCAATGTGATGGATCCTTCTACTTTTTCAAGTCAATATCAGTTCCTTTGTTTTGCATACTTGTGGCATGAGATGGAAAGAAACTTGCAAGAAACTGAGGGTGTGCCAAGGAGCACCAGACATAGCAGGAAGATGTTTAGTGCCCACTGTTGTGTGGATCAGCAAGGCAGTTCTCCCAAGAAAAGTATGAAAGTGGACATTGGTCCTTTTGACTATGACTATTGCCCTCCAGGATGCTTGCATATGGCAAATAATAGAACTGTTGTAAAACTTTAAGGTATGTAAAAGATGAAGGAGACTTTGTGGAAATAAACAACCGAATATTCGCTTCAGTAGACACTGAGGCAATAAAGAGAAACCATTAAAAAAAGAGTGAAATGCTGAGCACGGACAATGATCAGAATGGTGACTCCACATGGTTATTAGAAGGTAGGTGGCTCCTGGGTGGGGGTGGGTTCCCAGCAGCGGCTTGAGTGCTTGTGCCTCATCTCTTGACCCTAACCAACCTAAAATTAAAAAAATGAATATACTACTAGACCGTTAAAATATCGGAAGTACATGGAGTGCTGACGCTAATATGAAAGGTGAGGTTACTAGTACACACACACTATCCACAATGGAGAAGTAAAAGGACATACACCAAGAAGTTCTGAAATGCCATGGTGGGCAATGGGGCTGTGGAGAAATAATAAGAGGCAGATGACCTACAATTGACCAAACAGGACAACATCCAGATTTTAGATTCGATATTTACTTATATGCAGCTTTAACATTTTGTATATTGCATAGTGCACAGTGCATCATTTGCACAAATCCGCATAGCACTGCTCTAAACAATATGCCACTTTGTGGGGTCTGGAATGTTTACCTGGCATGTGTGTATGCACAGTGAATGCTTTCTTTGCTGTCTGTGTGGGTCAGCTATCTTAGGAATGCCAGGGGAAATGCACAATGGTGTGTGTGGGGGATTCTAGAGATGATCGGTGGTGGGGACTTGGAGATGGGAACCTAAGCTAGAAGGATGCCGTACAATATTTCTCCCCTGTAACCTTCTGCCTGATTTCTAAGCTTTAAAGTGAACTGGGAGACCCCAGCCCTTTAAGATGAGGTAGCAATACCCTTGAGATGAATGGGGATGCAGACGGTACTCAAACATCAATAATCGAAACGACTCAGGTAGTTGACAAAAAGGATAACTGTTTTAATAGCAATTATTTAAAACAGGGAGTACAACAGACATCAACAGACATCTCAGCACATGGTTTCTCAATGCATCTTAGAACAAAGCTTACTTTTATAACAAGAAATTGTCATAGATGACGTCAACCTGCGTATTTACTAACGTCATCCTTTGTGGTAAACTACAAAAACCTATTGAAGAAAGTGATAGGATTAGAGGGAACATCTAGGCATGCGTTCCATACTAGTCTAAGAAAGTGATAGGCTTCTTAATATCAGGTGGGGCAACTAAGCCCTCCCCTTAAACAGGTCACTATGAACGTCTCTAAAAACATGACGTCCAGTTGGTTACACAAAGTATAGGACCCTTAATCACGGGGCCCCCTACAATTGGTTGGCACTCTAACCTCTGTCAGTACCTTTCCACCTATGTTAGCAGCAAACAGGCTGGGCTTCCAGGTGCTGGTGAGCTCATCTTAACCATAGCTTCCCACCAATTACCATATCATCTATCATCACCTCAGTGGTCTGCTGTCAATTAGTATTTTGAACTTGTCCTTGGGAGTGTTCTTTGCTCTGGAGAATACAGGGTAGTGAAGGCACGCTCAGCCTCCATGCATAGGTGTGGTTGTCATGTTTGTCCAACTTAATCCTTCCACGTAACTGAAGACCACAAAATTGAGCTCTAGTGCATTTAAAAATTCTATTTTCTAATAGACCTCTGATGTCTTTCTTGTTTTTGTCCATGCCTTCTGAACAGGAGTTTCGTTCTTTAACAAAATTTGTATCTAATTTCTGCTCACCCCAGCCTGATACGGCCTTGGCTTCTTGGGGCTCATCCAGTCTCACCTTTCTGAGTTTCACTCCTGTTAATTGAATTGTTTTTAACTGTGACACACTGGAAAGGAAGGTCTTTCTTTTCTTAGTCCAGCGCTGCTATAACACGTAGTGGAATCATCCATTCTTTACTCACTTCTAAATATATGTATATGTTGGCGCATGCCGCAATCTATAAACTATAAAGCTACCCTCAAGAATACTTCATCTGCTTGCGTTTCTTTGCATATGTACACCTGTATAATGACTTGATATCTGCATCTGTTCTGTAGCATAGGTTTCTTCATCTTGAGCCCAAGATGTCACTTATCTTTGATACTTTCTTGATGCCTTATAGAATATCTGAATTTTCTTGTCCCTGCATCTGTTCTATGTACATCAGTCTTGCTTTATGTGTGATGTCACCATTCTTCTCTGCCAGACATCGTCTCTGTTTTTTCTGGGATTTCATTCAAATGGCCAATCTACTGTCTCGTATGCAGGTATTGTTTTCTCAATGGGAACCACACTCTGGTTCCCAGCATATAGGCAATATGGGTGAAGTGGTTGAGGTGGGGGTGCTTAGCTCCTTCTCTACACTCCCCTCTCTGGGCGATTCATCGACCATTCTCCCATCATCCTTCATATCTAGACATCCTTGTCTGAAGAAATGCTTCTTTTCGATCCATATCTTTATGACTCCCTTAAGGCATTCCGCTGATTTAACATGCTCATCCTTATTCCAAGTCATGGGCATGTAATGTCCAATTGGGCTACAATAGATCCATTTTCTCACACACTTCTTATGGTTCTTCGGATACAGTACAGGAACTTCGCACCCTCACGTGCATGGATGCTGGCCTTCACAAAGTCTCTGATTTCTTCATCAGTCAAGTCTCTGGCCTTCCATCCTGATTCAAAATTGATCATGATTTTCATCCCTATGGCTTTCTTTGCTGTCTTCTTACATTGTGACATTATTATCTTGATCACACAGAACCCAAGCATCACAATCACGATCAGGGCTCCAAAGAACATGAACATGTCTGCCATCCATGGTGGAACCCAAGAAAAGAGCAATCCAAACCAGCTATCATCAGCAATGTCTTCTACCTTATCTATCATTTGGGCGTGTAGCTTCGTCAGCAACTCTATGGCTTCTGTTAAGGTGCCATTCTCGTCATCATGAGAAAGTATGAACGTACAACATGATTCCCCCGATTTTTGCACACCTCCGTCCATAGCTGTAATCATGTCCAGAATGTATCTATTCTGAAGAGTCATCAGTCTTATGGCTCTCATCTCTTCTCAGATAGCATTGAATCCCTTTATGGTAGTGTTGATTGTCTACAGCAATTCCCATCTGGTAATCTGCAGCCATTTGGTATTTTCTCCAACCTGCGTTCTCTGCATGAAGATCATTGTAACAATCAACGAAGTCTGGCTGAACAGTCTGTGCTCATATGGGATGGAGTCAAAAGCTTCTATTGATTTGGCTGAGAAATAGTTCTCCCTCTTCAATCGCTTTATCAGCTCGACAGATCTTTTCTTCCTCAGGTGAGCATTTGCTTTTTGGAAAACTGTCAAGGCTTAAATCACTTTTAGGAATCACCAACACTAGAACATGGACATTCACTATTGAGCATCGTCCTCCCCAGTCCTCGGGTAGCTTCATGTACGCTCTGGATCCACAAGCCCAATAGTGATCCATGATCACTGCTGTTCCAAGTTTCATTCCTGGTACATCAAAGATTCGACCACAGTTCTGGTTCTCTCAACCTTTCTTGTGACATTGTTTCTGAAGCAAAGCTTTGCTCTTTCTAAAGGCACTATCTGCAATGGTCCGCCTTTATCTTCCACCCAGGTCAGTAGTTTAGCAAGTCTTGGCCATAGATGCTTGCATCCATTCTGCACTATGGTGCAACCAATGACCACCCAGGCTCTGCAGATAACCACACCTTCTTCCAATCCATCTGGTGATAGTACTGATCCCCAAATCTGCATCTGTCCTCTGTTCCTCCATCTACAAATTTCTTCTGTAGATTTGCCTGGACTCTCAAGTCTTCTGTTTACTTATCATCTGATTCAGCTACTTTTACTTCAGGTTTCTCATATCTGATCACGTGATTCTTAGTGTGCACCCTATTTCTTGTCTTTGGGCCTCATTACAAGTGAGGCAGAATGGGATAACGGGCTCGGCTAATGGTGGCGGGCCTGTTAACACCATTCCGCCTCATTACGAGGTCCCCTCGCGGGACCCGGTAAGGACGCCTGGTAAAAACAGGCGTTGTTACTGGGTCCCGCGAGGGGAAGAGGGAGCTAACAATGGGCCGGTCATAATCGGCCCGTTGTTAGCTCCCTCTCCCATTCCCATTGAGCCCTATGGGTGCTCAGATGGGAATGGGAAAGGTCTGGGCCCGGGTTCCCAGAGGGAGGAATTACCGGGCCCTCTGAACTCAGAATGGCCTGGTAATTCCCCATTCTGGGAACCCGGTAAAGGAGCCCGGTTTGGCGGCAGCCATTGAGCTAATAGCTCCATGGCTACTGCCAAACTCGTAATGAGGCCCTTTGTGTCTTGGGCATAATCATCTTCATCTGCATCTGTCCATTCAGTTGCCCATTTGAGATAAGCATCTTGGCCCATGAACTGGCATCTTGTACGACAGAGTGTTATGTGTGAAATACTGTCATGATCACTACTTCCAAGAATGCAGGACCTGCCCAACATCCTTGGAAGCAGGCTCATAACCTTCATTCCGGGCACCAGCCGGCCCCTATTGGGACCTTTTGGACCTTGTCCTGGCGCCGGTGGCGCCAGGCTCATAAAGATCATCGGTCCCGGCACTGGAAGCGTCGGGCTCATAAGATGTGTAAAAGTGCTTGGGTGGACCTACCTACAGCAGACCATGCTGCATACTCACCAACAAGATGACGTCCACATCCTCTTCTGACAGGGACTACTTTCTTACCTGGGTGGGGCAGGCTCCACTCCTTGGATCAGGAACACTGGGACTCTTCTGGAAACTGGAACTCTTTCCTTACCTAGGCGAGGCAGTGGAAGAAGACGCCTAAGCACTCCTGCACACTATTTAAACCACGCCCGATTGATGCAACGTGCTTCGCGTTATTCTGCATCAGCAGCAGGACGCTCACCGAGTCAGCTCCAGTCTTCCAGTGAAAACTCCAGCTCCAGCACCTGTGGGAACAAACTCTTACCTTCCTGGGATCCTGTCTTCAGCCGCACCTGCCAGCACAAAAAAACAACAGGTTAGCAAAAGCCAACTTAAAGCCAAAAGCCAGCATTTTTACTAACCCGATCCATCGGCATCTTCCAATCCTCACGCCGCATTCCTTGGCAGTCCATCGATCCCTGTAAAGGCAAAGAACATTGATCAGTCATTTTGCATATTTTGATCTGCTTACCTGTGCGACGCACGCTCCGGATTCCAACAAGCGCTGCATACCCGCACCTGCAAATAAAGAAAGACAGTAAGGAGCGCTTTTAAAACCATCAGCCGCCATTCTACTTACATGCCTTCACGCGTGCCATCTTCCTACTTACGCGCTTGCACGAACTTTGGCGTACATGAACCAACGCCTACTGCATCCAAAACCTGCAAGAGAAAAAGAGACATTAAAGAGTGCATTTAAAACCATCAGCAGCCATTCAACTTACGTGCCTTCACACGCGCCATCCACCTACTTACACGCTTGCACGTACTTTGGCGTCCATTAAAGAACGCCTACCGCATCCAAAGCCTGTAAGAGAAAAGGACTTCATTAAAGGTGTTCAGATACATATAAGGAACCGATCGTGCAGTTAACGATGGCCTCGCGCTCAAAGTTGTCCTCTGCAAGTAAGAGGTTTACAATATCACCAGTGGAGTAACTGGTACCCGCGCCCCTGCACCAGTCGCAGGATGGAGAGCCCAGCATTCACCTACTTAAGGTGAGCACACCTATCCTTTGGGCCTCAAGGAAAGAGAGAGTGAGGAAGAGAAGTCCGTCCAACCACCGTTCATTAACCCCTTGTTCTTCTGCCTGCAGACACCTCACTCTTCAAGTCAGGCATACCGTGAGAAGAGGTCCAGCCCAGGGAACCAGCCGAGTCCTGTGCTTTACAATTGAAGACACGGTAACAACCATCCTGAGTTTGTCTGAACGTAAATGACATCAGATCCTGTGAGCCTTTATGCAATGGGATTGAGAAAAACACATTTTTCAAGTCAATGACAGTGAAATATTGCGCCTCAACAGGGATATTACATAAGATTGTCACAGGATTAGGAACTAGAGGGAACTCAGCCTCTACAATCTGGTTAATTGGTCGTAAATATTGAATTAAATGCCACGTTCCCCTTTACCTCTTTTCACAGAATAAATCACAGTATTACACGGTGACTCTCACGTCACTAAAATGCCTTGCTCCATCATGGCAGATATCGTCTTGAAAATACCTTCATCTGCCTCTCGAACCATGGGATACTGTGTTACTTGAGGTAAAATTTCTCCTGGTTTCAATGTAATCTTCACTTCTCCAGCCCCCTTCAATAGCCCTATGTCATAGTGGCCTGTTGTCCATAATGAAACTGGCACTTTGGCCATGTCTTCATCAAAATACTCGGGGTGTTTCTGTGCCAACATCATTTTCTGAGGAACCTCATGTTTAATTGCTCTCACCTAATAAGTAATACTCATCTCAAATACTATTTCGTCATCTGACGGATGGTCTCCAAACATATCCTCCTCAATGACGTCAGTTAATCTGTAACCTTCCCCAATGGCAATCACTGTGCACCATCGTTTGCCTTCATGTTAATTTCCATCAAGAAAGCCATTTCTCCTCACACTATGGCTGCTTGTAATTCTAAAGGAAAGACTCCTCTTCATCCATAGGTATCTCTGGCCTAAATAAAAATTCCTCATGTATTCTCATAGTTCTGCCCACTAAGCCTTTTAACCATGTTAACAGAATGCTTACCCCGTAGTGAAAAACTTCTGGTTCTAACGGTACTCCTCGTATGGCCACTTGTCCTACAAATGCCATAATAAATTCACTCACGTTTAAATAATGCATTCCTGGTGTTGAACACACTATACCTTCATCGGTGAATTAAATCATCATGTTCAATTTTGTCATTAAATCTCAACCTGATATATTTACAGGTGTCTGACTTGAATATAACAATGGCACAGACATGTCACACTCTCCTATAGAGACTGGTAATTCTTCATTAAAAGGAGCTCCTGTGAAACCTTGAGTATTCATGCCATTTCCAGACATCATAAATGTTCCTTCTCATATACATGAGCGTGTTGCACCCGTGTCTACTAAAAAAGAAAAGGATGTGCCTCCTATATTGACGTCAACCCTTGGTTCCTCTTGAGGATTGGGTGTCACTGATATTATCGAACACAGTGAGCTGTCCTATTGTGGATACATTCTCATCCCTGTACCTGTAAAAGGATTCTCTACATCGACATTGGCACCCCCTATTCTAGGAGTCATTAACTGTCCTGTGCTTGTGCCTTGCTGTATTTGCATGGATGAATGCTGTGACTGCCCGTGTGGAGAATTCATTGTTGTCTGCTGTGTTTTTAAATCTTGCTGCATTCTCAGCGCTTGTGTTTGCTGCACTGTTTGATCTTGGGCAAACCCATCTCCATTCTGTTGCTTGTATGCAGGAGGATATGCAGTCCCCCTCTTATGAACTGCCCATTTTGCACAAATCATTGACTTCTACATGTGGGAGCAAAGTGCCCTTACATGCCACATATCCAACATATAGGAGGTCTCCTAATTAGCCCTCCCTGCATGTTTCGACTATTGTTCTGTGCATTTTGAAACCCACTCTGATTGTTCTGGAAGTTTCCCTGATTATTCTGAAAGCCTCTACCTCGAAAGCCTCCCCTTCCCCTGGCACAAATCCATTATTACCTTGCTCAAACTGCCTTTGGTTATTCACTTGCAGCATGCTTGCTGCTTGCTGCGACCCCAACCTATCTCCCCTAGTCAACATTGCTCCTTCAGTGGCGTACTTTGATAGTTTTTTCTATGCTAACCTTGCTTCTTCACCTTTCCTAACATCATCTTTCTTTTGATTCTTTTCTTGCAAATGTCTACAATAATGTGCAATGGTCAGCTGTATTTCTGACCATGGCTTTGCTTCCGTGCTCACCAATTTCTTGAGCTGCTTCTGTACTGGCTCTGTCAGCCCTTGGCATAATATATGATAAAATATAGGTATGGATTTCCCCCAAGATTCGCATGTCTTCAAAGCCCACTGCTCTTGGAAATTCTGAATGTAAACAAGAGGATCATCCCCTTCCTGCATCTTTTTCACCATTATAGCTCCCATATCTGACGTGTCCGCATACAGCACTCTAAGCGCTCTCCAGACTGCCACCCTACAGTTATTGAATGGTGCTCCATCATGAGCAGTATTTACCGTAGTAACACTAGAATACCTTGCTCTTGACCAAACGTCATCAGCCTTTTCCCCAAGGATAGTGATCAGGAGACCTTTAATGTCCCCTATAGCTAACATGTTTACTCCTGTCATTTTCTCTAATTCATGTATCCATTTTCCAGCGCCAGAAGTTAAACGCCAGAGTTTACACCTGAAATGATCCTTATCCATCTGTGGCCAAGGTATATATTGTGGTCTGGCTCCCCCTTTCTCTAACAAAGGAAACTGTGAAATCACAAACTCACATTCATCCCCCATCATCTGTTGGCTCATAACAGGGACAATGGCTCCACATCTCTTTCTTCCTCATAGTGACCTAACCTGCTCACATAAGGTGGTGAGTCCCCCCTCTCACCATGGGATTGCCCTCTACGTGGATCTAGCCAATCAGGGATTCTGATGCCTCAGATATGGGTAGGTCTATATCCGACCATCTTACTTCCTTATCCATTGAAAAACACACTTCAGGGCCACATGCGCTGCCTTCCTCTTCCCACGTAAGGTTTCTCTGTCCTCGTCTGACATATCCTGTACCCAACTGGTGTGCCTTCTCTCCACCTCGTCTCTATTCAGAGTTAGTCTATCTAAAGACAACTCTTTAGGCTCAAAACTACATGAGGCTCTCTCTTTGTCGTACAGCTGCGTACTCTCGAGTAGATCGTTTTTACCCTTCCCTTTCAGTTCTTTCTTAGTGCTCATATCATGATAGACTTTATCGATTGTGTCGCAAATGCTTCTAAAGGAAAACTCATCCTCTAGATTTGCTCTAGACGGACCTGGTAGCGGTTCATGTGCTGGGAAGTACTCTTCTATGTCCTCCCATGCCACTACTGGACTAGGCTTCATTAATTCTTTTTCTTCACGCTCAAAGTCGCATGCTCTCTGTCTCCTGTTTTGTTCTACTTCATCATCAAATTCTCTTTATTTCCTTGCTTCCTCTCTTACCCTTTCTTACTCTTTTATTTTCATATCTCTACTCTCATTTGTCCTTCATATTTCTATGTCCCTTCATCTTTGCATTCTTTTGTCCCTTAATTTCTGTTCCTCCTCTTCCTAGCTTTTCTCATTCTTCGATTGCCCTCTTTCTGTTGTCATATTTTCTTTGCTCCTCTGCTCTTTCCTGTTTTTTTTTCAATTGGTCATCTTGATACAACTGTTCCTGTCTTTGTCTATTTGTTCTTTTTGCCCCATTTCTTTCAATCTTTCCTCTCTCCCTCTCTATACTTTTTGTCTTGCTCATTTCAATCTTCCCTTTGCCTTATGTCCTTGATGCTCTTACCATCGAGTTTGAGATAAATCTGACCACCCATCCATTCATTCTGTATAAATGCTAACTCATCCGTCTTATCTTTCCCTCCTTTCCATCTCTTTATCTCTCATCCTATATCTAAGGATGTAGTTGGTCTATCACCTCTGTCCTTGTCGTGTCTCTCCTTGTCCCTCAGTTCTTTACAGATTACATCTCTTTCAGGAATTTTCTCAGGGCCCTCGTCACTGCTTTGCGCAGGCGACTCATAGGCCGGAGCGCTGTACCCTGTCGCTGTCTTAAAGCTCTCTTAATGGGTATAATCCATCATCTTTCTTACTATTGCTGTCTATTTCAGGCACAGTAAGGGGAGCAGAAGGCTCCTCACCACCCTCTTTGCATATATTCAATATCCAGTCTTCAGCAGGTGACTCCTCTCTTTCCTCCCGGTACATTTTCCAGACCTCTAAACTCGCTAGTCATTTGTCTAACTTTTTTTCTGTGTATGCTGCATGCAAATATGTCTTCATATGCTGCAAAACTGCCTTCAATAGTGATCCACCTTGTGGCCATGGTATGAACATTTTGTTAGGTGCGTGTTTCGGCAACTGTTTGCAGAGATTTATAAGTGGAGTAATATCCTCCATTTTGACTCGTCACACTTGACTGTCAATACTCATCTTAACTCTTTGCAAATTTCAAAAAATACATTTCAGAAAAACTCAACAATATGAGCGTGCACCAATCGCCACAGGCTCCAAACCTTCTATATAACATTTTTTAATTCAATCTATTTATTCACTAAACACCATCAATTCAATTCCAACAAATAAATAATTAATTCTTGAAATTTCGTGTTTTTCCTTTTCAGGTCTATCAATTCCTCTATTATTTGTTCACCATATATAATCAAATAAAACAAACAGACAAACTGACCTACTAGACCGGCAACATATATCTCAGTCTTATCTTCAAAATGTATCCTACCCCTAAAAATACCCCAATTTGGGAAGTGAGGCCTTCTCTTTGGATTGTCTTTAAACAAATCTGTAGTCTATGTCACCCGTAAATAGGGCTCTAGAAGCGTCTCCTCTTATGTATTTACGAAGCAGGACACTGGGTGTACTCTTATCGTGGCTCATTTCCTCACGATTTCTCTTAATTGCTTGGCCTCTCCTCAAGTCAGTTACTTAATATTCAATGCTCATCGTTCTCAAGTTGCTTTACCCCATCCTCCCTCCGTTATGGATTTTTTCCTTATCACTTTCTCCACTCACTGCCCATTCACAATTTTGCCACCTCAATCAGTTTTACTCACCATTTGCTTTTTCAACTTCCAACTCTCGGGATCATCTGCCTGTTTATCAGCCGCTTCAACCTTCCGTTCGTTCAGCTTCCTGTAGACGCCGGGAGGGGATTCTGTCTGAAACCAATGGACCCGTCTCACCTAACGCTTGCAAGCCTGATCATTAAACATGGTTCTTCTATCTACAGGGAGCTTCACTTCCTTTCAGCTGAATGGCAGAGGACAGCTGATATTTCCGGGACCCCAAAGCCTACTATCTTGATGGATTTTTACCCATAATCTCTGCTACCATGTGAACTGGGGGACCCCTGCCCTTTAAGATGAGGTAGCAATACCTTTGAGATGAATGGGGATACAGAAGTTACTCAAACATCAATAATTGAAACAACTCAGGTAGTTGGCAAAAAGGATAACTATTTTAATATCAATTATCTAAAACAGGGAGTACAACGGACATCAAAGGGTGACTCAGCACATGGTTTCTCAATGCATCTTAAAGAAAAGCTTACTTTTATAACAAAAAAATCATCATAGCTGACGTCAACCTTCGTATTTACTAACGTCATCCTACATGATAAACTACAAAAGCCTATCAAAGAAAGTGATAGGATTAGAGGCAACATCTAGGTATACGTTCCATACTAGTCTAAGAAAGTGATAGGCTTCTTAACATCTGGTGGGGCAACAAAGCCCTCCCCTTAAACAGGTCACTATGAACGTCACTAAATACACAATGTCCAATTGGTTACACAAACTATAGGACCCTTAATCACATGGTCCCCTACAATTGGTTGGCACTCTAACCTCTGTCAGTACTTTTCCACCTACATTAGCAGCATGCAGCCTGGGCTTCCAGGTGGTGGTGAGCTAGTCTTAACCATAGCTTCCCACCAATTAGCATATCATCTATCATCACCTCAGTGGTCTGCTGTCAATTAGGACTTTGAACTTGTCCTTTGGAGTGTACCTTGCTCTGGAGAATACGGGGGAGTGAAAGCACGCTCAGCCTCCATGCGTAAGTGTGGTCATCTTGTGTGTCCAACTTCATCCTTCCAAATGACTGAAGACCACAAAATTGAGCTCTAGTGCAGTTAAAAATACTATTCTCTAACAGACCACTGTCATTTTCCTTGTTTTTTTTCCATGCCTTCTGAACAGGAGTTTCTTTCTTTCACACAATTTGTATCCAATGTCTGCTCGCCCCAGCCTGATACAGCCTTGGCTTCTTGTGGCTCATCCTACCTCACCTTTCTGAGTTCCACTCCTGTTAATTCAATTGTTTTTAACTGTGACACACTGGAAAGGAAGGACTTTCTTTTCTTAGTCCAGCTCTGCTATAAACCATAGTGGAAACATTCATTCTTTACTCACTCCTATATATATGTATACGTTGGTGCATGCCACAATCTATTCACTATAAAGCTAGCCTCAAGAATACTTCATCTTCTTGCGTTTCTTTGCATATGTACACGAAGAAAAGGACTTGATATCTGCATCAGTTCTGTAGCATAAGTTTCTTCGTCTTGAGCCCAAGATGTCACTTATCTTTGATACTTTCTTGATGCCTTTTAGAATATCTGCATCCTCTTCTCTCTGCATCTCTTCTATGTACATCAGTCTTGATTTATGTGTGACGTCACCATTCTTCTCTGCCAGACATCTGCTCTGTTTCTTCTGGGATTTCATTCAAATGGCCATCATACTGTCTCGTATGCAGGTATGGTTTTCTCAATGGGAACCTTGCTTCCAGGATTCTCTTTGATATTGTTATTTTCACTGGTACCGCAAATGTCCACACTCTGGTTCCCAGCATGTAGGCAATATGGGTGAAGTGGTTGAGGTAGGGGTACTTAGCTCCTTCTCTACAAAAGTACATTTACCTTTTGTACTTACCTGACACCTGTGTGGTTCCTGCGAACTGGCTGGCTTACCTGAAGTTCCCAGATACCACACCCTACTTATGAACGATAGATACTTAGTCACTCCACATAATAAATCACCTCTCCAATGTGACCTGCAATCCCAGCTACTAAGCACCAACACTGGAGGAGACAGCTTCAATTTTCTCACTTTCTTATGTGGGCGGAGGTGTCGACTTAAAGGATCTATAAAGGCGACATGATAACATGCTCATTAGGGAAAAAAATACAAAATTAGCTGAGAGTGTCAGAGAAAATACAGAAGGCAAATCAACAGGGCCTTTGTTGGAAATACAACAATCCACAGGTGATGTGAGGACCTCAAAAGAACATTCAGCAATGCCGTACTTGGGAATTTCCATACAGAGATATTAGCAGGTGTGGCGTATTGACTTATCAGAAAGATAGCACATGGCGCCTATTTAGGGATAAAGGGAATAGAGAACATGATTGCGTGCACTTCATGGGAAACTAGGCAGAACTAGAGCCACAAGGACAACTGAGATAATCAAGTGGAGCCTGAAGGAAGGACAATAGTGTGTGGATGTTAAAACGGAGAACACGGGATACATTCCAAACAGTGCCTGGAAGGAGAATGTCATTCTAGAAAAGGGACCTGAACCACCTCTAAAGGACAAGTAGCTCCTGACACTGCTCGAGGGGTCAGACTTAACAGCAAGCATAGTCAGGCCCAACAGTTGAAAATCCCAATACCAACCTAAGAAAATAAATGCAATTAAATAAGATGAACAAGAAGAACGAGAAAGTGTGGATAATAGAGACCATTATTACCTCATATAAACTCTTACAATATATTTTTTTAAAAAACAAATTAAACATTGCTACATAAAACCCTCTAGTTACTAGAAACATAACTGAATTCCACTAGTCTCAGAAGGAGCACCATTTAAATGTTCTAAAGTGTTTAAGAAAGCACTGACAACAAATGTTTTAAATAAGATCCGCTCCCGGATAGGTAGCCAGTGGGCCTTTTTTCTAGCTGAGGTGATATGTTTACGTTTAAGATATTGAAAACATCCCTCAGCACGTTATTATGGATCACCTGCATCTTATGAAGGTTATGTCCTGAAGTGCCTGCAAACAGTGCATTACAATAGTCAAGTCTGGACTGTAAGGATATATTTGCGGATTTATGGCATTATGCAGTATACAGTATGGAAATGCAGCCATTTCGAAAGAGGTGCCAGGCACAGTTTTTCAGCAAGCATTATTTTTTTTAAAGCATTTTTTCCATTTTTTCACGAAGAGCAGAAACAGGAAGGCGAATGGATACATATGCCTGGAGCTTTCATTGTTCAGGAACGGAGAGAGTTTTTTTACAAAACATTCTTGCACGATGATTGGTAGGAATAGAGAGGTGGTACAACTGATGTAATTGCAGTTGATAGACAGGGAGAGTTTTTTTAATGGGCAAAAGGAAAGGAAGAGGTCAGAGCTGTTCGGGACTTGAGTGTGAACGGTGACTTTCAGGGATGGGAGATCCGTGGCTGCAATCTTGAAGATAAAAAGAGAGTGGGAGAGCTGCCTGACTTTGAAGCATTTCGAGACAGTACAAGGCTGTGTTCCCAGTGCGCGAGGGAGTTTCGCATAGATAAGTCTCCGGTGACAAGTGATTCAGAATTCAGCCATTTTGGTGAGTCAGTCAAAGATGAGGAGTGTGGGCATGTATGAGATGTGAAAGACAGTGTAGGGAGGTAACTTTAAAAGAAAGGAAATATCATGTTTCTCTAAGCATGTTTGCACTGGCTAAAAAAAATGACGCACACTGAGTTAATTTGCGATGTGTTTTATTTTGATATCTTTTTGATGCATTTATTCTAAAAAGAATTGAATCTATATGCTTGTTCTCTTCACTGTGTTTTGTTCTAGGAGACAAGATTATGCTCGCTGTTGGTAAGCTGAATTGTGCAAAAAAACCAAGGCTGGAACAATTTTATTGGTTTTATTTTATGTTTCTCATGTTTACTGTGTTAGGGGAAAGAGTCAATGGGTAATCCTAGTGTCATACCAATGTGGTAAAGAATTGTGCTTCCTCCTTTACCCTATGGGACAAATTAGAATAAGAGAAAATGTATACGTCGCTTCACATGGTCCTGATTACGCTGGTTGCCGCGCCCCCTGCATTCGAATCACGGCGACAGGACTTCCCATGAGACGGGCCGCTTTGCTCAGCCCCGCAAGCAGCAACAAGGAATCATTCTATCTGCGTTAAGACAGCTTAAAAAACCAGAACCAAGTGTACTCTGCTCCTCACAGACATAGAGCACATCCTGGGAATGCCAATATTGAGACACCACACATCCCGGACCGTGTATTATTTACAATTACTAACCGTGGATCCACATGACAAGCTCTTAGAGCAACTAAACAGATAATTTTTGACTATTTGGATCAAAAGAACATTTGGCTTTTTGCTGTATCTTGTAAAGCATTTATCGGATCCTATCACCATTTAATACATAGTGGGTTCCATTTTTTACAAAAGTACGGCCATTAATAAGTATTCAACACTATCAGGTTTCATATTGCTTTCTTCCTCCTGTCCTGAAGACGGCTACATTTGCATCAACAGACAATTGGTTTGTGGGTTCCCTGAATCTTTTTGGTGCCACTAGCCGAAACATATGTCGACTTTCACAAAAACAAACCTAAGACATCTAATAAGTTTTCTTTTGATAGAGCCGGTTCAATCAAGTAGTGCTCTACCTCTCTGTGGTTGATGTTTCACATTCAGTGTTTACAGAACACTAGACTCACGTACTAAACCCACCATACATTTTATGTGTGTTATACTGAATTTTTCTGGCTTTGTTAAATTTCTGCTGTGTTTATTCTTACACTTGTTGTGAAGATTGCTTCTTCTTTTTTAACAAAGAATTTTTACAGAATTTTTGCATAGTTTTTAGTATGATTAAAAATAAAATTATTTTTGTTATTATCTTGTGGTTGTTTCTTCAAATTGTGGTTGTTTCTTCAAATATCTTTCCAACTGTGTTCTCACTTTTGGATAGGTTGAGTGTTATTAACATACCCACAACCTTTGACCTAATGTGTCAGTGGCTTTGTCTTCCGACAGTAGGCACACCAATTACCTGATTGTGGCATTAAGAGATAGGGTCACCACCCCCCTTGTTCTCTTCTTATGTACCAGTAAGCAAGACAGAAGGATGTGTGGGTGTGAATGAGTCCTTCTTTGCATTCGGAAAAGAAGGCAGTGTCAGATAAGACACATAGGTTACTGGATGTAAATAAGCCAGTAATACAAGCCACATACAATAGGTAGCACTCTCAATAAACTCACTGGGTTCCTTGAAAGTGTGATAGGTCTGGGGAGTTCTCCACAGGTGACCACAAGATATTCCAATAGAGAGGAAAGTTTTGTTTTCTGAAGGGGCGGTAGTATAAAAAAGGAATGCTCACCACTATACTGCAAAAATAAGGTAATTCTGAAAATACCACAAAAGCAAAATACCACTAAAATTACCGCCAATACAAGCTAACACTATATTATCACCAAAATAGGGTAATACTGAACTATCTCTAGTGGTAAAGTCAGTTTACCACCTGTTTACCTCCAAAATATCATGGTAAGAAGATACCACCAAATTCCGAATTTGCCCCAAAAAGACAAAACCTCCTACATAAATGGTGCATTGGCCCTGTGGGAACAGACTGTAGAGCTACTATTGGGCGTGGCAAGTGTATTCCACACTGCCATACGTGCATTAAAGGGAATTCATTTTGTGAGAGCAGTGTGAAAGTGAATCTCAGAATGTCTCAAATTGATGACACATTCCCAGAGTTGGTGAAATATTTAGAGACAAAATTATATGCACATGGAACATGGTCATCAAATGATGCCACAGAATGGCATGACCGTATCTATGGGGAAGTTCAGAAAGAACCACTGGACAGCATTTTTGAAGAGGGTAGCATAATTTGGGTCTGACTTCTGAGATTATTTAATGCTGCTGACAAACATTCAGAGAAAGACTGTTTGATACGGCTCTGTGGCAAAACGTGGTTCATTTTAAATAGGTCTCTGCAAATGCAAAAACATGATGCTAAACTGATTAGCAGACTAAAAGTCGAATTAGATGGAATTAGTGAACAGGAGAAAAAGTTAAGAGCACAACTGGAGGTATGTCAAAAAGACATGCAATCAAAGTGTAAAGAATTCGAAACTCAGTTGTCTCAAAGGAGAAAACAGTTTGAGGACAGTGAACAAGAATGAAAACATCTGAAAGGGTTGGTAGGTCACATTAGACAAGAGAAAGAGTAGGCTATTTTAGAAATACAAGTTTTACAAAGAGAGAATCTAGAGAAAGAACGTGAGCTCCAGACTGTTGAACAAGAGATAGCTAAAATGTTTCAAGAACGGGACAAGCGGAACAAAGAGTTTAATGAATGTTAAATGCAGATGAGTGATATGCAAAATGTGATTAATAAAATGGGTGATGAAAACTCTTACCTGCGTAAAGAGGCAGACCGACTCCTTAAAAAGTGCAAAGATTTGGAACAGCAGATATGAGATTTCAAGTCTCAGGACAAGCGACAGGGCACCACATTCAATGGGATTGAGGTCAGCTCCATTTCTACATGGGGAAATAGCGTCCCAGTGGCTGTGCCGGTGTCTGGACTTGGTTGCAGCACCTTTGGGGGGGCTGACTCACCCATTGGGGGTTACCACCAATCCCATACACCTGAGACAAGGGTTGAACCACAAAGTACTGCAATTCCAAATATAGCGCCAAGTAGTCCTACCAAGATGATGAAGTCAATCAAGGCCCTGATCAAACCGTTCAAAAAAGGAGGGGAGTGCTGTATAGAGGACCACTTAGAAGCAGTGCACAATGTATTTAAAGCCCTAAACATACCCAAGGAACAATACAGACAATACTTTCATTTAACTCTGGATTCTCCCACAGCGAGTATCAGCAGAGGATTGAATGAACAGGAGAACATGTCATGGGCAGAAATTGAAAAAGAGGTTAGGCGTCATTTTTCTCCATTTCAGTCATTACAGGAAAGCTGCATATACGATCACAGCTGGGCCAAATACATCACCTCGCCAATTTCTTCCAGACTTAAAAAGAGCCTTTTCTCGTTTTGATGTATCTTTTAATCCCAATTCCAATGAGTTTAAAACTGCCTATTTTTATGGTTTGCAGAAAGACATTATATCACAGTTAGTCTGCAAGTTTGATCGTGAGAAGTCCCTTCAATGGATTGTGCACCAAAGTACCAAACTGAATGAAGTGCTCTACTGTCAAGGTAGAGAGAGTGATAAAATGAAAGAAACAAGATCAAAATCTAAAGAATCCTCGGCAACAGTAATGGAGATCAGGTCGGCTAAAATGTCACTTGAGTCAGCTCAAAATCCAGGCAAAAATAATATGACACCCGAACAGAGAAGTACTCCACAGAGGTTGCTGCCCTCGGCACCAATGTTTCAGTCACATGATCCTAGTGATAGAGAGAGTTACATTATTCCTAGGTACCTAGGAGACAGACCCCAGGTAGGATACCGACCCGATATGTCAGGCATGAACAGCAATCAGAGACAAAATCAAGATCAAAGAGGTAATAGTCCCTACCAGACATTGGGGACACAGAGCAGATTGGACCCCAACACCATGATATATGGCAACCAGGACAGACCACTGCATGTGGATCGATTTATTGAAAATGGGAATCAGCATAGGGAACAGTACTCACAAAATGAGAGACAGAACATGAGGCAGAATATGAACTATGCTCTACGTCACTACAATCAATCACCGCCACCAGGGGATTACAACCAAAGAATAGGTACACCCCGCTCCCCGCCTCACATGAATCAAGAGTTCAGAAACAATTCAAATAGGAATCACTCTCCTGAGAGATATCAGAATAGATTTAACCAGGGGGGAGAACAACCAATACCGGCCTAGGCCGCAAAGAGAAGATTCTAGAGAAATGTAAAGGTTCCAGTGTCTCGAGGCCCAAGTAAAAATGTTGGCTAAACAATTAGGAAAACTCTGTACAGTTCAAAAACAGTCATCAAATGAAGGGGCAGAAGGTCATAGAAGTGACCTGGGGACTTCTGTTAATAAGTGACTAAGTATTCATGACACCTACAATGATAAAAAGACAGATTCCCACGAGCCGGTTTTGCATAATGGTCCTGAGCTGCTTGATAGTTTAAACATGAAAATACCTGCAAATGAACATATCACGGTAAGAAAATAGCGCAAAATTCCGAATTTGCCCCAAAAAGACAAGACCTCCTACAGGACCTAATGATGGCTCGGGCTACTGTAGGGCAACTGTTAGAGGAGAGGAAAGGTCTGGAGACATTGATCAATTTGGTGGTGTAGGCCTCAGAGAGTGTGGCATCCAGGTAAACTCCCAATGTCTTCACTGAGGAGGGAGACCAATTTTCGGGATGCTATCAATTTTGAAGGAGGTGTACAAGGTGTCCAACATCTTTCTCTTAGCAAAAACAAAGAGGTGATGGCTGGAAGGAACATCTTTCTCTTGGCAGTTGGGCACACTATGTGGATCTCAGTTTTGTCATCATTAAGACATAGGCAGTGAGTGGCCATCCAAGCTTGGATAGTCGAGTAGACAACGTTTAGCCTGGCAGAGTCTGCCTGGTACATGCCGGTGAAGGGGAGTACAATTTGGGTATCATCGGCATTGTTGGTGTAAGATATGCCATCAAGTAAAACAAATAAAGCTTTTGTAAAGATGTTGTAATGTGTTGGGGAAACACAAGAACCCTGTGGCACGCCACAAGCAATGGGTGCTGGAGCAGCAATGGCATGCTTGGCAAAGACGCTCATGGATCTGTTTTGCAGGAAGGAAGCGATCCAGGTGTCTGGCACTGATGAGACGTTGGCTGCTGATGTAAGGTGGTGACACAGGATTTTATGGTCGACCAAATTGAACGCAGTTTATAGGTCAAGGAGGAGCAGGAGAGCCAGTGTGCCTTCATCCCTGATCTCATCAAGCTGGTTCTTAAGGTCACGCAGATCCCATTCTGTACTATGGACAGGACGAACCCCTGACTGACGCACTCCAAGGACCTGATTCAATTCCAGGAAGTGCTGGATTTGCAAGTAGGCCAGAATTTTCAATAAGAAAGGGACGGCGGTGATGGAGCAGTAGCTGTTTGGGACTGTAGAAATCCAGGGAAGGTTTGTTTAAGAGTGGGAGAACCCAGGCTTCTTTGAGGCTGGTGGGGACTACTCCTGAGGAAAAGGAGGCATTGATAAAGGTGGCTATAAAGGGTGCCAGCACCTCAGAGCAGTCTTTGATGAGGGCCGACGGGCCAGTGTCCCCTTGACATCTTGAGGGCTTCAGGCCCTTTAGGATGATTATGACCGCAGTTTCAGAGACATTTGTGAAGTGGAAGCTAGAGAGGTCCTGAAGGGAGGCCATGGTGGGGGGAGCAGTGGGGGTGGCTGACAGAGGTTGCTGCGCGACGTTCAAGATAGATTGTTTGAGTTACATTTTCTTGTGGAGGATGTCAATTTTGGCTAGCATGACATTTTGAATGTTAGTGCACCATGTCTCATCTTTGGTAAATGTGGCGGGGGGTTGGTCGGGGCTTCTAGTTCCCCATAGGATGGCAAAAATGTCACGTGTGTTAGACTTGTCATTTGTTATTCTAGCATTATACATTGTAGATGTGGCCAGAAGGATAGCGTGTTTGTAGTGTTTTGAGGCTGTAGTGAAAGGAAGCTTCAGGGAGTCTACGGGTGGACTCTGCTATTCGCTTTTCAGTTCTCCATTTTTGGAGGTCAGGGGTGAACTATGCATTGACGTGCAGGGAGGGTTTATCTTTGTGTGGCCTTAATGGGACTATAGTATCAATGGCAGCCATCAAGGTTTTGGAATATATGTCTGCAAGCACTTTAGGATCCGTGGACTGAGGAGATCCAGGTTGGAGTATGCTACACAAGGGGGACAGGCGCTCCTTGGTGAGGGTTCTAGCACTCCGGGCAAGAGTAGCAGGCAGTGATTGAGGTGCTGTAGTAACATAACAGATGGGTGCTGCTGTGAAGTACAGTATATGGTGGTCTGACCAAGGGCTGGGGGTGTTAGTGTGGACAGAGACCTGGAAGTTAAGGTCTGCAATCCAATCAAGGATGTGCCCTTTGATATGGGTGGGGCTTTCATGCAGAGGATGAACCCTAGTTCTTTGAGTGAGTTGGCTCCTGAAGCGGCAGTAGGGTGACATGGGTCATTGTACCTCAGGTGTTGACGTTCCCCAGTAGAATTATTTTTGAAGTGGGCTTAGTATGGACGCCCAAGATGTGAAGAAGGTCTTCTTCAAAGGTTTGGGCTGGGCCTGGGGGATGATAAATGACATGGATGGTCACTGTGTCAGTGTAGGACATGGTCAGTTTTGCTGAAAGTATATCACAATTTCCATCCCATGGGGTACACAATTCTCTGATGGTAAGGGAATCCTCTGCAATCAGTGCCACTCCTCCACCCATGGCATTTGGTCTGTCACTCCGGAAGATAGTAAATCCAGTGCGGATGGCTAGGGACAGAGCTGGGCCTGAGGCTGTCTGGAGCCATGTTTCTGTGGCTGCAAAGATGTAGAGGTTGTTCACAGTAATGAGGTCATTGATGTGAAGTGCATGTGCTGGGATGGACCTAGTGTTGATCATTGCATATTTAAGAGGAGGGAAAGGTAAGTTAGGTATGGTGGAGCTACGTGTGGCATTAGTGGGGGCAATTGCTGGTAGAGCTTGGGCTGTTGGTTCCACTAATGGAGGAAGGGCCTTAGCATTTGCAAAATGTGCAGGGTTGGATCCCTGTAGTTGGAGGTGCTTTAGATTCCTTGTGGGCTTGGGAGGGCCAGTTTGGGTTAAGGAAGAGGGATGAGGCGGGTGTTTCCTCTGAAGGGTGGGTCTCTTGTACTTTAGGTGTGGAATGCCTCGAGTGCACTCTCTTAGGTGAGAGATCCTTGCCTCAATAGTGCAGGTGGAGGGGAGGATATGCACACAGGAGATAAGAGGTTTGTGGCTGGTGTTAGGGGTAGTGTTGGTACCTGAGAAGGAGGGCTGCTACTTGGTGTTCCAGCTAAGCTTGGTGGATGTGCACTGTCCCAGGCGAGAGTTCCTAGCATTAAAGTTGGGATGTAGGCGAGAAAGGACTGGCAGTGAGGGCGCATACAAACTGTGTGCATCAGTGTTGTCAAAGGTTTTTGTGCCACAAGGCTCCTGGAATGATAGACACAAAATGCCTATTCTGCTGCTGTTTAGAGGTAGGATTCAAGGAACGCTAGTGTGGTTTCACTCCTGACCAAGCAGAAGTGCTTAGGCTAGGTGCATGGACTGAGTGGAAGGAAATGGGCTTAAACCTTGTGATACCGTGAGCCTTTTGGGCACATTGCCAGTAGGTTGCTTGTGGTGTGAACCAATGAGGCATGTGGGCACTAGAGTTACCCTGGTGAGGAGTAACATTTGTGCTGAGACCATGTGTCAGAGCCGTAGCTCGTGAAGTTGGAAAGCGCACAGTGTGGATGGCTGGTGGGAGGAAGGGGGTCAGGATGACAAAAGCACAGGTGAGGCGCATGATTTTTGCAGATATGGACCTCTCCATATAAATGGTGGTGGTTGTCATGGGCAGCATATGGCTTACCTTGGCCTATGGGGGTAAGGTAGAGCTTCGGGTACCATGCGGGCAGGTGTCCTGGCACTGTAAATAGGCTGTAATGCAACCGCTCGGCTGTGTTGGTCCATGGCAGTAGACTTCTGGATTTCCTTGTCAGCAAGGCTGACAGTGAAGTTTCAGGTAGGTTGCGGGTAACGATTGTTTTAGCGACAGGCATCACCAGTAGCGGAGCGGAAGCGGCATCCACAGCCTGATGGGGGAATTAAATGAAAGCCTTAAAACCTGTCCTTTAAAGGGGGCAGCCATCGCCAGCCGGTTCCCTCGTGGAAGCTGCATATCACAGAGAGCCTTCCAATCATGTCGAGGTGAGGGCGGTGTCTCAGGGCACTGCTCACTGAGTGAGCCTGTTGTCTTGCATCTAGCGACCATTTTGGAAAGGATTAATGGATCTATGCTGCAAAGCCCAACAGGGTTCTGCTAGTCTCTTCATCCCACATGGCAAGGGAAAGAGGGTCACTCCTGTGCTAAAATGTAATTGCAGCAGGGCCAGACAGGGGACGCAATTGTGTAATACGTACAATGAGTGTATTTAAAGGATAGTTCCGGGACTTTTTTTTTATTGTCCCTACGGTTCGGCCATGTGTTTTTAAGCATAAATCGGTAGATCGTAGAAAACTTTCCTATGGACCTTACCCGACTTTTCGTCCATTAACGCACTCGAAATCAGCCGCCATTTTGTGATAATCCTATCATTTCCCCCCATCGACCTGGCTCACCTGCGTTTGCGGCACTAAATCATATCCCCCTCCCCTTAAAAAGACTTTATCAAAACATTCATATTCCCCGCCTCTATCCGTGACGTGACTGTGCTGCGTAGGCAAACGCGCCCAGGCGTCTTCTACGCGACTCCACACAGAACCCGGAAACCAACACAGATCAGCTCACAACACAGCGCGCCACAATTCGGAATATGAAACTGTACTTTTAAATCAAACCGCAAGATTGTAAATTTGGTAAAGTACATTTATTTGACATCAAATGTTTAGAGAATATTCAGCGATTTGCATTTTTCTTTGCTCTCGATCCAAAATAGTTCGTCTTGAGGCAAGCGATGTTCGTGTGCAGTACACAGGGTGTTGGTTTACGATAAAATAAGCTCTTCGGTCGCACTGATAACCGCATGGCTGTTCCAACAACGAGGCACTAGGCCACCACAACGGTATGTATGTTGCATCTAGCCATTAGTACCGCGTAAGGGCATACTTGTACTTGGCGATCGTCCCATAAAATGGTCAGGGTGGTAACGTTGTTCACGCGGAGAAGCAACTGGCGGTTGTAAAAGCCATCCGCCGGTGTCTGGTACTCGTGACACAGACAATAATGAAGGATGTACCTGTTTTAAAAACATAAAAAATGAAATTAGTCTCACCATCAGATCTTTATTAAAATTATTCATTTTATATATTAGGTCGGGAAATTATTTCATAGCTAGGACAGTGCAACTGGGTATTATACGTCATTTCCAGTAACCCACCCCCTCTCCTCCGCCTTTTTCAGAGCCGCCTTAGCGCCAGTGGACCACTTCGTCACTGATATGATATAATATGGCATTTGCAACGCGCCTATACACAAGTGTTTCAAGGCGTGGCGAGGCAGGGAGGGGGGGGGAGGAAGGAGAAGACAGACAACGATCCTACTAGGCCAGGTGGGGAAGGGGAGGGGGGAAGTGGAGTACAAGGTAAGTAGCATAAAATAATAAATACATAGGGCCAGCTGGTGGCGAGTGCAAGGTAAGTGCAGAACAAGTGCTGGGAAGGGGGGGCTGTAGGATACTGAGACAGTCCCCCAGTGCAGGGGTTGACAGGGAGGCAGTGCAGGTGGAGAGTGGAAGGGCCCAGGACCGAGGTCGCAGACAGTGGACCAGTTGTAGCAGGGGAGAGGGAGAGAGAAAGCAGAAGCAAAGAGGTAGGTTTTGAGGTGCTTCCGTAAAAGGAGATGGTTCTCCTCAAGATAGTGCGCGGTACAAAACAATATGCCACATAGAACGAACAAGTACAACTTAACCCGTCTTTAAAGCTACTGTATAGTAATTAAATTGCGGTATAAACTCATCTAAAGAGTTACTTACATTATATTTGCATTTTCCATTGTGTCTGTGCGTAGGGCAGCCCCGAAATACCACTCCTTCTATGCCGACGTTATTTCTTCTAATGAACGAACATTAAATGGCTTTCGTTTCTGAAATTATATTCATTATCGTTTCTTACGTTATTGCACCACACCCCCAAAAAGAAGTCTTTCGGGATGGTCCCGGCCTGTCAAGGTCAAATAACAATAGAACCTTATACTGAGTCGTGGGCCATTCCGGCACCCGAGCAAAAAATCAAAGCAGCTGACCTTCACTTTGAACGAGCACACATTCCTAGTTAGCTACATTCAGTGTAAGGCCATCTCACAGGACTTGAAATTTACACCCCATCTTTGCATTTTGTCTGCGTGCATTTGCAGCCCCAGAGAACCATAAATACGGAGACATTCTATATTTTTTGAAAAATGATTTATATTACTGTTTGGTTTAATTTAATGCGCAAATGAACAAGGTTGGATAGACACATTGCATGTACACTGAGCAATCACTTTTATTTACACAATACATAGCTACACATATTCAATGGGCCTGCGACATGAGGAGACTCCAGAGCAAAGTCACAGGTGACACCCGGGTGGTTCGCACTACTGCACGGTGAAGGGAGGGGCAAGGGTGGAGAGACACATTGCATGTACACTGAGCAATCACTTTTATTTACACATTACATAGATACACATATTCAATGGGCCTGCAACATGAGGAGACTCGAGAGAACAGACAATCAAATTACAATCATTTAAACCGTGATGTGTATTTCTCAATGAGCTCTGCTTTAGGTGGACATGGAACAGAGGCAATGTTGGGTGGCAATGCAGTTGTCCCCTGCACAGGTTCGTTCACAACTCCATGTATGTGCCTATCTAGGACATCAACAATAAGTCTCTCAATAAACTCATATTGCATATCCTCAAACACTGGTTTGATCACCCATTGTTTACTTCTTTTAGTGAAGGCCTTATTGTAGCGAAGCGTCCCTAAAGTTCCGGTCGTCCTACTTTGTTGACGGCCAACATTATGGTTATGTGCCAAGACCGCTAGAAGAGTCCGATTTATCATGCCCTCCATGCCAAAATGCAATCGTTTTGGCCTGTACTTTAGGCACATATTGTGGAACACCTCCAAATCTCCTGTGTGGCAGAATTCCGTGAGTCCCCTCAAATCTCTTGTTATAGTTTTATCAAATACAATCTTTTCAATGGCTTTGTGAGTGGGTGATGAAGGAATCAACCACTTCTTCTTCCGTGCCTCCTCTGTGGACAAATGGCCATGTTCACAATTGTGGAAATGTTGGTTTGTGGTCCAGCGGTGAACGTTGCTACAGTGTAGCATTACTGACCGCCATTTTTCCAGTAGAATTTCCAACGACCCTCCACATGTTTTTGAGCTCCACCAAAGATGGTTGCTGATTGACTTGGACCACTGTGAAATACCTTGCATATCTTTTTTTTTACCTGCAGGCGACATTTTTTTATTGATTGTTTTTGCAAGATGCCATACGTCAAATTGGTGATTTATATTTTTGTACACTTCTCTCATTGTCTTGGCAATTGAAACGTGTCTGTCCGTGGCTATCAGGTCGATCACCATTCCCCGCGATTGTAGTTCTTGCAATGATGCTACAAAGCCAACTTTCTCCATGGCCACTGAGGATGTACTTTGTGACACCTGCACGACCACCGAACTCACAATTTTCTTACTTTCCATGTCCTGAAAGTGGTAGGTGCAGTACTTGGCTGAAAATCCTGGGCTGTCGCACTGTCCATCACCGGCTAGCCTGAACCATTTGCCCGCGAATGTACTATCAATAGACATTTTTTCCATTCTCCAAGCTTCGCTAATGGCTGGAAATAGATAATCGGTTTGGTATTTGTAGAACTGAGTTTTCGCAATGAAATGGATTCCCACAAACTGAAAGAAATACTCTAACTTTTTAAAACTTGAACCACTAAAAAGTGCGGCCGCTGCACAAAGTAGATTGCCTGCTGGCAGTTGCCCCAGCATGGGTTGTGCAGACCATGAGAAAGGATGATATTTTGTACAGGTGGCATGTATTTTAAGGTTAGTGCCTCGAATTGCACGAGTCACATTAATCAATGGCTCCCCACATACTTCCCCACCAACTGAATGCCCACATTTCATCCTAATAATAATATCAATCAAACAACTATCGAATACAATGAATTTGGCCTCTTTCCTTATACTGTCACTCTGCATCCCAGCTGGTTCGGCCTGTAACGTTGAGGACATGTCACTCACATGAAAGGTAGAATCTCTGATATCGTCTTCCGCTATGTTCAGTGATATTGATGGTGTTTCATTGTCGTCCACTTCATTCTCTTCCATTGCAACATCTGTTCCTTCTCCGGCGATGGGTGAATAAAACAATTTCTTCAACTTTCTCGCGGTCTTAGTTTTTGCGGGTGTGGATTCTGTGAATTGATCTCCGACTGCATCCGAACTACCAGGAGGACATTCACTATCAATGGCTATTGGTGGTATAGCTCCGTTGTCAATCACTTCATATTCTTCCCATTGGCACGATGCATCTCCAGTCTCAAGTCCCTGCCAAAAGGTTTGACAAGCAACATCTCTCGTTCGCTTCACTGTCTGTGTAGATCTAGTTCGTACACCCACTCGCAACTAGAGGACAGATTGGAAAAGGAATGTTCAGTTTAAACACAACTTACAGTATTGAACTATTAACAGTGAAAAACAACATAATATAGTGACCAGGACACTAACCTTCTTTTGCTTTCTTTTATTTGAAACTATCTTGCCTCGAACTTCAACATCAGGACGCTGTTGCTCCGACTCGTGTGTGCATGTCTCCACTTCCTCTTGCGCTGCAACGACTATATTTTCATGATAAGCACATCCATCACGCACTGACACTCCATCGACTCCCTGAAACATAGAACTTTCATTAGTATGTATAATAATATTGAAAACACAAAATGTACTTGGGGACCAATAGCCACGTACATCTCAATAGCAAAACACGAATGAACGCATTGTGTAGAACATTCAAACGACAATTATTCACGCATTGTTGATTTAGTTAGATGGAACTGTCAAGATCCATACCTCGGGCTCCGCATAGACTTCCATTGATGATATTATTGAAGATGACGCTTCAGCAACTCCCTGAAACACAGTAATTGCATTAGTATGGTTTTCTATTTTGTTAAAAAGAACATAAACTTTGTGCAGGCGTCAACGGCTCATCTAAATAGACCTGCACAAATGATCAGTTGTCTAAAATAAATAATGGATATCTAAATATGATTCGATTTGCTCGATCGTTGGAAGTGTCACCACCCAGAGATCTGCATCAACTACTAGGGGTGATGTTCTTGTAGAAGAAGCTCCGTCATCTCCCTGAAACATAGTACTTGCGTTAATAAAGAAGGAAGTATAGCGGATGTAATCACGTCATATGATCTCGCTTGATCGAACTGTCAGTATCCATACCTCGAAATGCATAAGAACATCAAGGGACGCTGTAACTGCGGTGCACACTTCTGCAAGCTGTTGCACCGACCCGTAACTGCATACTCCCCCTTCTTCTTGGACTAATGCTCCATCGACTCCCTGAAACATAGGACTTTCATTAGTAATGAACACAATATTGAAAAAAGAAGACACATAGGAGGGCGACGACAGAAGGACATGTCAATGGCTAAAAACGAAAGAAACATTGTGTGTAACAATCACGCTACAAGAATGCAAGCTCTGATGATCTCCATCGATGGAACTGTCCGGAAACGTACCTCGAGCATCTGAGTGACATCAACGGTTGTCATCAATGCGTTGGACTCCTCAGCATCTCCCTGAAAGACAGTACTTGCATTATTTTGGATAACAATAATTATAACTGAAAACAAAGACTAGAGGACGAGTACTAGGGTGTACCATTAGGTAAAATAACTACACGATAAATTAAAACTATTGATTTACATGCCTAAAACAAGTCAGTGGCAGAATAGCTAAGTAAGATTACCCGATAGGCGCTTGAAGTGGCTGATGAATGCAATAACGACACGGATGGAGAATCTTCCGCCTTCATATTGAGTGGATACATAAATGGGGAAATTATTGTTAGCTAATGCTACACACTACCGCAAGGCCGAGAGCTAAATCCGTAAACTTGACTCACCAGTGGAGGGATGTGGACGAATAGAGTGGGAATAGCGGTTGAGAGCAATTTCCGCTTCGCTCGCGGTGTGTTCTTCTTTATTAGCAATGATGTGGAGTACATGTCTGAGCTAAAGTGCCTGCTGCAGATGCGGTATCGATCACCCCTCTTGTCCGCAAAGACTTCTAGGACTCTACTTTCAAGCTCAGACGGTGGATATCCGCAATATCGGACCCATTCTCTTATCTGATCTATTGTCTTAGGGAAAACATGCATTATAGTACCTTCAGATTTTTTATGGGTCTTCGAAGGGCAACCGCCAATGGAACAGGCAGGCATTGTGGAAAGTTCTGAAAAGTAAAGATCAACAATTCTCTATGAATACCAATGTGTTAAAAAATTAAATGACACATAAAAGGTTCAATGCAAGGTTCGTTTTGGTTCTTGGAACTATACACGTTATTCACATGCGGATAAGTATTTGAATAACTTTAAAAAAATAGAAAAATAATTTGACTAAACTCAGAACATGTGACTAGTTCCTTGCATGTACTGTCTTGAACGAAAAGAAAACATGGATGCAATTTGATGACTACTAGCAAATAGATCTAAAATAAAAAATTGGACGCAAAATGATTATGGTACATGGCCTTACCTTGACGAACAAACAGTTAGATGCAGGGATCAGAGTAGTTTCTTGTCGTAGAACAGGGAGCAGTTCACAGGTTGCAAACTGACGAGTTTGCTCGAAGTGGTCACGGAAGTTCACAGAGACGAAGAGCAGATAACCAGCACCTTCACGGGTTGACTAGCAAAGCGCAAAGAAGTTCTCATTAGAAATATTAAGTTATAAAATTAAGTGGGTTATAAAGAATTCGAAACAGGGGTGTGTTTGTGAATGAATGACGTGTATATGTCGTGGCATTATGCGGTTTGCAGGGGGGCGTCCAGCGTGAGGGGGGATGCTTGGCAGGAGACACGGGGTCTGGAGGTAGACATGGGAACAACAACCCATGCTCTATAGACCACTTTGAAGTGTACATGGTCTTTGGCACCTCTTGGCCTTTATCGCTCCCTGACAGCTCCACTTGCCAGCACAAGTACCCCGGTGCGAACTGCCTTTGATAGGGCGGGGGGTGGATTGGGGCGGTGGTCGTGCAGACAAGACACAGGAAGACTCGTGAATGGAGACACACTTATGTGGATTGCAGGGGGGCGTCCAGCGTGAGGGGGGATGCTTGGCAGGAGACACGGGGTCTGGAGGTAGACATGGGGAACAACAACCCATGCTCTATAGACCACTTTGAAGTGTACATGGTCTTTGGCACCTCTTGGCCTTTATCGCTCCCTGACAGCTCCACTTGCCAGCACAAGTACCCCGGTGCGAACTGCCTTTGATAGGGCGGGGGGTGGATTGGGGCGGTGGTCGTGCAGACAAGACACAGGAAGACTCGTGAATGGAGACACACTTATGTGGATTGCAGGGGGGCGTCCAGCGTGAGGGGGGATGCTTGGCAGGAGACACGGGGTCTGGAGGTAGACATGGGAACAACAACCCATGCTCTATAGACCACTTTGAAGTGTACATGGTCTTTGGCACCTCTTGGCCTTTATCGCTCCCTGACAGCTCCACTTGCCAGCGCAAGTACCCCGGTGCGAACTGCCTTTGATAGGGCGGGGGGTGGATTGGGGCGGTGGTCGTGCAGACAAGACTCGTTTGCCGCAGGGCCTCACCAAGGAGAGGCCATCTAACTGCATGTAAGAGGCAGGCTGCAGGATCTAGTACATGGAAGGCAGGGGGGTGAGTTTATAAATACCTCACCCTCCCAGGAGAATATATGGGTGCAGTTCACCCTGGAGACCCTGGATGCCTAGGCAGTTAGTCAGCAGCAGGCTGGCCTGTGGTGGCAAGGCGGCACAGGCCAGAGGGGGTCATCTCTGTACCCGGTGCCCAAAAGGATGATTTATTATGATCAACCATATTGATTATTTACCTATAACCATGTTTTGTATCAATAAAATCCAACGGCCTTTTATTGCCAACGCTTGAACAAAGTGGTGTGGTAAGTATTTTTGGGGGAGGAGGCAAGGCCCGGAGGCTTGATGCCAACCCGCAAAATAACATATGTATGTCTGCTGCATATGGGTTCAACGGTTATGTGGATTGAAGGTGGGCGGCCAGCGTGTGGGAGGATGCTGGCCGGAGACATGTGGTGTGACAAGACAAGGCACAGGAAGACTATTCAATGGAGACACACTAGATTCATTTAAAAAATCAAAACAACCATTGTTAAAATATATGTTGGGTTTTATTTTAGATCTTAATTTCAAATGAACATAAATAATAAACATTACACATTGTAAAGTTCCGGTTGCAGCACATCCAGGGAAAATCCGCGGTATTGTCCACTGTCGCTGGGGAAATGTTGTCTAATGGCAAGTACCGCACAGGCAGTTATTACTCTCCGAACGCGGTGTCCGAGCCTCCCGTGAAGCCACCAAGTGAAGCAACGATAGGCCACCAGCCTGTACCGCCTGTGAAAATGAAAGATGCAAACTGTATTAAAATGACAAAACTTTCTTATCAATGTCGATTCAGGTAAAAAATGTCATTCTGCTTTGAAAAAAATTCTATCTAGAAAATGCACAATATGGAACCAATTTACATGCGTTCGAATGATATGTAGATGTAATTTTATATGTGGGAGACGACCATGAAATAGTAGTGGCATCACTGACATCACAACCAGAGTATACTTACTCGTTACTCGGATTACGCGGACGAACAGTCCCGCGAAGTTCGTGCATAAGCACCATCATCATCCTCAACACGGTCCGTGAGAGGCAGGCTTCCCTGAACTCTGGCAGCTCGGTGATGCATTGCGGACTTGGCTCGCCTTCCGAAATGTAGGCCAAGCACCCGGAATTTTCACGGCAGCAGCAGTTCTCCTCCTCAGTTGGCATTAGCTCGCACCGATTGCACGTGCACCAGGTGGAGACGCCGTCCATGCGACATGGTCCAGGCTCTTCATCCGTTGACTGGTCCTCCCAACTGCCGTCCGAATCCCCATCGTTTTCGCGTGCTTGTCTTTCCAGTAGTTCCTCCTCGGTGTACTCGGGCTCGTACATATACGGCATTATTGTAGCCATTGTGTGGTAAAGAAAGTAAAATAATTTACAGAGATGGTACAGGTGTTCACAAGGCCTAGAAGCGGCGAAGGTAGCTGACCAGAGCACAGAAACGAGTCACAGAATACTCAAAGTAACACAGAGAGAGTAATTGAATCGAAAATCTGCTGCTGTGTGTTGTGAAACGGTGTGTTTATACTTATTGAGGAAAGAGGCGTCCTGCCATTTCCATGGCGACACTTCATTAGCTGAGGCGCAGCGATTGTTGACACAAAACGTGCTTTGGCGTTGGGAAATGGGCGGTACGCGTCTGCTGATGTCAGGCTCAGGGGCGGGGGATTTGATTTAGTGCCGCAAACGCAGGAGAGCCAGGTCGATGGGGGGAAAGGATAGGATTATCACAAAATGGCGGCTGATTTCGAGTGCGTTAATGGACGAAAAGTCGGGTAAGGTCCATAGGAAAGTTTTCTACGATCTACCCATTTATGCTTAAAAACACATGGCCGAACCGTAGGGACAATAAAAAAAAAGTCCCGGAACTATCCTTTAAGAAATAAGATCTCCCCAGGAAGTGGCCATGACAGCATACTAACACCCCCCACCCCTGCCCTGCAACCCTCACGAAACTTGAGAATTTGGAGCCACTAAGGAAACTAAGTCATAATCAGAATCACTTCAGCCGTTTAAATTGAGCTTCTGGTAATTTCTTCAGGCAACAGATATGTAATTTAAAAGACCCGATGAAAAACCGTCTTTTATAGTCAGCAGTACAGAGGACATGCCACAATCAATTTAACCTAGAACCCAGAAAACTGATGATTTGGTAATTCCAGCGGGGACAGGGTGTGAGGGGCGGGAAGTGGATTGCTACCAAAAGGAGTTAGTGATCAATTTCTCCTGAGCCAAATGATAGAAAAAGGCACAACACCCTGATGGTGAAAGCACATTTTCTGGACAAACCTCAGAAAATATAATTGTTCAGGACCAACTAGCTGAAACACTAATTTTGGGTGACTCATTAGTCATTGGGCCTCATTACGAGTCCGGCGGTAACCGTGCCTGAAATTCCGGCAGGTTACCGCCGGACTCGTATTACCATTCCGCCTCCATGATTCCCGGAATTAACGGGGCATTACGATTCAGTAAATCCCCATTCCCATTGAGTCCCAGAGGACTCAATGGGAATGGGGAAGTGGAAACACCGGCACCATCTCTTGATGGTGCCGGTGTTTCCACGTCCGCCTGCAGGCGGGTGGTGTTAAACCCGCCAGGAAAGACCTGGCGGGAATGACACCTCCACCTACAGGACTCGAGATCACCCGGTATGGAAACAATGGTGGTGGCGGGTTTACCGCCACCGTTATTTCCATACCGGGAGACTCATAATGAGGTCCGTTGACTTAGCATCACCACAGAACAGGAGTGATTGCTTATTAATTCCCAGATGGAAAAAGACAATGGCCCTCATTACGACCCTGGCGGAAAGTGACTGACCGGACCGCCACAGCGTAAATAGCGTTTCCGCCATTGCACGATGGAGCAAAGTGCGGCCCATTCCGACCCATCGGGCACGAGCACCACGCCATGGCGGAAGTGCAAAGTCCGCGATGGCGGAAATGACCCCAAAACGGCCCACACCGCCGCCGTACGGCGCCCTAGGTGCAATACCGCCACCCATCACAGCGGACACCGCAGTGTGCGCCTACCGGAAAGTACGGTGACCGTAAATATACGGAAACGGAAGTAAAAACATGGGCCCGGAACGGGAAACATCCCGCCGTACACCTATAAAACCACAAAAACCACACAACCACTAAAAACACTACCCTGAGACACACCCCAACCCGTCATCCACCCTAGCGAAACCAAGAAAAATGGGAAAAGTAGCGAAGAAAGCGTGCGACCGCAAGCGGCAGGTCCACTTCTCCCGTGAGGAACTCACCGTGCTAACAGAGACCCTCCAGGAGAATGCTGCCGTCGTCTTCTCCACGCAAATGACCAGGACGGCACTTGCGAACAAGAAGGCCATATGGGCTCTGGTGGCACAGCGGGTAAGTGCGGTGGGGACCGCACCCCGCAACCCACAGCAATGCAGAAAGCGATGGGACGACCTGCGGATACGCGTCCGCAGCATACTCTCTGCCAACCGCAACATTGCCACAGCCACCGGGGGAGGTCCTGAATCACCCATCAAGTTGACCCCCTGGGAAGAAATCTGTGCCTCCACCATCGGAATGGAGAGCATAGAGGGAGTCGGAGGGATGGAGAAAGGAGTGCAGACATCCGAAGATTCAGGTAGGTGGGCCAGATAAAACAATGCTAAATCCACAATGTCCAATCATGTGAAGTACCATGTGTCCACATAGTGCAACAGAAACACATGTCCAGGAGAACGTCCACACACATCGGCCTGATAGCGCACTTTAAAACTCACAATAAATACATAAATAATTAAAAACCCCTAAAACACCCACTACACGTGCAGCAGGCACACCCTAACTGCAGGCTGCCAAACAACTGCACCCTCACTCCACACACAAATGAAAGCACCTCCAAGGCCCCGACCCAAATCACCCTCAGGTACCACCCCAATGCATGTGATACAATGCCATTCCAATACCCACAGACCCATTAATAACCCTCGCCCTCCTTTACTCCACCACAGGGTCCGATCCAAACGACGAGCATCAGGACACCCCTACCAGCACACCTGCAAAGAGGGCCAAGACCAACGGCCAAAGACCCTCCACCTCAGCTGCACGCATCAAGACACGGCAGCAGCACAAATCAGGTGGCAGCACAGAGGAGGGAACATCAACAGGCACCCCAGCAGCCAGCATGCCCACAACACCACCACCACAGGTCCCCCCAACGGATGCCACAGAAGGCACTGCCTCTGGTGGCAGCAGCACCATAGGTGACACCCCATTGATGGCAGCATGCTCCGACACAGAAGACGGGGATGTCGAAGTCAGATCCATCCATGACCTGTCCCAATCCCCCTGTCTGTCCCATCCCGTACAACATGAGGATACCACGCAGGGGCACCCACAAGACGACGACTGGCCATCCCCCACAAGCCCTGTGGCAAGGCAACATGAGGTCAACAGCCCCTCTGTGACACCCCCGCAAATGGCCATGGCCCAGCAGAGGCAACAGTCCCTCGACCAGTTAATCGTGCAACAGCAGCAACTGGCCACGCTCCTCAAGGACCATGCCGATGAATGTGGGGGCACTAAGGCAGACATAGAAACATCAACTGAGACACTTAGGGCAGAAATGGAGAGAAGTACAGAGACACTAAGGGCACAAATGGAGAGTAGCACCGAGAGCCTGAGAGTCCAAATGGAGAGTAGCACCGAGAGCCTGAGAGTCCAAATGGAGAGAAGCACCGAGAGCCTGAGGGGGGAACTGCATGCGACGTCCAAAGACGTATGTGCCGAACTTGCCGCAGTGCGCCGTGTGCTCACTGAGCTCTCACAAACCCTTAGGGACATGCATGGACGTGAGCAGGCAGAGACATCATCCGTTGCAAGTTCCGTCCAGGGCAGCCCCCAACGTAGATCTGGGAGGAACCTGCGCTCCACAGGCAGGGGTGCCCCTGATACCCGCAGAGGGGGCTTGCAATAGCGACAGCCCACTGACAATGAGCATCTTTGGACACTGGTGTTCGGGGGGGAGGTAGGAGGGTGGAGGGGGTGTGTTGGGCTCACTTGGGTGGCGGGTCGATAGGGTGTTCAACATGATATCACATATGCCATAAACAGTGCACGATCAACCAATGAGATGTGTGGACAATGATCTTTGTGTACTAGGCCATCATAGGCGTACAGTCCATATTGTGCATGTACCAGACACACACAGTGCCACGAGTCCCGTGTCCATGTATCAGCCACCAGGCGTGAGTGCTAGAAGCATGCATCAATGAGATGCTGACGAATGTCACGGCCCTCCGGTGCCTCGCAGACTCCTTGAGGTGCTGCCACATCCCCACCCTCATCATGACCATCTTCAGGTGCTTGCAGTTCTGCGTCAGGGGGCATGGGCACATTTCTACGTACGCACATGTTGTGGAGCATGACACATGCCATGACCATCTTTGCAACCTTCTCATGGCGGTACAGGAGTGCCCCGCCAGACCTGCTGAGGCAGCGGAAACGAGTCTTCAGTAGGCCGAATGCCTGTTCAATGACTACACGGGTACGTGAGTGGGCATGGTTGTAGTCCTCCTCATGCTGGTCCCGTGGGTTCCGGACTGGTGTGAGGAGCCATCTCTTCAGTGGATACCCAGCATCACCTGTATGTGGACGATAAACGTATGATGTGGAATGCCATTGCTACGTACGCACACCCCCCCCCCCCTTCCTGCCAGGTCATTGCCGCATCACATACCCCACATCATCATGCATGAAATGAGACTCACCGAGTAGCCAGGATCTGTTCCCTGCGTGTCGCTCCATGTAGCGTGGTATAGTAGAGTTCCTCAAGACCATAGAATCATGGGTTGATCCAGGGAATCTGGCACAACAATGTGTAATGATCCTGTTGGAGTCACACACCATTTGTACATTCAGGGAATGAAATTGTTTTCGGTTGCGGTACTGGGCCTCCATGGCATGTGGGACGACCAATTCCACATGGGTGCAGTCGATGGCACCAATGCAACCCGGTATGCCGGCAAGTGCATGGAATCCCACTTTTGTGTTGGTAATATCCTGCTCCGAGCGTGGTAGAGAGATGTAGTCGTCTGCGTGCTGCAGGAGGGCATCGAGCACTTGCAATAGTGTCCGTGAGAACAGTGGCTGAGAAATGCCATGCAACTGTCCGACTGTGTGCTGGTAGGTGCCTGTGGCCAGGAAGTGGAGTACAGACACCACCTTCAGTAGGGGTGGGATGGCGGTTGGGCTATCTATCATGCTGACAAGGTCAGCCTGTGTCATGTCCACAATGGCGGCTATGGTGTCCCGGTCCAAACGGTAGAGGGTGTGGATCTGCTCATCAGTGAGGTTGAACGGATGTGCTCGGAGGCGTGGGATTGCGGGCTGCCTGCGTGGTGGTAGTGGCTGTGCTGGCGGCCCTTGCTGGCCCTGCCTTGGCCTCCTCCTCCTCCTGCGTCTCCTCCGTGCGGCCGGTTGTAGTTGGTGTTCGTCTTCTTCTTGGAGTTGGAGTACTTGCAGTGCTATCAGGTCCCCCAGGGCCAACATCGCGAGTCCTGCCGGTAGCATTTCGGAGTGGGTGTGGTTGTGGGAGGAGACTGGGTGTGCAATTTATGTGTTTTCAGGCTGTATGGCCTCCACCTGTGGTGATTCATTCCACCTGTGCAAGCTGCTCTCCCCTTTGGCCGAGCACGTCCCGCACACAACGCTGCAATTCGAGTAATGGCATCTTGCTATTGCAATCATGTATTTGTACCCGATGGCCGTGTAACATTGGTTGATATGTACATTCGGCTATGGTCCCATTGTTTCACATACAATCTTTGCAGTCGCGAACAGACTTGTGATGGGTCAGTGGAACGTAGTACTCGAGTAACAGTGGGCCCTCATGCATCACTGTACCGAGTTGCACCGACGGGCGGGGCGTCCCATTTGTGGGTGAAGGCAGTTGCCATTTTCACACACAGCCGCACTAGATGGATTAATTTGTGATTTCAAACGGCCACAGATGCCTTTTCGACGTGATGTTGCAAATGAGGAATTCGAAGGGCGGCGCTTTCGGTTTCCAGCTAGCGGCGAGGAGATGCCCACAGGTCTGACTGCAAATATAACGTTCTATTGTTCAATGTCCTTGAGACAGGGGCCATGGCGAGGATGCAATGATTGATATGAATAGTTTGGGATGCGCAATAGCGACGTGGGCGATGAGGCCGGACGTTCCCAAATACATGTTACTTCACAACACTGGAATTACGGGCTGGGGCACTGTGGATTTTGCAGGCTGCATAACGCACAGACTCAATGGATATTTCTAATGTTATGTGAGTAAATATTCAGGCGTTTTTATACCGGGTTGAGGGAATGATGAATGGATGCATGGGCAGGTGATTTGATACAGAGTTTGCCATGTACAGGGCTTCTTGGAATCTATCCGCCTCCCCTGCGCTATGTGATGCAGGGCTGCCATAGTGGGACCATCGTCTATCTGGCCTTGTTGAGCCCTCCCTGTCTCGATGCGCCTTCAGACACTTGTGTCCATGCACGTTAACATTCCCATCTGATGGATTCTGTTTTCACAGACGCATGCACAGGTACACTCGTTTGTGATGGTGTTTACACCTCGATATAGATGGTTATGAGTCGCAAGTGGTTTTGGGGTGGTGATGATCCTTTGGAGTGGGCTAGCATGCATATGGCTGTGGATTTAGTGTGATCATTGAAGTGAGTAGTTTGAATGTAGTTCTGATGGCCATTCTGTTCTTTTTCTTTTCTTTTGGTTGACAGGTATCTCCTCCCCTTTTGCCACTGCCATCTGTATGCCACTCCTGCAGATGGCTTTTACTCCCGACACCTGCTGCTTCGTGTTAATCAGTGGAGCAGCATTACGATCTTATGGGACGATCGCCAATGGGCCACATGCCCTTACGCAGTACTAGTGGCTCGGAGCAACATTTCGGCCTTTCAGCTGGACTAGTGCCTCCCCATTGGGACGGCCCTGCGGTTCTGTGCGCTTCCATGTTGCCTTTTCGTACGTGAATGTGGCTCTGTGTACCATGATGGAACAGGGCGTCACACAAGTAGTAGCTGGTCATTTCTTGCGGATGCAGCCCACAATGGTGATATGTGTTTTGGAGTTCATGGCCTAATGGCTGTATGGGCTTGGTGATTTTGTTGTGCATTAAATTTCTATTCTGATATGGGCCGTGTAGCGTTCTTCTTTGCGAGTGATGTGGCATATTCCTATTTGGGGAGCGATGTATTGTGAGGAGATCTGCATTGGGTTCCAGCTTCGGAGTTTAGTTGCGTGGTACTGTGCTGGGCGCGTTTGCCTACGAAGCCCAGTGAGGTCAGGGATGGGGGCTGCCAATATGACTGTTTGAATGTTGTCATGCTCAGGGGCGGGGGATTGGGTTTTGTGTAACAGATGCCGGTCAGACAGGTGGACTGGTGGAATGATGTGATTTTCGGAATATTGCTGGTCACAGGTGCCTGTGTTTGCGTGCGTTTCGGGGGGGGGGGACTGTGGTCATGTCCATTGGGATGGCTTCTGTATTCGTGCCATCTGTGCCCTGCAGCTCCCATTGGCCCCTCTTGTGATTCTTTTGTTCGTTGGCATGCATGGGTGACTTGTACATTTCACTGGTTGCATTGTGACTTCATTGCACCTACGGGGAGTTGTACTTTGTGGGCAGGGAGCGGTGTACAGGCACTCAGTGGGGCCGTTTACGGTTGATTCGCGATGCCGTACTTCTCACCATGGCGGAATGGTACTTTCCGCCATGCTTGATGGCGTTAGGTACATGTCCGCTAGGGTCGGAATTCGCGTACCCTTGCGCCATGGTGGTATTTACGGTTTGGCATGGCGCGCGCGCGCGTACTTGGTGCAGTTAGCGTTGGCGTTCACTACGGTGTCGCTAATGGCTTCGTACTTTGCGGTGACGGGTCATAGTCGCACCGAGCGCTATTCGATGGCGGTATTGCATTTCCGCCATCGTTTTTCGATTTCCGCCAGGGTCGTAATGAGGCCCAATATATTTCAAAAAAATGTTTACAACAGTAAACATCGAACTAAAAAATGCAAATGTAAAAGTCTCCAGACGATAATAAAGTAGTTATTACAATTGTGCATTTGGTACTCCACACTCGATTATTAACAGAAATAAGCAAGAACAAAGACAATGGGCCTCATTATAACTCCGGCGGTAGCAGTGCCGGTAAAAACGGCAGGCTGCTGTCAGAGTTATGTTTTTTTTCTGGTGCCTTGCAATGGGGAATCACGACATTACAGCCTCAGCGGTTCCTGAAGCCAAGCATCGGAAAAAGGTACTCAATGGGAATGGGGAGAATGGATGCACCAGCACTCTATGCAACATGTGCCCAAGCTCAAACAGTAAAGTGCAAAATGAGTAAAGGGCACAGCAGATAAAATGTTCAAGCCGTGGCAACCAGCGGGATCATTGTCAAGTGCGGTATTGTAAAACATGACCATATACTTGCATGAAGCATACACAGGGAAGAAATTAGAGAAAAGATTAGCAATTTTAGAGCTTTGGAAGATGTATCAAGAGGAACGAGAAGACCCTCCACCTGAGGAGTGGATGCTTCATCAGCATAAGGGGTAGGTATTGAGGCCTCAGCTTCCCTTACCTTGCCTGAAGCAAAGAATGTTGCTACAGAAGAGATAAGAGTATTTCCTTAAAAGGAGCTAAGAGCAACGATGCGGTAAAGTAATCCGATATATGACCACCCCGCTTAGAGTAGCTATGATAGTCCATAAGAGAATAAAAGAAAGGAAGAGATTTATAAGATCGTACAAGACAAGGATGAGAAAAGTGAGCAGTCAAATTTGTCGACAGAAATAGACGGGGAGATTAAGAGATGGAAACGAGAAAAGGATAAGGCTGATGAAGTAGCGCTCGTACAAAATGAATGGATGGGAGGACAGATATTACTAAAGATAGATGGGAAAAGTATTGAGGAAGTTAGGCAAAGAGAAGATAAGGACAAACAAGAAAGGAAGGATAAGGAACGAGAGAAAAGATTGAAAGAGGATGAGCAGAAAAGGAAAAGCAGGGAGCGACGAGAGCAGATATATCAGGAGGAACTAGAGAAAATTGAAGAACCGGCAGTCGAACAAAGGAAGTACGACAACAAAGAGTGATAGAAGAAAGAGACAGAAAGGAAAGAAAGAAAGAAGAAGCACAAAGATTAAGGGACAAAAGGTTACAGAGACAAAGGGAAGAAGAGGAAAGAGGGAAGGAGTAAGAAGAGGAGAAAAGCAAAGGCAAGAGGAAGAAAGAATTAGAAGGGATGCAAGAAAGCAAAGGGAAGTAGAGGAAGAAATACAATAGAAAATGAGCCACAAGGTTTTGATGCCAGTCTCATTCATAAGGAACAAATGAGGCCGAGCCCATAAATGCGATGGGACAGAGTGGAAGAGGTTCTTCCCATAAAGGAAGTAATACCAACAGCATCTAGAGTAGTGCTAGAAGAAGAAAATTTGATGCGGAAATCATTGGAGAAAGGATAGACAAAGTCTATCAACAGTTAAGGCGAGGTAGCGAGCATAGAACTCGAGAGAATGGTGATCGATCCCCAGTACCTCAATCACAAAGTGAGGAGGAAAACCTGTTCAGTGATGAACACAGAGCATTCTCTTTGAGCAGACTTAATTTAGACAAGGGTGAGGGGGGTGATAGTTACACTAGTTGGTGACTAGACATGTCAGACGAGGAAAGAGAGCCCGGTCTTGGGGCAGAAGGACGGAGCACATGCGCCCCTGAAGGAAGCCTGCAAATGGATAAGGAAGTGCGATGATCAGATCTGCAACAGCCTAAAGATAGAATGCCAGATCCCATGGCATATTTTGAGCAACCCCGAGGACAATCACATAGTGAGAAGGGAGAGTCGCCACCATATGTAAGTAGTTTAAGGTCATCACGGCAAGGATACAGACAGGAACGACTATCCATGCCATAGATAGATTAATAGTGGAATCCGACTATGGGATGGGGTTCACACATTTCCCTTTTTTAGAGAAGGGGGGAACAAGACCGCAATACATTTCATGGCCACAGATGGACAAGGATAACTTAAAATGCAAGCTCTCTACTTTGACTTCGGGTGCTGTGAAATGGATTTACGAATACGAGAAAATGACAGGGGGAGTATGCTGGCCATAGGGGACATAAAAGGTCTCCTAGCAGCCATTCTTGGAGAAAGGGCTGATGAGATATGGAGGAGAGAGGGATATTCAAGTATGACTGTACAAAACATAGCGCATGATGGAGCACCATTTAATTGTTGTAGAGCAGGCATTTTGGAGGTCTCTGCAGGGTACAGTACCCTGACAGATCGAATATGGGTGCAATTATGACACGTAAAATGAAGGAAGATGAACACCCTATGGCTTAGATTCACGATATCCAGGAGAGGTGGCAACTTGAAACTCGCAAGCCGTGGGAAAAAGACAGTGGCACTATTTTACTACATTTTATATCAGGGGTTGTATGAGCCAGTACAGAGGTAGATGAAAAAACAAGTAGGGATGGAAGCGAAGCCATGGGCTTAGATACAGTTGACGATAGTTCACCATTGTCAGTTATTACAAGAGAAAAACAAGAAGAAAGATGAGAATAGGAAGATTGAGGAGTCCAAGTTAGTTCAGAAAAAATTGACAGAATTTGCCATAGAAGGGGCGGTACTGACAAGCAGAGAACTATTGGGAATACAGGAGGCAATAGGTACATCACAGGTAAAAAGTTTGTGCCTGATGGACCAAGGTGGATATGGGTTTATGCCACGAGGCAGAGGTATGGATTATAGGGGAAGAGGAGGCGGATTTCAGAATAACCAAGGTGGGTTTCAAAACACACAGAATGAGAACCAGAGTACTCCCAGGAAGGATTAACAGGAGAGTCCCTCCAGTATGTTGGAATTGTGGAATGACAACTCATATTGCACGCATATGTGGGAGCCAAGGGAATGTACAAAATGGGCAATTTTCCAGAGGGGGGTAAGTTTATCCTCCACCATACAGCACACACTCCAGAGAAGGCTTTTCCCAAGATCACACATTTTATCAGGCACACGTAAAGACACCTAGAATCGGAGGTGTCACTGTGGTAAGAGGAAATACTTTCATGGGGATGGGGAGGAGCTTGTACCCACAATTGGACAGCTGACAAGGTGCCTTAATGTGTTCTGTACTATCTGTGACACCAGACTCCCGTTTGTGTATACGAGAGGGAAAATATCCAATGTCAGGTATTGCCATGAATGCTCAAGGATTCTCTGGAGCTACGAGTCAAGTTCCTTTTACTGATAAATTACCAGTCTCCATAGGAGAATGTGACATGTCTGTTCCTTTGTTATATTCACAACAGACACCGGTTAACATTTTACGAATAAATTTAATAATGAAACTTAACATGACGATTTCATTTACTGACCAAAGAATAGTGTGCTCCACTCCAGGAATACACTATTTAAACATGGGAGAGTTCATACTGGCGTTTACAGAGCAAGTGGCTCTGTGAGGTATACCAGTAGATCCAGAGATTTCTTTATATGGAGTAAGCATTTTACTGACGTGGCTACCTGACATGGCTACCTGACCTGGTAGGAACAAATGTGAGGATACCTGATGAGTTTTTATTTATACCACAAATACCTATGGATGAGGAGGATGGACAGACTATTCCTATAGAGTTGGAAGCAGCTATAGTACAAAAAGAAATGGCAATGCTCGAAGGAGTAAACAATGAGGGTAGACCATGGAGAATGATGACAGCTCTTGAGGAAGGGTACAGATTAACTGACATAACTGATGATGATATGTTCGGGGAAGACCAAAAAGATGACAAAGTAGTGTTCTTCATTAGAATTACATACTGGATAAGAAGAGAGAAAAGGGAAGTCTCAGAGAGAATGGCGATAATGCGGCAACAACCAGCATTTTTTCAGGAGGATCTTGAAAAGATGCTGAGTGCCTCATGAACAACAGGCTTCATGACGTAGGTTTATTGAAGGGGATCGGGGAGGTTAAAATAAAGCCAGGAGTAATTTTACCTCGCGTAAAACAATACCCTATGTCTCGAGAAGCTGATGAAGGTATATTTCAGCACCGATGAATCAGGGGATTCTGGTGCCATCAGAATCATTGTGTAATACCACAGTCTATCCGATTAAAACATCTAAAGGAAGGTCATGGAGACTTATCCAGGATTTGAGATCTCTTAACCAGATTGTAGATGCTGAGTTTCCTTTAGTTCCTAATCCAGCGATGATATTATGTAGTATCCCAGTAGAAGCTTGCTACTTCACAGTGATCGATTTGAAAAATGCGTTTTTCTTGATCCAGTTGCATAAGGACTGCCAAGACTTGACTTAATTTACGTTTCACAAAAAAAGACTAAAACATACTACGCTGCCTCAAGGGTACTGTGAGTGCCCATCAATCTTTAACAGAGTCCTAAAGATGGATCTAGGAAATATCGATCTTGAAAGTTCAGTGATACAGTATGTAGATGACCTGTTGATTTGCAGTAAAACAGAATGAGTGCAGACAGGACTCTATCTGATTAACGACTATTCTAGTAGACAAAGGATATAGGTGGACAAAGAGAAGTTGCAGTACTGTCAAGAAGAGGTGTTGTACATAGGTAAGTTGATTTTGCATGAAGGAAAGAAAGTAACACCTGAGAGAGCTGAGGCAATCATGAAAACATCTAATCCAAACACATTGAGACAGATACAACAGTTTTTGGGTTTTGCAATTATGTTAGAGCCTGGGTGTTTGATTATAGTATGTACACAAGGCCACTTCTGGAAGCATTAAAGAAAGCACAAGTGTGTAAAACAAAACTAGACTGGACCAAAGAGATGGAGGAAGGATTTGAAGAATTGAAAAAGCAATTTGTACAGCCCCAGTTTTAGGAATCGCCAATTATTGCAAGGAATTGTATTTATTTTCACACACAGATCGGTCAGTAATGACAGCAGTGCTTACCCAAAGAACCACATTGGGGTACAAACCTTTGCCTTATTATAGTGGGATTCTAGACCAAGTTATGAGAGGACACTTCCCTTGCAAACAATCTTTGGCAGCTGCCACGTTTGCAATTGATAAATTCACAAATATTGTCATGGGGTTCTCTATGGCCCTTTTCATGGAACATGCTCTATTTGCTATTCTAGAGAAACCCAAGGGCACATTGACTTCCCAAAGAGACTCAGCTTACGAGGTAATGATTTCTAACCAAGCGATTAAAATTGTAAAATGTAAAATAGTGAACCCTGTCACGTTCATAGCTGAACCCATAGAAGAAGGTGAGCATGTGCATGACTGTGCTAATTATGTTGAATTTTATGATAATATACACTGGGCCTCATTACGACCCTGGCGCTAAGTGGTTAACAGCGCTGTAAAAGGCTGCAGCGCCGTTAACCACTTAGCGCCTTACTACGAGGTCCCTTTGCGGGACCCGACCTGAATGGCTGGTCTAGACCAGCCGTTAAAGTAGGGACCCGCAAAGGGACTCTCGAGGTAAGTACGGTACCGCAATTTGCGGTACCGTACTTACCGCCTTCCCCAGTCCCATTGAGCCCTATGCGGCAAAAATGGGAATGGGGAAGGGCCAATGTTCAATGGGGAATTACCGCCCCACCAACCTTGGAATGGGGTGGTAATTCCCCATTTAACATTGGCGGACTCGTTACAATTCTGGCACCAACCATAGTGCTAATAGCGCCATGGTTTAGCGCCGGTGTTGTAATGAGGGCCACTGTGGAAGGAAAATGCTTTAGTGGGAGGGGAGATTCTTTTTGTTGAAGGTTCTTTGAAAATTGATCAAACTAGTGGGGAAAGGCATTCAGGTGTCGCAGTAGTGAGACACAAATTAAATTGAGAATTCGAAGTAGTAGCAAATGCAAAACTATCATCTAATTTTTCAACGCAAGCAGCAGAATTAGTAACGCTTGTCACACTTCAGAAACATGAAGGGCAGGAAGTGACGGTGTACACCGACTCCAAATATGTGACGTCAACCATACACGCGGGGTTAACACGTTGGAAGAGGAGGGGCGACCCCAGCCCATACGGTACTCCAGTGCTACATGCTTCCTTATTGGATAGTCTTATTTAGGCACTACAACTCCCAATAGCCATAGCAGTCATTAAATACGCAGCGCATACTAAACAAACAGAATGTATCTCTTGCATGAACAAAGCCGCAGATGTATAAGCCGAAAAGGTTGAATATGCTGCACACATTTCGAGTTTTGATACTCAGAGTATTAAAGAGAACTGAGTCAAAACTATGTTAGTGCAAGAAGGGTTTAATAGGAAGTTGTCAATACCCCAGTTAATAGAGATTCAGGGAAGTGCTCCACAGGAAGAGCAAGAATTGTGAAGGGGGTGCTCTTTATCCCCCACAGAAGTATTATGGTGACAGGATTAGGAGTGATGTCCAGACGTCCAGAGCGGGTCCCGCAAGGGGACCTTGTAATAGGGTGGAATGGGTTTACCGGCACGGCACCATTACCGGTGCCGGTAAACCCATTCCGCCAACCTTGTAATGAGGCCCCTAGTCTTGATCAAGAATTTTACCAGGAAGTGGCATGAGACACTTTTCCATGGCCCATTTTGTGTTGAAGAAGTGTCGCCTTCTGCAGTTAAGGTACAAGGAAGAAGAGCTTGGCTCCACTTAAAATATGTGATAGTTTATAAAGGCAAGACCTTCCCTTCACCGTTGCTGATTCAAAAGCAAGGCAACAAGAAGGATTTGCACGTGTGCAGACCTGATCGATGACTAAGAAGAAGGACGATAATGCAACGAGTGATAAAACACATACTTTATTTAGACTGAAATTCAATAGACACTCCTTATATATATTTTTAGCAAGGAGTGCAAGGACTTGCAGAGAATTCCAGGAATTTTGAAATTAACCTTTAGAAAAATATTGAAGCAAAGAATAATGCATCAGAGTTATGCCTAAACATTAGTTCTTGATCAGAAATTGGAAAAGAGATCAGTACCCAGATTCATTTTGTGGAGAATATATGTTTTAAAGTGATAAAAACACATGGCACCTGCCGACAGTGACGTTCATTGTCTTGCGGTTGCTATCTTTGTGTTCATACTTTAGTGTTACCATGCTCTTGTTAAAAGAGACAATAATATTCACACTTTCTTACAGGATCCTAAAAACGGTACAATGATAACAAGACTCCTTATTGCTATAATTGAACATATTATACAGTTGCAGACATAAAAGAAATGTGATGATTGTATTAAAAATTATTAATGAAGAAGATGGCATGATCATAGAGAATGAACAAATTTAGCAAGCAGTAGGATGGCGCGAGAAATGGTTACCCCGATTTGTATGAATGATACATATTTGCATGATTGTTCTCGTTGTCTTTCTGTTCCTCATCTTTCAAAGTCTCTATCATCTTAATGTTTCTACCGAGGAAAGAGCTCTTATGGGTCTCCCAACTATGAAAACGAATAATGACAAAATCTTTGATCTCTATAAGTACATTGGGAGACATAAAAAAGATGCAGACGAAGATTATGAAGGGGTAAATACATACTTAGATAATGCAGCTCACCTGGGGAATAACATGTGGTATGAACACATGTAAAAGGTGGGGGCAAGAGTATCTGTTGAGAGTTTCTATGTCTGCTCTCTGACACCTCCTATGCCATGAATACAGTAAGGACTTTCATTTCAAAGGCGGTTTCAGAACACAATGCTAAGTGCCTCAGCCATCTTGAAGCTTGTACTACTAGAGGACAGTGTCAAGGAATTGGGCGACCTTGCGATGGAGATCAAAATGTTTTTTTCCATACCAGGATGACTATATAAAGACCAGACAGATGGAGAAGTAGCCTGGATGGAAAAGTAAGATGTGTGTGTGTCTGCTGCAGGACAGGATGAGGTGATCATAGAAGAAATGAAGAGAATTAATTGTCCTGATGGTGATGGAAATAATAGGATCACCTGGATGTTGTGAATTAACTCAAATGTTGATCTATGGATGAGTGCATACCAAGAAGGGATGGGAAGAAGGAATGATGTCCTGTGCAGCTCATCTTCTGAAGGCGGACTACATGCAAGAAGTGCAAAAAGTGAATGACAGATGCTTAAATTCATGGGCCAAGCACTCCATACTATTGACATGTGTAGAAGACTCATCAGACCCAGTAATTATAATCCTGTTGGTTAATGCGACACTATTCTTCCGAAGACACAGAAAGAACCATCTGGGATATCATAAATAATGCAAGACCACAATTGATGTCCGCAGGATGGGAGGAGGGACAGATGTCCTTATGGATCGAAATTGGGCTTGTGGATCTAGAGCCTATATGAAGTTGCCCAAGGATTGGGTTGGAATATGTTCCTGGTACTCATTCATGTTCCGGCATTAGTGATTCCACAGAGCGACCTGAATATTGGTGAATTTCCAAAGGTGGATGCCCATTTGAGAAAAAGAAGGTTGCTTGAATTTCTCCGTCGGACAAAAAAATAAAATTAATTCTCAGCCAAATCAATAACAGAGTATGACACTATTCCTGAGGAGCACAGGTTGTTCAGCAGGACTGCTATGATATTCATGCCTGGAATTCAGACAGTAGCAAACACCAAATGGTTATAGATAACTAAGTGAGAGCTTTTTCAGACAATTAATGCTACCATAGAGCGATTCAATGCCATTAAAGAAGAGTCGAGGGCCATACGACTGATGACCCTCCAGAACCGATGCGCCCTTGATATGATCACATCGATGGAAGGAGGAGTTTGCACCAAAATCGGGCCATCATGCTGCACATTCCTACCTTCTCATGATGACCAGAATGGAAACTTGACAGAGGCCATGACGTTGTTGACACACCTGCATGCCAAGATGGAAGACGTGACAGATGACATTGAAGATGACAGCTGGTTTGTCTCCTTGTTCTTGTGGATTCCACAGTGGTTGGCAAATATATTTAAAGGTTCTTGGAGTAATACTGGTGTTAGTAATGTTTGGATGCAATGTAGTCAGGATGATGATTGCCCAATGCAAGAAAATGGCTAAGAAGGTGGTAGGGATGAAGATCATGATCGATATCAAACCTGAACCAAACGCCAAACAGCTGACTGATGAAGATCTGAGGAAATACATAGAGGCCAGCATCATAGCACCTGAAGGAACAAAGTTCCTATATCCAAAGAATCAAAAGAAGTACATGGGACAATGGGTCTATTGTACCCCGAATGGACAATGTAACTGCATGACTTGGAGTATAGATGAACATGTCAAATGAACATGTCAAATCAGCTGGCACCCTTAATGGGATGTTGAAGATATGGACACCTAAGAAAACACTTCTTTAAGAGAAAGGATTCGACCAGAGGGGGGCATGTAGAGGAGCAGCTGCATGCCTCTGCAGGAAAACCCTGCCCACCTACCCCCATATGTTTGAGACCTGAGATTGTCCCGTGTTTGACACCAGCAGTTGTGCAAATACTGCAGCACATGCTCGAAAGAAGATACCCGTTGAGACAACCCTATCAATGTATACCCAGAGTGATGACAACCTAAGGGAGGAACTCCTTGAAGGAATATGAAAAAGAGCAAGGAAAGAAGCTAATGACATCACAAGAGACATAAAGTGACACCCTGATATACTAGCTGAAGAGGATATATGGATCCTACAGAAACTAATGACGAAGTAAAGAATCAAGTGATCTTTGAAATACAAAAAGATTACACTTGCGTTAAGGGCTGCAGCAAATCAACTGTTCAATAATTGTACAGACTCTGAAATGCAAGTAGACTGAATCATCATAGAAGATGGCTATATGTAGTAAATAGAATGCAGGCGAAGCTGCCATTTGATAGCAGCTGGACATCGGTATCATGAATTTAGTAAACCAGGCCCAATGACGAGGAAAGGAAAATCTGTGTTGCAGCAAGCATACTCTGAATGGTGGAGCTGCATGGCGAGGTTGTCAGGCCTGGAGTCAAGACTGAAGCAGCCAAGGTCAGCTATCTATGATGGAAAGGAGCGAACGTGCGAAGGATGAATCATCCCTTGTTAAGATGCAAAGAAAGAACACCAAGAGTACCAAGTTTAATTCATTTATAGTATTTAAGACCTGCAAAATTGACCAAATCGTGGTCTCCTGTCATGTCAGCCAAAGATGGAAATAGAGTTCGAACTTGGAATACGATAGTGAGTGCCCGCACTCCATGTATTCTGAAGACAAGCATACTTTTGCAAGGCAAAGTTCAAAGACAATCTTCATGGCAGAAGGCATGGGTGATGAGAGATGATGGGCTAATTGGGTGGGGAGGTAGTTTCAGGCCCCATCTCCTTGCACCTGGGTCTGGGCTTATGTGCTGCTAAGTGAACCGAATGTTCCAGACATGGCACAAGTGTGACATCCAATGGGAGTGGTTCATATAACGAAGGACCCTATAGTTTGAAGACCAATGAGAACTGTGTGTCTAATGTTTCTGAAGATGACGTGTTTGAGAGGTAGGCATATGTTGTCCACCAGACAGTGGGCAGCAGATCACAATCTTAGTTCCTATAGAATGTGTACTTAGATGTTCCCTTTAAGCCTACCCCGACCCTTAGTAGTTTTTTCATTATTTGCCACGTAATATGACATGACCTCTGATGTATATTTGATATATAACTTTTGTTTTGTGAATAGATCGCTGAGAGAACCTGAGCGTACATCCGTTGATGTTGGTTGTAAACTCCCTGTTTTAGATCATTGTTAATAAAACAGTACTTTGCCATCTTCCTGAGATGGCTCGGTTATTTGGACTGAGAGTTATTCTGTGTGAACCCATCCATTGCATACACGTTCCTAAAGGGCTCTAAGTTCATATGCATGCCACATACTTTTTTTATTTTTATTTTATTGTAAAACTTCAACTTGATATTTCATATCATGTTTTTGTTACATTTCCAAAAGAAAGAAAATTCAGAAAATTCAGAATCTTCCATCTCCTCCTTGGATAGTCTTAGTTAAATTTAACAATAGATGTTGTACTTTAGGGTAACACAGTTACCGGAAAGGGCGACCACCGAGGGGGTAGATCTTTCAGATACTGGCGGCCTTCAGTTGGGTACTGACTTTAGGGCTTCATCAAAGAAGTTGATGAGGTTGCAAGAGAGCTTGATGTTGTGACCTGCTGTTGCGTTATCCCACCAATCATCAGGCTCCTCAGATTGTGTTTTGAATTCATTTAGATGCACCTCACGGAGATCTGTCAGCATTGGGCACAATATAGCTAGGTGCTTTAGAGATTCAACTTCTGTGGTTTTGCAAAAGCGGCAGTAATTGTTGTTTGCTGTTTCTTTATTCTTTTGCCTCCAGAGCATCTCATTAGTATTTAGAGCGTTCAATCGCAACCTTAGGAATTGTGCCCTGTGGTGGCGAGACGGACAGTTCGTGAGATATTTTGGTTGACAATTCAGTTTAACTTGACTTCTGGAAGTGGGCAGGGTTGATTTGAGGGCTAGGCGGGTATTGTAGGTTGTGATCCAATCCCATTCCGCTAGCTTCTTCTTGGCGTGTTGTGGGCGCTTGACTAGCTCTTCCTCCGATATGCCTGCGTCAGCCATAATAGAATTTAGTTTGAGCTTCCATGTGTGAATGAGGACATTGTCGGTGGATCCCAGCCCCGGCTTAAAGATGTTATATGCCGGGATGGTAGAGCTGAGTAGTATTTTGCGCAGAGTAGATAGAGATTTCCAGACAATTGTCATATACATGGAATTTAAAGCTAGCTCATATCTCAGAGCTGACATGGAGATATGATTCGGGAGGCTCAGGACACGTCTCCAAAACTTTCCCTCCAATTGGCACCATAGGTTGTGATTGATATTCAAGGCTGCTTCGCCGCCAAACGTAATAGTTGGAATTACTTTTTGAAGATAGAACGTTACTACGGGAGTGATAGAAAATTTCCCGTAGTCAATGTTTATTTTGGCAGCTTGGAGACTCAGGATCTTTATTTTGTCCATCAGATCACTGGTCCATGCAGCTTCGCAGACCGAGTCATTGACCATTACTCCAAGGTAGCGGATAGACTTGACTACATTTAGCACTTTTTTTTCTATGTGCCATTGGAAAGACCTGTCTTTTTTTGACCTACCTTGGCCGATGCACATGATTTTTGTTTTCTCTGCATTTAAATAGAGCTCGTTGAAGGTTAGAAACTCATGCAGGCGAAGAAGAAGATGTTGAAGGCCAATTTGGGTTTGATCAACCAACACTATGTCGTCAGCATAAACCAGGTGATTAATGAAGGTTCCGTTTAACTTGGGTGGAAAACAATGGACAGACTTTAGCCACTCGGGTAAATCAGCTATAAAGAGTTTAAAAAGGTCTGCTGCGAGGGGGCAGCCTTGTTTGACGCCTTTAAATGTTCTTATTGGATCTGTAAGATCGCCTTGTGAATTGACTCTGACTTGGATGGACGTGTTGGAGTGCAAGGCGATGATGGGCTCTAACAAATGCTCTGGACAATGCCACAGACGTAGATTTGCCCACAATTTGGTCCTATTTATGGCGTCAAATGCTTGTCGAAGATCGACAAACGCCAGGAAGATTCTTTTTTTCGCCTCCATCGCTGACAACTTTAAGAATGTTCATATTGTCAGATTCACATCAGTCCCCACGTTTTTCGTGAACCCTGTTTGGCGACAGTCAAGTTTTCCTGTTGAGATTGCCCAATTCACCAGCTGTTGGCGCAAGAAGGAGCCAAATACTTTCCCAATAGTATCTAGGAGGGCGATCGGGCGATAGTTAGTAGGATCGGCTCGACTTCCCTTCTTATATATCGGAACTACAATCGCCCTGCACCAGGAGGAAGGCAGTTTCTTGCAGCTTGTAATCTGACAAAACAGCTCGTAAATAAATTTCGCCCAGTGTACGCTGTGTTTTTTGAGCATGAGATTTGATATTTGGTCCGGACCAGCAGCTATTGAGTTTTTCAGCTTAGAGATTGCATATTCAATCTCTTTGCAAGAAGGTATGATGTCCCAAGTAGAGAGTGTCACATCAGGCTGCGGGGGATCTTCAGACTCAGGTTTTTCGTACATTAAGGTGAAGTATTTGCGCCATTTGTCGCTGGTGATTTCATTAGATATTGCTGGGGATGATTTGGAGCGGCCTTTATTCAGGATGGCTCAGATTTCACGGGTATTTTTCTGTACAAGGAGTTTTAACATCGTTTCTGCTCGACCTTGATCGATGATGGTTGAGTGTGATCTTAGCCAATTTCGATAATCTTGTCGTCGGTTCTTGATCTTCATTGCCTTACAGCGTAGATCGCACGGCTCTCTTTTAATTTGCCTGAGATCTTTCCTTAGTAGTTTTTTTGCCAGTGCAATTTCAGAACTATATAGATGTTTCGGCAGTGATCCGAACGTTCTTGAATTGGAAATTATTTGAGTGTGGTCCATCAGCAGATGTGTATATTCTACTGTCTCGAGTTCGTTTACGCTGTGGCATAAATTAACGATGGCAGATCCATTGATTACTAATCGATTGCCTGCTGCATTTGTTTGTAATTGAAAAGAGTATTTGTCTGGCGTTTTGCAGAGTTCTTCATGCCAAACAAGCCGCAGCAGGTTATGATCGCTAGATGACATCGGCTGCACTTTAAGAGAAGAGACCTTGTGGAAGAGATCCGCCGAGGCCCAAATATAGTCGAGGGTGTTTGTTCGAGCCATGCTATGCCACGTCGGATTTGCAGGAGAGTCACCCTTTGTTGTTCCATTTAGCATCTGGCAGTTGCGTTCCAGAAGTTCCTTTGACCAAATTTGGCCTCGCTGAGCTACTTCAAGATCCGGAAGCCGGACGTTTAATTTGGTGAGTGGATCGTATTTAAACCAACTGCAGTTGAGGTCGCCGCAGATGAGTACAGAAACATTGTTGTATTCTACAAAGGTGTGATCTATTTCATTCAATACTGACTGAATGAAAGATGTTGATGAAATCATGGCGGGATTCCAGTATCCATTTATTATTAGAAGATTGGAGACGGTGGCTCTTAATGAAAGTTTGATCAAAGTGCTTTGCACGAATGGGTTAGGGTTCGTGGAGACAACGAGCGACCACCAGTTCTGGATTTTCAAAAGTGTTAACAAGCCCGCAAATGGTCGACCCTTTGGGTTCTTTCTAGCTGGATTTATCAGCGTGATGAATCCATCGCGAGTCGGGGGATCCCGTAGCCACGTTTCCTGTAGACATAACGCAAACACATTCACCAAAGGTTCTTGAAAAGTGTTAAACAAGTGCGTGAATCCCCTCGTGTTCCATGACAGTAGAATTAGTTCTTGTTGTTTGACGTTGGCTCATTGTTATTTGCACGGACCATTTGGGAATCGTTTTGCGTTGTTGGCTCTTCTTTCAAATGACTGATGCGTGGCAGCGTCTAAAATGTCGGGTGATGAGACTAGAGATTGGCGCAGGGCCTGACGCCTGGCGGTGCGGTGACTTGCTTCATGGTCACGATTTGCCTTGAAAGATGAAACGCCTCTCATAGTAAGAGGTTCGAGGGTGAGATCAAAGCCGTAAAGCAGGAGATCTTCGTTTGCTTGAAGTAGCATGTTTTTTACCGCCGTCGATGAAATGTGGAGAATCACTTGGTCGGAAGATGCTTCTGTTATATATTCCACAATTTTGATGTCATCTGATGAGATGGCTCGCAGTGGTGGTATACATGCGAACAGTTTTAGAATGTTTCCTCTATTTAGGTTAACTTCGTTGTCGTCTGAATGGATATTTTGGAGACGGAGTTTCCACTTGCTAGTTTGAGACTCAAAATTGGCAGGACCAGGAGCGCGCTGAACTGGAGGCGAGCCCAATTTTAGCTGATTCGACGTGTGTTTGGGATTTAGCCTACAACTTAATGATTGTTGTGCTTTCCTCTTTATTGAGGGTGAGATTTGTCTAGCATTAGTCCTTGATTGTGCGATCTTCGAAGTTTTATTTGCCTCTAGCTTCTCCCTCATTAGTGGCCCAGTTGATATTACAGCTGGAGCTACAAGAGAAGCATTGATGGAATTCTCAAGATCAGCTGAGTAAGTCGATAGATCACATAGGTCAAAAAAAGAGTCTTGAGAACCATTTCCAGTGGAAGCATCGTTGGAGGCTATGCGCCGTCGTTTTGTTGAGGTCCTTGAGGGACTCAGTCTGGCACCTATAGATCTTGATGGTGCATTGTTTGTAGCTTTTATTAAAGTTGTTGTATGAACATGCCGAGTGAACAGACTTGTCTTCTTGGGGGTTGTTAGATTCCTTATAAATTCTTTTTTGATTTGCTGTTGTTTTTGTTTAGGTTGTGTGTTTTTTTTGTTAAGTAGCTCTGTCTGCTGTCCGGCAAGCTTTTTCAGATTAGTTTCGACGCTTGTAATGATTGTTTTTGCTGGCCCTTTGAATATATTGAATGAATTCACTGATGTGGAGGTTTGTGCCGGTACTTGTCCTTGTGACGAGATTTCTTTTGTTGTGAGACTGCTTCTTTGCGGGACTGATCCCTGCGTTTTCGAGTTTGAGACCGAAGTGTCATGGGAGGGAGCCGGAAGGCTCATTGTTGGATCCGACTGCGGTGGGTCTTTTCCAAGTGTCGCAGGTGCGGTCGATACTTGAGAATGGGGGAATCTTGATGAATTTTCTTGTTTCTTGCTAGGGTCTCGGGAGGCAAAGATTGTGTTTTTTCGCATCCATTTCACGGCGTCCAACAAGCCTTCCATTAAATAATCGTTTTGACAGTGATGACGAGCAGCGAGATCGCTCAGCCTGTCTTGCCATCGCACCGCATTTTCAGCATTTGATGTCATTTGGGCTTGAAGGAAGCACGAAAAGTGTTCAAGTTTATCGAGTTTTGCCGTTAGGTTGGAAATGGCTGCACCTTGGTCACTTATTGATCCTATCAATGATTCAAAAATTTTAGTGAATGGAGCTAAGGCAACAGCTGAGGCAGCTAAGACGTTGTTGTGTATCTGAGAAAGCGCTTCGGGTGAAATGCCAAACGATTGAGGTGCAGAGTCATGAAGGGACAAGGAGCCAACAGAATTGTCCAAGTTGTAATGCGGGTTAAAAGTGGTAAATATTTTTGCAGAAATCGTCGGATGAACTTCTTCGCCAAACTGAGATGGCCTTGGGTGTGGAGTACTTGCATTCAGCGTTGAGTTTTCGCATACAGGAGGTATGATGGAAGTACGTTTTGCCTTAAGTTCGGTGACTCTTTGTAGACGACTAGCACGAGCAATCGCACTCCGATCGCATGGAATGGGGGGTGGATTGAATGCTGGTGCCGGTGGCTGAGGGGTGCTAAATGGCTGAACGTCGCTGAGCTGGTCGTTTGCACTCGAGATGGAAGAGCGACCAACATCTGTAGCTTGACATGCCAAAGCGCTATCGTTATCAAGTTCGGTGCATTCAAAGGCTGCTCCTAGAGTAGTACGACCTGCTATTTTTAAAGTGGGAGGATCAATTTGGGAATTAATTGGATTGGTTGTGGCCAAGAAACGTGAGATATTAGCAGGGGCCATCATTGACTTTTCGGTGCTGACCAATGCGCTCTTGGGGCCGCTCGACTGAACCGGAAAGTGACAAGTGCTTCCCTTCTGTAACAGAATGTCATTGACTGTGGGGCGACAAGTCAGCCTCACAGTTGGCGTAGAAGGTCGTTTTTTGTTCAGAGCTTGTTTGGGAAGTAAATCGTTCATCGCAAGGTTTCCCGACTCAAGATTCGGGATTGTTAACAGTTCTTCATCGGTCACTAAATGTGACAAGAGACCTTTGTCTGTAGAGAGACCAGCAGCATTCATGAAGTTGTTGTTATGAAAGGATGTAGCTGCCATTATAGCCGGTTGCGTCGTTCGTAATGTATCAGATGTCTTAACATCGAACCGAGGCGCCGGAATGTCGCCTAGAACGTTCACTGAGTTCGGTGAGTCCACCTTGCTCACTCTGTTTGCTGATATGTCTGTTTCGTTGACAAGTGAGATTTCATCATTCGGAGCTGGATTGCATTCCAAATTGATAGTGAGGAGTCTCGATGGATCGGGATTATCTGCCTGTGTTGCTAAGGCATGGGATGGAACTGTGAGCAATACAGGTGGAGTTAAGGCATCAGTTTGCGCGCATTGCTCTTCGAGAGACAGCAAGACTAGGGGCTTTGGAGAGCTGCTAGCTTCTGTTGGTAGTAGCTCATTTGTAGCCATAAGTGCACGTCCAGTAGCTTTGCTTACCTTTGGGCCGACTGCAGCTTTCATCATAGACCAAGGATTTGTAGAGCGCCGTTGCTGTAAGGATTTCTTTCTTGTCTGGGGGCCGTCTGCCGATAAAGTCATTGTTTGTAGCGACTCGGCAACAGTACGTAAAATGAGGCCACCAGTGCCTAACAGTCGCTTAACAGTCACTGGGCTTTACTCCTGACGGGCTTAACGCCGCAAGGGTGGTAGCCTCTGTCCTTTGAAGGCCGGCCCGAGTCACGTGATAGGGTCACGTGCCGATGTTGCCACGCCTCCTCCAGGAAGCGTGTTGGAGCAGCGTTCGCGGCAGGAGCAGGGGGCAGCTGAGGACTGAGAAGTGCTTTCTGTGGTAAGTTCCACGCACTGAGCGGGCGGCAGCCTCTGTCCTTTGAAGGCCGGCCCGAGTCACGTGATAGGGTCACGTGCCGATGTTGCCACGCCTCCTCCAGGAAGCGTGTTGGAGCAGCGTTCGCGGCAGGAGCAGGGGGCAGCTGAGGACTGAGAAGTGCTTTCTGTGGTAAGTTCCATGCCACATACACTGCAGAAAAGGCAGAGTGTGCCAGGAATTCTATGCTGTAACACACTTTCCACATGTAATTGGAGCCATTGATTGCACACATGTTGTGCTACACCCACCAACCCTACCCCACCCCCCCCCGATTGACGTAGAACATTTACTGTAACTGGAAGCATTGGCATTCAATCAGTATGCAGGTCATCTGTGATGCAAACAGAGTCATCATACAAGTCACTGCCAATACTCCTCAAAGCACACATAACAGTTTCATCTACCGCGATTCACCACTCTGCTGTGCTCTGGAATCAGGGACCTTGGCAACACCTTGCTCATCGGTGAGTATTAACTTTAATGTAGATGCATGCAGTCACGTGACACACTGAACCATGACAATCAATGCAAATAACAACCATCCACACATTTGCAGGGGTCACTGCCTACACGCTCTCATCATTCCTGCTCATGCCATTCATGAATCCTGCCACTCCAGCTGAGGTAAGATATAATTCTGGACAAATAGCCACTAGCGGCGTAGTGGAGCACCCATTCCATTCCCTTGACCACTCGGTTGGGGTATTGCTATATGCCCCACCAGTAGCGTACAGAATCATTATGGCAGCTTGTGACCTGCACAATGTTGCCACATGGCGTGGCATACCAGTAGAGATTCGGGAGGGACATCGCCCTCAATCACAGGCATCACCCATGCCCTTGGTGGCCAAAGGGTACAGGGAGAGACTGCTTACAATCATCTAATGCAATCATACTTCACATGAATACCGGCCCCTGCGGAGCACACACAGCGAAGCCACATCCCTGGTGCCATTTAATGATGAATTTGGGCCAATCCACCATGCCCAAAACAACACCCTGAAAAGGTATCTATCGGAGAGGCAAAATGTGTGTGTCCATAGTCAAAAAATCAACTGCACCAACCACTGACACAGTCATATCAAGTGGAAACAACAGTATACATGTTGCACACAACAAAGCACACAACACAATGAATGAAATCACTTACCATTTTCACATGCCCCACAAAAACTAATATCCTCGCAGACACCCGACAACCCACATGAGAACACAAGTAACAAAGCACAGCACAAAAAGCAATCAGTCACCAACACATGTGAGCACTGCCCTTGCCACCCTGTGCGTGCCGCACAACAATATAACTGTGCACTGGCCACTCCATTCCCTGACTAAAATCAAGTGCACAACACACATCTACATCAAAATAGTCATATGAACAAAGAAAATAGCAAGCTCACTTACAGAAGGATGCACATCTCACCTCACATCATATGAACAAAGAAAATAGCAAGCTCACTTACAGAAGGATGCACATCTCACCTCACATCATATGAACAAAGAAAATAGCAAGCTCACTTCAAGTAAGATGCACATCTCACCTCACATCTTTTTCCTTGCATGCCTGCACCAGCTGTACCCACGAATCATCCAGGCTGCACTCTGTAGATCTCCAAACCAGCCTACACTGCTGAGGTGTTGTGTGCAGGCATCCCACAGCACTATGGCCTTGAATATCAGCAACCATCTGCCCTTGCAGAATACCTCAGTCGAGAAAATGAACGCACGGTCTGAACATGTATCACGTCCATGGACCCAATGACACTGCAGCCTGTCCTGCCCTGGATGAAATGCAACAACTGCAAGCAATGACTCACCAGCCTACCATCACCATGTCACCCCTGCACCAATGCAATGGAAAACACTCCACACAGGACGCCATCACCACCCACAACACCTCCACTGCCTGCCTTCCTAAGTGCCATGCGGTGAAGGACCAGGTTCCACTTAACCCTTGTTCCAGCGAGGGGTCATTGTGATCCATCAGATCAGGGTGTAGTCAGAAAGGCACTGAGAAAACTCCTGAATGGAGATCCCTGAGAGGCTGGAAACCCAGGATCCCCTCAGAAGCCCTCCAAATGCCACGACTTGGCATCCCCTGATTAAAGTGGCATCAATCAAGTGTAGGAAACTCTGGCAGGGGAGCTGATGATGGAATTTCCAAGATTATGGTAGACAAACCACTCAGCAATTGCATTGAAGACAGGATCCTGCAGAAGTCCGCTGTGCAAACAGGCAGCAGTCATAGAGGAAGGCAAGGCTCAGAGGCAACAGGCAGAAAAGAGACCATCAGATAAGAGAAAGTAATTAGAAACTGAGGTCAAGGATACTGGCACACCAAAGGGAGCAGGCAAAATGCAAGTGGAAGGGAAGGCAGAGCTAAGAGGGACTGGACTGAACTGGCACCAATGAGTTTGGAATTAAAGGGAGTGTTAAGATGCACTGGGCAGCTTGCAACAGGTGTCAAAATAGCTGCAGGGGTACTGGGCACGGCATGTATTGCCATGGCAAACAACAACACCAGGTCTATGGTGTGTGCCTGGTATCCAGAGGTGGGAAATACATCCACCCTGTTGCTGTCTAACAGGGCAGCCACCACATGGCCTTGCATGCTGTGCTGAGTGTGGAGTTTTCTGGGGAGTACAAACCCATACAGAGCTGAAGCGCCAGGAGTGGACGGCCAGCGTGGCTAGACACCCCATGAAAAGGCGATTGAACGGGATACAATCTGGCAGGCATGACAAAAAAAAATGCAAGCAATTACTCACCAGCCTTCCAACCGCATATGTCTGTCACCCATGCAACCAGACAGGCTCACCTTAGGCCAATACAATGAAATACACAGTGAAATACACAGCCTACACAGTGAAAGCCTCCCTGCCACCAATGACACCACAACCTGTGCCCCCCCTGAGTGGCTTGAACTTACCTGAACAAGGTACCCACGTGTCTCGCATTGACAGCATTCCACCTGAAACAACATACTAAGATTGCAAACACATGCATAGCATGAAAGTAAACTGGACAGCCTTGATTACCTCTGTATGGAACAAGGTAACATGGCCACCATGGTCCACCCAGTATATATGACCGGAAGTTCAAATCACAGAGCTTGAGCAACAATGAATCCAACAACATCAAACACATTTAGTGCATTTCAACCATAGCACAACATGCACTCTGGACACAGGTGTCAGTTAACCCTAGGATACGGGCACAAATCGGGCCATTGATTGCAGGCATACAAGTTGTGCACACCCACTGTCAGGTGTCACATGTGCCTTTGGATCACCCATGGATGCAGAGGAGGGAAAGGGATGCCAAGTGAAGAGGTGAAGGTCTGGGGAGTGGAAGTACAAGTGTCGTAGCTTATTTGAATGATGAAAGAGGGCCTGGAAGGCACATTGATGGAAAATTGCAAATGTTTCTGTTGAAGAAGAACACAAGGGGGTGAGAGTGTAGGGCAGACTGGGAAACAAAGGCCACCTGTGAAAGGGTAATCCTCTGCTTCTCATCACAAAAACAAAATGCCTAACACACCATGGCATATAAACCAGAAAGAGACACATTTTTGGAACATCCATGCAAAAAGGTCAGTTCAACACAAACTTCACACTCTGCACAATGCACCAACCCCCTCCTCCCCCACACCTGTTGGACACCATAATCCATGTACATTACATCAACCTACAGCTGTTGCCTCCTCCTCCAAAAGATCACACACCCTGGACGAGACATCCCCAGGATAGAACAATAGATGAACAGAAGCTGTTGAGAGGGGACGATGTACCACATGCAAGTACCCACCATGTACACACACATACTGTGCAGTCACACACAGTACTTGAATAGAACAACTGGTAATGAAGAAAATATATCATGCAATGCATTCAGGAGGAGAGAACAAGCAGAAAACAACAATGAACAACTTGTGACTTCATGGGGAACAGAGGTAAAGGCCGTCAGGGGTCCACATGTGCAAACCAGTACAAACATACATGCACCAAGTGTGCCAAACCTGTCCTGTGGATTGCATGGAGACATATGGCCACATCTGCATTTCCAGAGACAAGGCCATGAAATGGAGTGGCTGAGGTCTTGGTCATCTGTGAATGGCTATATGTGTAAAACGTGTAGATGTGGGGCGAAGGGTGGTAGTAAGAAGACATCATAACAGTCATTGAGGCAAGAGGTGAACAATCATAATGCAGAGTCCACATGTACAGAGAATTGAGGATGAGGATGTAATTGTAGAATGTTTCAAATACTGCCAATGGCTCAAGTGTGATAAGTGCTGCACATTCCCATGACTGTGCTGTTGTTTGCAGAAATGCAACCTGAAAATCAATGCACACGCATGGATGTAAAAGGAGACACACACAGACAAACATGTGGACAAACACATCTTCAGTGACAATCACTGTGACAAAATGATTTCACCCGCTGAAAATCAGATGTGTTAAACTGCATGCAATGATTGTGGTGCACACTGAAACAGACATCTACATGATTGACAGTACTCAACCTTACCCGCTGACACAGCAGCCCTGATGTGATTCCCTCATCACTGCCACCGGAAACTTTTCCTCCACATTTGTGAATGGAGGGCTAGTGCCCAACAGACAGCGTTTCGGAATAGGGAGGTAAAAGGGAACTGGGTGGATCTCTCATGGAGTGCAGTCATTGGATGAATTAGGATCACTGCAACAACATGTGATATTGCATTTCACCAGCCAGAGGAGCAAATCATGCATACTGCACATATGTTGAAATAGTCTATTTAATGATTGTTACAAGTACGTTTCATCCTGTTGCCGTCAAGAGAACCATGTCAGTTGTCACCACTGTCCATAACTTCATGTCCAGTACTTCACTCCTAAATCCCTTGAGAGGTCAACAACACATCTCTCAAGCTTGAAAAAAATAATATAAAATGTCCATCCCAGACAGGGTTAACCAAACGAAAATGCGTCCATCCTGGACAGGGGTATAAAAAATGAGAACAATGTGTCCATCCTGAACAGGGGTGGGGGATAATAAAGACCTTCCCAGACAGGAAAATGTCCACCCTGCAGGGGGTAAGAGAAGGATGTGTGGCCATGTCCATATAAGTGGACAAAAGAAATACAACACCAATCAAAAAAATAAACAAATATATCCCTCCATGGGTTCATGGACATCACCGCACAGTTGGTTGACATAGCATGGGTGGACTGTGACTGCCATCCTGCGGCAGATCATCAGCTGGTGGTGGTGAATCCTGTCCATGCAGTGCCAAAGCCTGGTCTTAATTAGCTAGGGTCAGCCTTGACACAGCCCATCAGCCTGTGTCCATGCCCAGTGTGTGGGAGAGCCTTGAGGACTGCATCTCAGCATGCATATTCCTCTCGAGGCCGGCCATCAGTTGTTGCTGATGTCCCTGAGAGGCCAGATGCTGTGTATCATGGTCAGCAGGTGTGGAAATGTTCCTGACCATGTAATGCATGTCCCTGGCCATGCAATGCATTTCCCCGGAAATCTCCTGCATGCAACATCTGCTGCTCCCACGCTGTCTCTCCAGCATTCACAGGTCCACCATGTGTACATGGCCGATGGTGGTGGGATGCTGGTGTCCACACCCATTGCAGTGGAACCTCTGTCGTTGTCTGCAGGTCTGCAACCTTCCGTTGGCGGTCAGTCCCAGAAACTGACCCCAACTCAGAGATGTGTGATCTTGCAGCCATAACCACAGCAGATGTGGAATATACCACTGACTGGACCTGTGAAGCCTGGTACACCTCTGCAGACTCAACGACCCCATCCGACCTGCCCATTGGGGCACCCTCCTTGTCCCTCAATGAGTCATCCACAACTGGTTCTGCAATGTCACTTGCAGAGTCCAAAGGGTCTGAAGAGTCAGGAGCATGACTGATGATCGTCTGAAGCACCTGTGGATGTTCATGGCGTATGGCACCACAGCCTCCACTGGTGGACTGCTGCACCTCCTCCTCCTCTTCCTTCACTGCCTCTGCATCCGCTGCATCATCACCTGCACATGGACAGACAACAACATTTTGAGTCCTTGACAAACATGCCCATTACAATGCAGCATTACACAAAATGGCTGGGCACACATGCTTCACACATTGTGACTTTGCAAATTGAGCTGTACATCAGGGATGTATTGTATGAGCTGACATGCACAGTCATGTATTCACTGATCCTCACATACAAGCTTTTCATGTCTGATCCTAGTGATTTTATGTAGAGCTCCATGATCAAAGTTTCAGTTACAGCATGCACTTTCATGACATGCAAAGCAAACAGGTACACTCATTGGTGTCATTCATCCCCCAAACACTTTCTCATGGGTTGCCTTCAGACAGTTCAAGGAGAGTACATGACTGTCCACCTTTGAATGATGACACACCATCAGATAATTCAACCGTTGTTTTGGCTAGTGTCACCCCATGCATTAAACAAGTTCACTCAACATAGCGCCTACAATATAGGGCAGAGGTCTGTGGCCACTCCAACCCCGGCAGGCTAGTCACAATACAGTGTGTCAGTACAGGCAGCTTGAACATGCATCCCGACAAGGCATTCCATAGGAGTAGGTGACAGAACAAACATGCACCTCAGCAGCAACTGTATTTTTCAATATCATATATCACATGTACTTGATGTACAATGAAAATTGACTGGTCCTATTAGTGTGGCCATGGTTCATTGATGTTGAGGAGGTATGTTTTTTGCATGACCCAGTGTGGCTTGAGGGTGATATGTGCCTCTCACGGGGGGGGGGTGCATGATGGGGTATTGGACTGTGCACACATTTGGTTTGTGAGAACCCTGCATACACGTACTGGTACTGCTGCGAAGCCCAGTAAACAGTAATGTGTACTGTCACACAAACATGTGTCACACATGGGAACCACAGAGCCACGTCCCCGACCACAGGCCATGTGAGTGAAGTGTACAAAGTGGCAAACATGCATTGGGCATGGATGGCTGACAATTGCAGCCAACTGTACTACTACACATAATATGGGTTGGTTCACCATACTTTTCCACACATACGATGCACACAAATGCTACTCATCAGGTGTGTCCTCATAGTCTTGTTGGGGTGGTTACAAGGCATGCCAGAGGTCACACAGGGTCTGTCAGACTCCCAGGGGCCCAACAACGCTTCCCCAGAATAAAGGGAGGACTCAGCCAATGGCAAGTTAGAACTGGCTTTATTACAAAAAACCAACAGGGATCATACAAGACTATCAAGATTCTCCAGTACATTTCAACTTTACAGTTTCTCAATGTTACAATGTGCGCTCCTCACTTTTCATGCTGTATGTCATCATCACCTGGGCCCTTCCCAAAAATCCTATCCCCATTACTGATTGAGTGCTGAGAGTGGTAACCAACATAGCCATCCCCTATAGAGGTCATTCTACTGGTCCTTGCATGTTAGGTGGCTGACATGCCCCATTGCAGAGTAGTGGGCTTAACATTAGCTCTTGCCCTTTGCCCTTTGCCATCCCCCCCCCAATTTCTATCTCATGATTGGCTGGAGCTGGTCTGCCCAGGACTAGGACCCAGTTTGATTCTCAGCCCTCAGTGCACCTCTTCACGGTGATGTGAAACGACTATGTGTCTGAATTGTATCTGGTAATAGACCACCTTTGCCTATGGGAGTGTGTTTCCACGTTGCAACACTTGTTCCACCTTCACCCTAGGTGAATGCCCATTGTCTAATTCAGCTGCATCACGTGATTGTGGACCGCATAATTGAGCTATTGGGCCTGCATTTATGAGGATTTATTCCATTTTCCTGCAGCTGGTCCCTTTGTCTACTGGAGTTTGGAATGTGACTGTTTATCTCTGACCTTGGCTGTGAACTCGATCTGCGCTTTGTGCAGCCTGAGCCAGCTCCTTTTGTCTCACGTTCTGTGACATGAGGCCCTCTGTAATTTTCCTTAGACTTATAACATGATTTCTACATGCTCTTACTGTGCTAGGTTACCTATAAATTAGTCATACATGATCCTACCAGGCTCCATATATACTCCTGTAGTCCCATAGGGTTATTTGCCATAAGCATCTGCAAGCTTGCTCAAGATCTCTTGTTGCCTTGCGTTTCTGCAATACTGCATTTGGCTAATGAGAAACTAAAAGCTTTGACAGTATGTATATGTATCCATCTTCTTTCTATAGAACTGTATAAGCATGTTCTTCATGTATGCGAATGTGTGGTTGTGTATTACGGTGCATGGCTGCGAGTATTCTTCATGACTAATGCTGCTACGTCGTGGTGTCACTAGTGATGTCAGCATGGTGGCTTCTCGGTACTTAACCAAGACAGTCCATTATGGTCCATTACGGTGTTTGTGTCCTCCATTTCCAAAGGGTTCTCTGGATATGGAAGGATCTGAAATCGACATGGTTGGAATGGCTATCTCAGGGCATACCTTCCTGCATATGAGTCAGGCAGGCGTGCACTTGGGATTTTGTCATGGCCACAGGCCCCAGAACACAAAAACCACACCATCTAGTGATGGGGGCAATGGGTCACTTGACTCACTTATGTCCCTTTGGGACCTATAAACACAAAGACCCAGGCTCATATAGAGATGTGAGTAGGAACACTTTATTTTAGTGCAGGAGTGCTTTTACTTTATTTCAGTGCAGGAGTGCTTTTATTTTACAAGAACTTTCCAGGAGCTGAAAGCCTTTATTCCATCCTCATGTGCTGACTCATCAGATGTGGCTCCCTAGGCCCGGTCTTCATGTGCTGACTCATCGGGTGTGGCAGGGTGTGGCAGGCAGGCTGAACCTGGTGGGCGTGGTTTCAGAAGCTCAGCTATATAAGCTGCTCCATCCTTAAGGCCTGTGCTTTGCGTTCCTGTGCACTTGCGTGCAACATGATGCTCAACGCTGCTTGGACCAGTTTACTTACCTTTGAAACCAGGCGTTCTCCTGCATACTCACCATCAGTAAACCGGTACTTCATTGCTTCATCTGCAGACTCATCTCCTGACATCCAGTGATCTTGATCCTGACGCCGCAGCACTGCACTCCGCATCCATGAACTCGGACCCTGTGAAGAAGAAGAAAGACAAGGTTAGAACATCTGTCCTAGGGCCGCGCCGCATTTGAACCCTGCGCGCCCCCTAGTTAACAACTTACTAGCTACTGTACCGCTGCAGATTTGTTCCTCATGCCCTCCGGCTGTCGCCTCAAGCTCTGCAGTTTCTGCCGGGCCGGCAACATCACCTGCAAGGAAGAAAGCAAAAGAGCAAACATCAAAAGTGGAACAGACAGCAATACAAGACAACAAACTTTACAATACAACAAAAACAGATGAGGAAAGACAAAGGCAAACAGGAACACTTACCTGAAGTATAGTAGCTTAGTCGCAGCAGGACTGGACTACCATATGCAAGGGACCAGTGAAGGAACTTGGTCCAGATCATACAAGTGCCCCTGCCAGAAGCAGCAGGACGGAGTGCTCGCCAAAACTAATCAACAGGTGAGCTTTCCAGGGACAGCGCATCCCACGGGTACCATGGTTTAGGAGAAGGGGTCTGGAAGGGGATCAGGCGCACAAGCTGGCATACTCACATCCCCTATTCTCCATGCAGGAGAAGTCCTGAGCAGCATCACCTATTACCACCAGTCACCACATAAGCGCAGAGGGCGAAGTCGGACCCGAGCAACCTCACCCCTGGGAGGGCTGCAACCATGCCCCAACCTGTCAGGTCTGGGTTGCCCACGTAGTGTAGCCGAGGATTTCTTCTTCCTGATGTACCCCTCTGGTTCAGAATAAAACAAGCAACCAGAGCGGTCAATCAGAGAAAAGAAAGGATACCAATGGAGTCTCAGGTACTGCAGAGGACGACAGATGCCACAGGAGCAGGTACAGGTGGAAACCGGATGACCACACAATGGTATAGGGTAGGCGCTGGACCTGCAAGTGAAGTGAGTGTTTAACACAACACAAACTGTAAGGTCAACCCTACTCCTAGGTAAGAATCCTAGTCAATGACCAGCCAAAGACAAAAGGACAGTCTAATGTTAATGCATCCACTATTTCTCAAGGTCGGTAATAGGCCCCTCCTCCCCTTCACATACACGTTGGTTTAATGAACAATGAAACGGCTTACCGTAGTTTTGTCCTTTTCTCCGTTGAGGCAGAATCCAAATAGGGGGGAGCAGGAAGGCCAAAACCAATAATACAAAAAACGGAAAAACCCAGCAGCCTGTCCTGACGGCACGCGGACGCCTTGGTACACACTGGAAGTCTCTAGTTCGTGCAAGTACACACTGGAAGTCTCTAGTCCATGTACTGCACAAACAAGGAAGTCCCAAGTTCCAAAACCCCAATAATCCAATAGAACAACACACAATCCAAAACACGAAATCCACAGGCAAACCCAAAGGAGTCAAGATGAAGCGATGCGGCAGCCGGATGGGATTCAGGAAGCTGCCACAGTAGCCTAGTTCCGTGGGCGTAGGCAAAGGAAGTTCCAATAGTGGTCCGAGGTCAATACACGAGTCGGGCAAAAACCAAAGCACAAACGTTCCAAAGGCAGATCCATGTAGCGGTCCGGGTCGAGGAAACACGGAGCTTGCTGAGAAAAAGGAGGGAAGGAGAGTGGAAGGGAAACAGGAACAGGGGAGCACAAGGTACAAGGTAAACACAGTACGAAAGTTCTTAGCGCCACTAATTCACAATCAGGAGCACCGCGCAGAATGAGGGTGATGCTTAAAAAGGACAGGTCATGTGACAACACTGGGTGTTGCTCGGCGTCGACTGTAGGAAGGATAGAGAGGACGCCAGCGTTGCCATGCCAACTTCCAGGCACCTGGCTGTAGAATCCTTAAAGGGCTACGACCCTGTGTTTTGGTAGTGCAAGTACGCCCATACATGACACAACCCCTGTGCAGAGACCAGGTGAGAGTAAAAGATGTGTCCAAAGTAGGATTTATGACTTTGAGTGAGTGTTTCTGGCTCTTCGGCCTGTCATGTTCATGGGGGTGAGGAGGGCATTCCTGGGACCCTCTCTTTAGTCACCCCTCTGGTTGATCTATTAACCACTCCTCCATACTTCACCACCTTTATTCTTGGAAGCCATATTTTGGTCAGTTCTCCGAGGTGTCCATCGTAATTTGCATGATCGTCAAAATTACAGGTCATGGACCTGCATTCTCCTTCTGGGTTGCACCATGTCCATTTTCCTCCACATGTCTTGTTGTCGAATGGATTATTGAACATCATCGTTTCATTTGGGAACAGATTACATTCCCTTATTCTTGCTCTCAGCTTATCGCTTTCTTCCCTATCTTGTCCTTTTCACCTCCTATATTCACGTCTATCATCACCTTCAACCCAATCAGCTTCTCTGTAGTCTTGCAGCCAGGGGCGTTGCTAGGGGGGGGCTAAGGGGGCTATAGCCCCTGATCTTTTGGTTGTAGCCCCGGATAGAATCTCAGGAGCTACAGCCAAAAGACTAGCTAGCCCCCAGTCCCAAATAGTTCTGACATCAGCTTAGCCCCGGGTCTTTTCCAGACCTAGCAACTCCCCTGCTTGCAGCATTGAGTAATGCAGATCCTTATCATGCAGTCCCACTAGTATCAATATTATTGCCCCAAGTAATAGTTCAGTCTGTCTGCCAGCCAAGAAAGGCATCCATGACCAGAGGTATGCTATCCAACTTTGGTCTTTTCTGGTCCCTTTTGCTTCTTTCTTCATCTTTGCATGCATCTTAGACAGTCATGTCACTGCTTCTGTCAGTGTGCCATTCTCTCTGTCATTGGCAGATGTGAATGGACAACAGGAACTCTCAATTTTTGCACAAACTCCTCCTTCCATTGCTGTGAGGAGATATATAACGTATCTGTTCTGGAGCATAATCAATCTTACTGCTCGAAGCTATTCTTTTATTGCGTTGAAGCCATTCACCGTAGTGTTTATTGTCACCTGGTTATTTGTGCCCATTTTGCATTTGCATATGTTTCTACTGCGGGAACCACTGACGCGAAAATCATTTCTTAGGTTCTCTCTCTCTCTCTTCATGCTACTCACTTCCACAGACCGCTTCTTTCTTCCCTTTTCTTCTACTCCCACTGACCTTTTCTTCCTTGTATTAATGTCCATCTTCGGGAAGTCATGGATCTGTATATCTTTCTGGAGCACTACCAGTGATGGCATATTGAAGTGCACCAATGAGCAAATTTCTCCCCAGTTGGGTGGCAGCTTCTCGTATGCCTTGGACCTACATGTCCAATAATGGTCCACCAGTACTGCGGTGCCAACTTTCATTGCTGGATGCTTTTCTGTGTACCGTCAATCTGTGTATCTCCTGCTCTTACTGCTGCTTCATTCTTGAAGCACAATGCTGGTTTCTTCAGAGGTATTAAAGGCATTGGTCCAGCTTCATTTTCTACTCAGGTGATCAGTTTGGCACGCGCATTCCATTCTTTCAGGCACTTGTCATTTTCTCCTTGAACTGTGTACACTGGTGATTGTACTGGAGTGTGTGCTTTGCTTCCTACCACTCCATCTTTCCTCTGTGTTTACTTGGCCATACAAGAGCAACTGTGGCCTTTCCCAACATCCTGGTTCTCCTCCTATTTATTTTACCCCCTTTCTTTCATTTCTTTGGGCAGGGAAGCTTTTTCAGTGTTATCGTTTTCATGTCGCCTTTCTGCAGGCTATCAGTTATGCACTGTTAGCTTGGTCTAATTGCTAATAATTGTTCATCATGTCAAGAGTGTGTATGTAACTATCTTCATATGGGAATGCTGCTTGAGACATCCATCTCAGTGTCGCTGTTTTCCCTTGCAATCTTCCTCAGGCTGTAACCATGGATAGGTACATGAGGCATTGGGTTGTTGCTGCTGATATTTCAGTTGCTATAAACGTTCTGGAGGCACTCATGGCCAGGGGATTAGTGATCAGACATAACAGCTCTCCACAGTGGATTTCCTACCTACTTTGGACATGTGTTTATACCATATGTTATTAGACACTCAAGCAGTGTTGGTGTGATATTGGTCCACTCCCCCATGTCTGTGTCAGCACTGCGCTCACCTCTCCTTTCCATGCTTACATTGCTCCCCTGCCCACCGGTCATGGTTGTTTAAACCTGCTGGGGTTTGGGTAATGTTAGTAGAGGATACAGCGGTTTCACTAGACACAAGCAATATTCACCAGAAAAAAAAAATGCAAGGACCCCACTTGGGAATAAAAGACGCAACAAAATAATCATATTTTTTATGATTTCACCCATTTACCTGTGCTGCTAGATCCTTGTGCAGCTTGAAGATATCAGTTGCCCGCCTGAAAATCACAAAGACTGTGCGTTAATTGATTAGTGTTGTATTTGTTTTAAGCCCTGTGGATCATATAGTCGCTCATGGCAAAGACAAAAAGTTGTTCCAACACACGTCTTATTCTAGGGTCTGTGAACACTGTGAAGACATATGGGTGTCCTTGTTCAAGTTGTGGGTAATATTGAGCCAAAAATGCTATGAAAATGTGGTATATATACTAGGAGGATGTGCTCGAAATCTGTTGGACCTTCTAATAAAGTGGACAAATTGGTCAGAAAAAACATGTTGTAAATCATGGGCAACGTGATCAGTTATAAAAAAGACAGTCACACTTTCTCGAATGTATGTAGAGAGAAAAATAACAAACAGACAGTGTATCCTCACTCTGGATGTGTTGGAAGTATTTGCCCTAACTCTGCTGCCCATGAGAGAGTAACCATTGGGTGTCCTCCACTTGGCAGTGCTGGTTGTGAATTATCTTGTTGTTCCTCTTGCTGATGATCATTGGCCCTACCGATCTCTTTGCCAGGTGAGGCCACAGCTTTGTAGGGCTTGATGTCATTCATATAGTTCCAGAATGTCTTTCCCACAAGCTTCACTGCTCTTTCAGTTACTGCTTTGACGGTGTGGGGGCCTGTGAATCTGTGTGCATCCCAGCAGTGGCCAAAGTTCAGAAGGAAGACACAATCCCCAGGAAAGACAGGCTGTTGCTTAAGTAAGTCCTTGGTACTGTTGACACTGTCACTTCCCTCGTCGGCTTGAGGACCTCCCTGGTATCATGGTATCTGGCAAGAGATAAAAGAGGCACTAGCAATCAAGGAGGTAACATAATTGTATATTTTTTTACCGAACAAAATGTGCACTGTTCTCTGCATCTTTGAGTGCTCGAGTGGGACGAGCCAGGGGAAGTTGCATGCACCGTCCTGTTACCACCTCATGTGGGGTTAAATGGTGGTCTGACCCCGCCTTGTTGCACAATATAAAACATGCTAGAGGCAGGCAATGTAGCCAGCTCTTGTTGGTACTCTTTTTAGTTTTGGCAATACACTCTTTCAGAAGGCCACTGAGGTGTGCGCACACCCCGTTTGCTTGCGGGTCATAAGCACAGTAGAATTTGTGTTGGATGCTGAGCAACGTTGTGATGTGCTTGAATATTTTGTTTGCAGAGTGATGGCCATTGTCAGACTGCAGGACCACACACATGCCCCATCGTGGGAACACTTCCTGGACCTGAAATGTCTCAGCTCTCGGAGTGCCAGGATGAGACCAGGGGCCTGCCTCAATCCACCGAGAGAATGAGCATACAACCACTATCATGTAGCAGTATCCTTGGCAAACTTAGATCATGTCGACATAGTTGACCTGGAGGTGTTGAAATAGACCGACTGGGTAAGGTATGACTGCTCTCACAAATATCAATTTATGTCCTGCAGTAAATTGCTTGCATGTCAAGCAGTTACTCATAAATTAGGTCACTTGTTCCACCAAATTAGGACAGCACCATGTGTCTCCAATATGGGCAGCAAGCACCTCCTTCCATGTGTGTGTTGGATAACTTAGCTGTGTCAGTGCTGTGTGCGACAATGCAAGTGGCATAACCACCTTCCCAGTGTTATTCTGCCACCATAGGGCATCTGTTGGAAATGCTGTACATTCCCTCATAGTCCACAGGTTCTTCTCCTCCCTGGGTTCAGCTCCCTGCAGCTCCATTATTTGTGTTGCTGGCAATACATTGTATCCCTCCTTGAGTATCATGCTTCTTGCATAGCCACGGGCATGTGACAAGGCCTCCATTTCCAGGAGTTTTCCAAAATATGTGGCACACTTTGCTTCTGCGTCTACTGCTTAATTTCCCCTTTAAATAGGGTCTTCCCCTTGTGTGTGTGCTTGGCATTTCACTATTGAGATGGGCTCTGGCTGCCTCTCAAGCTGTCGGGCGTGCAGTGTCCACTTGATTAATTGAATGTTGGTTTTGGCCCCCCTTCTTGCTTCACTGTTGTTCTAACCTCAAAAAGAATAAAGGATAAGCAGACTACGAAGAGGGGGGCTACAGCCTTCCATTTCCAGGGACATTGGCACCCAAACAGATTTCCAGAACCCAGTTCTGGAATCTCCTAACCGCCCCTATGTTCATTGCCCTACAGGAAATTTAGCAATCAATTTGGCTAAACAGTGCGTCCCAATACTGGAAGAAGCCCTGTCCATGACTTTTGGTAAACAGCTGAACTCCATTGTAGAAGAAAGGGTGCTTAGGAGAGTGATTGCATCTGAAGTGGGAGAATGGGAGAAAAGACTCCCGCCAATCTCCTCGCGACCCTGGCCCAGATGATCGCAGCCCAGACACCCGCCACGAGATGAATTCGTCTATCTACCAGACGACCAAATACCCTGGTTCAAGAACATACGGATGTGCCCACCAGCCTGCCCACCAGCCTGCCCTACTCAAGCCGACACCTGCGGCATGGATGAACTCGACTAAGACCTCAACAACAAGAACCCACATCGTTAGAGATGCCAAGACGACCTAGCCAACTGCCAAGAACACACGTGCCACCATGCACATTGGACACTCACACACCAACCCACACGAAGAATATAATCAGTGCTATGACGTAGGTGACGGATACACCCACTGACGCGCATCTTTATTATTTTTCACATAGATTTTCCGAAATGCAGAAACGCAAGACGCACAGAGCACTCGCTTACACGCTTGCTGACGCTTCTCCCGACCCTTGCATCGTGATGAGAATATAACGAAGACATGATACTGCCTATGAAGCCATGTTGCACCGCAACACAGGTGCCGTGCATTACTCATCCCCACCTATGAACCAGGCCCAAGTAGGCTGCAAGCAAGAGCCGCCATGAACACTGAACGAGCAAGGGTACAAGTGCTGACTATGCAGAACGAGCCCAGCGAGAGTTGACAGCCAAGGGAGCAATGTTGCAACTCGTATGCTACCAGCCGACGCCAAGGTCACACCTGTAAGCAAAGCCAAGCACGCAGAAGCAAATACAACTTTAAATATGCAGAATTCTGCCTCAGCCACGGTCTCTCCTCACGTGACCAAGCCAACCTGACAAGGTGCCAGACCCACGAGGGAGAAATCGCCTGGGTCCCACGTCTGGGACACAGGCTGCAACAATGAAATGACCCAATGGACACCTACAGCGATGGGAATGGTCTGCTCTCAGGCCTAAGAGCAAATCTGCGCATTGTCTGCACGAACACATAGTTACATATTGTTGCTAGTGACAGGTACACCGTGAGCTGGGAACAACGATGGTCCCAGGCTGGGGGGCTCGCGAGTGGACCAATCAGAACATGGGGGCACTCATCACTGACGCCACTAACATTAGCCAATCATTAAGGGTTTTCGTGTAACAATTTTCAAGTATCTAATAGAAGGGACAACCCAAGTGTACCACCTGACTGACCCTCAACCACTAATAATGTTCTCTATATGTATGCTATACTAACCCTACCACTCGAGAAACCAATCCAGAGTGGCGATAGGTTTTTCGCTAACTTTCCCAGGTGACGCAAGTAGCACGTCATACTGAGGCAAAAAGGGCCTGCGAGCCCCACGAACTTTGAGAGTCTGGACGGACGCGTACGATCCTAGACCCATCCCTGCCGTTGTTCAATAAACAGCAGAACCACCTTGCTTCTTGCGTGTGTCTCATACTCATTTTTGGGGAACATGGGAGGAGTTGGGGCCTCCCAGCCCGGAGGTCCGCGGACGGCCCAGCCGACCCCGGGAGAATCACCCCGACAAGTTGGAGGCACTGCTGAGATCTGGTTACGATCTAAATTTTTTATTTTTTTTTCCGAGTACTCTCGTGCGAGGAGGCCCGGCGGCGCGGCCCCCTCTGCCGCTGCCCCCTTTTTGAGGACTACAGGACCATCGCGGAACTGCGAGAAGACCGGACAGCGCAATCCGGATATTGGCCCTCGGGAGCCGGTTGAGAAGTATCCCGCCCGCGGTTGGCGAGTGTCCAGACGTGGTTCAGACGAGGGGAGGTGGCGAGCCGCTTGGAGGGGTGCACGCAGTTGAGCGACCCCGCATCAAGAGAACTTGGTGAGTATGCCACACCCAACAAGCAATGTGAGATTGTGAGGGAGGGGGGAGGAGTGAAATAAGGGCGGTGGGAGGTGTTACTAAGGTGTGCGGCGTAGATTTGATAAATTAGTGTTGACGGTGAAATGAATGGTAGCTGGACAGGCGCGAGAGCCGTCCGCTACGTCACGGAGAAGGGTGGGCGGAGCAAGAAAACATCACGTGCGGCTGCTCGCAGACACTGATTGGCCTAGGTCGTGACCACCTGTAAGGGGGTGTATGTGTGTGTGTGTGTGGCTTCCTATGAATTGGCGGTTATTGATCAATGAGTAGATGAGGATCCCTATTGATCGAGCAGCGAAACTCGATAGATAGATGACGTTTTCCTGTAGGAGGTAGCTAACTGGTTCCCTAATACGGAAGATAATTGGCTAGTTAAGCCCTCCTGTTGAGGGGCGTATCACATGCGAGGCGACGCAGCCTGCGCAGTATGATTATATTATTGGTTACCTTGTTCCAGGCGTGACAAGAGGACAGCTGTGGGGTTAACGGGGACAAAAAGCAAAACTTATTTCGAGCTTTCTGAAGTGTAAAAGATCTTACCGATAGTTTTTGAAGAGGTCGGTGACGTCACCCGTAGGGCTTTCATAGGATACCTCGACCACACAACATTGTTGAAGAGTGGTGGGGAAGTGAATAGTGGTGAGGGGGTGGGCACGGAGGTTGACGGCCACGTTAAATCCGAGACAGGTGAAGAGGGGGAAGTGACCGTGCACGGAGAACGCCGGCCACGACGAGTGAGGAAGGAGGAGGAGGGGTGGAGAAAAGTGGGACGGCTGTATAAGTACATCACACAGGGCACGCAGCCGCAGGGGGCTATGTGCGCCTTGGCCGTAGGGGGCCGTAACAGTATTAAGGAAGAAAAAACAAAGACAGGGAAAAGACAACATACTTGCAAACGTTATATTTGGCTGTTTTTCTTTTAGCGGACGGTCGCAAGTCCCCAAATTACGGGGCCAGGTAACACATCTGCAATTGTCATATTTGACTGAGTTTCTTTTAGCGGATGGTCGCAAGTCCCCAAACTACGGGGCCAGGTGATGACTACTACATTGAAGGGAGCTAACAACACAGTGCAACCATGTCATACGGGTTAGGATCAGGAGGGTGGGGGAACACCATCACTACCCCACTACAGCATATATGTAAATCACCGTCACCCCATAGGGAGAAACTGATTAAATACAGCATAGAATGGACACAAGGGACGGACAACAAAATGACGACACCCTGGCCGCCTAACAGCAGTTTCGACCCATACGTCCAACACTCGCTACTGACACATCTACACAACACATACAAGGGGAAGAAGTTGACGCACCACGTGGAGGTGTTTAACTTATGGAGGATGTTCCAGGGGTCCCGACCAGGACCAACCGGAATGTTCACTGTGGAGGAAACGAAGGAGGAGAAGAAGATTAAGGAGGAGGAAGGAAATGGGGAAAAGGAGGTTGAAAGCGCACAGTGCGCGGGAAGAGGCCGAGAGGGGGAGGAAAAGCTTAGCATCATAAATGAAACAGAAATAAAAAAGGAACGGACCGACGACATGCCTTTAGCGAAAGTAGTGAAAAAGGAGGAAGGGCGCTTATATCCTGTAACGCAACTACGAGAAGTGGTAAGGCAACAACTAACGGCGGCTGAGAGGTACTCAAACCCAGCATACAGCCCACCACCATATACAGCTACAGGTGGCTACACAGGGGGGGAGGTGACAAGTGCGGTAGGCCCAACTTATACGAAGATGCACGCAAGGGAAGGGAAGACTAGTGAAGAACCAATCCCAGCCATAGGTCACGACGAGTGGGTAGCTGCACAGGTGCTGCTAAAATTGTGAGGGACATTAACGGGAGAAGAGAAGGAGGTAGTAAGGAAAATGAACGAGGACGATGAGAGTAGCAGTGAAATAAAAGGGGAAGGAGGCAAAAAGAAAGAAGGGGAGCTGTTACGTGCAGAGGAGGAGATGTTGGAGGAACGATTGGCGGAGTTAAGGAATGAGCAAAACACCCTGATCAAACAGCTTGAGAGGGAGGAAAGAGAGAGAAGGAGGGAAAGGAAGGAAAGTAAGGATGAGTTAGAAAAAATGAGGGAACAAACTGAAGAACGGAAGAGGGAAGCTGAAAGGATGAAGGCGATAGCAGAAAGGGTAACTTGAGCAGCGCAGCGCGACAGGAAAAGTTAGGAAGAAGAGAAAGAAAAGGAATTGGAAATATGGAAGAGAAAAATACTATCAGTACCACTAAGAAATACGAGGAAGGGAAGGTAATAGAAAGCATATTAGAAAGGGAGAGAGAAAGATGGGAAAGGAGGAGAGAGGAAGAAAGGATATTAGAGAAGGTGAGTAGTGAGGTGATGGAGGAATTAAAAAAGAAAAGAGAGGAAATAGGTGGTGAAATAGTAGAGAAAAGGGAAGGGGAAAGAGGAGATAGGAAAGGAGAGAGTGGGGTAAGGAAATATGTACGCAGGGACACAGAAGCAGCAACAACATCAGCACAAAAGGGAGCAATTGGTAAAGAAGAAGTGGGAGAAACGGATTTAATAGATTTAAAAACAGTGACGATAAGGGGGAAAAAGACAGATTGGGGGTTGTCGCTCCTGGATGATTTTTGCAGCGAGGAAGAAGAAGGAATGGGGGGAGAAGGAAGAAGCGGCGAAAGGGAAAGCTTAGACAAATTGTACATCACCCGCACCAACAGGGAATCGCCATGGGCATGCAGAAGGAAGGAAGAGCTGGGGGGAAGTGAGGAGAAAGAACAAGGAATGGCGGGAAGGCAAACACGTGCAGCTACACCCGCATCATCCCGTCCAACATGTCCGCCCACACCTGCTCCTGAACACACCCCCTATGCCGGCAGGCTTAGAGATCTTCCCGGACGCAGGCAGGAAGAACGGACACACACACCCACATCAAATAAAGGAAATAATAAGAGAAGGGGAAGAGATGAAGGGGAAACAGCTATGAGCGGGGGAAATATGGATATAACAGATGACGGAGACGACACAGAAGAAGAGGAGGGGTATACGGAGTGTACACCGTGACAACTGGGGGGACAGATGGGACACAATCTAATGCCACTGTTGGAGAGAGGGGGGGTTAGACCACAATACGTCCCCTGGAAGCATGCAGATAAGGAAAATATAAAGTGTAGGCTCCCATCACTAAGTGGAGGGGCGGGAAAATGGATATATGAAATGGAAAAACACACTGCAGGACAGAAACTAGCAGTAGGAGACGTGAAGGGCCTACTGATATCAATATTAGGAGATGCGGCAGATGACATCTGGAAGAGAGCGGGTTTCCCCGGGGTCACAATAACGAACACATCACATGACGGGGTGCCATTTGCGAATTGCAGGCATGCATTATGGCAAGCACTGAGGGTGCAATACCCAGACACCTCAGACATAGGAGCAATTACGTCACGCAAGATGCGTGAGAACGAAGATCCTGTTGATTATATCCAGGAGATTCAGGAGAAGTGGCGTATGGAAACTAGAGAGCAATGGGACAAGACACCGGCAATATTTTATCACATACTAATACAAGGGCTCCCGGAGGCAGTACAAAAACAATTGAAGAAAGTAGTGAGGATGGAAGCAAAGGCTTGGCCGGAAATACAACTGACAATAGTACACCATTGTAGGACGTGGCAAGAAAAGATGAAACAAAAGGAAGAAGATAGAAAAGCGGAAGAGGCTAAATTAGTGCAGAAAAAACTAACTAAGTACACCATGGAAGGTGCACTAATAACTACACCAACAACAATGACACCAAACCCCACGCAAGTAGTGGCAGCGCAGGATCCCTCACAACTACAAATATCACCACTACCACAATCACCACGAATTATAACACAACAGCTGACACCACCCCCACCATACACGGCTAACATGGGAGGAGGATACATGGCATCATGAACTGGATATTATAATAACATCAGGGGAAGGGGAGGAATGATGAGGGGGAGCGGATATGGGTATCCTGCACAACAGGAAGGGGGAGGATTACGAAGCTTCTACCCCACTGGGCAACTAGTGTACCAGGATAATGCAGGAAGTTTCCCATGGCAGACCAGGGAACCACCTGTATGTTGGGTTTGTGGAATGTTAGGACACATGTCACGTACATGTAGAATGAGACCCTCCACACCAGCATGGGGGGAACAAGGACAACAAGCGCCTACAAGGGAGCAGCAGGGTTACCAACAACTGCAGGGGCTGCCACAGAGCAGCACACAGCAACAGTTAGTAACGCAACAACAGACACAGACATATTCACTACCGCAACAACAGGTGGCAATAACACAACAACACCAAGTGCAGCCAGTGCTGCAGCCCACTCAAATACAGGACCATAAGGTAACCTCTACCGATACACAGCTACAACAAACACAATTGGGAAGGGTGACTGTCCTGGGACACACCCCTTACACAGGAAGTGGTCAGTCATTATACCCACAATAGGACAGCCCACAGACGTCCTTGGTGTGCCCCATCCTGTCGATAACACCCAATAGTGCGGAGGAACCACGCATTGAGGTAACGATAGGTGACAAAAAATGATCATTCCTTGTTGACACTGGGGCAACCCGGTCTTGCATAAGGGAAGATAGATTTAAGATGTCAGGTGAGGCCATGAACACCCAAGGATTCTCTGGTGATAGGGGGTTGGTTCCCTTTACTGATAACATCTCCTTATCTATTGGAGATTATGACATGTCTGTCCCGCTCCTGTATTCAAGGGAGTCACCAGTAAACATACTTGGGAGGGACATAATGAGCAGGCTAAATATGACAATCTCCTTCACGGAGGATGGCATAATTTGTTCCACTCCAGGAATAAACATGCTCACTGCACGAAAAATATTGCAAGCATACTGTGGACAGACAGTAACTAGGGCTGAGCCAGTGGATGGCGAACTGTTCCAGTACGGAACGGACATGGCATTCGCCTGGATGCCAGGAATAGAAGGAAAGATCTGGAGGAGGCCAGCAGCATATTTGTTCAGGCCTGAGACGCCAGCCAATGAACCAGAAGGGAAGGTGATTTCGGTGAGCATCGAGAGTATTATAGCGACTGCTGATTATATCGCAGTACATGCCCAAGACCGGGAAGGGAGAGCATGGAGGACAGTGATAGCCCTGGCTGAGGGATGCAGGCTCACCCAGGTGTCCGATGAGGAGCTCTTTTCAGAAGACAAGGAAGAGAGTGAAATGGTATTTATGATGAGTGTAGATATATGGCTAAGCGTGACATATAAGCAAGTGGCACAGAAAATGGCCATGGCACTTAAAACACCCGCATCTATCCCAGTTCCCTTTTACGAGGAAGATATGGCAAAAGTTCCAACATCACTGTGGACCACCAGTCCCTATGACATGGGCTGCATAAAGAGTATTGGGGGAGTAAGAATAAAGCTGAAAAAGGGTGCAATACTACCTAGAGTGAAACAATACCCACTATCAAAAGAGGCAGATGAGGGCATATACGAAACAATAACGGCCCTAATAAATAATGGCATATTGGTATAATCAGAATCACCATGTAACACGGCCGTGTACCCAGTGCGCAAAGCTAAAGGAGGGTCTTGGCGTTTTATCCAGGACCTCAGACCCTTGAACAACATTGTAGAAGCAGAATACCCCATAGCAGCAAACCCGGCCACAATATTATGTGGAATTCCGGCAGAGGCCTCACGGTTCACAGTGATTGACCTCAAAAATGCCTTTTTCTCAATACCCCTGCACCCAGATTCACAAGACTTGACAAGCTTCACGTACAGAAACACAAAATGGAAACACACCAGGTTACCACAAGGGTACTGCGAGTCACCCTCAATTTTCAACAGAGTAATACAGATGGACTTGGGAAACGTTGAATTGGAAAGTACGGTGCTGCAATATGTTGACGATATAATCATTTGCAGCACAAGTGAGAAAAGGTGCAGGGAGGACTCATTGAAAATGCTGACAGTATTGGCTGAAAAAGGTTACAAGGTAGACAAAGAAAAGTTACAGTACTGTCAGGAACAGGTATTATACATTGAACAACTAATATCCCAACACGGAAGAAAGATTGCGCCACAAAGAGCACAAGCTATATCAAACACGCCACTACCGCAAACGGTGAGGGAGCTGCAGCAGTTCCTGGGACTGTGCAACTACTGTAGAGCATGGGTTTTTGACTACAGCTCATACATAGGACCCCTACTTGAAGCATTGAGAGAAGCACACAAAGGGGACAAAACATTGGGGTGGACAAGGGAAATGAAGGAGGCATTTGACGAGTTGAAGCACGCAATATCAACTGCTCCGGTACTAGCCACCCCAGATTATGAACGGCAGTTCTTTATCTTTTCACATTGCGACTCAGCAGTAATGAAAGCAGTATTGACTCAGAAAACCAGCATGGGACACAAGCCAATAGCGTTCTACAGCGGTCACTTGGACCCTGTTATGTTAGGTCATTTCCCTTGCGAACAGAGTCTCGCCGCAGCTGCATTTGCGGTAGAGAAATCATCATCGATTACAATGGGGTGCCAACCACACTATTTGTGGAGCATGCGCTGTTTGCAATATTAAATAAGCCTAAATCCACACTAACCACGCAGAGGGCGTCAGGTTATGAGATCATTTTGTCTAGACCTGAACTGTCAATTGTCAGATGTAGTACAGTTAACCCAGCAAGGTTTATAGCAGAAGTTATCGAGGAAGGTGATTATGCTCACGATTGTACACAGACTATTGAAATGTATTCATGCACTAGAAAAGTTGAAGAGGATGCACTCAAAGGTGGAGACATTTTGTTTATTGATGGGTCATCAACAATAGACCAAAGTGATGGGATAAGGAGAACTGGGGCAGCAGTTGTAAAAATGACAGAAGATTTGATGTGTGCCCCGGTGAAATGTGTACAGTTACCACAGCATTATTCAGCTCAAGCTGCAGAATTGGTTGCACTGATCTTGGCGTTGAAGGAAAGCGTTGACAAAAGAGTTACTATATATTCTGATAGCGCATACGTCACGTTAATTTCCACTCGGGGTTGATAAAATGGCAGAGAAGGGGGTTTAGGAGAGCTGATGGAACCCCAGTGCAACATGCTCTCTTGTTAGCTGAACTAATTGAAGTAATTAATGATCCCCAAGAAATAGCTTTGGTTAAATGCCCGGCACACACTATTGGAGACGACCATATCTCGAAAGGGAATGAAACAGCAGACGCACATGCCAAACATGCAGCGTACTTTGGTGAAATATGTAACCCCCCAGAGTCAGAGAGAGGGAGAGGGAGGGGGATGGCCAAACAGATGTTGATGAAAGAAGGCTACACCCATCTCCCAGCCACACAGATAATGGAATTACAGGCAGCCACACCAATGGCAGAAAAGGAACTATGGGTAAAAAGAGGATGTACGATGTCCCCAACTGATGCACTGTGGTGTCAAAATAACACCGGAAAGGTGGTCATGCCGTTGGCACTGTTGAACACCGCCCTGGCCCAGCTCCATCACCCAGCTCATACAGGAAAGGAAGTAATTGCAGCACAAATTAGGGAAGACTGGTTCTGCCCCGAGTTAAATTCTCATGTAACAAATTTTATCAGCAATTGCCTTACATGCCAACAGTTTACGGCCGGTCACACGCTGCAAGTGATAAAAGGTACTATACCCCGGCCAGAGGGACCCTTCCTGCACATTCATGTTGACTACATTGATATGATCAATGTATGTCAAGGAAATAGGTATATGATTGTAGTGGTATGCCCATTCTCCAGGTGGATCAAGGCGGGACCCTGCTCACATGCAGATGCGTTCAGAGCAGCTAAATTTCTAGTGAGAGAGGTTTTCCCCAGGTGGGGTGTGTGTGAAGTGTTGCGGTCAGATAACGGCCCACACTTTGCTAATGAAATGTTTCAGCACATCACGTCCTTGCTGGGCATTAAGCATAAATTTGCGTGTGCATATCACCCGCAGGCTAACGGTATATGTGAACTCCTGAATGGCCTATTGAAAGAAGAAATAGCAAAAATACAGCAAACAACCAAGAAGAGCTGGTTGTACTGTCTTCCGCTAGCTCTATTTGAGCTAAGGAATAGGCCAGGGTCTGATCACCACCTCACTCCTCACGAGGTGGTGACAGGACGTCAAATGCGCCTTCCTCTAATGCCTACATCAAGAGCATTCACAGACTATGAAAACACTGCAACTGTTGGTGACGAAATGTATCAATATGTGTCTTCCTTGATTACTAGTGTAGCGTTTGTATCTCAACAGCTCGAGCGCACGCGGGGCGGGTCGAAGAGTTCTCAACAAGAAGACACCGACAAGGAACTGGAAAAGGAAGGACTAAGCAAAATTGCTAAAGGTGACCATGTGCTACTCTGCAACTTCAATAGAAAGTGGAACGGCCCACGATTTACTGGTCCTCATTTGGTAGAGGAGGTAGCTACCAGAGCGGTGAAATTGCAGGATAAGCGTGCCTGGAATCACTTACACGACGTGAAGATCTACAAACTCCAGACCCGCCCTAGCGTTAACGACAGGGCCATTGGAAGAGCAACGACAGCAACGGAATTGGCTACGGAGAAGGAAACGTCGGCCACAGCTGATGACAGTAGTGTTACCATACGTAATCACACCCCAGATTCCCCAGAGACAACTACTGAAATAGACACTGGACACTTGCCCACAGCCCCTCCCATGGTCACGAGATCGAAAAGTAAACAAACTTCCGCCAATTGAGCCCCAAACCCCCTCCCTTCTAGGGTCCCCCCCAATTGAAGGACATTGTTTTGTGCACACACACATGTAAACACTTGTATGTTTTCTCTTTTTTCTTCTCTCGCACATGCAGGTACCGTGTATAATTGTTGTGTTAAGAAACTAGGTAACTAACAGTGTACTGTGCCCAGGAGTAGATGCTGCCCACGGATGATAGCACCCCTGAAGCACTATCACACCAATTTGTATATCACATAAAAAGACCGAAGTACCTGAAAAGAAGGAGGGTACGTGTATATTACACCACATTTATTTTGGCCATAGAACAATCATTTCCCCATCTTCACCAGCACTTACCCGCGCTAAGGGATAGATCACTAAGGTTAGCGTGGAAACAGCTCTTCGCCTGGGCACTGAACGATTACTTGATAGGGAGAGCTTGATAACAACAACTAACAATAATAACAAGCGTATTGAGGATTTTCAGGGGGGCAACTTTAACGTCGCAAGAATAAGCTGCCGGACTGCAGCAAGGTAAGAGCAAATGCCAGTGAGACTAGCTTTTGTAATAAAAATGATAGGAGTATTGGTCATCACTGGTCTATTGGCTGCCTCTGTATGGCGGAAAAGTTATGCTATCAATATTATGGCTGCACCCAGACCTAACATACCCCCTCCCACGGCTGCAACAGGTGTGACGTCAGGTGGTACTAGCAACCCTCCGCATAAGGGAAGTAGAGTTAAACGCAGCACATATTCAGACAATAAGGGTATTGATAATTACATAACAGACTCAGCACTCGTCTCAAACAACATGTGGTACCAGCACATGACCCAAATAGGTAAGCAGACAACAGAAGATAGCTGTTATATTTGCTCATTGATCCCATACGCCATGAGCGCTTCTCGAACATTCGTCGCCACAGAAATAGAAGAAAAGACGGCACGATGTATAGTATATCTGGCACTATTCCAAACGAGTGGGTGATTTCAAGGAACGGTGATGAGAATGGAGTGGAAAACAAGAGACACATACCCATACGAAAACAATTTCCTCAAGTCATATTTGAGTTACCATAAGAGCAGTCTGCATGCTGAAGCGTACAGATACATGACAAGTGGCCCTGAAAAGGGAGAAACGAAGAAAGTAACACTACAATACCTACCATGTGATTGGTACGCCACTGAAGTTCCTGGTACACAAGGCTGTTGGGAAAGACCACTGGTAACAATAACAGGGAAAGTATACATGAACAATGAATGGGACATAGGAGTGGTCCGTAGCAACATGGTAACATGAGAAAATATTACCACCATAAAGGAACACAATGACAGATGTTGGACGACATGGGGCAAGTACGTACCCATGTTGACCTGGATGGAGAAGGATGAAGACCCAATAAGCATACTACCGCTGACCGTGCCCAAGTTATGCTACCAACACAGAGGAGATGTGGAGGTGGGATACAACACCAACTGTGGAAGCGTGTTAGAATTACCAGAGGGGGTGCTGGAACGGCAGTGATAACGGATCACTATTGGGCCTGCGGAAATAAGGCATATCACACCCTGCCCCCGTTGTGGATTGGCATATGCACAATGGTACACATCAATGTACCATCGCTAGTGGTGCCCCAAAAACATGTGAATATGGCCAACTTCCCCAAAATGGATGAAGGGAACAAGAGGAAGAAGAGATCTGTACAATCACAGGAGAGTGAGAACAACAACAACAACAACAATGTCCTAAACAGGAAAAAGAGACAAGGAGAACCCCTGACAGGAAACTACCTGTGGGGAAGGTCGGAAACAGCACTCACTTCTATCCCACCAGAACACAGGTTATTTAGCAGGGCTGCTATGTTCTTCTCGTCAATAATACACCCTGGACTACAAGCTTATGCAAACGCTAAATGGCTCGAGATAACCCGATGGGAACTAATGATGACGATTAATTCAACAGTAAACGGATTCAATGCAATAAAAGAGGAACTGCGAGCGGTGAGAATGGTAGCACTGCAGAACAGATATGTATTGGATCTCCTCACAGCGATGGAGGGAGGAGTTTGCGCAAAGATAGGACAATCATGCTGCACATTTATTCCTGCTAACGATGCCGATAATGGTACACTTACCGAAGCAGTATCACAACTGGCCCAGATGCACTCCAAGATGATGGAAGAAAGTAAAGGAGTAAAGAAGGATGATAGCTGGTTTTCATTGTTATGGTCATGGATTCCATCATGGCTGTCGGACGGGCTGAAGATAATAGTTGGATGCATAATACTGGCTGCAGCTGTATTGATTGTAATAAGGTTTTGGAAGGCCAGGAAGGCACACACTACTGACGAAATGATAGAAATGGTCGGCATGCACCCCTTGATGCCAAATGACGATGACCAGCACACAGATGTGATAATAAAGGAAAGTGAGAAACTGCGCAGACAGATCTTCGCCAATCACTTAGACCCACCATCCGTAAAGCTCGAGAACCCAAGAAACCCGAGGAGCTATATCGGAAGATGGGTATACTGCAAACCGGGAGGGAGCTGTGTATACATGTACTGGTCATTTGAAGACCATGTCAACCACTATGGACACCTGGGAGGAGTGACTAAAATATGGAGAGTAAGAGGAGATAAAGAAAAAGATATGTTTGTGGACGACAAGTCGACCAGAGGGGGGACTGAAGTGGGAGAATAGGAGAAAAGACTCCCCCCAATCTCCTCGCGACCCTGGCCCAGAGGATCACGGCCCAGACACCCGCCACAAGATGAATTTGTCTATTTACCAGACGACCAAATACCCTGGTTCAAGAACATACGGATGTGCCCACCAGCCTGCCCACCAGCCTGCCCTACTCAAGCCGACACCTGCGGCATGGATGAACTCGACTAAGACCTCAACAACAAGAACCCACATCGTTAGAGATGCCATGACGACCTAGCCAACTGCCAAGAACACACGTGCCACCATGCACACTGGACACTCACACACCAACCCACACGAAGAATATAATCAGTGCTATGACGTAGGTGACGGATACACCCACTGACGCGCATCTTTATTATTTTTCACATAGATTTTCCGAAATGCAGAAACGCAAGATGCACAGAGCACTCGCTTACACGCTTGCTGACGCTTCTTCCGACCCTTGCATCGTGATGAGAATATAACGAAGACATGATACTGCCTATGAAGCCATGTTGCACCGCAACACAGGTGCCGTGCATTACACATCCCCACCTATGAACCAGGCCCAAGTAGGCCGCGAGCAAGAGCGGCCATGAACACTGAACGAGCAAGAGTACAAGTGCTGACCATGCAGAACGAGCCCAGCGAGAGTTGACAGCCAAGGGAGCGATGTTGCAACTTGTATGCTACCAGCCAACGCCAAGGTCACACCTGTAAGCAAAGCCAAGCACGCAGAAGCAAATACAACTTTAAATGTGCAGAATTCTGCTTCAGCCACGGTCTCTCCTCACGTGACCAAGCCAACCTGACAAGGTGCCAGACCCACGAGGGAAAAGTCGCCTGGGTCCCACGTCTGGGACAGGCTGCAACAATGAAATGACCCAATGGACACCTACAGCGATGGGAATGGTCTGCTCTCAGGCCTATGAGCAAATCCGCGCATTGTCTGCACGAACACATAGTAACATATTGTTGCTAGTGACAGGTACACCGCGAGCTGGGAACAACGATGGTCCCAGGTTGGGGGGCTCGCGAGTGGACCAATCAGAACATGGGGGCACTCATCACTGACGCCACTAACGTTAGCCAATCATTAGGGGTTTTCGTGTAACAATTTTCAAGTATCTAATAGAAGGGACAACCCAAGTGTACCACCTGACTGACCCTCAACCACTACTAATGTTCTCTATATGTATGCTATACTAACCCTACCACTCGAGGAACCAATCCAGAGTGGCGATAGGTTTTTCGCTAACTTTCCCAGGTGACGCAAGTAGCACATCATACTGAGGCAAAAAGGGCCTGCGAGCCCCACGAACTTTGAGAGTCTGGACGGACGCGTACGATCCTAGACCCATCCCTGCCGTTGTTCAATAAACAGCAGAACCACCTTGCTTCTTGCGTGTGTCTCATACTCATTTTTGGGGAACACGGGAGGAGTTGGGGCCTCCAAGCCCGGAGGTCCGCAGACGGCCCAGCCGACCCCGGGAGAAACACCCCGACACATCCCTTAATGGCAATGTTGAAGTCCCTAGGCCTCCCAAAGAGGATAGTGCACCTTCTATCAAGGGGCCTAATAAGAGGGGTGTTGTCAGAAGGTTCCAGAAGGTCCCATGAGCAACCCAATTCAGGGACCTCCTTCAGTGGAGTAGGGGGTATGATCTCGGGTCGGGCCAAAGGCCCAACAAGATGTTTTACTTTGGGCAGAGGCGAGTTTGTTGGCCATCACTGGAGACCACCCCCAGAAAAGGGAGAGGTGTGGTGGTTGTGGGTTCATAAGCCTCCCATCCATCTAGGACAACTCCTCTTTCTCTGCAGGTAAGTCCATCCAGTACCTTCACTCATGGCCTTGGAAGCCCCTCTCGGGCCGAACTTGCTCCCGCTGGGGGCCACCAGGGGCAGGCCCTTCATCAGTTGAGGAACAGTGCGCTGAAAGGCTTGTGGGTACCCAAGGTCTACCTGACTAACATTCCACGTTTGGCAAGAGGAGCTTTTGAGGATGCTGAATCACTTAGAAATAAATGCCTTCATTGTTTTAGGGTGACTAGGGGGGGTGCTTCTCAGTAATCGGAAGGGACCTCCTAAAATGTGCCTGGGGTTCCTTGGCGAACTCTCCCATGGATTAAATTGAGGTCCATCTGGGTTCTTGGGACTTAGTGGAGGGCATTTTAAGTATTGATTTGCACGCCATCCCTCCTAAGGGGGTAAACATCTTGGTATGCTCATAGCAATTCTTCGAATCCAGCCTTAGGCAAATGTGCCCTTTTCCCCCAGCAGCCTACCCATTTGGTTCACTTCACGGGGGAGTTTACTGGAATAGGAGCCCCAGTGGCCTCTCGGACCTGTTGGATTGACTACCGGGAGATGGCCCAGGGGAGATGATAGCAACACCCCTAAAAATCATCTCCTGGAATGTAGCTGGCCTAAATCAAATGACCACTGACCCGGCCTGGTGTAACTTTATTAGAGAACACCAGGTCATATTGTTCCAGGAAACATGGGCTCGAGAGACAGTCACCTTTGAGGGTTATTTGACTACCACAATCACAGCAACCAAGGGCTCCTGAGGAAGACCAATGTGCAGGCTTCAGATTTGGCATGATGTTACGCTTGCCTGGGAATTGGTATCTGTTGAAACTGGCCCCCCTGATCTACGACTGTTAGTTGTGACTGTGAAGGTGGGGGAGCTATTTTTTCTCTTAAACTTATATAACAAGCCAAGTGTGAAGACCGGCCTGGAGACCTTATTGAAGTTACAAGACCTGTGCAATCTCAACACTCGGCAATAACAGAAGATCTTTGGGAAGACCAGAACCTTGCATGGTGAATCCCGCCAATATCATCTACCCACCAGAAAGAGTCCATAAAGCTGTGGTTGAGTCAGCATGCATAATTGCTAGTTTGAATCTTAGAGCATGCAATGGAAGATTGCAAGGTGACCAACCAGTGGCTATGACATTTAGTCGCCCGAAGGGAGCCTCTCGTATTGATTATATATTTATCTCGGCCAGCCAATGGCCCACAACCCAGAACTTGACCATTATTGACAGGATGGACGGTGCCCACAAACCCCTGTCCCTCTCTTGCTGCATTGGGATTGGTGGAACAACGGGGCAGAGTCAAGCCAACATATATTGTTCGAAAAGCACACTAGAAAAACAATGAAGTGGCCAGATTGGCTCGAGAGAGAGGCATAATGCCCGAGGCATATGCAGCAATAGTGCACAATTTGGGCAACATCTGCAATTCTAGTGCCCCAGCATCCACTATAATTGCAGTATAGGCAAAACCTTGGCACCCTTTGTGTCCACAATAAATGCAAAAACCAAACATAGGGCTGAAGAAATAAAATACCTGGTACATCGCTAAATGTTGTAGATAAAAATAAATACTTAGTAACACCATGCCAGAACTGTGAACCCTGTGGACAAACGGGCCCTACATCATCTGCGGATAAACCACAAAGCTCTTTTGCGCAGAGCGAAAAAAATCATACGTCCAAGCTACCTGGGCCGCCCTCCACGAGGCGATGGAAAAGGGGCATGGTGCAGTTTTGGAAGCTGGTGTCCCCTTGAGAATTGGATGGCGATCAGTCCCCACAATGCTGTATCTCGTGGACTGCCTGGAGAAGGCACTTTTCAAATTTCTATGCAAGTAGGGGAATGCAGGCTATACACCACAGTCAGGAGGACTTAGTTATAAACCCCCTAGATGCAGTGTTGGTTATAACATTTAAGGAGGTGGAAGAGGCATTGGGTTCTCAAAAAAGGGGGAAAGAAGCAGGGCCTGACCTTATTCCATTAGACTTCTACAGAGGAGAAATGCTCATCTGGGTGCCAATTCTATGCATAGTATTTAACGCTGCCATTGGCGCCAAAGAAGTACTGCAAACTTGGCGGGAGGCCACAATGGTACCAATATATTAAAAACAGCCTAAAGACCAGCCTGAAAATGACCTCCCGATTTGCCTACTCGACTGCGCCGGGAAAACCTTCGGCAAAGTCCTGTTGGGAAATCTCCAAAAATGGGTGGATGACACATGACCTATTAGTAATGCCCAGGGTGGGTTTCAAACTTGCCAGGCACGGTGGAGCAATGCTTCTTACTGTTTTTATTAATCCAGAAATACACAAAACTACAAATAATTAAATTGTACGTCATCTTTCTAAATCTCAAAACGGCATTCAATTCTGTCCCAAGAGCAGTATTGTGTCAAATCTTGAAGAAAAGACTTGCTTGATGCTATTAAATTACTACATGTGCCCAATCACGCCACTGTGCGATATGGTCTGGGAGGGGATCTGACCCATCGGTTTGATGTGTTGAAAGGGATCTGACAGGGATGTGTTCTGACTCTGCTCATCTTTTTGTTAAATATCCAGGAAATTGTTGATGCATTGGAGGCAGGTGCCTTGGATGCTCCTAAAATTGGGTAGCAAAAATGGCCCACCCTATTTTTTGCCGATGACGCAGCATTTCTCGCCACTAGCCCAGCCAGGCTGAAACTGGCCCTAAGCATCCTCTCTGCAAAATGCAAAGAACTTAGCCTTGAGCTTCATAGCTCCAGAACTAAACTTATGATCTTCAAACCCCCATTTTCCAAGTCATGCCAGGTGAAGATAGAAGTAGATGGCATTATATTGTACCAAGTTGGGCATTTTGACTACCTGGAGATTAGATTTAATGAGGCGTGGGGGATCGACGGACCAGCTTGTCAAATCAAAGGTACGCCTAAGCATTGTAGCGGGCTATTCGGTCTTTCTTCTCGGGCCATGGTAGTGGGGCAATTACACTAGCCTTAGCACTATTTGATTAACAAGCACTGCCTGTGTCACTTTATGGTGCAGAGAGCTGGGGTTTTGCAAATACAAAATTACTATCTTCAGTCGATAATATCTTTTTAAAGAAGGTATTGCTCTTGCCTAAGTATGGCCCAACCATGCTGATTCATGTACAACTTCAAGTATTGCCTGTGGCTGATTTTATTGCTCTCAGGCCATCCCTTTGTTGGGTGAGACTCTGGTCTTCCGCAAGTCTGGCCCCCTACAAAGATGCTTTGAGGCACTTCCTGCAATTGGAAGGCACGGAAAATCGGGGCTGGGTTTTACATGTTAAAAAGATGTTGTGTTGGTTAGTTGCTAGACACTTCTGGAAAAATCCCAGAAAATCCCTTCAATTAAGGCCGAGCTCAAGACAACTGCTAAATGCAATGCTTTCAGGAATTTAGAGATCCAAAGGCATGCCCTGAAAAATGGCCCTGTATTTCTTTCACCCAATTCATTAGGGAATAGCAAACCTTTCTTGGATGAAATACATCCCCCTTATGAGTGATCTTCATATGTTTGTTTTAGATTGGGCTTACTGCATACCTCCTGGTATATGTGTGACTGGTCCTCCCAGAACACGGTGCAAGCCCACTCTGTAAAAAAGCTGAAGAAACCTTAACCCATTTCACGTTGCTATGTCCACTTCTAATGGGGCTCAGGCGTAGGTACTCATTACCACTTTTACTCGACATGGGGCTAAGAAGTACGGGAGAAACAATGCAGTTTCTCATCAGTACACTGAAGTGAAAGTGGTATTTGCTTCTGCCAGGTATGTCCATCGCACCTGGCTTTTAAGAAGCAGGTTGACGTAGGCCACTCTCGCTGCTTGCGGTTGTGCTCTCCTCTTGCAGTCTGACCAGATTTCGAAAATGTATTTTGGAAGCTGTGAGATTTGCTCTCCTCCCAAGGTTCAAATCTAACTCTACAGATGTTTTTTAAAGCTTATTTTACTTCCCCCCTATCAAGTGCATGGTCTTACCTCTTGTGGAATTATTAGCTGTGGTTTCTATTGCAATTTATGTTTATTGAAAGTGTTTTTATTAACTGTGATTGCGATTGTGTTGTTCTGTGCTAAAGCACCATTCAGAATAAAGCTTAAAACATGCTATTGCTAGTTGCTCAGTATAATGTATGACGTCTACTAGCCTGTCCAATAGAAGTGCACGCTGTACTGGTGACCCGTCATCACTCCTGAAACCCCTCCTCATCCATCGTGAGAGTCCTGAGTGTACTGTGAATGTCATGTAGGCTGAACCTGAGAAAATCGTCACCTCCTTTTTTCTGCTGTGCTCCAATGCCAATATTACAGCCATTAGTTCTGCTGCCTGTGCTGAATAATGTGATGGCAGTCGTGCATTAACCACTACCTCACTTGTTCCATCCTCGCTGAGTCTGACAACTGCCGTTCCCATATGTGTGACCCCATCTATCTGGTCATATGGTGATGAATCGTCAATATAAAGCCCTTTGCCCCCTCAAGTGTGTCATCCTGCACCATGGGGGTGTCACTGAATTCTTGTAAGTTTGCTGTGCAGTCATGTGCATAGTCACCTCCCTGTAGCATGCCAGCGGGAAAAGTCGCCATATTGTCAAGTCTGCACCTCACTACCTTGAGTGCTGGATTAAATAACAACACCTCATACCTTGATCTGTGTTATCAGCGTGCTCTTTGACCTTTCCAGTATTGCTAAGAGTGCATGCTCCACATAGAGTGGTGCTGCACCCCATGGTAATACTTGCTGGTTTTTCCACTGCAAATGTGTCTGCAGCCAGAGCTTGTTCGCACAGACAGCACTGCTGTCATAACTACCCCATTAGAGTGTGAAAATAAAAAAGTATTCCTTTTTATTGTCTGGGATCCCTATCACTGGGGTATATCTCCTTTTTCAGATCATGGAAAGCCTCAGTTGTTTCTGTTGTCCATCGTATTATCTTGCCCCCTATTAGTGCTTCCTTCAGTGCACTCATTAGAGAGCTGGTGTAAGTGCTGTAGTTAAATACCCATGCCCTACAGTAATTGCATAACCCCAAGAATTGCTGCATATCTCTTACTGTCCTGGGTTTTGCTGTCCTGCGTATTGTCTCCACCCTTTCTGGTGTCAGATGTCAGCCATTTTGGGAGATCATCTCTCCAATGCATAGCACTTCTTTCTGGCAATACTGTAGTTTGGCTTTCTCCACCTTATATCCCTTGTCACCTAGCACTGTCAGCATGTGCACTCAGTCATTTATACACTGTTGTTCTGTCATGCTGCAGATCAAAATGTAATCTACATACTGGTATGACCGTGCTCTCAATCTGTACATTACCTAGGTATATCTGGAGGACCCTACTGAATATGGAGGGTGACTCATAGTACCCTTGGGGAAGTCTTATATGTTTCCACGTCTTATTTCTATACAGAAAGCAAGTCAAGTCTTGTGAGTCTGGGCGTAGTGGTCTAGAGAAGAAAGCATTCTTCAAGTCTATGGGCCTCATCACGACTTAGGCGGTAACCCTTAAATCCGGCGGTAGCGCCATTACCGCCGGATTTAAGGGCCCGCCGAATCAGGGCTTCGACGGATTTTGCCCCAGCTCTGAGCTGGGGGGAAATCCACCGAAAATCTGCGCTATTACCGCCGGCGGGAAATCCGCTGGCGGTATTAGCGCAAAGATTCCCCATTGAGCCCAATGGGGAATGGGGCATTCCCGAATGGGCTCAGTGAGGAATGGGGACTTATATTACCGCCAAACTCGTGATCCGGCGCTATTAGCGCCGGGGAGTTCGGCGGTAGGGCTAATACCGCCTGCGCTAATAGCGTTACCGTTACAGCCCAAGTCGTGATGAGGCCCTATGACCGTGAAACAGACAGCTTCCACTGGAATGCTGCATAAAATTGTTGCTGGATTTGGAACTAAAGGTTATTCTGCTTCTACAATATGATTAAGAGGGCACAAAGCCTTTATACAATGCCAATGGCTCCCTTTTGCTTTCTTAACGGGGTACACAGCCGTGTTGCATGGTGAGTCTGATGGTACTAGGATGCCCTGTTTCACTAGTGCTGCAATTGCCTCATAAAAACCCTTGTCTGCCCCCCCCCTTGAGAGTGGGTAATGTTTTACTCATGGCAACATTGCTCCTGGTTTCAGCTTTATCTTCACTCCTCCCACGTTCTTCAAAAGCCCCACATCATAGGGACTGGTTATCCATAAGATGCTGGGCACCTTGGCCAGATGCTCCTCGCAGAAGGACGGTGGTGCTTTCAGCGCGATCGCCAACCTCTGTGGTACCTCTCTGTAATGTTTTGTTATCCAATATGTGATACTCATTTCGAACACAATCTCATTGTATGATCTGTTGTTCCTGAATAGCTCTTCATCTGTCACTGTGATCAACCAGTGTCCCTCAGCCACGGCGGTCACTGCTCTACATGATCATCCTGTGTTGTCCATCCTGTGTACTGCTATCCACTCGTCTCCCACAATCACTGCCTCTAATTCTAGTGACACTACTGTCCCTTCTGCCTCATCCAAGGGTATCTCTGGTCTGAACAAATACTCATTTGGAATGTGCCACATTTTCACTTGAATCCCTGGGAGCCATGCTAATGCAATCTCAGTCCTGTATTGGAACAACTCCTCATCCACTGGCACCCCTCTCTGTACCTTCCATTCACAGTATGCCGGAATGATTTTCCTTACACTGAGAACATGTTTTCCTGGTGTGATATGATATGATATGATATGGTATTTATAACGCGCCTATACACAAGTGGTTCAAGGAGCACACTATTCCCTTGTCTGTGAATGACATCGTCATGTTGAGTCTGCTCATGATGTCTCTCCCCAGTATATTTACAGGTGGCTGTCAAGAGTACAGCAAGGGCAACAACAAATTCTGTTCCCCTATAGAAAGTGAAATGTTGTCTGTGAAAGGAACCACTTCCGTAGCCCCAGAGACTCCTTGAGTATTCATGGCATCCCTGACAACCTAAAGCCTCCCTCCTGAATGTAGCACTTAGTCGCCCCTGTGTCTAAATGAAAGGAAATGCTTTGTCACCTATTGACACCCCTATGCGTGGTTCCTCTGCAGGGTTGGGTGTAATCGACAGGATGGAACACATCAAGTTCATCTGTGGGATGTCCTATTGAGGGTATAAGGACATCCCAATCCCCATAAATGGATTGTTTCCCTCCCAGGTTCCCAATGGGAGTTGTTGCTATGGGGCCTGTGCGTGCTACTGTCCCATTGTTCGGTTGCATGCTATTCTGTATCTGCAACATCTGCTGTGCTGTGTATGCATGCTGTATGTTCTTCTGTGGTATCTGTCGTGCCTGCAAATACTGAAGTATAGGTGCTTGCATCTGTGATATCTGTGTTATGGGCTGGTGTGGCTGCGTATATGCACTTGTGTCAGTCCTCTTTGTTGTGCTTGATCCTGTGTGTAATACTCATCTCATTCCCCTTGGTATGCTGGCTTGCATCCCCCCATTCTGTTGCACCCCCCTGGTTCTGCATACTCTAGAAATGTGCCCTATCTGCCCACACAACCAGCACTGTGGTGGCTTCCTCCCTTACCCTTGGAAACCCCCAGAATACTCTGCTGGGCCCTGCTGCACCTGCTGCCCATATCCTTGAAACCCTCCTTGAAATCCCCCTTGGTTGTGATATATCTGTGGCCCATACCCGTGTCCTCTGGGTGGCCCCCTCTTCCTCGAAACCCGTGCTCCATGTTCCTCAGCCCCATGAATCCTCCCCCTGCAGGCGGTGGTCCGTACTGCCCCCTGCCCCCTGCGCTTGTCAGTACCGCCCATTACAAGACATACTTGGATCATTTCTTTTGCACTAACTTTGCTTCCTCTTGCTTCCTTTCCTTGCTCTTCTTCCTCAACTTCTGTTACAATAGCCTATGATGGTGTAATATCTTGAGATGTATTTCTGGCCAAGGCTCTGCCTCCATGCCTACTAATTTCTTGAGCTGCTTTTGTACCGGTTCAGGCAACCCTACTGTTTTGTCCCACGGTTCTCATGTATCAAGGCACCAAAGCTCTTGAATCGCCTGAATATAGTGTAGGGGGTCTTTGTCTTCCCCCATCTTGAAGGCCATAATCACACTAATGTCTGACATGTCTGGCTATTAGTGTCCTTAGAGCTTGCCATATGGCAGCTCGGCAGTTTGCAAAAGGTGAGCCATCATGTGCTGTGTCCTGGACGTTCACCCCTAGGAACCCTGCCTTTTCCATACATCATCAGCAGCCTCCCCAAGAATTGCCATTAGTAGTCCCTTTACGTCCCCCACTGCTAATCTCTGTCACGCTGTCATACTTTCCATATCGTATATCAATTTCCCCACATCCGCAGTTAACGAAGGTAGCCTACATCTTACTTCTTCCTTGTCAATGTGTTTCCATGGTATATAGTGAGGTCCCTCCCCCCCTGTGAACCCTACCTCCCTGCTTGCTCCTCTTGTCAGTCTAATCTGCTTGACAGCGTCTCTTATGTCACTGTATGCATCTACTGGCACTCCTCGAATCAATCGCGCATAGTTGTCAGACCCCCCGTGTCCCTATTGCCAATACATGCTATGGCCGTCTCCCCCTTCCTTTGTCCTGGGAGATCCCTAAGTCTCTCAACATATGGGACAATTTACCGACCAGGTGTTCGGTCGTTCTTGTCTCCCTTATATCCCCCTGTAGCTTCCCTTGTCCCAGATCATACTTTTGTCTGCACTTTTCCCTGTGGACTGGTGGTTGAGTTGCCTGCTCTCCTCGTCCCCACTATCCCTTGCTCTGTTGTCTGAGTCAAAGCCCATATTTCTGCAAATATTGTCCACGAAGCTCAGTCACCTAGAAGTTGTGACTGTGTTGGGCTTCATGGTGAAGTCAATGTCACGCAAGACGTGCCTGCCCCCTTCCCCGCAGGACCCCAGGCCTGTTTTATCTGATACGGCAATAGTCCTATCATGTGTGGTCGTGCTGTCTGGCTCTGGTCATCTGCCCTCTCCTTCTCTGTCATTTCCTGTGCTCATTGCCCATCGTGTTTTCATGTCTCTAATTGCGCGCTCCTCCTCCTCCTTACATGCGTGCTCTCGTACTATTCTCTCTATCTGTCACTTTCTTCGTTCCCTATCCACTAACACTTGCCTTACCTTCTAATCTTCCTCCCTTTGTCTCTCCTTCTCTGCCATCTCCCTTCTCCTCCTTTCTTGCCTTTCCTGCTCTTTCTCTTCCTACTTTTTCCTTTCTCTGTGCGCTCATTCACACCTCTCTTCTGCTTCCCTCTCTCTTCTGTCTACTTCCTCCATTATTGCTGCCCATTTCTTTGATTCTCTACTTCCCTTAATGTCTTCAATCCCGTTGGTTGCTCTCGCTGCCGCTTCCATTGTCTTCCCATCTAGCTTCAGGAGAATTTGTCCCCCCTACCCACTCGTTTGTCGCTATGCCCTTTAGCCCCCCACTTCGTGACCCTCTGCACCTCACTGCTCGCTCCCTTCTCGCCAATCATTTGCCCCATTCCTTTCTGCATTCCTCCTTGGTAAATGGTGGTGGTTTAAATATTGGGTTTCAATATCACTCTGCTGCTTTTATCTCGCTCCTGTAGTGGGTCAATTCCCTGCTCATCGTCTGTGTCCTCTGAGTTTTCGCTTGCAGGAGAGGGTGGGGGAGCGGAGGCTGGGGGCGCTTGCCCCAATGCCTCCTGCTGGCTCAGCATCCATCGACACCTTGCTGCATCCCCCTCGCCCCCCTGAAACATCCTCCACAACTCAAATATTGCCATGCGGCTTGCTAACTTCTTCCCCTTAAAAGTACTCTGCAAGTGTGTCAGTAGTTATTGCTGCACATCCTTTGAGAAACTTCCACATTGTGGCTATTGTTTAATCAATTTACCCTAGGTGCTTTTAGTCAATTCTGTGCTACATTTACAAATCTTGTCCTTACAGGGTGAAATAAACGTACATAGGTGCTATAGGGCCGTGTCACGCCCACACTTCTGTTGATACATTGCATTTACTTTTACTTGACATCAAGTCGAGGTTTTCGACAATCCATTGTTATGGGAAAAACACAGTGCAATGGTAAGTATTTCAATTTTCTTCAAGCCTCTCTGGCTCAACAACAACCTGTCAGGCGTGCTCCACATACTACCCCACACAACTCTCCACCTCCTCAGGCACACCCACAAGTCTTGCGCATGTGCCTTCCGCGCACCATCCCTGGACATCCTCCTCTATCAATTTGATGTTTTTCACCACCGTGTCCACGACACCTCGTGCTCTCCAAGTCCTATGCACAAACCTAAGGGTGACGTCACCAAATCACTAAGCAAGGTAGTGCCAAAAATCCCTTACAGCACACACAATGCTAGAACTTTGTTGACCAAATAATACACACACCCCAACACAAACCCCAGAGTTGTCTCCCTTGCTAGCAGAGTATACCAATATTTTCTTGTGTTCGATCTGTATTTACGGCGTTGCCTTGTAGATAACTGTCTCCGCGAGACCTAATCAGATTAATCACATTCCGCAATCTAGGCCAACGCCCTGTGCTAAACCGTACGGGGATACCGTCATTTATGAACAGAGCTAAAACGCCCACGTCACAGGAAATCCAATATTTACATAACTTCTGTCATCTACGCCATCAAGTCAATAGTCTAGGTTGTTCATCAGAACCTTTTACCTTGAAACCGAATGTGCCCTAACCACAGAAAATGACATCTACCTCCGCTCCTGTGCCTACTAAAGTTGCAAATATTAGACAATACTTGACAATACTTTATGATACTCAACAATATACGTTGCCACCCGTGCACCCCCGCTACTTTCCCTCTCCCCTTAGTTGCTATGTGACTGGGTAAATACTTACACTCCATGGTCTGTTGATGCTGCTTGGCTGCCGCATCCCCCAAAGCTGCCACGTTGCCCTTCTGTTCTGCTGGACCCCTCACTCACCGTGGGCAGGATATTTCCCAGGCTGGCTCCTGATGGCCTTTACACGGGGTGTGCTTTAGTCCAATGTTTAGAAACCCGCGAGGTGTCCCACAGCCCTTCAGGCACTGCGGCGGGGAGAGTCGCCTTCGTGCCAGACTAGCTGACACATCCTCTGCTACCAACTTGCAGAGCGTCCTCTCTTCAGCCTAGTGGCCCCTGCTGGTACTGGTTCACCTGTTGGCCTCCAACCAGGTCCACGAACAGGTGCTAGGTCTCCTCTGATCTGAGGCACACCATAACCTCCATGTCCTCAACACGTCCCCGTCTTTTCCATTTCATTTTTGTGGCCTTACTACTCATGGTGCTGGTTAAATGAATGAAATGCACAACAAAATATTGCTCAGGGCAAAATAAGAAAGGGAACAGTCTAGGTGATGTACTTGGATGTGTGGTCCGGCAAAGCTGCACGGCACCCCAAAAGCAAAAATATGCAGTACGCAATATGCAAAGGTACCCCAATAAAAAATAGTGTACGCGACACCTGGAAATCTTCCACAAAGTAAAAAAAGGAGTACACAATCAGCAGTGGCACCCCAAGAGCCAAAAATTGTGTGTGCACTACTTCAAAAGCTTAGAAAAGCAGTAGGGGATAACCAGTGGCACCCCGAAAACAAACAAATGCAAACACGATACACAATAGGCATCAAAATGGATAAAAATACATGACCTATGTGCTAAGGGACTTTACTCTGTAGTCAGCTGCCTCAGATGCGAGACACCACAACACACCTCCTGCCTCCAGTGCCATTACAATTTCCTCCTCCTGCTTTGGACTGCCTCCCACCTTGCCATCTGCTGCCTGCCGGGTGTCAGTGCCTTCAGCCCACCTGCACTGCGTTGGAATGCCTGCTGACCCACCATTGCCTGGGCTCCTGTGACTGGCATGTCAGTCTCTGTGTCCACCTCATCTGCTGTAATGGAATGCAACCTCTCCATTCCACTACCACTGCTCCACAGCCCATTTCCAAGACGCAGTAAACCCACCCACACCTGCCTCGGGGGTTGCCATGTCTGGTCCATCCCCCTCACTACCAAGCAACACCCCCTACGGCAGCGAGACCGAGGGCTGCCAACTTCACTTACAAGAAGTTGCCATCCTGGTGGATGGAGTCCTGGAGAATTATGATACCCTTTTCAACTCAGCTATGCATATGGCAAAGGAACGATGGAAATAGATCTGGGTGCACATTAGGGATGCCATCAATGTGGAGGGAGTGGCAGACTATCACCTGCAGACCGTGGAGAAGCTATGGGAGGACCTGAAGACCTGCAGCCATGCCAAGGCTGAAGCATCACTCAAGGCAGGTACCTCCGTGTGGGTTGCTTCATGTTTTCATCTGCCAATATGCAGGTCCTTGAGAGGTTCTACCCAGAGCTCCAAGCCCAGATCTGTGTTCGGCAACAATGACTGGTGAGCAGCCATGTGGAGCTTTGCTCTACAGTGTATGTGTGCTGGACATGGGCATGAATGATTGCAGGTACTCCATTCTGTATGCAGCATGTGTGTTGCAGTGATCTACAGCGGCATGCAGCCTTCTGTGAATGCTTGCCATGTGTGAGGTCAGACATCTATTGATTGTACATGTGCACTGTGGTTTGCTGGTGACTTCGGCCACTCTTCATGCACATGCAATGTCAGTTGATGGTGACAAGTGCTTGGACTGTGAGGATGCCAGATTATTATGTTGTGGTCATGTGAGGAGCATGCATGCAGGACACATATGTGTGGTACTTTTTCGATTGAAGCCATGCACACTCATCATCTGGAGGTGTCACATGTGTATGAATGTCAGTAACTGTCATGTTTGTGCAATGACCTGTCAGGGATGGGGATGTGTTCTGTCATCCCACTGCATGTGAAGCCTGAGCCAAAGTGTGAACATGCCATATGTATGTGCTGGGTGCAACAGCATACACTCTTGTACCTCTGCAATTTGTGCATGTATGTGTTGCATGTTTACAGGTCAGGCTGTCAGTGAGGCATGTTGCATCATTTATTTGGGTGGACACATACCGAAGCATGTGTTTGCATGGCCTTGCTGTGTGTAGTACAATCTTGAGTTTCTTGTGGGATCCAGCATACAACTGGGTTTCCTACCACCAATGTGTTCCCAGCTGTACCAGACCATCTATGCTTCCATTCATTCTGTGGTTGGACACCCTACCAAGTGACTCCCTGCCAACTCCCTGCCCTGACTTCTGGGTCAACGCAGCAGGTTACATTTGGGTCACTTTGGAATTGCTGTTGTGCCATGTCATGATCCTTGCAATGTGATTGTGGGCTGCCATATATCTACTGTATTACATGTGAATGTTTCATGACTGTGATTCATTATTGTTCCTACACTCGTGTGTTAGTTTTCATGGAAATTGCATGGCCGTGTGTGTCGCTGTTACTGGTTGACCCATGGTGACTTGATGTTACTGTTTATGTTGTGTATGCCACACATGCTTTGACACTGTAGACTGATGCCAATGTTCTTTGCCCGCTTTCCCACAGTTGCTGGCAAAGAGGGCGGAAGAGGTGCTGTTGAGCAAAGATGTAAGGACCATCCCTCCAGACCAAGGCGCAAATCCCTGCCATGCCCCTGTGACACCTCCTCTTCAGAGGGATGTGGCTGAGGGAGCACCTGGACCATCTGGCGTGGCTGCTGGGGTAAGTCCCAGGAAGAAAAGGAGGCAGGGGACTCAGCAGTGGTGGGACAGGGTGATGCCACACAGGGGCCATCCAGGGGGAAGACACCCTGGAGTCATCTAGGTAGATGGAGGTGGTGGTGGAGGAAGAGGCCATTGCAGGTCAGCCCATGGGGTCAGGTGGGGGTATCGAGGAGGGGGGTCATGCTGCAACCCTGTGCCAGGGGCATGAGGATGTGCAGGACACTGTAGAGGTTCCTGCAAAAAATCCTGTGCCTGTCCCTGGGCCATCCGCTGCAACAATGACTACCTTCCGGGATGCCTCCACCCAGACCAGCATCCCGTTGCCAGCCGATGTGTCCATCTGGGATCATGTGCTGCCTGGTCTCATGAGGCAGACTGCAGTCATTTGTGATGATGTACAGGCAGCTTGTATTTCATCACAATGAGCTGTGCCGCCTCATGGCCATGCTGGCAAAGTCACTGCTCTTGGGCGGGCTCTGTGGGCTCTTCCCTGTAGTGACCCCCTCCTCAACTTCCTTCTCTGTGCACCAGTCATCCTCCAGGGTGCCTCAAGGGCTACATTCCATCACGGCCCTCTATGCACCTGTCCCACCACTGACAACCCCTCTGTTTGAGCTTTCCTCCCTGCCCAAGGTGGGAGTCCTGAAGGAGTCAGATGAGGTGGTCACTGTGCCTACTAAGGCATAGGCAGTGGATGGTCAGCAGGCCCCTCAGGGCAATGCAGGTGCCATACACCTCCAATGACAGTCATCAGGTCAGAGGTCATAACTCCATAGCTTGCACTCTGCACAGACACAACAGGTGGCAATCATGCGGAGGCAGAATGTTACAGAAGTTTCCAACCCAAGGAGGCATTTGGCATCAGTGAGGCAGGTGGACCAAAGGGGGCCATACAGGCTTTGTCATTGGTGGTTTGGAGGTACCAGAGGCAGCTCGTAGCAGAGAAGCAGTGAACAAGGGAAGCATCAGTGATGGTGGCCAGGGCTGACGTGGCACTGAGGCGAGCAAGGAGGCAGGCTGCCATCTGGAGTCTATTTGCTAGTCAGCAGCAGATAATGGACTGGCCACCCTGCAAGTTCTCCAGGCAACAACGGAGGCCCGCTCAGGGAGGAGGATGTTGCATGTGACAGCCTTAGTCGAGGCATTGTCAGAGATCGGAGAGGACTAGCCCACTGCCTGTGTACATAGTTCATTAGGATTAGGTTTCATTTTCATTTTTTACTTTTATTTATTTGTTATCCCTGGGCTATTTTGAGATTCCCTTTGTTTTATTGCTTGTTTGTTTATTCATTTATAATGCGCACCAGACCCTAGGGTATCAGGGTGCAGCAGTTTACAGATAATGCAAAGCTTAATTAACAAGTTACAAGATATAGCAAGAAGATGCCGACAGGGTAATACAAGTATGGTACAAGAGTACCGGAATATACACATGGGTACAAAATATAACAAAAATGCAAATGCGAAGTAAATACAAGTATGGGACTGGAATGCGGAATGCAAGAATATATACAGGTATGATGCAAGAGTGCAGGACTATATACATAGGTACAGGGTGTGAGTCACACATACAGAGACATTAGTTATCGTTAGACTTGAGCCACTTGATATAACTGAGTCTGAACTTCGGATAGGGTTGATCTTCTATAATGGGTTGTGGCAGGGAGTTCGAAAGTTGTTGTGTATATAGCTCGATTTTAATACATATTTTGCATCAGTTCATTCCACGCTTCGTGCAGTCTATTTGTCTGTGTGCAAATTTACTTTTTTTCATGTTCATTGTTGGTCATGTCTATTGTGGCCTCACTGTGTGTGTCATGTTGATGCTGTGATGTTTGCTGGCAGAGAGGTTTGCATGTGCCTGACATGTAGGAGTTTGGCCATTAGACAGCTTTAGGGGGCACTGGATGATGTTCAGATTCCATGTGCAGGGGCACTGCATGTTAGGCATCAGTGTGTTGGTGTTGTTGGAGTGAAGGCTTTAGTTGTGTGTGCAATGGTGTACATACGGGTATGGTTGTGGTGATGAAGTCGCTCATTAGGGACAAATCGCCACGTGTTCATGTGTTTTGCCACATGCTCCACATGTTTTCATTGTGTGTTGTATCTGGTGTTATCTCTATTGCTTCTGCACATTTGCTACCGGAGGTGGAGTTTATTTCGTTTCACCTCCACTGTTGCTTAGGTGTTCAATTGGCACTTGCTTGCAATTGTGTATGTGCCCACACTCCAATCACTGTTGTGTGTGTTGGCATTGTGGGTGTTGCAGTGAGAAGTGGCCTCAATGGGGATGGGTGGCCTAGACAGATCACTTGTGCATTTGACAGTAGATTGCTGTGTCACTCCCATGTCATGGTCACCCACCCACACACACATCTGCAGTCACGCACTACCTGCTCTCAGGTCATAAATCACTTCTCTCACTTGAATGCAGCTGAGTCCCATGACTGATGTTTCAGTGTGGCAGCACACGTTTCCTGTCTCACTGAGTCACAGACTCGCTGACTGGCTTCGCAACACCCATAAACAGGCCTGTCAGGACCTTTGGAGAGGTGGGACCTCTTTACATTCAGCTTTCCTACCCTAAATACTGCCTGGCGAGAGTCCTTCAGTCCTCTAGCTCCAACTCTCTGAGCCAGAGGATCCCTTTCCTCAGCTATCTCCTCCCCCATTTTACTTGAGCCAGATCTTCTAAAGTTCTGGAAACTATTCATGACTTTCGTTTTCTCCTCTTCCTTCCCTCTCCCCCTCCCGTGCTAACTCTCTGTCTCTGCCACTACAACTGGGGTCTTGTCCCTTCAGAGTTCATACAGGGGCCAGCCCAATCCACACCAGTCCCCCCCTGCATCCTATGCCAGCACTTGCCCTTGGGCTACCTTTCCTGGACTAGCCCAACTTGATCCATCCTGCCCACCAAATTCATCCTCCCTTTCCCCATTTCCCCTGGCAAATGCCACATTGGCCCATGCAGCACTTCCCTGTCGATTTACCTGGGGGCACCTTACTCAGGCACTTCTCCCTCTGCCCCCTCACTCCATGCACTTACCACCTTCTCAAGCACTTGCACGGTAGGATTGCCACAAGACCAATATAACCGTTTTTTTGTAGTTCCATGCTCATGATTCCCTTGCACCCCCTCATCCCCCATCTTGTCTTGTTGTGCCTGGAAACACTTGTGTATAGGCGCCATAAAAATGCCCAATACAATAACTAAAAAAAATGCGTCTCAGACAGGGATTTTGCCATCCTTACCACCCTGGCTACGTTTGCACAAGCTGAAATGCACCCAGTCATTCTTTGTATATATGCCCAGTCTATGGTTCTGTGTATTTCTGTCCTCCACAGGCATTCACTTGCAGTGCTATGAGGTTATTGCAATGGCATGTGGCACTATACACATGCCACTTTGCTTTGCATTTCCATGTAAGATGCACATGGTGTGGCCACAGTGTAGGTAGTGCAACAGTGTGCTGCCCAGTTGAGGTGCTGCAGATTCTGGTCTAGCAGGGAGTGATAGGAGATGCTTCAGCCCTGGATTCACCAGAAGTGCTCCCAGTTGATGGTGTTGGTAGAGGATATGCGGCAGGTATCATTCATAGTGGAAGCAGACCAGGGATGTTGAGGTAAGTTGCAGCTCCACATTAGACTGGTAGGCTGGTAGGCTGGCAGACGGTCAGGGGGTGCCTGTGTTAGTGGCATGGGAGAGGGGGGATGATGGGTGGTGTGGGGTCTTGAGGGGTCTGGCTTTGGTTGTGGCAGAGGTGGGGGGCTGGTGGTTGGTTCCAGGACTTAAGGGGAATGCCTAGGGGTCGTGGCAGAGGTAATGGGGTGCAGGGAGGGGGTGTACTGTCAGGGGGCTGCCTGCGGTTGTGGTGAGGTGAGGGGAGCTCGTGTCAGGAATTGAGTGGGCTTCTATGATTTAGGGGTGTGGGCCAACAGTTTGGGTGCCTTGACAGTAGGGGTGACAGTCCACAGTTTCACCAGGGTGCAGCCATGACTTGTGGGAACTATGTGCAGTTTCACCAGGGTGCAGAATGTTGGGGCAAAGGTATGATATGATATGATAGGTTATTTATAATGCACTTAATACCCAGAGGTTTCTAAGCGCGGACCCGGGGTTCTAACCCGTGTTGCTCCATGTCGTCTTGCTTCCAAAGCGAGCATGTTGCCCCTGAGCTATCCTCCTGAGACTAGATGCAAAGGTTGGTATGTGTCACTGGTTTTTGTTTGCACGGGGGGGCGTGTCATCGACATTCTAGGCGCTAATCTATTGTATTTGCGCCTATGGTTACTTGACAGTTAAAATATGATTACATCAGTGTTTATAACTCCGATTAAGTCATTAGCTCTCAGAAGAATGTTTTGAACAAACACTGGCAGGCACTTTGAATGCAAAGCCTGATGGTAAGGCTTGATTAAAACAAGCTCAAAGAGATCCCATGAGAAGGTTTTTTGCAGGCAAAGGCAGGAATGGAGGCAATGGACATAGGGATTAGCATGACCATGCCAGGCAATGGATGGGCACATAATCAAACACCTAGAGACTCGGTGTCTCTCCACATATGTCATTCCTCCCTATCTGTACTCCAATGCAATAGTTATGGCTTATAGGTGTTGCAAGCGACACCAAACAGCCTAAACTAAAAGTGATAAAGATAAAAACCGGGGGTGGGGTCTTACACAAAATTGGTATGCCAATTAAATGCGTACAATATTTAAAAAACTACTTTGTGTAGCTATGTAAAATGAGAGAATGATGGAAAACAGTCCAAACTGTGTTCAAAACAAAAAATACAAGGGCGACTTTCCTGAAGGAAATCTAACCTGGGAAAGATCTGTTCGTGTAGGGGGTGCATTCTGAACACTGGAAAAGGCAGTTTTGAACACCACGATGGAAAGGTCAGGAACATAATGAAAGATGAAGCAAATACTGAAAACTAGACAACCACTGAAACAAAACGGTTAACCAGGACGGCACAGTAGCGGCCATATGCCAGGTGAATACAAAAAGACTAGATCCCTAAAAAACATAAGCAGGCTGCCTTGGGTGGGACCGAGTGAGTGATATTGCTTAACCAAACCAAAGACATTATACATGAAAAATAGAACAAATGTTTACAAAAAATGTGAGAAACAATTATAAAGAGTTTTGCTAAAAAAAAAATTTACAACGTATTTGAGGAAATGGAGAAAATGTTGGAGAGAGGTCAGGAAGGGAGCAAGGTGGGGGCGGAGATAATTTAATCAACGCACCAACAATATATAATTTACCCAATAATTTTTTTTTTTTTTTGTGAAAGTTTCAGCTCGACAGGCCTGCATGATTACATACTGGCCATCGTGCTTTTATTACACATTTCAACTCAAGACATAATCACAGACATCAAATTCACAGGTCATACTTTGGTTACTTGAGAGACAGGCGCATTGCTTTTTGTAGAGTTTGCGCCTTGTTTGCATCATATTGTCTTTCTTATTAGTCATTTCTCATATAGTTTCAATGAATCCATAAAGTTTACGACGGCATACGTCAGTTTGATGTTATGGCCTGCGATTGCATATTGCCACCATTCTTCATTGTTCGGGGTAGCTGGAGCAAATGTTCCAAAATGTTTCATCCGCCGGGCTACTAGAAAAGTGCAGCCAGTCATAAGATGTTCAATTGACTCGATCTGATGGCTGCAGAACCGACAAAGATTTCCCCCCACCTCATTAATATGACGACGGGTTAACATCTCTTTGGTTTGCAGTACATTCAGTCGTAGTCACAAAAACTGGTTGCGGTGGTGTCGAGATGGACAATTAGTTAAATATCGACTCTGCACATGAAGTTTGTGAGCTCCAATTCCAGATTTCAGCGTCGTGGGCATTGTTCAGTATCCAGCTCCAGAGCTCAAACTTCTTTTTGACGACTTGTGGTCGATCAATTAATTCTTCTAGCGTTAAATCTGCATGTGTCAGTTGATCTAATTGTAGCTGACACCACTCTTGTAACAATAAAGACTGCCGTTGGCCTGGTTTTTCGGAGAATAATTTGTAAGCTGGAACTACTGGTCTTAAGTTTATTTTTCGGAAAATCATTAGGGATTTCCACATAATGCTCGAATGTAGAGAGTTCAATGACAGCTCATATCGTAATTGAGTCATTGATATGTAAGAAGGCAATTTCAGGACTTTTCGCCAAAAAATGCCTTCCAACTTTTGCCAAAACAATGTTTCAATATTCCATCCAGATTCAGCTCCAAATGTGATTGCCGGTGTAACTTTTTGACAGTAGAAGGTAATTATTGGTTTTAGACTGAATTTGCCGTACAGTTTGTATAGTCTAAGGCCCTGAATACTGAATTGAGTCATTTTGTTCACCAGTTCTGCCTTCCAGTGCTTTTCATTTATCGAGTTATTAAACATTATACCCAAGTATTTAATGGAATTTGTTGAACTTAGTTGAGTTCCATTAAAGTACCATTTATGTAGTTTCTGCTTTTTTGAAGTTCGGGGACCAATTGACATAATTTTGGTTTTATCTAAATTCAAATCTAATTCGTTTATTTCCAGGTGTTCTTGGAGCTTGTTTAGTAGCCGTTGGAGGCCGATCTCCGTTGAATCTATTAGGACTACATCATCTGCATAAATGATACATTGAATTTCTGTGTTATTTATTTTTGGTGCAAAACAACGTGCAGACTCTAGATGATTAGGCAGATCGGAAATGAACAATTTAAATAGCTCAGCCGCCAATGGGCATCCTTGTTTTACGCCTTTGTTGGTAAATACACTCTTTAATAACTCGCCCTGTTGGTTCAGGCGAATTCTAATCAAGGTATCAGTATGCAATGCTTTTATTGGGGCAATCAAGTCTGATGGGCATTTCCAGGCAACCATTTTCTTCCATAATAATTCGCGGTTGACACTATCAAATGCACTACGCAAATCAATAAACGCCAGATGTATTTTCTTCTTGGCTTTCAAGGTTTCAAGCTTCAAAAAATTAAGTATCATCAGATTTGCATCTGCACCAACGCCCTTGGTGAAGCCGGTTTGTCTAATGTCACAGATCTTTTCACTCAATGTCCAAGAGACCAATCTTTGTCTCAAGAAAGATGCAAAAATCTTTCCAATGGTATCCAAAAGTGCAATCGGTGGTAGTTGTTTGGTTCCGCCCGATTGCCCTTTTTGTAGATTGCCACAACTATGACTTGTCGCCACAAATCTGGTATTTTCATTAGGACAGATAGTCGTCGAAAAAGTGTCTCAATTAGGATAGCCCATTCGGCAGCGTTCTTTTTTAACATGACATTTGAGATCATGTCAGGACCCGCTGCACTTTTAGGCAGATCGGAAATGAACAACTTTTTAAGTTTCTTATTGCCATCTCTATGTCAGGCAAAGAAGTTTGCATACCCCAGGTCGTCGTAATAATCTGCATTTCTTCAGTTGACTCATTTCTTGGTTTGAAAAACGTTTTTGCAAAGTGTGCTTCCCATCTTGAAGCATCAATTTCGTGCACTGTCGCAGATCAATGTTGCATTTCACCTGAATTTAATATTTTCCAGATTTCATATGAATTCAAAGTAATCAGGTGTTTCAGGAAGGTTTCAGCCCAATCCTGCTCAATAATCATTCTCTGCAATCTCAGCCACTTTCTATATTTTGATCTTCTCTCTCCAATGGCAGCTTTTATATCTTTTGCACTCAAATTCGGGGCTCTTGCCATTTTTATCAATCGAATGTCTCGTCGCATCATTTTCTTGGCATTTGCTATTTCCATAGTGTAACAATGTTTGTGATGGATTCCAAATATTGTGTTGGTTGTTTTCTTACAACTGTAGTTTGAAAGTAACGGCACATAGTCGACTAATAACTCATTCGGTTGGTTTAATAACTGTTGATTTATAAGCCGGATTTGAGAAGCATTTATCCGTAGTCGATTACCACTAGCATTAACCGTCACTGGAATACTGTAATTCTTAGTTTTTTCTAGCCATTCAATCGCACAGGAAAATCGTAGGAGCTTATGATCACTGTTCTGCATTTCACAAATTTCAAGCGAAATATCCTGTTCAAAAAGGTTTCGGGAAACCCAAAAGTAGTCTATTATGGACTGTGAGTTGTTATTGGACCAAGTTGCATGTGGAGGTTGGTCACCTTTTACTTGTCCATTTACCATTGAACAGTTACGCATTTTTAGTGCACTTCTCCATATGTGATTTTTTACCGTTTCCTCATCTTCGACTATTGGTCGAAACGACTGATTTGACTGGTTTAACTTAAACCAACTACAGTTTAAATCCCCACAAAATATGATGGAAAGATTCTTAAATCGTGTCAAGGCCTCATCGATCTGTCCGATAACAGCATTTACAAAAATTTTACAGCTGATTTGTTTCGGGTTCCAATAACCATTTAATACTAACAGATGTTTCCTTTGCTCAGCATCTGGGTTATCAGTTCGTAGTACAACACCTTGCAGAAATGGATTTGGACAAAATGAGTCTGTAACTGACCACCATGGAGTTATTTTTATTAGCATTAGGAGGCCTGATGAAGGTCTACCTATAGGATTTTTTATTGCGGGATTCAGTAAAGTGACATACCCGTCTCGTGACCGAGGCTCGCTTAGCCATGTTTCCTGGAGACAAATTACAAAAGGAGACTCATTCCTTCTCCAGGGAACATCGAACAAGTGAGCAAAACCTCTGGTGTTCCAGGATAGAAAGATGCACTGCGTGACGCTCAGTTCCAGTTGTTGCTAATAGCCAGCATCATGTTTCCTCAATTGAGACTCCTTAGGATTATTGTGAAAGTTGTCATTTCTTTTGCTTCCATTGTTGCAGAACTTCATTGCACTTCTCACTATTGCACGTCGGTCTGCTTGGGATTCTTGTTGGCCTCGACTTGTCCTTTGGCTTTTTAGATGTTCATCATCGGTTCTTGGTTCAAGCGTGATATCGAATCCAAAGATTAGTAGTTCGTTTGCGGCTTGCAAAATGGTGTTACGTACTGACACAGATCTAATGTGAAGAAGCACTTGATCACAGCACTTCTCAGTAGCATATTCGACAATTTTTATGTCCTCGGACACAATTGTGCGCAATGACGGCACACAGTTAAAGAGTTTCATCACATTGTGTCGGTTCAGATTCAGCTCATCGTCTTCTACATGAAGATTTTGAAGTCTTAATTTCCAGGTTGAAGATAAATTATTGTCCTTCGATGCAGAGTGAACTCGAGTTGAATAATGAGTTTGACTCTTTCGCTGAATAGAAGTCTGTTTGGGATTCAATTTTGAAACCGCTGCAATGTTGTTCATAATGCTTGATCCACAGTTGTACTTCAATGGGTCCCTAGCTTCAAGCTACTTTATGTCTCTGCGGGCGTCTAAGCTGTTTCGTTGTTGCTTTTCACCATTGAAGTCACTGCGTTCATGGTGCGAAACTGACAAAAGTTCCTCAGATTCGTCTGCATAAGTAGAGAGGTCACATAAGTCAGTTATTGACCCTTGGTATCGGCTTCTTTTATCTATTTCTTCAGATTCTGCGCGACGTTGTTTATTTTGTGGAGGCAGCGGACCACGTTTGCAGGAGGGCAAGTTGACAGTGTGTCCAATGGGATTAAGGGAACCATCCCTTTCCTTCCTAATTTCATTGCTCAGCCCTGCATCAGGTGGCGGAGGTATATTTCTTATATATTTCCTTTTTGAAGGTGCAGCTTTCGATCTCTTGGTCTCTGTCAATTTTTTACTTAATAAGGCCTCTTGCTGGTTTGCAACATTTTTTGTTTTTGTTGTTTTAGGATAGGGCTTCGGGCTTAGTTCAATGGATTTTGCTACACCTTCAAATATTCCAAAGGAAACCAATGGTTTTGGCAGTGTCGAGTTTACACTTGGTCGGGAATTTAGTTGACTTGCTTTGTTCTTCACGACAGTTGCTTCGGTTGGCATTGCCTTCTCATTTACAATGTTGCTGTCAGGCAGGGTGGAAGTAACCACTTCATTCATGTGAATTTCGTCAGGTTGATCGGTCTCCACCATAGATGTACCACTAGGATTTAAAGATTGAGCTGTTTTCCTCTTTTCCAGATTATTAGGACAGTGCACATTGGCATATGATTGCTGGGTCTCAGTCACATGTGGATGTTGTTGAGATAACGGCAATTCCTTTGAGGTTGTAGATTTCATGATGTATTCAAGATATGTTTTTTCTTTACAAGAATGTTGTAACGCTCACCTGATTCCCACAGAGACGCTGACCCGAACTGGACTGCTACCGTTTCTTCTATCGTGAGGCGCAGGGCCCGGAAGATGCTCTGGACGCGGCCTCCGAATTTGGATTGCCTGGCTTGTAGAGTAAGTTTTCTGCAGGTGGAAGAAAAGGGATTGATTACCAGCTGGGGTGGATATGTGTTCCCACCAATCTCCTGTTTCTCACTCTTCTTGACCCCCAACTTGGTTTCTGTGAGCTCTCACCTTAGGTATTGTAAAGATGAGCTCTCCATCCTGCTTCAGGTGCAGGGGTGCGTAGAATCCAGTTACGTCACTGGATGGGAAATAGTTGCGGACACTGTGTCCTTTCGTCTCTCCTGCGGTAGCCGTAAGTATGAGTGTCTTTTCTCCACAGGAGCCAGGGGCCAGAAACCTAAAGCAGGTAAGTGTCTTGGTGAGTATTTGTTCTCCGTGCTTAGTTAGTGCTCACCATGTATTCCTCTTATGCAGGTGCTGGGATGTAGCTGGCGTCGTGGCCGTGGTGGAGGAAGGTAAGTGAAAGAAAAGCGACTGCTTACTTCTAATGATTGTCTTTTTCTGCTTACAGGTGCCGAGATGCTGCCGGCGACACAGCCGCTGTCGCGCGTGATGAGGCACGTAAGTAAGTGGAAGAAATATGGCCGCTTTAGAGCGGGCACCTCTAATGACTGTCTTTTTCTGTCTTTCAGGTGCCGAGATGCTGCCGGCGTCGTGGCAGCGGTGGAGTTCGGCGAGGCCACGGATGGGTAAGGCAAGGCAGCGCGGCTGTGAGCGTTTGAGAGCGCTGCTAATCTTGTACCTTTCCTTTGCAGGATCGTCGGAGGTAGGATTGCTGAGGCCGGATTCCGGTAAGTATAATTTCTAATGCTCGCCTTCTCTTTTCTTGTCTGTTTGCAGGTGTTCCGGGAGCTGGCGGGCGTGTCAGGAGCCAGGATGCAGGAGCCGACTCGGTGAGCATCCTGCTGCTGTTGCAGAATAACGCGAAGCACGTGTATTCCATCGGGCGTGGTTTAAATAGCAGAGAAGTGCTTCAGGTGTGTGTTCTTCCACCGGCCCCACCCAGGTAAGAAAAGAGTTCCTGAATAGAGGAAATAGTTCCTCCCGGCCCTGATGGCTGGGGACTTCAGCCAGACTTGATTATTCTGGGTAAGTATGCAGCATGGTCTGCCTCAGGTAAGTCCACCCAAGCATTATTACACAGTTTATCAATATGAGCCCGGCGCCTATGGCGCCGGGACTGAAGTCCTTTATGAGCCTGGCGGGCCAGGACACGGTCCAAAGGGCCCCTGTAGCGGTCTGCTGGGTCCAGAGATGTGGAAGAAGGGTCTGCTTCCGGGGGCGCTGGGCCAGTCCTGGCTCCTCGGGAGTAGTGCTCATGACAAATGTCCTGAGTTAGAGTGACGCATCCACTTCACTGCTTCCAACAAACCTTCGGTCAGTTTGTCATTCTGGCAGTGATGTCGAGCTGCAAGATAACTTAGCCTCTCTTGCCATCGTGTGGTGTGGTCTGCTTCACGTAACAGTTGATTTTGAAGGAAGGTGGTCGTTAATTCAAACCTATCCATTTTTTCTTTCAAACTGATGATTAGAGAAGATTGATCTTTTAGGGTGTCATGCAAGGCTTCATACATTTTTAGGAAGGGAAGCAGCGCGGTCGACGATGCCGCTAAAACATTATTATATATTTGGACCGCCGCAGCCGACGAAAGACTTGGTTTCCCTCGCGGCTCACTTTGATCGTCCCCACTTAACTGCGTGGAATTGGCAGACTATGAATGAACATCACTATTTCTCGTGGTATTCTTCAACCCATTGTTTCCTATTTCACTCGCTGCAAGCTTTGGTGAAGTTTGAGTACAGCCTTCCCTAGGAATCTTATTCGGAAACTTCGTTATTTGGGGCATACTTGATGTTAAATGCCAATCTGATGATCGAACATGTCCTCTGATCTCGTCGCTCAGTAAATCAAGTGCAGGCGATCTTATTGACTTACCAGATATTTTATTTGACGAAAGATTACTGCTCTTATTATTTTTCAGGCTCTGGGTGACCGTCGGACTCAGAGTTGCTGGATAGCGTCCAACAGACTTTCCGGGCACCTCATGGCTCCTGTAGCCTCCCATCGATTTTTCTTTTATCATCTTCGCTTTTTCAGGTAACTGTTGTTGAATTGTTGAAGGCATTACTAGATCAATACCAAGGGATGATGTTCTTTCCTCCATGAGTGTTGTATTTTCTTCAGTTATTAAACCTTCAGCAAGATGGAGGGCACTTGTTGTTACTTTTGTTGCTAACATCGACTTATTGGAACCTGTGTGATCTATGCAGTCTCCACAGGTTATTGCTTTAGTATTGTCAAACAAGATTTCGGAGATCAAAGGTTCTTGTTGTAACTCAGTCCTGTCTTCAATTTGTGATGCTTCCATTAGTTCCACGTCTGTAAATTCAAAAGGTGAAAAGAAGGCGTCGGTAGAGGCCAAAAATGGAGCAGAGATGCTGCCTTCATCCTCCACAACCGACGTTGGCAATGTCCCTGTATCAGGAGAAATGGGGCAGTTCGCTGTAGTTTGTTTTGGCTCTGACTGTGAAATTTGCATCATGTTTACCTCTATTGGCAATGCTTGAGTACTTGGGTCTAATACAGTGTTTAGCGCATGCATAGGCATAATCATGGGTATGAGCATAGGTACAGGAACAGGCATAAGTCCTAAAGGTACATCTGACAATACCTCCGTGCTATTTGGCTGGGGGCCAGGAGACTGAAGGTAAGCGATAGTGACAGCCAATTCGACAGGCTTTTCAACAGGCAGTTCAGCGGGTGTAACAGCATGTTTAACTGAATTGACTAAATAATCTGGAATGGAGGGGCGTGAGCCCGTGTCGGCGATATCAGAGCAACGCCTACACATGAGCTCTGAATCTGATTCAAGTTCGGGCTCGGGCTCCGACTCAGGGAAAGTCGAGTGGGGGACTTCGCATGTTAACAATTTATTCAGTTTATTCATTGTTGCGCTTACCTTCGATGTGTTGGAAGGAGCGTCGGCTTTCAAGGCTGTCCAGGGATTTTGCATCCTGCGCTGTTGTAGCGTCTTGCGCCGAATTGCGGGCCTGTCATGGCCCGCAATTGTAGAGGTGGCAGTCATTTTTTTTTGTTGTCACCTCGTCCCACCACGGACTGACGCAGACTGACTGACTCGCTCTTGACCCCGCAACTGCTTCAGCCCCCAACAGCTGCACAACAGCCAGTGGGCTTTACTCCCCCGGGCTTAATGCCGCAAGGGTAGACTGGCCCGATTTTGTGGGCAGGGAATGTCACGTGAGCAGTCACGTGAGTTGCACAATGCTACACCCCCTCCTGGGAGCGAGTGTTCGAAATGCGCGAGTTTAAGAAAACTCCCAGCGCTAATTCCAAAGCAGCAGCACAAAGTGAAAACGTTCGTCTCCTTGAAAGAAATGCTTCTCTATAGTGGAGAAGTCTGCGCCGCGCTGCTGGACTGGCCCGATTTTGTGGGCAGGGAATGTCACATGAGCAGTCACGTGAGTTGCACAATGCTCCGCCCCCTCCTGGGAGTGAGTGTTCGAAATGCGCGAGTTTAAGAAAACTCCCAGCGCTAATTCCAAAGCAGCAGCACAAAGTGAAAACGTTCGTCTCCTTGAAAGAAATGCTTCTCTATAGTGGAGAAGTCTGCACCGCGCTGCTGGACTGGCCCGATTTTGTGGGCAGGGAATGTCACGTGAGCAGTCACCTGAGTTGCACAATGCTCCGCCTCCTCCTGGGAGCGAGTCTTCGAAATGCGAGAGTTTAAGAAAACTCCCAGTGCTAATTCCAAAGCAGCAGCACAAAGTGAAAACGTTTGTCTCCTTGAAAGAAATGCTTCTCTATAGTGGAGAAGTCTTACCCAATAATTACATGCTAAGTGGGATGCATAATTCAAGGTATGAATGTGGCAGAGAATAGCCAATTTATAAAACTAGATAGTGAAACACTTCGTTCAAATCACACAAAAAATGATGCTATATGTCTGTCGCGGTTTATAGTCATAATATCGAAAACAAAATTTCGAATTAAAAAATGTCGAAAAAAAAATGTTGAATTAAAAAATGTCGAAATCACATACATATAATAGAAAAAGTCATTAATTCGAAAATAAAATGTCAAAAAAAAATCGAAAAATCAATGCTAAAATAACTATGTAAAATGTCACAAATACTAACGTTTTTTATGGGGGGGTCTGCCCCCAACCCCCCATCCCAAACCCCTACCCCACCCCCCCCCTCCTCCCCATCCCCCCAACACCCCCATGGATATACCTTTAATTTTTAAAAAAAAATATTTAATAAAACGTTAATTAATTAATTAAGTATTAAAAGCCCCCGCCCCAAACCCCTACCCAAACCCCCCCCTCCTCCCCATCCCCCCACCCACCATGGATATACCTTTCATTATTTTAAAAAAAATGTTTAATAAAATATTTATTAATTTATTATTTATTTAAACATTAATTCGAAAAAAAATCAAAAAAAATTCGACTTTTTTGTAATTCGACATTTTTATTTTCGAATAAATATTTTCGACATTTTGACTTTCGAAAATATTGTATTCGAAAATATGACTGGACACCGTCTGTCGCATGTCCATTTGAAAAGAAGCATTACAGTTTAGTTGGAGTAATGAATTCTTATTCTCTGTAGAAATATTGTGTTCTGACAATTAAGAACCAGATAAAGAGTTAAAAAAGCCAAATAGTTAACTGGAAATCAAAACAGGTTTTTAAAAATCTATTCAGACCCAATTGACCGCATCATTAAGCACAATAATGTGCTCCAGTCTTGAAGATCAAGCACTGTTATAGTTTGAAGAAATATTTGTCAGCTCCTCCTTACCCCTCCCCCTCCTGTACTAAACCCCACAGTCGCTAAGATTGGAGGCCTGCACTCTTATGTGTCCTTCTGGGTGCTGGCCTTCCGCCCAATCGCCTTCAACCTCCTCCCGCTGCCAGCACTGGGCACCCACTGGCCTGCGCTCCCTCACAGGACTGCACTTATTTCTTTGGCAGTTGACCACTCTTTACTATGTGACCTCTGCCAAGCACTTACCGGTTCCCGGCAACGTACTCGCTGGCACTTCCCTCTCTGTGGAAACCCCAGAACTTATCCCCTCCCTTGTCTCTTCTCTCTCTTTGCACTTGCACGCTCCGAATGCTCACAAGGCCTAGTAGGACCGCTCATCATTGTATCCTATTGCCTTCGGTCCTATGTTCCCTCCCCTACCCTGTAGGCGCATTGGAACACAATTTCTTGATGTATAAGCGCCTTATAAATGCACAATAAATAAAATAAATGCACACTGATCCCAAAACTGACCAGGAAAAGTCATTCACTGCATGACCTTTATGAAAGAAATGCTTCACTAGTGGTCCTGTTGAGTTGGTTGTGTGAATACAGCACCTGTGTTCGCCTATTCAAACTTTGATCTTTCTCAGCAGCAGAACTCTATGTAGCAAATCCCAGGCACTCCATGGTGGCAGCCTGTGAAAAGCTCACCACCGGCCTAAAAATCACAAGAAACAAGGTCGGTTTTGGTTTTGAATCCTATTTGGACATACTGAGCCCTTGGTTTGCGCAAAGGCTCTTTATTGAGCTCTGTATTAATACTTTGAAAGTTGGTGTGTTCACTAAAGGTTGGCACAAGGACCACACTGTGGCTTGTCTAATGAGTGGAGCAATAGAGGAGTCTATCATCCCCCCCTTCTTGCACACAAGTGTTGCCTGTTTTGCTTGATTCTTCTACCCTGTGCCCACCCTCCTCCCCCCCTCCAGCCTACTTCTGCAGGAGTCTGTCCTGATCCATTCTGGTTTCATCATCACCGTCTTGTGGCCAATGCTGGATTTGACTTTTATGGACTTCATGGAATCACAGTGCGTCACTCTTTCTCATGCTGGCCCAGAATCATGCTGTTCCCATCTTCATCTTGTATCCTGGCTTGCAACATTATGTGTTACTACTGACTTCTGCAGTTATATTCGCTCTCCCCTCTTGCTTCTCCACTCGTTTTGACTGCTTACTCTCTGTTCTCTCCTCCTCTCCCTTTCTCCCTTTTCCTATCACCTCCTCTCCTCCCCTCTTCCCCTTACTTTCTTCTATGCACTTACTCTATCAGAATTGTCCTGTGACCTAGTATAATAGCAACCTCGTCTGTCTCCTCCCCTCGTCTTAATTGCCCCCCACCCCTCCAGCCCACCTCCGCAAGGCCATCCAGACTTGCCTATATCAAAATGATCACCAAACCCATAACACGCAGAGTACGCGTAGGCGGCTCCAGCTTCCCTGCTATTGCAGCTACCCATTGGAATGCCCTACCATTGCACATCAGGGGAATAGACTCCCACTTAGCGTTCCGCAAAGCTATCAAAACAACGCTATTTGTCTAAACTGCTACTCGTCTGTAACTTGCCAATATGCTGTAACTAACTAACCACTGCCTCCTATGCAATCTTGTTTATGTACACCTTCTTGTAACAAGCGCCTCAATGCCTTTGGGTTGTAGCGCGCTATAAAAATGTAAAAAATAAAAAAATAAAAACTATCTGAAATGTTGTCAGGCTTATGCGATAGTCTCTTGTTTTGTTCCTCCCCTCCCTTTCTGCACCCCTCTCCCTTAGCTTTTGTTTTCTCCAGCTCTACTAGAAATGTTGTCAGGCCTAGGCCTAGTATGGTAGTCGCCTGTCAGTTCCCATTTCCTTCCCACTCTCCCCCTCCATTCCTTGTCTATGTTTTAGCTCTTGCACTATCTGAAATGTCGTCAGGCCGAGTCTGATACTTAATTTCACATCCTTACTGTTCATGGCCTGTAAGTATGTCATGGTATTTTCCCTTGTTCCCTCCCTTGCCTTGAAGCGCTTTGAAACACATTGGGCCATGACTGCCTCTAATAACGGTACCGGCACCGGGCTCGTTCAACAGGGACTTACCGGTGTAGTCCGACCTTTGCGGGACCGGTAAGTCCTCACTGAAAAAAACATTCCCCTTTCCCATTTGAGCCCCCATAGGGCTCAATGGGAACGGGGAAGTAGCTAATAACAGTACCGCAATTTGCGGTACCGTTTTTGGCTCTGATTTCCCTTAACGGGTCCCGTCCATAACGCCTGGTCAGACCAGGCATTAAAGGAGGGACGCGCTAAGGGAACTCGTAGTAGGGCAGTAAGGGATTACCGGCACCGGTCTCCTTACCGGTGCCTGTTATCCCTTACCGCCCCACTCGGAATGAGGCCCATTGTGTATAGGCGCTCTATAAATAAACGATCATATCATATCATGTTCTATTTTTTGTAAGCGTTATGAGGACCTCAGAACAAAATACTGTTCAGACACTGGCAATTTAGCTGTGGTTTCTAATGTTACCAGATATGTGCACAGAGCGCGTTGTTTGAGGAGACTTAAAAGAACATCGCTCTGCACGTAATTAATGGTTGATTTGCCTAGATACAGTATTGGCTAAGTAGACCAGGAGTATGAGAGCAACACAATTGTACTGTATTGCACTGCACCTTAACCATCAAAAATTATGAGATGCTGAAACCAGTGTCAATAGGTTTTAAGGTGTATGTTATTTTACACTATTATTAGGTGTGACATTATTAGCAATGGTTGTATGTAATTGTATGAAAAACTAACACCTAAAAAAACATTTAAAGCTTGAACACAAACTAAATCATTTTAATAAAAAAAGAAAAAAAGTAATTGTGTGAATTTTCAATGAGGCCAGGGGCATGTGTCAGCCTTGCACTGCACTGCACCAAATAGAAGTTTCAGATGTTGATATAGGTTTTAGATTAATAGCTGAGTGTTGTATAGAAATATGATCTGTAATGGTCTTTTTTTCTAATTGTATGCATTCGAAAGCTTTTATGGCCTAGTGCCAAAATAAAGCAATTCTGACTGACTGACAAATCACAGGGGCAGGTTATGACATATACCACACTACCGCTTTTGTGCGATCAAGTTGTTTCCAGGATGACTGGAGTCTTATGTCAATCTCCTTGGTATGTTTATTTAGTGGCAGACAGAGCAACTATCAGAAGTATAATGGCCAGTGGGACGAGGAATACTCTATATTTCTGTAAGAATGGGTCGTCTCCTATTGGCTTTTACTGTCACACCTATATATGTACCAAGCAGTCCCTCGTATTAGTGCAGCGCTTAAAATTGGACAGAGGTTTTGGGAGCTTTGACAGACCCGTCCCTAAAAGGGGCCAATCAGGGCCATCCTAAGTCATCCTGGGGCGCGGGGGAACAGACACTTTTGAGGCCCTCTCCACTGAATCCAAGAAGTTATGGAACCCAGAGTCTCTGATTGCTCGCCCCTGGTAGCAAGCTTACCCCATAGCTTAGCATGCTGCCTCTGAACGATCCAAATAAGGGTAGGCAGTCTCTTCAACTTCCCTTATGCCTTCTTATGCCCTGCTGGAATCAAAATAAAAACGTGGAAATTCAAGGGCTTCGTTAGCAGCCTAGGACGAGGGTGCTTTTGCTCTGGCATAGGGACAGGGCACGTGTTTAACAATACCAGCCACGAGCAAAGTATAGAGGCTGTAGCATAAATGCAGGACAAAAATCAGTAGCCACATGAAAAAAGATGCACACAAGCTCATCAGCAACCTGCTCGCCTTGGAAACAAGACGACACGAAGCAACACAGGTTCGATCCCTGGGTCCGTGCTCAGAAATCTCTGGGTATTACGCGTGTTATAAATATACGCAACTAAGTCATATTCTTGTAACAGCCCCTCGATGCCCCACGGGTCTGTGTGACTGCTTTAAAAATGCAAATAAAATAAATAAATAAATACCCCAGAACAGACAGAGTTCTCAGATTAGCAGCCTCACAGAATGCAGAAGAACTCAAGCATGGATGCAGGAGGCTGAAGCACCAATAAAGGTACACCCACCATAACAGAAGTCATGGATGCAGATTACAAGCTACCAGGAAGGCGCACCTTTACGGACAGTGACTGAGAGAAGCGGACCATGGTTTTAAAGTGGTGTTGACATTAGAGAAAAAAGAAAGAAATGCACTCGGGGTACATTTTAAGAATGCTCACTATTATCATTTATGAAGCAAACATATAGCCAGTTAAACCGTTGAAGAGCATACCCTGAAAGTTGGGCACGATGAGATTAAATGAGTGGCCCAGGATCACACACATTGCTTAATAGGTGAAGCTGGGAGTTGTGCCCAATCTACAATTGGTGTACTATACCACCTTGTTTCCAGTTCTTAACATAAGAGAGGTGCAATTATTTTTTTAATGTTTCATTTTCATGAACTAAACAATCAATTTATTTAGTACTGACTTGAAAAGTACAAAAATCACATAACCTAACGTGCCATTTTTTCTAAACAAAACATTATAGGATCATGTTATGCTATACTGTAATGATTCTAGTTTCATTGTCTCCATCATCAAGGGAAGTTTACAAGGGCCAGAATATTCAATGACATGAGCTTAAAAGTTTTTATCTGGATTTTCAAGGTTTAAATACACCGAAGACACAGACTTTTGGATTGTTATTTATGATGTGCAGAAGAACCTTTGCATTTGTACAAAAAAGCAAACATGTTTGTGTCAAATAAGCAGCCCTGAAAAGATGGCCGCCAGAGGCCTCTGACGTTTGATCCCCTCTCTTCTGTCTAGGAGCCCTTCTACTCAAATGGCCGGCATAAAAAGAAAAATCAAGCAATTGGGCTACACAATGCCACCAACATATGTTAAGGCAAACCTACTCACGAAAGAAAGCACAGTACTGTACAGTGACATAAGATGATTTGTCCAGGATCACTATATTGTCTGCTGGCAATGCCAGGATTTAAGACTGGACACTCTGGTTCCACAGTCTTCAATTTGGCTACCTAACCACCCCTCCCGACTAACCCTTGATGCTCATCATTGGGGGTGGCTGCCCAGGCTTTGCCACCCCCTGTCTGGAGGAACCAAGTTCTAGACAATCACCATACTGATGCTACGTTAGTCTTTATAGTTACCACAATTTGGTGCAGCTATGTTGGTTTTGTAGCCCAATAGGTGTTACTATCACCAGGGTATACACACACACATACACATGCAGGTTCATCTACTTCAGGCATAGGAAAGGCTTTGCTGGAATTTGGTACTGTGATTTGGCATATGAACACACATGTCTGTAACATGTTATCTTCTGAACCATTGTGGTGCTCATATTTATCAATATGCATTTCAACTTTGGTTATTACACATGATCAATGTATTTCCCACAGAAAGTTGAGAATGCCGTAGTGACTGCACAAGGGATTCATAACACACTGACACTGAACAAAGAAAGCATCACCGGATTAGCTGAACAGAGAAGCATGTGCTTTTCAGCAATAGTCAGGCAGTTGTTTTAGAGCCTCAGCAGCACACCATACAATTTTCTGATGTTTTCTAGTCACATTATGCAAACAATGGGCACTGGCTCCTTTGGATCAGGCAGCCATGTGGGGCTCTCTCCAAGGTGGGCACCCAGGGTACGAGCCCCTTCTGTTCTCCAATAAAGACGTATATGGTGCCAATGTTGTCAGATTTTTTTTTTGTTATAAAGAATTTGGAAAAAGTATGTGTACATAAGTGGCGGTTCAATTGTTATATTGGCTTGTTTTTTTTATTTTTTATTTTTTAATTTTATTTAGTTACAAACCTTCAAAATACAGCTCGTCCAGATGAGCACATGTTTTTAAGATACAAAACTAAAATCACGTCAAAATGCATAATTGCTTCAAAAACATCATAAGAAGGTATGTCAAAAAAAAGGTGAGAAAAATAAAACAGAAGAAAAAAAAGAATACAATAAAAACAGTGTCAGGTTTATCCACATATAGCCAAAGAGTTCAGTTTGGAGTTACCCCAAGGCATGGTGACGTTGCAAGTCCACTACAGGTTCTTCATTACATTATATTGGCTTGTTTTAAAGTGTTCGATGTGACCACTGTACTGCTGAAAATGTAGACTAGACAAAAAGAAATGCTGAGTGCAATTACGGCGAGGCGCAGCGGTCACAGATCACACATTCCCTTTTCTCCATATCTGCTTAACTTTTTCCTTGCTATTTATCTTTCTGCGGTACGCTTCTGTGTGTGCCGCCGACTCCCCTCTATCCATGCAAAGTCAGTTCTCTCCCACTTATGTGGGTCGGAGCTGGTGCCAGAGGGTCCTGAAAAAAGAATGTCTTTGTACTTTCTCGTCCCCCGCTTGCCATGTAAAGTTAGCAGGGGACCCTCCTGCCCCACAACCCCCGCCACCCCGCTCACTTAAGTCGGGGTACAATGCTGCATATTTGTGCCATACCCAATCAGTCGGAATTTTGGTATGGCAGCAACTGTGCAATGTTGTTTATGTCAGCATTTTAGAGTCGACATTTTGGTATGGTGTGAAAGAGACTCCCTGTTGCTATTACGTGCACATTTGCACATTTCTTTGATCAGGTTCCTAGGATGCATTGTGTGAATGAGATTTTTTTATTTAAGATAGAAGAAACAGTCTCACATTGGTATTTACCCGAACTTGTTCCTATGTAGCCTCAAAAATTGACCATAGGGTACATTGGGCATCATTACGAGGCTGTCACAGCTAAGCAATTAATTCTTGCTGTTGGTTTCGTGTGTGGATGTTCCATTATTGCACCATTCTGTGGGTAGATGCGAATAACAAGAACATTTACCTTAAAGGAGAGTTCCGGGACTTTTTTTTTATTGTCCCTACGGTTCGGCCATGTGTTTTTAAGCATAACTCGGTCGATCGTAGAAAACTTTCCTATGGACCTTACCCGACTTTTCGTCCATTAACGCACTCGAAATCAGCCGCCATTTTCTGATAATCCTATCACTTGCCGCATCGCCCTGGCTCACCTGCTTTTGCGGCACTAAATCAAATCCCCCGCCCCTGAGCCTGACATCAGCAGACGCGTACCGCCCATTTCCCAACGCCAAAGCACGTTTCGTGTCAACAATCGCTGCGCCTCAGCTAATGAAGTGTCGCCATGGAAATGGCAGGACGCCTCTTTCCTCAATAAGAATAAACACACCGTTTCACAACACACAGCAGCAGATTTTCAATTCCATTACTCTCTGTGTGTTACTTTGAGTATTCTGTGACTCGTTCCTGTGCTCTGGTCAGCTACCTTCGTTGATTGTAGCCCGTGTGAACAGATACCAGTACCACCGCTATAAATTATTTTACTTTCTTTACCACACAATGGCTACAATAATGCCGTATATGTACGAGCCCGAGTACACCGAGGAAGAACTACTGGAAAGGCAAGCACGCGAAAACGATGGGGATTCGGACGGCAGTTGGGAGGACCAGTCAACGGATGAAGAGCCTGGACCATGTCGCATGGACGGGGTCTCCACCTGGTGCACGTGCAATCTGTGCGAGCTAATGCCAACTGAGGAGGAGAACTGCTGCTGCCGTGAAAATTCCGGGTGCTTGGCCTACATTTCGGAAGGCGAGCCAAGTCCGCAATGCATCACCGAGCTGCCAGAGTTCAGGGAAGCCTGCCTCTCACGGACAGTGTTGAGGATGATGATGGTGCTTATGCACGAACTTTGCGGCACTGTTCGTCCGCGTAATCCGAGTAACGAGTAAGTATACTCTGGTTGTGATGTCAGTGATGCCACTACTATTTCATGGTCGTCTCATCATTCGAATGCATGTAAATTGGTTCCATGTTGTGCATTTTCTAGATAGAATTTTTTTCAAAGCAGAATGACATTTTTTACCTGAATCGACAGTGATAAGAAAGTTGTCATTTTAATACAGTTTGCATCTTTCATTTTCACAGGTGGTACAGGCTGGTGGCCTATCGTTGCTTCACTTGGTGGCTTCACGGGAGGCTCGGACACCGCGTTCGGAGAGTAATACCTGCCTGTGCGGTACTTGCCATTAGACAACATTTCCCCAGCGACAGTGGACAATACCGCAGATTTTCCCTGGATGTGCTGCAACCGCAACTTTACAATGTGTAATGTTTATTATTTATGTTCAATTGAAATTAAGATCTAAAATAAAACCCAACATATATTTTAACAATGGTTGTTTTGATTTTTTAAATGAATCTAGTGTGTCTCCATTGAATAGTCTTCCTGTGCCTTGTCTTGTCACACCACATGTCTCCGGCCAGCATCCTCCCTCACGCAGGCCGCCCACCTTCAATCCACATAACCGTTGAACCCATATGCAGCAGACATACATATGTCATTTTGCGGGTTGGCATCAAGCCTCCCGGCCTTGCCTCCTCCCCCAAAAATACTTACCACACCACTTTGTTCAAGCGTTGGCAATAAAAGGAAGGCCGTTGGATTTTATTGACACAAAACATGGTTATAGGTAAATAATCAATATGGTTGATCATAATAAATCATCCTTTTGGGCACCGGGTACAGAGATGACCCCCTCTGGCCCGTGCCGCCTTGCCACCACAGGCCAGCCTGCTGCTGACTAACTGCCTAGGCATCCAGGGTCTCCAGGGTGAACTGCACCCATATATTCTCCTGGGAGGCTGAGGTATTTATAAACTCACCCCCCTGCCTTCCATGTACTAGATCCTTCAGCCTGCCTCTTACATGCAGTTAGATGGCCTCTCCTTGGTGAGGCCCTGCGGCAAACGAGTCTTGTCTGCACGACCACCGCCCCAATCCACCCCCCGCCCTATCAAAGGCAGTTCGCACCGGGGTACTTGCGCTGCCAAGTGGAGCTGTCGGGGAGCGATAAAGGCCAAGAGGTGCCAAAGACCATGTACACTTCAAAGTGGTCTATAGAGCATGGGTTGTTGTTCCCATGTCTACCTCCAGACCCCGTGTCTCCTGCCAAGCATCCCCCCTCACGCTGGATGCCCCCCTGCAATCCACATAAGTGTGTCTCCATTCACGAGTCTTCCTGTGTCTTGTCTGCACGACCACCGCCCCAATCCACCCCCCGCCCTATCAAAGGCAGTTCGCACCGGGGTACTTGTGCTGGCAAGTGGAGCTGTCGGGAGCGATAAAGGCCAAGAGGTGCCAAAGACCATGTACACTTCAAAGTGGTCTATAGAGCATGGGTTGTTGTTCCCATGTCTACCTCCAGACCCCGTGTCTCCTGCCAAGCATCCCCCCTCACGCTGGACGGCCCCCTGCAAACCGCATAATGCCACGACATATACACGTCATTCATTCACAAACACACCCCTGTTTCGAATTCTTTATAACCCACTTCATATTTCTAATGAGAACTTCTTTGCACTTTGCTAGTCAACCCGTGAAGGTGCTGGTTATCTGCTCTTCGTCTCTGTGAACTTCCGTGACCACTTCGAGGAAACTCGTCAGTTTGCAACCTGTGAACGACAAGAAACTACTCTGATCCCTGCATCTAACTGTTTGCTCATCAAGGTAAGGCCATGTACCATACTCATTTTGCGTCCAATTTCTTTTCGTTCAAGACAGTACATGCAAGGAACTAGTCACATGTTCTGAGTTTAGTCAAATTATTTTTCTATTTTTTTAAAGTTATTCAAATACTTATCCGCATGTGAATAACGTGTATAGTTCCAAGAACCAAAACATACCTTGCATTGAACCTTTTATGTGTCATTTAATTTTTTAACACATTGGTATTCATAGAGAATTGTTGATCTTTACTTTTCAGAACTTTCCACAATGCCTGCCTGTTCCATTGGCGGTTGCCCTTCGAAGACCCATAATAAATCTGAAGGTACTATAATGCATGTTTTCCCTAAAACAATAGATCAGATAAGAGAATGGGTCCGATATTGCGGATATCCACCCTCTGAGCTTGAAAGTAGAGTCCTAGAAGTCTTTGCGGACAAGAGGGGTGATCGATACCGCATCTGCAGCAGGCACTTTACCTCTGACATGTACTCCACATCATTGCTAATAAAGAAGAACACACCGCGAGCGAGGCGAAAATTGCTCTCAACCGCTATTCCCACTCTATTCGTCCACATCCCTCCACTGGTGAGTCAAGTTTACGTATTTATCTCTCGGCCTTGCGGTAGTGTGTAGCATTAGCTAACAATAATTTCCCCATTTATGTATCCACTCAATATGAAGGCGGAAGATTCTCCATCCGTGTCGTTATTGCAGTCATCAGCCACTTCAAGCGCCTATCGGGTAATCTTACTTGGCTATTCTGCCACTGACTTGTTTTAGGCATGTAAATCAATAGTTTTAATTTATCGTGTAATTATTTTACCTAATGGTACACCCTTGTACTCGTCCTCTAGTCTTTGTTTTTAGTTATAATTATGTTATCCAAAATAATTCAAGTACTGTCTTTCAGGGAGATGCTGAGGAGTCCAACGTATTGACGACTACCGTTGATGTCACTCAGATGCTCGAGGTACGTTTCAGGACAGTTCCATCGATGGAGATCATCAGATCTTGCATTCTTGTAGCGTGATTGTTACACACAATGTTTCTTTCGTTTTTAGCCATTGATATGTCCTTCTGTCGTCGCCCTCCTATGTGTCTTCTTTTTTCAATATTGTGTTCATTACTAATGAAAGTCCTATGTTTCAGGGAGTCGATGGAGCATTAGTCCAAGAAGAAGGGGGAGCGTGCAGTTACGGGTCGGCGCAACAGCTTGCAGAAGTGTGCACCGCAGTTACATCGTCCCTTGATGTTCTTATGCATTTCGAGGTATGGATACTGACAGTTCGATGAAGCGAAATCATATGACGTGATTACATCCGCTATACTTCCTTCTTTATTAACGCAAGTACTATGTTTCAGGGAGATGACGGAGCTTCTTCTACAAGAACATCACCCCTAGTAGTTGATGCAGATTTCTGGGTGGTGACACTTCCAACGATCGAGCAAATCGAATCATATTTAGATATCCATTATTTATTTTAGACAACTGATCATTTGTGCAGGTCTATTTAGATGAGCCGTTCACGCCTGCACAAACTTTCTGTTCTTTTTATCAAAATAGAAAACCATACTAATGCAATTACTGTGTTTCAGGGAGTCACTGAAGCATCATCTTCAATAATATCATCAATGGAAGTCTATGAGGAGCCCGAGGTATGGATCTTGACAGTTCCATCTAACTAGATCAGCAATGCGTGAATAATTGTCGTTTGAATGTTCTACACAAAGCGTTCATTCGTGTTTTGCTATTGAGATGTACATGGGTATTGGTCCCCAAGTACATTTTGTGTTTTCAATATTATTATACATACTAATGAAAGTTCTATGTTTCAGGGAGTCCATGGAGCGTCAGTGCGTGATGGATGTGCTTATCAGGAAAACATAGTCGTTGCAGCGCAAGAGGAAGTGGAGACATGCACACACGAGTCGGAGCAACAGCGTCCTGATGTTGAAGTTCGAGGCAAGAAAGTTTCAAAGAAAAGAAAGCAAAAGAAGGTTAGTGTCCTGGTCACTATATTATGTTGTTTTTCACTGTTAATAGTTCAATACTGTAAGTTGTGTTTAAACTGAACACCCCTTTTCCAATCTGTCCTCTAGTTGCGAGTGGGTGTACGAACTAGATCTACACAGACAGTGAAGCGAACGAGAGATGTTGCTTGTCAAACCTTTTGGCAGGGACTTGAGACTGGAGAAGCATCGTGCCAATGGGAAGAATATGAAGTGATTGACAACGGAGCTATACCACCACCAGCCATTGATAGTGAATGTCCTCCTGGTAGTTCGGATGCAGTCGGAGATCAATTCACAGAATCCACACCCGCAAAAACTAAGACCGCGAGAAAGTTGAAGAAATTGTTTTATTCACCCATCGCAGGAGAAGGAACATATGTTGCAATGGAAGAGAATGAAGTAGACGACAATGAAACACCATCAATATCACTGAACATAGCGGAAGACGATATCAGAGATTCTACCTTTCATGTGAGTGACATGTCCTCAACGTTACAGGCCGAACCAGCTGGGATGCAGAGTGACAGTATAAGGAAAGAGGCCAAATTCATTGTATTCGATAGTTGTTTGATTGATATTATTATTCGGATTAAATGTGGGCATTTGGTAGGTGGGGAAGTATGTGGGGAGCCATTGATTAATGTGACTCGTGCAATTCGAGGCACTAACCTTAAAATACATGCCACCTGTACAAAATATCATCCTTTCACATGGTCTGCACAACCTATGCTGGGACAACTGCCAGCAGGCAATCTACTTTGTGCAGCGGCTGCACTTTTTAGTGGTTCAAGTTTTAAAAAATTAGAGTCTTTCTTTCAGTTTGTGGGAATCCATTTCATTGCGAAAACTCAGTTCTACAAATACCAAACCGATTATCTATTTCCAGCCATTAGCGAAGCTTGGAGAATGGAAAAAATGTCTATTGATAGTACATTCGCGGGCAAACGGTTCAGGCTAGCCGGTGATGGACAGTGCGACAGCCCAGGATTTTCAGCCAAGTACTGCACCTACCACTTTCAGGACATGGAAAGTAAGAAAATTGTGAGTTCGGTGGTCGTGCAGGTGTCACAAAGTACATCCTCAGTGGCCATGGAGAAAGTTGGCTTTGTAGCATCATTGCAAGAACTACAATCGCGGGGAATGGTGATCGACCTGATAGCCACGGACAGACACGTTTCAATTGCCAAGACAATGAGAGAACAGTACAAAAATATAAATCACCAATTTGACGTTTGGCATCTTGCAAAATCAATCAATAAAAAATTGTCGGCTGCAGGTAAAAAAAAAGAATTGCAAGGTATTTCACAGTGGTCCAAGTCAATCAGCAACCATCTTTGGTGGAGCTCAAAAACATGTGGAGGGTCGTTGGAAATTCTACTGGAAAAATGGCGGTCAGTAATGCCACACTGTACAAACGTTCACCGATGGAACACGAACCAACATTTCCACAATTGTGAACATGGCCATTTGTCCACAGAGGAGGCACGGAAGAAGAAGTGGTTGATTCCTTCATCACCCACTCACAAAGCCATTGAAAAGATTGTATTTGATAAAACTATAACAAAAGCTTTGAGGGGACTCACGGAATTCTGCCACACAGGACATTTGGAGGTGTTCCACAACATGTGCCTCAAGTACAGGCCAAAACGATTGGATTTTGGCATGGAGGGCATGATAAATCGGACTCTTTTAGCGGTCTTGGCACATAACCATAATGTTGGCCGTCAACAAAGTAGGACGACCGGAACTTTAGGGACGCTTCGCTACAATAAGGCCTTCACTAAAAGAAGTAAACAATGGGTGATCAAACCAGTGTTTGAGGATATGCAATATGAGTTTATTGAGAAACTTATTGTTGACGTCCTAGATAGGCACATAAATGGAGTTGTGAACGAACCTGTGCAGGGGACAACTGCATTGCCACCCAACATTGCCTCTGTTCCATGTCCACCTAAAGAAGAGCTCATTGAGAAATACACATCACGGTTTAAATGATTGTAATTTGATTGTCTGTTCTCTCGAGTCTCCTCATGTCGCAGGCCCATTGAATATGTGTATCTATCCAACCTTGTTCATTTGCGCATTAAATTAAACCAAACAGTAATATAAATCATTTTTCAAAAAATATAGAATGTCTCCGTATTTATGGTTCTGTGGGGCTGCAAAGCACACAGACAAAATGCAAAGATGGAGTGTAAATTTCAAGTCCTGTGAGAATGCCTTACACTGAATGTAGCTAACTAGGAATGTGTGCTCGTTCAAAGTGAAGGTCAGCTGCTTTGATTTTTTCTCGGGTGCCAGAATGGCCCACGACTCAGTATAAGGTTCTATTGTATTTTGACCTTGACAGGCCGGGACCACGTAAGAAACGATAATGAATATAATTTCAGAAACGAAAGCCATTTCATGTTCGTTCATTAGAAGAAATAACGTCGGCATAGAAGGAGTGGTATTTCGGGGCTGCCCTACGCACAGACACAATGGAAAATGCAAATATAATGTAAGTAACTCTTTAGATGAGTTTATACCGCAATTTAATTACTATACAGTAGCTTTAAAGACGGGTTAAGTTGTACTTGTTCGTTCTATGTGGCATATTGATTTGTACCGCGCACTATCTTGGGGAGAACCGTCTACTTTTACGGAAGCACCTCAAAACCTTTGCTTCTGCTTTCTCTCTCCCTCTCCCCTGCTACAACTGGTCCACTGTCTGCGATCTCGGTCCTGGGCCCTTCCACTCTCCACCTGCACTCCCTGTCAACCCCTGCACTGAGGGACTGTCTCAGTATCCTACAGCCCCCCCTTGACGTTTAAAACCCAGTTGCACTGTCCTAGCTATGAAATAATTTCCCGACCGAATATATAAAATGAATAATTTTAATAAAGATCTGATGGTGAGACTAATTTCATTGTTTATGTTTTTCAAACAGGTACATCATGCATTACTGCATGTGTCACGAGTACCAGACACCGGCGGACGGCTTTTTTAACCGCCAGTTGCTTCTCCGCGTGAACAACGTTACCACCCTGACCATTTTATGGGACGATCGCCAAGTACAAGTATGCCCTTACGCGGTACTAATGGCTAGATGCAACATACAGACCGTTGTGGTGGCCTAGTGCCTCGTTGTTGGAACAGCCATGCGATTATCAGTGCGACCGAAGAGCTTATTTTAGCGTTAACCAACATCCTGTTTACTGCACACGAACATCGCTTGCCTCAAGACGAACTATTTTGGATCGAGAGCAAATAAAAATGAAAATCGCTGAATATTCTCTAAACATTTGATGTCCAATAAATGTACTTTGCCAAATGTACAATCTTGCAGTTTGCTTTTAAACCACAGTTTCATATTCCGAATTGTGGCGCTGTATTGTGAGATGATCTAAGACCCTGTGTACAGCAAAGGAACATCGCGTGCCTGAAAACGAACTTTTTGGAACGTGAGCAAATAAAAAAGAAAATCGCTGAATATTCTCTAAACATTTGATGTCAAATAAATGTACTTTACCAAATTTACAATCTTGCGGTTTGATTTAAAAGTACAGTTTCATATTGCGAATTGTGGCGCGCTGTGTTGTGTGAGCTGATCTGTGTTGATTTCCGGGTTCTGTGTGGAGTCGCGTAGAAGACGCCTGGGCGCGTTTGCCTACGCAGCACAGTCACGTCACGGATAGAGGCGGGGAATATGAATGTTTTGATAAAGTCTGTTTCAGGGGCGGGGGATTTGATTTAGTGCCGCAAAAGCAGGTGAGCCAGGGCGATGCGGCAAGTGATAGGATTATCATAAAATGGCGGCTGATTTCGAGTGCGTTAATGGATGAAAAGTCGGGTAAGGTCCATAGGAAAGTTTTCTACGATCGACCGAGTTATGCTTAAAAACACATGGCCGAACCGTAGGGACAATAAAAAAAAAGTCCCGGAACTCTCCTTTAAGCACACTGATGTGACTAGCGAACCTGAGGTGTGGATTAACAGAGGTTAACCATTCCACAAAGTTATTTGCCAAATGTACAAGCCATTCCAGATCACCAGGATATCACCACTATTGCATTTCCATGGCAAAACATTGTCTATACAATTATTATCATTGCTATAAACATTAGGGACTATGCTGGCTGCATTGATGTACCACTTACCTCTAGATATAGCTGGTGTTCAAATCATACTATTTTTGGGTGAGTGTTATGGTGGTGCACCATGTAATGAAACCATGTGTCTCTTCCCTGAGAGTATTATGAGGGAGATTAAGAGGCTGTCTAAAGATCTTAATGAGTAATTATGGAAAATGATGGTTTACAAAATTAGATGTAACACATGATATGATATGATGAGTCATTTATAACGCGCCTGTACACAAGTGTTTCATAATGAAAAGATTGGTGGAGGTATCGAATGACGTACCTTCGACTATATTGATGATATGGGTGGAGTCCTCAATAAAGTTCACGATCTTAGGGAGATTACGTCTCTTAAAAAGAAATCAGCACTTGAGATAATGGTTTCAGAATGGAGCCAATGCTAGATACAATAGAACATCCAGATGGATTTTGTGAGGGTTTATGAATTTTTGGAAGCGTATAGGGTGCTGCCGTTCTAGAGATTGTATGGGAAAAGGCGCTTCTTGATCTGATAGCCATCCCTATTCAACTTCCTTTTGAACCTGGGTCATGATGGCAATAGGCAGTTCATCGGTTGGATCTATACAAATTGGTAAATAACTTGGTCATTGAGTTGGTGGAACTGTTCTGCCATGCAATTAGCTCTTTCCATGAGATCAATATCCCCACCCATGCCAGCAGGTTATAGAATAAGCATAGTATCTTCAGAAAGGGTGTGTGAAGCCCTAAGTTCTGTCTTGGTCCGTTTGATGAAAGTGGCAAAGAATGCATTTTCTAGGATCTTTATGTATTTCAACACTCTGGTTTCAAAACCTCTAGATTCAGGGCGCAGGCTACAATTCCTCAAAACTCCTCAAAAGCCTGCTCCAAAGCTCCAAACCAGCTGAAAATGTTTCCATGTGAGAGCATACCCTGTGCGATCTTTCCCTCACAGCCTAGCAAAACCTACAAAGCAACAGAAATTGGGGTGGGCCTGGTTTGGAGGGATGAACCTCCCTGGTGAGTTTCTAGGTCTGTGATTGGCTGAAACGACCTTGAAAGAACATGAAGAACCAAGCCAAGATGGCTCCCATTGAACTTGACAAATATATCCGTGATCGGACCTGAGATCTTCGTTTCGGACTTGGGTTCGAGTCATCTATGTAAAAAATCTGTATCTTACAGTAGGTACACATCTTCCCAAAAATATTTGAGGGAGAGGGGCGCACTGGGTTGTTTATTGTAAAGTTTGGTTTGCGTTGTCACGCACAGTTTAAATCCCTCCGCAGCTTCAGACGGGGTCCTTCTCAACAGTACAGAGCGCATATAAGCTTCCTAGTCCAGCTTACCTTACTCGAATGGGGAAAAAATCTATATTCCCCTCCATAATTGATCATTTCTCTGAAAATAACATATGCATTATTTGTGGCCCCTTTCAGAATGCACCTCTGAAAACATATTGTGTGACAGTGGGGATAATCTAACGGATTATCTTAATGCTCGCAGGTGCATTCTTGCTGCACGATTGACTACATGAGGCTTATGATGGAAAATATGTTTTTAGAACACGAGAAACATGATTTTGCAGAAAAATACAGTCTTGGGAATGAAACACGTACTGTCACACTCCATTTTACATGCGGTTGCAGTGATGAAACTAATGCACATTTCTGTAACTTTATACAATCTGAACATCTACAGGTGCAGCAATACTGTATAGATGTGCAGTGCAAGACAGCTGTGTATTTGAGTAACTCGAGGCGTGTGCTTTGAAAGCTGAGCTCGGACCACTCAGCCTTTGATCCTGGGAAGGAGTACAACGTGTAACTGGGCTAATGCTGCTGGGCTTTGAGATCCAATGATATGAAGAGATGTTGGCAAAAGAAAGGTTCTCAATGAACTGAACGTGTAACTTTGGTTTCTTTATGGCCCTGCATTGCAGCTAGCTGGGGGCGTCGTGGAGCTGATGGGGTCACTGCTAGATAAAGCATCCGTTTCTCTATAGGGGGGCGGGGCATCCACTAAACAGGTTACTTTTCCCTGAGCACCTATGTCACGATATTGATCAATTCAATAAACCTTTAAAACACTCCTACGTAACCTGACTGGCTATTCCGACCACAGTGGTGGGTACGGTAACAATGTCCGTGATAATGGGCCTCATCGGGAGTTGGGCCATAATGTGGTGGAACCTCAACGGAATTACTGCCAACCTCGATTACTGTTACCACTGCTCGGTCCCCGGGCATTACCATGAAATTATGAGTGGTGGTGTTAGTCTACATTTTTGGAGTCCATATGACGCCATGGGCATTTCTTCCAGAAGTAATGTGAGCGGCAATTCCACTGTGGTAATTCTACTGCAGTACTTCTGGCTATGGATGATTTAACTCCTTTTTTTTGCTGTAGGTACACCATCCTCATTACCACTGAAACTCATAGTTTGGTGGGGAGGTAATCGGGTGATAAAGTGGGTGTAATGGAATAACCTGTTTTTACCACACCACTGTACTTGTAATATTGCCCAATAAGTGAGCGTATCACACAGTTTCCTCCCTGATCGTATCGTGCAAATACTGCCAGTGGTATCACAACACTATTTTGCCGCCATTACTGCTCAGCCACAGATCAGATAGGGGAAACATTAGCACTGTGCTTGTCAGTGATATCAAATTACCGTTGTTGATATATTCCGGTAGAACACATTTTTTTTCAAGGTTCTTATGGATTGCAAGGAATTGTGCTGGAAGTGAAAATATAACACCAGTTGTAAAACACCACCAGAAAACACAATATAATATATGGGGTTAGGGTTGTGTCGTTAGAGAAAAATACTTCCTTATTATTACATGTGTATTATTGTCTTATGTATCAACATGTGACTTGAATGGGTGGCACTTCCCCAGAATGGACTCCTGACTAATCTCCCTCGTGTCACATAAGATCACAGGACTGCAACGCAACACACCTCAACACCTCCTAGTTGTGTTGCTTTTTTTTAAAAATCAAATTACATTTGTTTAAAAAAAAGTACAGCCTTGAAGCCTGGTCTGCCAGAGTTCAAGGCCCAGCATTTAAGCCCTAGGCCACAATGTGTTAGTGCTCCAGGGGGCATACATGTCATCCTTAGCCTATCATTTAATATGCTCAATGAGAAAAGGCTAGGTACGCAACTTGTGAGAATCCAAACAATAACATCACTGAAGCATACTAGTTAAGCACTGTGTCTCGTACTCCTGCAGGCCAGGGTTCTGTGATGGCAGCGTTCAGCATAAATGTGATTTTTTACATTTCATTTTTTCTGTTTTATAATGTTGCCCAGAGACGGTGGTGAGGTCCTCTTTTTGAAAATATGTGCAGTGTAGGGGGCACTGTGTGGTGTGAGGGTGTGCATGTCATCTGAGAAGGTCTGCATGCAATGTGTGTGTGTGTTTGATGTGAGCATGTGTGTGTGTGTACATGGTGTGAAGATGTGTGTGTGAGGTATTTTGCATGCAGTGTGCATTTTCTCCGGGAAGGAAAGTGTTAGTGTGTGCACATGCGTGTGCATCCATGTGTATATTTAAGCATTGTGACACGTCGAGTTTGAGTTTTCAGTGTCAGTGTGTGTGTGTGTGCCTATGTATGTGCATGTCTCCATGTCATTCGAAAGATGATCATCCAGTTCTTGTTTTTTGTTGTTGCATTTTGTGACTTGTAGTTTTGTTTTGTCCATCAAGTGTCCTGAACTACAAGTCCCAACATGCAAAGTAAAAATGAAATCTGAATGATCATCTTCCCTGGAATATAACAATATATACTAGCCATGTACCTTGGCTAGATTCATGATTTCTCCTTCACCTCTATTTGTTTGGGTTGAATGGCAGGAGGGTATCTGTAAGTTGTTGAAGGAGGAGGTATGTAATGTAGAATCAGAGGAGGGGGAACAAGTTAAATATACTTTTTTCAGATGGGGAAAGTGAGAATAAGGGGCTGGAGATGAGTGGTGTCTACTTGCCCCCCCCCATTTTCAAAGTCTAAAAGTAGCGCAATATATTAAGGAAATAATGGGATTGTGTGGCAACACCCTCCCTTGAGCTGCAAAGAAAGTCTTGTTTGTGCTGGCTTACGTGAAATGGAAGATGCACAACTATTATTAACCCATTGGTAGTGCAGCTCAAAAGACCTTCTTAAAATCATGCAGTGATTGGGTGAAAGTTTCCATGAAGGAGGTCACAGGGATCAAAGGCATGCCTGCTAAGACTACATAGTCCAGAATACAGAATGTGTACCAAAATATACTCTTGAAAGCTGGTCTGCCAAAGTTCAAGGACCAGCATTCAACCACTACATCACAATGGTTTAGTGCTTCACGGTGCATACATTTCATACTTGCCTACAATTTATTATGTCCATTTCTAAAAGGCTAAGTATGAAACTTGTGAGAATGCAAACAATAATATCAGTGAAACTTAATGATTGAGTGCTGTGTCTCAAACTCCTGTAGGCCAGGGATCACAAAGGCAGCGTTCAGCACAAATGCATTTTTCTTTCGTTTTTTTCAGTTTTATAATGTTGCCCAGAGATGGTGTAATTCATGTTCCATTCTGTTTTATAATGTTGCAGTAAATACATGTGTTTCATGTTCAATACCTGTTCAATTCTGCAATGACGGGGTAATATATGTCCCATCCTGTTTTATAATGTTGCACTAAATACATGTTTTTCACGTTCAATCCATATTACAAAATGCAAAGTGCCTCCAGGTTCATGCCCATTGCGACCTCTCGTGCCAAATATCCTTGTGCCGAGGGGTCCCTGTACCCAACTAGCTGCGTCTAACTGGGTGCTCCCAAATGTGACCTGTGGCGAAACAGTAATGCCATAATGGCATGCTCCTAACTGGCCACGCTGAACTGTCCTGTCCTGTGCTCCAAGCCCCTTGTTACATGGCCAGTTTCTTGGTGACTGTTGTGATACATCACACAATCCCAACTAACCACATTTAAGCAGCAGGGAAACAGGACAAAAATTACCAGCTACAATAATAACATATGCCGAGGTACTTTCTGCACCCATAGTGAAAATCAAAGGCTGGCACCCACGAATATACGCACAGTACTGCTTAGCTTCAAAGTGACGAAGGGCATGGCTCCTCAGGCCATGTTCCTCTAAGTGGTCTTGTAAATTTGCCTCACTTATTAGGCACCATGACCTCAGGGGGTGGCCTTTTCCTCACTTTGAAACTAAGCAGGGTCAATCCTGGTTACAGCAAGGACGGGAGGCCTGGGTCACCAGTGATTTTTCACCTCCGATGCCACTGTAGCTGTAAAAAAAAATTTTTTTAATTATGTATATAAGATTGCAGGCTTTGAAAACTCCCAATGTTTTTAGTTAATGCTGTGTGCAATTAAATTATTTGCTGAGGATCTCACACTTTGGTTAAGCAGTGTGCTACAAGCCCCTTGTTTTATGGCTGGTCTCTTGGTGACGCTGTCCACCCACATGTGTCCTTTAAGGGTGCCCTGAAAAGCAGACACAATCAGGGGAAATTAACTGCACCAGTGTCCAGGATTTCAAACTCGTGCCACATTGTGGGCAAATACTCATGACTTACCTGCTCTCTCAGCCTTTCCCCTCTTCACACCTATGTCTGGTTTTCAACAATACTCTGCTTTATAAAGCTAACTTGGAAAGTACACATACCATAGTGTCACTCAAATATATAAATCCTTATAGAAATATTTTAGGCAAAACGTGTACAGTTGTGGCATTGTTCCCCCATCTTGACTGTGATAGTACAACTACGAGAATGCAATCAGCATCAGGCAAATAAATGGTCCCTGAGTGCAAAACCTTCAAGGGATGACAAAAGCATGGTTTTAAAAGAAATGTATGCGGATGCCGTGTGCAATGAGATATTTAAAAGTTAGAAAACACACAGCATTTGGGACTGTGGACTGTCACTCATCCATGCAGTAACTGGGATCGATCCTGCTTAGTTTCAAAGCGAGGACGGATCCAACCCCCTTAGGTTATGTTTCTCTAAGTGGTCTTGTAAGGTGGGCTCATTGATTAGGCGACATTGCCTTTGGGGGGCTGACAACTTTGTCGCTTTGAAGCTAAGCCTGGTTCGTCCCAGTAACTGTCAAGGTTTAGTAGTACGCATACCTTTCTTTGAATTATTGTTTTTAGCGTGCAGAAGGCATCTTGTTCAATGATTCTAACTTACTTGTGGGTGCAGGGTAGAAAATGCAGCTCTGGCACAAAAAGCTGCTACTAAATACCAAGAAAGAAGTAGTGTCCTGGTTGGTGGACACTCCCGTCCCCTGTGCACCATTTAAGCTGAGATACACTCAGTCAAAATGTGCATCTCTTCATAGATATAACAGTAAGTCAGTTTAAACTAGTCTGGACCAGAGTTTAATTTGTACTGTACAAAAATATTAAGGCCAATAAAGTTCATAAAAGGAATAGTGATCTCAACGCGTTTCGGGATCGCAGTCCCTTCATCAGGAGCAGGAAATCTTAAGAAACTAGCAAATACTCTTCATACTTCAAGTTTCATACATCTAAAGAAAGTAAATCAACAGAAGGACTTCAGTATAGGGTTTTCGTATAACCATCAATGCTAAATTGTAATAAATGCAATAAAACATCACCTTGTTCAATCATTGGGGGTCCTGGGGGTGGTCTATTATTCAAGTTGCGGGGTTAGCTTACACGCTTCTTGGTTGGGCGAAGATTGTTTCTCTACCTAAAATTATGGGTACCACTATCTTCTCCTGTAAGGCAGGCACCAGTGTTCCAATCAATGAACAGAAGTAGGCCAATATAAATATGTTTGAATATTTATTCTGTCTTCTACATGTAGAGGGTTAAATCATTATTATGTGCAGTGCAATCACAATTTCTTATTAATCAGTGTCTATGATGGTACATATATTCACAGATTTCAATGTACACGGTCTTAATTAGTGCATTAAAGTGCACAGGATGATGCATTGTTTATTAGTCATAATCATACAGTTGTATGTCATATAGCTCAGAAGGCTGAATTAACCACATATCATCTTTTGTCATTTAGCTCAGAAGGCAGGATTACCCATAAGATACAGAAAATAAACAATGAAATTAGATGTTGTGAAATAGGCAATCAGAAATTACTTAATAGAAATCATGTGAGGCTAAACTCGTCATTCATACCAGTTGGTTGAAATGAATCCAGCTTATGGATTCAGTACATTTCTCTGTGCATGAGGAGAGCATTGTGGTTGCCTCCTCTTGGGTTCTTGACTACCTCGAGAATAAGGTATTTTAGTTGGGCTGTTGCATGTCTCTTCTCTAGAAAGCGTCGGGTCATTGGGGATTTTACATTCTTCGCTCTGATGTTTGATTTATGCTCATTAAGTCTCTCTTTCATTTTCCTTGTTGTTTGGTCTACCTAGAACTGACCACATGGACACACCAGACTATAGATCACAAATTCAGAGTCTTATGTGGCGTAATGTCTAAGGCTTATTTTTTGTCCAGTTCGTGGGTGTCTTCTGGAGTCGCCTTTTTGTACATTATTGCAGTGACTGCAATTTAAACAGGGAAAGGTTCTGTTTCAGTTACTGCCGGGATGGGAAACCCACTGTTATCTATTTTTTTAGTATTGACTTGGAGACTACAAATACCAGAAGGCAATACAGCAAAAGGTAAAACATGGTCTCTGATTGCAAAACTTTCAAGGACGGACAGTAGCACGGTTTTAAAAAATGATAATTTGGATGCCCATTCGCTTGCGTCCATGCAGTAACCGGGACAGACCCTGCTTTGTTTCAAAGCGGGACTGAACCTGCTTAGCTTCCAAGCAAAGAAGGGGCTGCCTGTTTCTCTAAGTGGTCTTGTCAGTTTGGCTCATTTATTGGGCAACATGGCCTGAGGAAGCTGGTCCCTCCTCGCTTTGGAGCTAAACAGGGTCTGTCCTGGTTACTGCATGGATGGGAGACTTGAATGGCAATCATGTGACTGATTTTTCACCCCTGACATCACTATAGCTGTAGAAATATAAATATATTTTTAAAACTGTAACTGCAGGACTGAACTACATACCCTCAGCTATCCGCTATCTCTACAGCCTCGAATATAACCAGAAATATCTGAATAATGGCCAAAAAATAAATACTTTCCTGCCTCACCAAGTGCCCCCCCTCATCTGTGCCAGCTCCCCCCATTCCGCAGATGGCCCGCTCTCTCCCTTCGCCACAACACATGCTGTTTCTGTAACACAGTTTTATTTGAGATGTCAGCAATTCGAGGATATAGCTGAGGCTACAGAAAGCTTTGTGTTGCAGACTCAGTCCCTAGACCCCCTCCAACTCACAAATTTCACTTTGTGCCCTCTAGCCACCCCCCACCTGGAGCCTGATGACATTTGCATGTTTGTGACCTGCAAATAGGTTTTTTCCTGCATTTCATTTTTCCATAACCTTGGCTATAAACTCGAATATTGCTTGCATCGAGAGAAAAATAAGATGGCGGACGTTTCATTTCTAAAAAACCCAGCTTCGGGTAAATCCCTGAGAGAAAGCCATCTATTTTTGAGGAGGGGGCATCCCCTTCTCCGTCAAATATTTAAATAACTACTGCACAGAATAACCCCAAACCATGCATGAATCGCGAGTGAATGCTTCATGCCCAAGTTGTTTCAGAACTAGTCCAAATCCGTCCATCGGGTTGGGCTGTGCCCTTTGGCAAAAATTGACCTTGTTTGTCTACGGGAAAATTAATGGGAAGTAGGCCACACTTTTGGAAAAAATATATATTATTGTTGCTTAATAACTTTTTTATTTTTCAGCAAATCCGTACAAAACTTTGCAGTGTGGGGAGGCCCATGAGTCTTTAATCACTTTCAAAATTGTAGTCAAATGCGATACTTGTATCAAAAGTTATTAATGATAAAATGTTAATGGTTTCCTATGTGAGTCCGACTCACCTTAACTATAGGGTGGCTATCATCGCCCTATAATGCATAGGAAACCCACAGGGACTAATGCCCATTTACATGCAAAGAGTGGGCTTCCCAAGAATTGAATATGGAGTGTACCCTATGGTAAATTCATCTGACTCCGGAGAAACTGTTCCACCTTGGAAGCTTTTGATAAGGAGAGCAAAATCACAGCGCTGGGCTTTCAAGAGCAATGTTACCCTAGGAGACTGATTGAAGAAGCCTACATTAATGCACGTCTATCAGACAGAGCGAGTCTTCCAACTACTTCCAAAACTGCTCAAAAGCTAGATTCTGATATAAAAACCACTCGACTGATACTAACCTTTAGTACTGCAGCACAATCCATTAGACAGATACTAAAACGACACTGGAAGATTCTGTTGGCTGATGCAGATTTTTGTACCAGGCTTAATCTCCATCCTGACATTAGCTTCAGAAGAAATCACTCCATTAAAGATACCCTTGTATAAATGTTATGCTACCTGAAAAGAAGGGAGACAATAGGGTGTGGCTACAGGACTCCAGAAGGGGGTTTGTCAAATGCACCAGATGTAAGATCTGCACATACTTATGTCTCTTTTACTCATCCTGTCTTGGGGCACAGCATATCCATAGTTGATTGAATTACATGCGAGTCAGACTATGTTGTGTATGTGTTATGATGTAAATGTAACAAATGGTATGTAGGAAGCACCAAATGCAAGCTCAAAATACGCATACAGCAAGATGTGAGAGCCATTATTAGCAATGATATTGATTATTCAATGGCTAAGCACTTTTCAGACTGTCATAAAGGAAATCTGGAGGGTTTCAGTTTCTTTGGAATCCATAGGATTTCCATTGGACAACGTGGAGGCAATACAGAACAGGGCCTGAGACAACAAGAAACACGTTGTATTTTGGACTTTGAGAGCAAATATCCAAAGGGTCACAATATTGATGAGGAACTTTATACTTTCCTGGGTCAATGATTTATGCTCTTTTGTTATTATGATAGTATTCTTATAGAGTACCAACACAATTTAGTATATTATCTGTCCTGTTTTCTCTGTTTTTCTTGGATTTTGATTTTCCTCTATCACTGTGGTTCTCTAGTTGTTTCCATGCATGCAGAAACCGTATTGATGTGATTAATGTCAACCAGGGATCTTTCTTGTATTTTTTCTACATGTCTTATGGGATTTGGTTTGGACATTTATTTGTATGTGACTCATCATTGATTGCGACATTGTTATCCTACTGGTCAAACTGTTTTTTTCTTTTCTCCTTCTCTTATTCTTTTCCTTCTTTCTTTTGCCTGCTTCTTTCTTAGTCTTAGCTCTTTATTACTTATATTCATCTGGGCTTCGACTTTCATACACTTTTGTTCCGGTCTTGTTTTATGTATTTATAGGTATAGGAGTTGAAAAGGGCCTTATTGGGACACTAGGTGTGCCGTTCATAACATGTTGGCTGTGAAACTGGCAGTATACGGACTGCTTGCTTGGTGATGTTGCTCTATTTGGGTGCTTGTTGGTTTACACGAGATAAAACATGTTTTTTGGGGGGATGCTCTTTATTCTGATGCGGTTGGCTTGCAGGGGGGACTGAACCCCTCACTATGTGCAGCTAGATCTGCACAAAGAGGCATATGTTTATGCATTAGCACTTTGTTATGATGTTTATGATGTTTACCATGAACTAGCACTTTATTATCATGAGCTGAGTTGCACAGCACCATGCACTGTATTTAGGATCAATGTGCTTTTCGGTCTACTATGACCCTGTACTCTGATATGATATCTACCTTGCCTTAGCATTCTATTTTCACATCCTGTGTTTGGTGTTGTTGCTCAATTGGGTGCTTGTTGGTTTACATGAGACCATTTTTTGATGTTCATTATTCTAATGCGGTTGACATGTAGGGGACAGAACCCCTATCCTTGTAAAGCTAGATCCACACGAAGACATATATGTTTATGCATCAGCAATTTTACATGATGTTTATCATGCATTAGCACTTTATTATCATGTGCGGAGTTGTACAGCACTATGCACTTCTGTTCCGCTTATCCCGGAGCAGGTGTACCTGACGGTCTGTTATGACCCTGCAGAAGCACTTTACTTACATGTTACATTTTGTACTCTGATATGATGTCTACCTTGCATTTGCACTTTATTATCTTGTTCTGTGATGTGCAGTAACATTTATCTTTGTTCCACTATATCTAGGAGCAGGCGTACCTTAAGATCCACAAGGGTCTTGCAATAGCACTTTACTCAGCGACATGCAATAATATTTTTTCATTTTCTCTTTCTGACATGCATTGTTTTGTGGCATATTGTTCCTTGTACATAGGATTGACTGCATATGCACCTCTTTTTACTGTGAAGGCACTGTGCAGTTTAACATTATGAGACTTTGTAGACAACACATACCTCCATAATATGGCCCCACATGGGGATCAGTTCTTGCTATGTGCATAGTCTGACAGCCATTGAGGAGTGCAAAAGGTTGTGTATTGGTATGTTACAAATTGTATTTTACTTTTTGTTGCTCAGCACCTTGCACTTTGTAATAACTATGTGCGTTTTTTTGTACCTTTCCAGCATCACATTGCAACACACAATTACTGTTTCTCGGCCTTCCGCATTGTGATACATTGCCTTTCAATTGTGTGGAATCTGATCACATCATTTCGCATTATAAAGACATCTCTGGAACATATATTCTTTTATTTGCAATATGTCTCCCATGCACATCTATGTACCATATGGTAAGGTATACCTGTGGACACTGGAAAACATTATATTGGGAAAAAAATCCTTTTCTCTATCATTGCTGTTTATAGTCCACTACGGGGAACCCAGTGAGATTGGCAAAAAAGCTGTAATCAAACTTGCTGAACACTTTGTATTGCATCATGCCTGGGGATGCACATTGTGATTCCATGTCTTACTATCCATCGCAATTTACTTGTATGTAAATTTACTTACGTCGTCACCGCGGATCCGCATACATCTGATTGGGTCGAGATACCACCTTGAATACAATGAGCGCAACACAATATTGCTGAATGCAAATCCAAAGCGAATGAGTCCCTTTGACTATGTTTGTCATCATGGCTACTTGTGACTCCTCCTATAAATGCACACTGGGTATGGTGCGTAAAATATGTGACCAAGCGACGCGCTAGTCGCGAAATGCCTGATGATGCTGAATTTTCGGATGCTTTTGCTTGTGGGAACCCCATAAACATATGGATTTTAAACTGTTCATGATGCACAAATAAAATGTTATATGAAACCTTTTTTGGTCTCTGATTCCTGGCTTGGAAACACTGTGGTGACGCCAAAGAGTGCCTCTCACTATTTGGTGTTAATGCAGCAGAACTTTCACATATATATATATATATATACACACACTAAACACACGTAAATGCAAGCTGAGGCCTAAATATACATCTTTATTATAGTGTGTCCACTAGTCACTGTCCACTCACCACTACCTTGTCCATTCTCACCAAACAACCATCATACATTGTTAAGACACCCTCTCCATCGTAAGCCTCCGCCATGTACTGTGTATTTTCTATGTCACCTCTGTTAGATATGGCATCCTTACTATTAAAAATAAGCACTGGCAATGCCAACAGTTTGGGATTTTGTGCAAGCATGTAAAGGCACTTGCCAGGCACAGCCATAGTAGTAACTACCCATTTTTGTAGCAGGTGCAAAATGGTGAGTGTACCTGGGCATTGAATAGCAGTGCCTGGCAAAAGCATAAAACCTGTGCACAAGCCAAACATGTTGGCTTTGCCAGTACTTGTTTTGCACAGTACCTCAGTGAAGGGCACACAGGGTGCTTATAAATCGACTGGCTGAAGGCAGGCCTGGTATTAAACCTGGTATTAAACCAGTAGTGTCTTTACAACTCCAATTAAGTCATTAACTCTCCGAAGACTGCTTTGACCAAACACTGGCAGGCACTTTGAATGCAAAGCCTTATGGTAAGGCTTGATTAAAGCTAGCTCAAAGAGTAGTGTAGGAAGAATCTAGACTCTGCATTTCAACATCATTCATATTAAGGTGAGGGTTTGATCATCAACTAGGTCCAAGGGTGTGAGACTCATTGCTGGACTCAAGAGTATGAGTCTCAAGCTGAATGTAAAGCTGCATTTAAAAAGATGTCAATGCACAGAGCACATGCTAGAAAATGATCACTTTGCTCCATGATACTATTTTAATAAGCTGAGTTGCACTGAATATAATACTAACATTAATCTAATATACTAATTAACCCAACACCATTTAACATGTAATAGACTCACATAATAACTTTCAGTGCAAATTAGTCCATGAAAAAAACTGGATGAAGATTGAGAAAAATGCATGATGAAAATGGGAAAGAACATGATTTAAATGTGCAGGCGGGATGTGTGTTGCAAACTGAGGCATGTGAAGATCCGCTCCTGAAGACAGATCATTGTATTGGAGCAGGAAGCGGAGGAAAGGTGTAGCAAGTCCTATTCAGCAATGCAGTTAGCACAATGAGAAGGGCACAGTGGAAATTGTTTAATGTTTTAGTGAGACAATCTGGTCAAGGGGAGATGCTCCTGACTGATATGAGGTTTGATGAAAAGGGTGTGAGGCAGAGTAGAGAGGCATTCCTTTTCTTGCACTGACTGATGAAGGCGGCAGAGGGCTGGTGCTGGGCTGACTGTCTGCTGGGCTAAGGCTGAAGCTATTTCTCTCCTGGGTTGACAATCTTTAGAAGGGCTGCCAAATCTCGCGTGACGTTAGCTTTGATTGACCCTGAAACACTGCCAAGCTGAGTCAGGGAATATCGCAAGTTTAACCTAGGTAATTCCCTGTTAATTGAGGTGCGGGTGAAGTGATTTATATTATGTAGCACAGATTGGTTAATTCAGTTCATTTTAGGCACTGCATTAACAATGTAAATTTAAATGTGCATTTAAAACTGTGTTTATAATTCTCAAAGTCTTGCAGTTTTTCAAAGTGTATTTTTCTTGGCAAGTTTTGTGCGAAGCCAAAGTTGATTTAGCAGAGCTTCGCACATTATCACAGATAGAGCGTTGAAAGCCATTGCAAGAAAAACTTTGCTCACCTTGTGAATTATAACGTGGGCTTACGTGTCATTCTGTGTAACTTGCATAATTCTAGTTTAAGATAAAGAACAAGTTCAAAAAGGTAATTTAGTTTCAGTGTACTTCTACATTCAGACTCATTGATTTGACATGCTTAGGGAGATACATGTGCAGTAAGAAATATCTCAAAACAAAGTTAGCCGCATTAAATTGTTTTACTTAGAGAGGCTGAATGAATGTTTTGTATTTAATTTGCATACATTTGTTGAAACACAGCCAAAAGTGCATAAGCGTGATGTTGTAAATAAAACATCACAGGCAAGCATGAGTCATTTATTCAGAGTGTATTCAGTCCAGTATTTGTTTATTGTTAGTGACCCTGGTAAAATAATTCTTAGGCAGTATTCTGAAATTAGTCTCACCACTATAAAAATACCACCATATCAAAATACCACAATAGCACAAAATACCACGAAATAGGAGAACCCCGAAGTATCTCCTACAGAACCCATGAGGAGGTGTTTTGTGCATGCAGAGGCAGGAATGGGTGGGAATGGCCGTAGGGATTAGCGTGGCCGTGGATGTGCACATAGCCAAACACCTACAGAATCTGTTTTCCTCCTCATATGTCATTCCTCCCTATCTGTACTCCAATGCAATCGTTTTGACTTATAGGTGTCAGAGGCGACACCTAAGAAAGCAAACTAAAAAGACACCAAAAATAATAATGGGAATAATCAGGCATTTGTTTGCAATCACTGGCTTTGTGGGTTAGTAATTTACCCTTACTATTAAAAAAGACAACAACAATAATAATGTGAGTGTTTGAGCATTTGTTGACAGTTGCTGGTGGAAATCCCTGTCAATTGGGTGAGAATCTTAGCATTCAGTGGCAATGCTGGAGGCAATATAAAGAGAAACTGTTCTTAAGAATTACATTATTGTGAATCCCTGGATATTGTATGCTAATAATTTGCACGGCCATTACCACACTTTAGTAAACATTACAAAGAAACAAACATTCCCCTCTGTCCTTAACCACTTAAATATGGACTTCCACGGTTTTCAACCATCCCCGGATTAAAGTGCCTGACATTCACCCCGGATACAGTCAGAATACCCGCCTGGGCTGTGACAGGTTTAGTGGTTGAGAATAGTGCTTGTACTGGATGCACGGCTGTGGAAAGAGTAGATAAGGTTCCCAGCTACTGGGCCTGAGTGCAGAGTGACTCTCCATTCCAGCCCAGTGGTCCGATATTCGTACTGAAACTCCTGCTCAAAATCCCCATGAGCTGCTGATGGTATTACTGTCCCCACCTGAGTGCCTCATCCTGCAGGCCTTCAGGGAGGGTCTCTCCACCTTCCTTCCAGAGTCCTCGACTGGCTGGATATGATCTGAAGGGACTACAGTAGTGGTGCTCGTCAGAATGGCAGCAGTAATGAGATTCCATATTGGATGGCAGTATGGAGCCCGGCTGCTCACTACCCACATTAAAGGTCAGTACTTTGAGTAGAAAAGTGGAGGTGGATGATGAAGTTCTGATAATGAGTTCCATTACAAGTAAGTACATGGAAGAGTGACTAGGTAATGTGCAAAGGGTCTAATTGTAATTGCTTTTTTTGTTTGGAATTTGCAAGTGTGTTCCATCATTATTTTAATGTTGACACCTACTTTTTTTGATTGATGGGTTACTTTTCTATTCCTATCCTTAACCTGTTTTTCAATTTCGTATTTGTTTTGTTGCAACTGTGAGGTTGTCTTTTTATTGCATCTGTAATATTAAAAATGTACAGTGCACTCTTACCATGGCGTTAGGCAGTGTTTTCTCTCTATATAGAAGGGACATTTGTGGCATTTTTTTTAAGCGCCCTGCAGTGCTTAGCTATGTGTGTGTTTCTGTTTGAAATGTTCAGCACACTTCCCAACATGCTACTATCCTGAAATATGCCATGTGGGTAGGTTCCATGTTGTAGAAAATGTACATTATTAAAAACAATAAATGTTTTTAACCAGTCTGCAATTTTTGGATATATTTGTATTTGTATTTGTATTTATTTATTTGTATTGCGCACCTTGCCCGGAGGCTTGCGGGCGCATGTTTAGTAGGCAGTTACAAGTTGCAGAGGAGAAGTTACAGGTTCCAGGAGAAGAGGTTAACAGTTACATAGGTAGTGATACAGTATAACATGAACGGTGAAAATGACAATGATACAGTATAACATAACGGGTGAAAATGACATAGATAGTAACAACAAAGTAGCAGTACCCAAGGTTACAGTAGAAGGGTACGCGCTGTGAGCAGTTACAAATTTACAGGATGTCTTGTTCTCGTAACCAAAGTTTAGCTTTGGTTTTGAATACGTGGCAAAGCGGAATGTTCCTTAGTGCATTGGGGAGTGAGTTCCAGAGCTTGGCAGCAAGGACCGGAAAACTTGACCCTCCTGCCGAGCGTAATTTGAAGCTGGGGATGTCCAAAGTGTGCGCCTGGGCAGCTCTCAAGGGTCTGGTGGCTGTGTGATGCGAGAAACGTGATATTAAGTAGGCTGGAGCTGCATTGTTCTGTGCCTTGTGTGTGAGCACAAGTGATTTGAGTGATATGCGGTGCAAGATAGGTGACCACTGGATGTTGCGTCTGATAGTGGCTATATGATTCCGTCTAGGTATGTTGAATGCTGCCCTAATGGCGTTGTTTTGTGTGACCTGTAGTTTGTCCAGATTTCTTTGGCTCGTCCCAAGGTATAGGGCATTGCAATAGTCTATTTTGGATAAGATGAGGGTTCTCGCGAGGGTCAGACAATTGTCTGGAGTCAGGAATGGCCTGCAGGCTGTAATCAATTTGCAGGTGTAGGACGATGCAGAGACAACTGCATTGGTTTGTCGTGTGAGGGACAGGGTAGAATCAAGGTAGATTCCTAGAGTTTTGGTGACATTGGCCACTTTGATGTCAATCCCGTCAATAGTGAAGGAATTGTAGTTGGCGTCAAGTTTCGCGAGTTTAGTTTGGGAGCCCAGGATGATTAACTCTGTTTTTTCGTCGTTAAGGCAGAGCCCATGATTGGCCATCCAGGCCTGGATGACGGAGTAGACCGTATTAAGAGATTTTGAATCGGTTACAAAATCACCAGTGATAGGGATGAGTATCTGGGTGTCATCCGCATAATTAGTGTAGGAGACACCCAGATAATCAAGGATATCAAAGAGTGGTTTAGTAAACACATTGTAAAGGGTGGGAGATACACAGGATCCTTGTGGGACTCCACAGGGGACGTGGGAGGGGTCAGCCGCTGCTAGTGGAGAGAAGACCCTCATGGTTCTGTTGGCAAGGAATGAACTGATCCAAGAAGTGGCTGCTTCCGAGAAGTGGGCGGCGATTTTGAGATGATGACAGAGAATTTGGTGGTCAACCAGGTCGAAGGCAGCTGAGAGATCAAGGAGGAGCAGGAGTGCCAATTTGCCCTTGTCTTTCAGGTCCTCGATTTGGGTTTTCAGGTCCAGTAAAGCTGTCTCAGTGCCATGCCTGGGACGGAAACCAGATTGTCTCAGCCCTAGTAGATTGTTGCGTTCGAGATACTCCTGGATTTGGAGATAGGCTGCGCGGTCAAGGATTTTAAGCAGGAAAGGCACAGTGGTGATGGGCCTGTAGTTTGAAGGGTTGCTGGGGTCAAGATTGGCTTTTTTAATTAATGGTATGACCCAGGCATCCTTAAGGTTGTCAGGTACGGTGCTTGATTCAAAGGAGGCATTTATGAAGGAGGTAATAAATGGGGCGAGCTTGGGTGCGGCTTCCTTAATGATGACAGCGGGGCATGCATCACCTTGGCAATTGGAAGGTTTTAGTTTAGATATGATGATTTCTACTTCCTTGATGGAGAGGGGAGAGAAGCTGAATGGTTTGAAGTGGTGATTGAGTGCTTGTATTTTATAATTCAGGGTGGTGCTCGTTGAACTTGAGAGGTAGTTTTTTTTTGCTTTGATTTTAGTTTGGAGAGTGGTGATTTTGTCTAGTAAAGCATTTTGGATGTTTGTACACCAATCAGTGTCAGGGGTACACTTATTGAGAGGAGCGATAGGGGACTCCAGTTCCTTAAGTATCTTAAACAGTTCCTTAGTGTTAGAGCGGGCTTGGGTGATTCTTTTATTATAAGCTTCCTTTTTGGCAGCAAGGATGGCTTCTTTATAGGCCAGGGTGGCTAGCGTAAGATTATTTTTGTTGGCCAGGGAGGGGATACTTTTCCATGAGGCCTCTGCTTTTCTTTTTTCTTTGCGTAGGTCACGTAGTTGCGGAGTGAACCAAGAGTTCAAGTGGGTCCGTGGTTTTTGTTTACGCAGTTTGATAGGGGCGATAGTATTAAGGGCTTTTAGCATAACACGATTATAAGTGTCTACTAATGCTGTGGGGTCAGTGCAGGACTCTGAAGCTGCGTGCAATAATGGGAGGATGAGTGGTAAGAGTTTCTCAACAGTGATGTCTTTTTTATTCCGTGTGCGCGAGGGCGGTGCGAGGTTTTGTGTGTCCTCAGGAGGGCTAGTGTTAATAGAGAACGAAATAAGATGGTGGTCAGACCAAGCGCAGGGGGAAACAGTAATATCATTAAGGGCACAGTTCAAGTCGGCAATCCAGTCAAGAGTACGACCTTTGATGTGGGTGGGCTCTGTGACATGTTGTGTGAAGCCGAAATCAGTCAGGACATTTGCAAGATCTGAGGCTTTGGTGTCATTCTTGTCCAAGTAACCCAGGTTGAAGTCCCCCAGGATGATGATTTGGGAACTAGGCTTCGCACTGGATGCTAGAATAGAGGAGATGTCTTCAACGAAGGTAGATGTGGGTCCAGGAGGCCTGTAAATTAGGTGAACAGTGGCTGTGTGATTGGGCGAGATAGATAGTTTGAGAGAAAGCGATTCAGCTGCGTGTAACTGAAGGCTGTCCGCAATTCTGATGTTAAGCGTATTCTTGAATATGACGGCTAAGCCGCCGCCCTTAGTTTGGTTGGTATCTCTGTCGCACCTGATTATGGTGTAGTTGTCAGGGATAGCGAGTGTCAGAGAGGGTCCAGAGGCTGCGTGCAGCCAAGTTTCCGTGACTGCAAGTAGGTCCAGGTTGTCTGAGACAATGAGATCAGCAATATCAAGGGCGTGAGCTTGGATAGAACGTGCGTTTATAAGAGCACCTTTGAGCTTAGGGACCGTGGTAACGTTGTCTTGTTGAGTATTCGAGGTGGGAGTAAAAAGGTGTTGTGGTTTGTGAGGGCTGGAACTGCAAGTGTTGCCTGATGCAGGGCTGGTAGTGTGGTAAGACCAATGTGTGCATCTAGATGCTAATTTGTGGTTCCTGATTGATAAGGCACAAGGTAGGCTAGGTTGGGTAGTAGCAACTGAGGTAGCGTGGTGAGCCTGTATGCTGTCGTTAGAGGGATTGTAGGCTAGAGGTGTGGTGGGGCGCGAATCGTGGTAGCTAGTGCCAGTGGCTGTATTAATTGTTGCAGCGAGTGGGTACTGTGATACGAGGCGCAAGCGAGAACCAAGCCTCAAGTTTCTACTGAGAATTGTGCAGGGGTAGGTGTTGATGATATCATGGCAGGTATGCCTGAAGGGCTGGCGAGAGACAGGAGAGGAGGGTGGGCTGGTTCTTGAGTTCAATCTGGTGTTTCTCATAGCAGTTGTACAAGGTTGGTTAGGTGTTGGTCTAGTAGTGAAGTGGCGTATCCAAAGTGCTGGATCATCCAGGTACGGATTCGCAGGTGTCATGGTGCTGAGCCACAAGGAAGGGGTGGTAGTTCCCATAAATGAGCTAGTGTAGGAGTCTTGGTTTGGATGAGGGTTGGGTTGGCTAGTCCAATATCTGCTGTATGTATACAGTAAGTGGAGGAGGGTTGATAAGCACCAATACATGATGTGGGTATTGCTAGTACACAGGGTAGCAGGTGTGGTTAGTTAGTGATCAGAGGCACAACACACTAGTCAATGTGGTCTGTAGGCGACCATAAGGCACAACACACTAGTCAATGTGGTCTGTAGGCGACCAAAAGGCACAACACACTAGTCAATGTGGTCTGTAGGCGACCATAAGGCACAACACACTAGTCAATGTGGTCTGTAGGCGACCATAAGGCACAACACACTAGTCAATGTGGTCTGTAGGCGACCATAAGGCACAACACACTAGTCAATGTGGTCTGTAGGCGACCATAAGGCACAACACACTAGTCAATGTGGTCTGTAGGCGACCATAAGGCACAACACACTAGTCAATGTGGTCTGTAGGCGACCATAAGGCACAACACACTAGTCAATGTGGTCTGTAGGCGACCATAAGGCACAACACACTAGTCAATGTGGTCTGTAGGCGACCATAAGGCACAACACACTAGTCAATGTGGTCTGTAGGCGACCATAAGGCACAACACACTAGTCAATGTGGTCTGTAGGCGACCATAAGGCACAACACACTAGTCAATGTGGTCTGTAGGCGACCATAAGGCACAACACACTAGTCAATGTGGTCTGTAGGCGACCATAAGGCACAACACACTAGTCAATGTGGTATGTAGGCGACCATAAGGCACAACACACTAGTCAATGTGGTCTGTAGGCGACCATAAGGCACAACACACTAGTCAATGTGGTCTGTAGGCGACCATAAGGCACATCCTTATGCAAAGTCTTACTAGGGATATGTTGCATTGCCAAGCTCATGGGTAGGAGGGTAGAGGTGGCAATAGTAGGCGCAGGGGGCTTCTTCTGCTCCTTGATGCTCCATTGTGCAAACAGGGGCCTTAGTACGAGCCTTCGTAGGCGGCCGCCGGCGTTTCCGCCTGCCGGCGGATATGGCCACTGCTAAATACAGCAGTAGCTTAGCAACGAGGCGCCAGCCTCGTTATGGTGCCGCGTCGCGCCCGGCATCGCAGGGTCAGGCAAAGATGGTCAGGCGGGCAATTTATGCGCTCCCCCGCTCTGTGGAGAGTGCAGCAAAGGTGCTTTGCGTAGGCCAAGGTGGATAAGGGCAAGGGCCTTACCAGGGCGAAGGAATCGTGTGAAGGGATGAGGTGGACTGGAGGCCGTGCGTCCGCGTGCCTCGATCTCCGCTCCGACTTCTGATGCGAGGAGGAGGAGGGGCTCCTGCCCTCTCCTCAGGTAGCTGGTAGTGCGCAGACTGGGCTCACTGGGGGCAAACAGGGGCCTTAGTACGGGCCTTCGTAGGCGGCCGCCGGCGTTTCCGCCTGCCGGCGGATATGGCCACTGCTAAATACAGCAGTAGCTTAGCAACGAGGCGCCAGCCTCGTTATGGTGCCGCGTCGCGCCCGGCATCGCAGGGTCAGGCAAAGATGGTCAGGCGGGCAATTTATGCGCTCCCCCGCTCTGTGGAGAGTGCAGCAAAGGTGCTTTGCGTAGGCCAAGGTGGATAAGGGCAAGGGCCTTACCAGGGCGAAGGAATCGTGTGAAGGGATGAGATGGACTGGAGGCCGTGCGTCCGCGTGCCTCGATCTCCGCTCCGACTGTGTGTGTGTGTGTTTTGTATGCGTGTGTGTGTGTGTGTGTTCTAAATGTTCCTCCTACTTCCCAACATGCTACAACCCTGTAATTTGGCACGTGGATAGATTCCATGGTCTAGTCAATGTTACAAGTATAAAATATAGCTTTTTCAGATTTCTTTTTTTAAGCTGTCTGCAATGCTTACTCCTGCCATACGGCTCTTCACGTCGTAGTTCTGTCGTAGTTCTACATTAATAGTTCCTAAAGTTCAACAGTTCATGAAAACTTCAGAAGTTAATTGTTCCTAAACTTTCCTCACCATCAACATTCTAGCTGACATTAGCGGCACTCACTTTTGAAGTCAGGCGGCTGACACAAAGCAATGCTTTTGTAGTTATGTGGGTGACAGGAAACAGTGCATGTGTCTTCAGTAGTGTCTGCAATGAGGGTTGTCTGTCACTTTGTGTCAAAATTCTCATGATAATTACAGAAACTTAATTTCCCATGGAAGTTGATGAATGTATGCCATCTCAACATACGAAGCTTACATACTTCAGCCGTACACGTACGGAAATGGCAATTCAAGCTTACATGTTTCAGCCCTACAAGTTCGTCACTTTTGTTGAGGTCGCTGCTGCCTCGGCTGTAGAACGGGACACCAATAATGTTGCAGCCCAATCTCAATGCTCCAACTCAAAGTCGTTGAAACTGATTTACGGGATTCATGCTTTTCTCATGGTCAGCTCTATGTGGCTTGCTCCAGAGTTAGAAACAAAGACAATGTTTTCACACTATTTCCTACAGCAAAGACTAGCAATATTGTCTACAAAGAAGCATTGGTTTGGTTAATTAAATAAACTTCAAACTAGGACTGAAGTAGGAATTACTGAGCAAAGCACAGGTACACCTGCTAGTAATCTTATAAATAAATAATAAACTGTTGTTATTTTATCAATATATTCTTTGCCCATAAGGATACGATTTTGCTGAAATTGTTTTTATTAATAATATATTCATACACAGAGTACTTGTCTGAGCATAGGTTCTAACAACCACTCTCAGCTCAATGGCAACTTCCAATTCACCATGCCGAATGCATGTCTTCGGCAAATGCAGTTTACTTAATTTGTTACATATACACTTGTGCTGTTTTTATCAAGAATTGTGGGTAGTGTTGTGTGTGTGTTATTCATTACATACTTGATATTGCTAACTTGACGTAAATCCACATGCAATTTTTGCATGAGAAATCATTATTCAATGCTTTTGTTGTCCAACACTGCCACCCGATGGTTACTATATGTTATGAGCATTTCAGAACATTATCTCTGTGCATCATGAGCCTGCTGTAACTTTATTTATTTTATTTATTCATTGGACATTTGTTTTGCACCTATACACAAGTGTTTGCAGGCACCACTGGACAAGTTGGGAGCCAGGGGGGACATGGGAAAGAAAGTAAAAGTTGAATATCAAAACATATTGGCCTTGTGACAATCCTACTGTGCAAGTGCATGACAAGTTGGTTATTGCAGGGGTTGGGGTGGTAGAGGGAGAAGTGCAGGAGTGGGGTGCTCCAGGATGAGTGCAGTGGATAGGGAAATTCAGGTTAGGGCTAGTCAGGAAAGGGAGCCAGAGGGCAAGTGCTGGCAAGGGATGCTAGGGACTGGTAGGGGGTTGGCTGTCTGTCCCCTGTGTGACTGTGAAGGGACCAGGCCCCAGTTGCAGCAGCAGAGATAAACGTTAGGACAGGAAGGAGAGAGGGAAGCAAGATGAGAAAAGGAAAGTCTTGAGACATTTAGAGGATCCAGCTCAACTCTGAGGGGGCCATGGAGGCCGTTCTAGAAGGAGGAACCAGCTGAGGAAAGGGATCTACCTCCCACTCTCTGTTTGGAGAAACATTTGACCTGCAGAGAGTTGGAGCCTGAAGACAAAAGGACTCTGGCAGAGAGGTAATTCGGGAGGCAAATCTGGATGCAGAGAGATCCCAGGCCCAGCCAGCCTTGTGGATGATGCAGCGGGTCTTGAATATGATCCTTGCGGTCACCTGGAGCACAGTGGAGAGATGTTAGGGCTGGATAGATGCGGTCCCGGGGCTTGAGGCCAAGGATAGGTCTTGCAGTCCTATTTTGGATTAGTTGAAGGGGGCAAAGGGAGGAAAGAGGCATATTGGGGAAGAGGCTGTTGCAGTAGTCCAGCCTAGAGAGAACCAGGGCTCTGGAAACGTTGAGCTCCTGGGGGAAGTTGAGGAAAGGTAGATTGCTCCTGAGGAGGTGGAGCTGAAAGTTGGACTTCCTGCTAAGGTCCGTGATGTGTGGAGAGAAAGAGAGAGAAGAGTCAAAGATGATGACAAGGTTTTTGCCTCGCAAGTGGCTGAGAGGAAGGGACCCAAGAACACTTGCCAGAGAGTAGGGGGGAAACAGTGAGCAGGCATCCCATTGAGAAGCATCTCTGTCTTACTGGCATTAAGGCAGAGATCATTGGCTGAGCACCATGCCTGAATAGCAGTCAGGCAGTCAGTTAGTCAGGTATGAGGGAGGAGGGGGAGGAGGTACAGGATGGCAGAGAGCTCTGTGTAGTCTGCATAACACTGGAAATTAGGGGAGAAGGTGGAGATCAAGTGGGCCAGAGGGGCTAAGTAGATGTTGAAGAGCCATGGTGATAGGATAGAGCCCTGAGGGACGCCACAAGTAGAGAGTGAGTTGGAGGAGAGAAAAGGACCTATTTGTATTTGGGAGGGTCTTTTTGAAAGGAAGGCTGCCAGCCACTCCAGTGCTCTGTCCGTGATGCCTAGGGTATCATGGAGACGCTTTATGAGGATGCAGCGGTTTACTGTGTCAAAGGCAGAAGAAAGATTGAGGTGGATCAGAACAGAGGGAGTGTTTGAGTCCAGGTTATTGAGCAGGTCTTCATGGGTGTGCAGGAGAGTAGTTTGAAACAGGCAAAGATTGAGAGCATGTTATGAGAAAAACACCAGGACTCAGATCACATCTTGTTTTTTACAGTCATGATGATGAAAGTCGGAGACAATTTGCAATGTGAAGTGCACAGAGGATCTGCAATGACATGGCTGCAGATATAGGCATTTGAAAGTGTTGAAAGTGCTGCTGTTGCCTTCTTTCCACCTTCTTTCTTCTCGGACTGCGACCCCTCCCCTGCCCTCTTCCACACCCGCATCTGCCTTCCTGCCTCTGATTGGTAGCTTCTTCCCAGAAACGTGCGAGCTGGTCCTGTGCAGCCGTCCTGGCCTGGTGAGATAAGTACCCTCTCTTTGCTGCCCCTCCCCATTCCATCATGTTCCATGTCTCTCTCTTTTGCTTCTTTTCACCATTTTTCTCCTCGGACTGGGACCCATCCCCAGCCCTCTTCCCATCTCATTACATTTCTCCTTGTTTGCCTTCCTTTCGCCCTCTTTCTGCTTGGACTATGACCCTTCCCCTGCCCTTTTCCTGCCCATCTGTCCAACTGTCTTGCTCATGATTGGTAGATGTTGCCGGTAAAGCTGCCCTCTTATCAGAGGACTCCAGGGCTCCCTCGCCCGAACAGCCATAGGCTAAGGATCATAAGGCAAAGGGCAGCTCCCTACTAAGCAGCTCCACTCCATGTTTGCCTATGTTCGCCTGGGGCACCTGATGCAACACCCGACAGCGACTGGTAAGGTAAGTGTGGTGTGGGTGGGGGGTAAAGACATTACTGTACTCAGTAAAACCACTACCTACAATCTCATACCGACTGGCATCTAGCCTATTTGTGTAACTGGTTTTCAATACTCTGACAACGTTGAATCTGTGTGGTTCTTTCATTGCAGTATATGAGACAGTGAGTTACATGTGGTGGGAGTTATCTGTGTACATGCCCTTTGTGGGTAGGAAAAGAGTTGCACTTTAAAGGTTTTACGGGGTAGGAAATGTGTTGCATTTATTTGGATTTTTGGGGGTAGGAAATGAGTTGCATTTAGATGGATTTTGGGGGTAGGAAATGAGTTGCACTTATATGGATTACTAGGGTTGTGAATGGTGTTGGACCTAGATGGATTTTCAGGGGGTGGGGTGTAGGAATGATGCTGCACTGTTTCTTTAGTCTGTCCATTCACATAGATGTTTAGGATGATGTCCTGTCCCCAGCACTCTGAAGATCATAGGGAGAACCGGCCCAAAGCGCCTAAATCCCTTGGAGGCCAGACTATTAATTGCACCCAGGAGATGTATTAGGATTCCAGTATAATGTCATACCTACTAGTGGTAAGTGGTCTACTTTGAGCTCCTGGAAGGGCCACAAATGAAACTGCAGAGTATCTGTGCCTAAAAATGCCCAACCACATGTGCCCTGCCATGAAAACATTGCATTGGGTCCCAAACAAGCAATTCATCAACATCAAGTTTCTGTGGCTTATCTTTGTTGTAATTTCACTTGCCTTCCCTAGTGGCCGTTGCTCCACATCTCCCTCATTGGTATATCCAAGTGCGATTTAATCTCTGCATGCACTTTTTCTTTCAGGAACTACAGTTCCCTACTATCCCGGTAGTTCTTTGCCACTTTTAATCAGATCACAGGTCAGACCGCGCCTGGCACGAACAAGCCGGTTTCTGCCGGTATAAAAGGCACTTCACATTCTTTTGTTTCATTGATTGCTTTTTAATGTTTATTCCTGCCCCCTGTGTTTTATTCAATTTTATTGATTGTATTGCTCTGCTCATTTATCTTTGTTGTAATTTCACTTGCCTTCGCTAGTGTCCATAACTCTGCATCTCCTTCATTAGTTTATACGAGTGCGATTTAAAACAGAGCCCTTACTAGTCTCAGCACGCACTTTTTCTTTCAGGAACTACAGTTCCCTACTATCTCAGTAGTTCTTTTCCACTTTTAGTCAGATCACAGGCGTGACTGCACCTGGCGCGAACAAGCCGGTTTGTGCTGTTTCGTGCAAGGTGATAGGAAGTGGACCCAGCTGGAAGCCCTTGCAACTTCCTTCTCCTCTAGTTTCCTGAGTTACCGCTACACAACAAAAACATAAACAAAGGTAATCTTCTTTTAATATCTTTTTTTCTGGTGCAATTATCTGAATATGTCCAGCAAACCAAAAACGCGTTCCCAGACAAAGGATATTATTGTTTTGAAAAACACAGTTATGGTACATTCTCACAATCACATATCCATCAAAACTTCTGCTGCCCACGCTGTAAACCCTCCACCTTCTAAAACCTCAGGAATTAGGTAATTTAGCAAGCCTGTATATGTGGACAAGTCAGAGGGGTTGCCCCACTCTGATCCTGGTTGCACCCTATTGTTGACTCCCCCCACTCCTACTTTAGAACTGCCAGCAACTACTTTGGTGGAGTGGAGTTCCAATAAAGGTTGTAGTCCTTACTGTAAACCTAAAGAACCTACAGAAAACCAAGTGCATATTTCCTTGCTTAGCACCCGTTCTCTGGTAAAGCATGGTCTTGAGGTCGAGGATTTTATCCTCACTCATAAACCCGAAATTCTTGCACTCTCAGAGACATCGTGGTTACATGATGCTGCACACATTGCCATTGATAACTCCCTGCTTGCAGGATATAAAATGTTTCATACTGACCGATCTGATCAATGGGCCGGGGGTGTGGCGCTTATTGTAAACGCCCACTTTGCCTGTCACTCTTCCAATAATTAGCATTTGGATGGTTGTGAGCTCCTTAATGTTAAAATAAAAATTCATCCAAATACATCTCTTACTATTCTTACTCTCTATAAACCTCCCCAAGCCCTTCCGCTCTTTCAAGAGCAGTTGATGGCACTACTGAATAATTGTTCTAACGCTGATGCCCCAGTTCTTATGCTGGGTGTTTTTTAGCTACGCGCGGACGATCCAACAGATTCCTCGGCTTTATCTCTGGTATCCTCTCTGGAAGCAGTGGATTTTGTACAGCTGGTAAAGGAGCTAACTCACCAGGGCGGCCATGTATTGGTCTGGATTCTTTCGCTTTTACCGCTATTAGTAGTGCATTATGTCCTTGGTCAGACCACTTTGTTCTTAATACTTCTATTATTCTCCCTACCTCCCCTCCTAGACTTGATACAAATCTAAGAGTAAAAACAACGTTTCGGGATACCAAAAACATCTAAACTTGGCCAGATTGAAGTTAGTCTTAACTCTTCTGATCTGGCCTCTCACCTATCCGCTGCCATTAGTGAGACCATTCACACTTTGGCACTGAAACATTTTTAAAATTAAAAACCAAAACCATGAAGAAAACATGGTTTAAAGATGAGATTGTGGAGGTAAGAAGGGAAAAAGAGTATTAGAACGTAAATGGAAGGAAAACCCCTGTCCCAGTACTCTGGAGTGCTCTAAGAAAAGTGTACAACCATATAAAAATATCACTGAAGCAAAAAAGAAAACTTAAAAAGCTCGAATTAATAATGCAAAATCAAACTCCAAAGAACTTTTCAAAATTCTGAAGGAATTTAAAAGTCATTTGTCACCATTCTCACCCATTTACAAAGACTCCTTATGGTGTCAATCCATTCAGGATGAGTTTGCAAATAAATTTGCGGTTCCTTGACTATCCATCTCTGAACAACTGACTAGATAATAATGAGCCCACTACAGCAAACACTGCACACTACACCTACCTGAAAATACTCCTAGGTTTACATTTTATAGTTGCACTGAAGATGAAGTCCTGAAGATCGTCAAGAGCATGAAGTCCACCTCATGTTTGGGGGACTTTTGCCCCGTGGACATTCTGAAAGACTCAGTTGATGCCCTGAGCCCCTGGATCACAAAAATGATCAACTTACCCTTTGAATCTGGTACTGTAGCCGCCACCCTGAAGGACGCCTGGGTTACACCCCTGCTGAAAAAAGGCCACCCCGGACCCTGCAGTTACACCGTATTATAGACCCATCACCAATATTACTTATCTGCTGAAGATTCTTGATAGAGTGGCTTATTTACAGCTCTAGAACTCCATAGAGGAAAATTACCTATTAAATAGCTATCTGTCCGGTTTCAGATCCCAGCATGGAATGGAAACCGCTCTTTTAGATCTTAAATCCAATATCATGGAAATCATTGAAGGAAGTCATCAAGCTCTTCTACTGTTGTTAGATTTATCAGCAGCTTTCGATATTATTGACTGCAAACTCTTACGTAATAGATTGTCAACTGTTGCTAACTGTTGGAAATCTGGTGCCAACCGGTTGGCCTCCTTTCCTGGTCCTAGGACATCCAGATTTGCTGTGCCTGGTGCCCAGGCTTATCCTATAGTGCTGTCCTGTGGTTTACCGCAAGGATCATGTCTTTGGCCCCAGTTCTTCAATATTTATATAAGGCACTTTATTGATCTTTTGGAAGATCTGGTGTCCAATTTGCAAACTATGCGGATGACAACCAGATCCTCTTTGAACTATCTGGACAGCACTCTAAGGATACAGACAAAATAAATGTAGTCTACAACAAAATACAGATGTGGAGGCGAAAAACTCTCTCGCCCTAAACGATTCTAAAACCAAGATTCTTGTCATGGCGCCTGGACCTCGCCTGAAGAAGCTACATACCAAATACTCAAACTTTGAAATTGCTGGTACTTATATTGCAGTTCACAACGCAGTGAAGACTCTTGGGGTGTATATAGATGCTGAACTATGTATGAAGAAACAAGTGTCACAGTTACGCTAATCTTGTGGTCATGTGATAACGCTTCTCCATCAGATCAGACCATATGACTCCATTGCGAATAGATTGCTGCTGGCATTCTCTTTGGTGTACTCAAGGTTAGACTATTGCAATAGTCTGCTACTGGGCATCTCACAAGGCAATCTTCACCGTCTCCAGACGACTCAAAATGGAGCTGTGAGAGCAGTCTTTGGACTATCCACGCATGATCATATAACAGCTTTCAGGACGAAACTGCTTTGTCTTCCAGACAAGCAGAGAATAAGGCACAAGACACTCTCTCTTGCTTTTAAATGCAAGAAAAAGTGTGCAGCCCTCTATCTATCTAAGAGATTGTCTTTGAAATGCCCCTATCGGTTTCTACGCTCTCCTGACACTTCTCTGCTGACTCAACCCCATTCTCAACTGAAAATATTTGGTGAAACTACTTTTGATTACCATGCCCCACGGGAATGGAATGCTGTTCCGCCCGCCATTAAAACATCTCAATCTTTAATAATCTTTAATAAAAACATAAAAACCCTTCTCTTTAATCTGGATGATTAATCGCCTTTTTCTGGTTTGATTGCTTTGCAATCCCTCTGCTTTCCGTTCTCTATTGCTTGCTGCGCTCTGAGGCCTTCAGACATGTAGCACCCTACTCAAAAACTAAAATAAACAAATAAATAAATACTAGCCAGAGTGTTCCCTCCTTGCCTGGCGAGCAGCCATCTTACATCGTCCACCTAAAACCTGCTGGCTTTCTCCCTGAGATAAAACAGCTATGTTGTCAGCAGAAGCTGCTACAGCCGTGGTCTGCACCTTGGAATACACTAAGCCAACATCTTCTCCATGAACATGAAGTTCTAGAGGGTTCTGATGTCTCACCTGGTGCAGCCGGCCATGACTGCTTTTAACTGATGGAGCTCTCTCACCTTCTGGTTATCTTCTACATTTTAGCTTTTCTTTTCACCCTTAACCGACTTTAGGAAGAGTTACCTGCAGCACATCCCAGCAGGATACACACTGCATGACTGTACATGTATACATGTAAACCTTAAGAACCGCAAGCTAGAAGATTATACCCTCAGGTACCTTGTAAAGAAGCACAGTTACAACCACCTTAAGCTTCACTTGCCAGGCACAGCTTTGTGTGGTAGGTGAAGCCTCATGTGCCAGGGCTGTCATCATATGCAGGGACGTCATTTAGTGGTCGTCAGGGGTCACGCTTTTGACCACTGAAGTCTCCCTTGCTATCCCTGTGGTCTCCCTTGCTACCCCTAAAAAAAGAATACAAAAAAACATTTTTTTTTACAAATTGAAGCTCCTGGGCTGTGGCCAATGCCATGCGGCCATTTGAGCTATTTGTCTTTCTGGAATTCCATTCAATAATTGCTAGAATCATTAAAGGTTTATTTCAGGCATACTTGAGGGGGTGAGTAACAGATTTAGTCTGTTCTTAAACACCTCAAATTCACAATGCAGGCAAAATCCTCCAAAGAAGCATATAGAGTACAAGTAAGCATCCATTTTGGACTATGTATTTTGCTATTCACAAGTTGCAGTTATAGCATGTTTATTTCTCTGCCAATACATATGGTGATCCATTCTTGTATGAAATGTACATCATGTTACAGTAATATTGCAACCATATGTTTCATAGTGTCCTTAGAAACAATGCTACCTGATGCCACTTCCTGTTTTGTCAAAGGGTAAACGGCCATGTTCCATCACTTCCTGTGATGTCACTTCGGGGTGGGGTAAAATTACATCACTTCCTGTGATGTCAACAGAGGTCATGGGTCATGTGATATCACTTCTGCTACCCCTGGCATTTTGGGGAAGTGACTTCCCTGGTCACATGCCAGGCATTGCCATTTTGTGGCTGGCTATAATCTCATATAATTCATTCATCTGTCTTTGCTGAGGTATAGGTTTATGATTGGCTGGCAGCAGATTACGATCTGGATGTGCCTCGTGTCGCATTATCTGCCCGACGTAACTCTTCAATGTTGTCCCTAAAATGTCCTTGCATTCGGCTAGTGACGCTGTCCCGTTACTTGGGAAACACATGCACTGTAGCAGCAAATGCCCTGGCCACGTGGCATTGGCATTTGCCACGTGCTCAATTTTTATGAAATCACAAAAAAAGGCTTTTTGTGTGAGCATGGATAACTTCCCAAGGCCAGCACTGAATGTTTTGCTGGTGCTGCACTTCATCGTGGCCTTGCATTTGAAGCTTTTAAGTGACATTAAGTGACATTTCTATGCTTAGTCTGATTTATGCAATGGGAATCCAAAGATGTGCGCTGTACACATGACGATAAAGAAGATTGCTGAAAAATATTGTTCATTTGTCTAGAAATGTGTTTTGTGGCATTGCAGATCTAAAGTGCTAATGAAACTGCCTGGCCTCCTCTGGCATTGCTTGCCAACCTCTACCCTGGCAGCGATAACCCTACTGTAACTAATACAATCTCATGTAACAGCGCGTGGATGCCCATGGGCTGTTAGCATGCTTTACAAATGTAAAAAATAAATAAAATATATAAATAAATCAATTAGTGTTGGGCTAATGTAGTCAGCCAACAGCATTCTTGTTGTTTGCTCATCTACCTGTTGAATACAGGATGTACACCTAATGTGTTATCTGTCTAGCGCAGCATACTGGACATTCTAGCGTCAGAGCGCTTGGTAAGAGGTCTTACTTATTACCATCATTTGTGGTACTCAATATATGACCTCAGAGGATGAAGGCAGGAGTCACCCCCGATGAGTATCGAACTCTTGTCACAGCAGCAGCTCATCCTGCTCTGAGGAGCAAGCCCAATGTCCCAAGCTATGCATTCCTACAGGCGTGGATGGACCAGGAAGGGTTTTCACTGGTTTCACCATGCTTTGCTCCAAGAGCAGAATAGGATCCGAGAAGATGTGGAAATCCTGAAGGAGCAAATTGTATTCTGATATTTGATGAATGTCAAGCTCATCACTGTGAAACAGAATTGAGATATTTTAGTATCTTTCTGCCTCCAAAGGCCACCACGCGTATACAAGCTAAGGATCAGGGGTTTCATGAAAAGCTTACATTAATCTGCAGAAGACATTTTATGAGAAAGCTAGTCAACTATAGCCCTACCCAAAATTGTGGGCATCAGTGATGTATGTGCAGGATTTCATGGTTTCACTATGAGGCAGCACAGAGAGCCACTAAGCCCACGAAGCCACTTGCTGAGCTCAAAGTCATGGAAGATTAAGACTGGGTTAGCTAAAGAATTCGACCATCCGCACAGTGGGTGCTTTGAAATTTTAAATAAAATTGAATGATGGCAGATTAACCTCTGGAAAATATGTGGGGCTAATCCGCACAGATTTTCCTATGCTCACCGCAAGACATACGCATAGACCTGTGTACTCTGGGTAGACACAACCTACAGGCACAGTCTCCCCTATCATATTTAGTTGGCATACAACAGGAGGAGTACACAATGCTTTTCCAGAAGGGGGAGGGCCAAACCTTTCCCCAGGCATGGCCAGCCTAATTAACTAACACAGGTTCCATGGGTCCCTCCTGTCCTTTTGTTGAGCCATGTATCTAGTGGCAACGATTCACATACTAATCAGAGCGCAATTCAAACAGGCCCATATGGGACCTGGCTACAGAGGCTAACAAAGTAGATAGAAAAACCCAGCAACCTTTCATATGCAGCTGTGTCAACCTGATGCCAGCTCTCACCCTCACTATCAATTGACGGTGAAATGTCATGTCTGGGACTGCAATTAGTCATCCATGCATGGGGACCCGATTCAGAAGGTATGAATGTGGTTTGCCGGAGCCAGAAATTCTGGGCTCACTGCAGCTTCAAGGGAGACCTGCTGCTTTAATAAAGAACCATAGAGAGTTCCAATAACCAGAGGAACCCTTTGATCCATCCAGGAAGGAAGATGGGTGGGACTTAGTATTATATGTTTTCACTCCTTTACCGTTTATGTTGCAAAACACTCTGGTTATGACTTAATGCATACAGGAGATTGTTGGTGGGGACCAAGGATTGGTTCTTTAAGGTAGGCTTAGCCTAGACCAATCCCTGTGGTTCATTTGGTTTTAAAAGAGTGCTGAGCCCCTATCTGAAGGCTTCACCAGAAGTAGACAAGAAGACGTCATCATTGGATCCTGGCTGAAAGTACAGTCTGCCTTACATCTTCCGCCAGTGAAGAAAGGCCATGAACCCAAGAGGGAAGCAAGATTCCCCACCAAACTTCTCTCAGGGAACAGAGGGAGCTACCAAATCCAGGAGACCCTCCAGCAGGTCCAGAACTGGTACCCACCCAGAACACAGCGGGCCCTACTAAGCTTTTAGCAGGGCCAGTGGGCCCTGCTAAGCTCTTCAGCAAGCTTCCTAGGTAGAACGTGCCAGAGAAACTCTGAACCCGAAACTAAGGACAAGGCAGCTGCCTGCAACACCCTCCTTAGCTTTGGGCCATCCGCCTTGATGCCATAAGCCCAGTAAGGAAGCTAGGAGAAGTCCCTCGATGAGCATCTACCGACGTCTGCCTTAGAGGACATTTTTGAGCCAGGCAGTCTACCTGCAACCGACTGCAACCCTCCAGTCGCTTAAGATTTCCAAGATGCCTCGTCCAGTGCATTAGAACTGCAGACCAGCACTGAGACAAGGATTCCTGAACCCAAGCCACTGGGCTGTCCAGCCTGCAATTGCCTGTCCAGCATCGCTCGCCGATATGCCTGCCACCTGATACCTGCAGCTGTCTCCCATCTTCAACCCTGTCATGGAAGCTGCAAAGCGCCCTGAAAAAACTCGAGCCAGTCGAGGATCAAGAACATCTACAGCACAAGATACACTGTGGTTCTGTCCCCCAAGTCCTTCTCCAAAGGCCCCTAGAGAAATATTACGACCCATTGCTGAAGCCAAGTATCCTTGTAGTGTTGCGATTATTACTATACTATATATTGAAACTGTCTGTCCTGTGCATTCCTTTTAAGGTTGGGTTGTATTTTGTAGTGTGCTAGAAATGTCTCTTTCTAGCACACTACAAAATACAACCCAACCTGAAAAGGAATGCAGGTTGGGTTGTATTTATAATAATAAATGAGACATTTGTATACAACCTTGACTGTACAGTCCCTTTTATCTTTGGGTAATAATTGTATTTTCACTGTGTTGCAACTAACAAACGATCCACGACCTTTTGGAGATAAGCCTGCCATTACGTCCACATTACCAAAATTGGATAAGGAGGTTTATAATTTGCTTGTGTTTCCAATCTGTTCGTATCCCTTCTGGTGTACTAGAGGTTTGGGGCTGATTGATGGTTTAGTAGCCAATATTCATCCCTGGCCCACTGGGTGCCCCGGAAGTTGAATCATCACATTAACAATGGTCAAGTCCTTGATTTGTCACAAAGAAAAGTTGATGCTGAAATGATGAGCCATACTATGCATCCAGAGAGATCTATTATATCTGAACAAGATGCACATAAAGAAGGCCACAGTGAGGGAACTAAATAAGCAAGGGCTACTGTTGCATAATATTGTGAAACACACTGGCCAAATACATTCTTATTCGGCTCAAAGGATGATGTTTTCACAGAAATGTCTTGAAAGAAAGGCATTTGTATTGCAGGCAGTCAGGCGTTCACAGGAATGTGTTTAGCATGTGTCATGGATGTAGGCATTTCTGCACCAACACCATCAGAATTTTATTTATGAGGATTTAAGGTGATGTGCATTGTCCATCGGGCTTTGCATGACCAGGGGGAAAGAGTATCTCCGCACTAAATGTGTGCGCTACCTCCCGAAGCGTTCCGTGCGTTCAGCATCGGCTGGTCTGCTGTGTGTGCCCTCCTTCTATTGCTCCCGGATTGGGGGACGTGCTTTTTCCATTGCTGCGGCCCAGCTGTGCAATGAACTTCCTCTGGCAATCAAAAAAATGCTCAACCATTTGGCTTTTAGGAAAGCCCTAAAAACACATCTATTTTAATCTCTGTGGCTGATGGCCTGTGGCTTTTCTTTTCCCCTGGCTTCTGTCTCTTTCCTCTCCAGCACCATGATGCATTTGGGTGACCGTGCGCTATACAAGAATTCATAACATAACATAACAGGAGGATCCACACAATAAGCTACAGAAAGATCTTATTTAGGAAATGCTCCTAATTGACAAGACTACACAAAGTGTAACATTGTATTGGGAGCATTGGGCAACAATGCTGCAGGCTGATAAGGGAGAAAGACTACCGGTGCTCTCTCATTTGCCCACATTCTAAAACTCTGTCAGATATACCCTCAAACTGACAGTAACAGATGAGCTGTGCCATTGTGGCTGAAGTGAGGAAAAACTGAGCAATGTATCCAACCCAAAGCTTAGCAGGATACAAAGTCTGACTTTCACATTTAACAAGGATACCTCAAAACAAGCAGCACTTCTTTTGTGTATTTATCCCTGCAACAGAAGGCAAAGAGCAGAAGTTCACAACTGAGAGGTTTTAACTACCGAGACACCAGAGCATCCTATATAACAACCCTCTGGCACAAGCCAGTTGGCTAGTGAGTAATTAAACGGTGGTCAGGTAAGACACTGGTGCAGCTTCTAGCTTATCACCCTGGGCAGACATACTGCCTTCTAACAGAAACAGAAATACTCGGAAGAGTCTATCCATCTGGATATTTTACACACCAGCAATATATTTTGCAGACAGACACTGGAGATAATCTCCTTTCCCATGTACAGCCTTTAAGACATGGACCCCAAGGTCCTGCTGCTAGATAGTAGGCAAGGGACAGTAAACAACTGTGGACGTCAATAGTGCTTTTTCCAATGCTGAACATTTCCTCCAATTTCAAGAATGCTCTGCATCCTGGATGACCCTAATCTTCTTCTTTAATGATGAAAACACCCATAACACAAGACCAAAGTGTTCTCTCTGCATCCATCAATGTGACTCTTGATGAAGTGCTCTGTGAAAAGAACTATGGGGCACATTCCAAATTTGGCGGTAATTATGGTGATAATTCTGCCATACAGAATTAACATTATTGGATATATGGATGGTGGAGTTACCACCATATTATGAGCCCATGGGTGTGGAAAAATCACCTTGCAGTACCAGTAACTCTTCCTGGTGGAATTACCACCAATATCCACTACCAAGTGGTCATTCCGCAGATTTGAGTCCGAATTATTGTTACCGCCATCACTATTTGGAGGAATTACTGAATGGTAATTCTGCCAATACTCGGCAGAATTAACAACAGGCGGAAATAGCCTCCTTTTGAAAAGGGGAAGCTGAATGGCAGTCATTTTGAAAAAAATAGATTCAAATTGAAATCAGCTCCTGTAGCCACCATCCAGCCCGAAACAAAGCCAAAACTTGTCAAGGGACAACATCAAATCTAAAGTACCAGATATGAGACTGCGAAAGCCGAAATTCATGGAAGCGGAGCTCACACCTACTGACAGATGAGGTTGTGGCAAATGCAAACCTGCTGTATGGGGCAGGTAGCAAGGAAGGCCATGCTATAGCACAAGGCTGCCATCTGGTCAGAGGTTCACGACAAATTGGTGGCAGTGGGGACAGTACCCAGGAACAACGAGGTGAAAAAATGTGTGCAGTCTACTTACCCAACTCACAGTGAGACAGAGGCAGCACTCTGGCGCCACTGGTCCTGAACGCCTGGCAGGAGATGGTCAGCACTATACTTTACCTTGCAGGGATGGAGGTTGTTGGATCTGCCTAGTGCCTAGCCAACCTGAGCCTGGTAAGTGCAATGTGTAACATGAGAAGCACAACAAAACTACAAGACCTCCCTGCTCGTCAACCTGTTGACTGTGGGCTTGGTAATTAAATTGCCAAAGGTGTAAATCAATGAGTAAGGCACCTGGCAGGTCACATCCTGGAACTCTTGACTTGCATTCAGAGGACACTGTACAAACCTCCATAAATGAAACATATAAGTTGTCACCTACTGCATTCAGGTACACAAGAGGCATTCAGTAGCATCATGTAACAAAGATTTCAAGTTCCAGGGGTCCCATGTGAAATATCCACACCCTTCCAAAAAGAACTGTATTTGGTGGGCTAAAATTAACGCTGTAATGCAATGCACAACCAACCCTTTTTGCACATAGGATCTAATAGCATGTCACAGGTAGCTATGGCAGCCAGGAAGAACAGGAAGGCATCAGCATAGCCGGTAACTCTGTCACCTCAACTGTAACCCAGCACCACCCTCCCACCAGACCTCCAGGGATGCAGGGCAGAGTGCTGGTGGAGGAAATAAAAACACACGCAAGTCTGCATCAGCCAAAACACTGCCAAAGGCACAGACACCAACATCAGCTGCGGCTGTCAGCACTGAAAACACCAGTGTCATCCCCACCTCTGGCAGCTGTGACACTGTGTCCATCACCACCATCATCGCGACCTCTGCCATATGTGCCACAGCGACAGCCACAGTAGTGACCATCAACACAGTTGCATACACCTCGGAGTCTCAGACTGCTAGTGTGCCTATTTCTGACTCTGGGACAAGGGGGGCAGAGGACTTCCAGCATACCACTCTACACACTCCTGTCATTACATGGGTGTGGTCCATCAGCTGGACTCCCTTGCACTTCCCTCCTTCTCCAATTTCAGTATCACATCATTGCCCATATCCACTGGCCAGCCTCTGCAATGGCATCATGATTAGCATAGTGATTCCACTTCAGATGATGACACTGATGATGGTGGGCCTTGTGTATCTGGAGTCGATGCCCTATGACCCACCATCACCAGCCCGCTGCCCCCCAAACACACTGTATGTCATCAGGCAGAGACTAAGCCAGATGGAGCAGAGGCAGAAGTGAATGGAGGCCATGGCACAAGAGCAACTGGGGCACTATCAGGCCATGCGTGATGCCATTGAGGGGCCATCGAGAAGGATGGTCTCTGATGTCGAGAGGCAGAGCAGCAGGGTAGCACATGCCGCAGCGGCAATGAGACCTTGCTGAGGGCGATCACTCTCACTCTTCAGCACGTTTGTGGCAGTGACACGGCCAGCTCCATCTTGGCCACGCTGTAAGGAAGGCATGGTATCAACTGTAAGACAGACACAAGTGACCACAGTTCAAGGGTGTTTATTGAACTTCAAGAAGGGTTTGAAAAACGTCTATCTAATACTAAATCTAAAGATGGGAGCAAGCTACGACCATAAAATAATAACGCAGTCCCAATGGTGTCTTGTCAAAATAAAAGGGCCTCTTCTAAAAATAACTATTGCCAATTCTTACCTCTAAATACAAATAGTGTGGGAAACAATGCTATGTTAAAGAAAGACATATTCAAGAAATGATATGTCAGGATATTCAGGCCATTGGCCTCCCTTGCCCATGTTTTCAGCATGGGGCAAAGCGGCACACTCGAGCTTGGCACAGTCTCTGGCTTCTTCAGCATGATGGTGCATTTCATACATAAGCATCAGGGCCTTTTGTGCCCATGTCTCTTTGCCTTTCAAAGTCTCTTCATTCAGAGGACGTGATGTGACAAACAAACAATAATTTCCTTTCCTCTTAGGATTTCACACATACTCAATTTCTCAGGTGATTCCCTATTCACCTCAGATCCCCATTTTGACACAATGTTAATCAGTCTCACTCTGCTGCTGGGCTCTGATCAATAAAATTCACTTTAACACAAACTTGATTTAACCCAAAGCTTTCGATTGATCTCCCTCGATCGGGCTCAGACCAACTTTATCTACTTTGTTTTCACATTTCTTGGCATTATAAACATCGAAGACATTCGATTGTGACAGGATTTTTGCTTGACCCGCTACAGGACCACTTCGATTCACACTGCTTTGCCACTCTTTCACTTTCAACACCTCTCCGTTGGATACCTTACAGAGAACTGCGAATGAGGATGCATGCAGTGCCGGACCACTCTGTCAAAGGTATTGTATCTTGCTTAAAAAGTTCAATCACTCATCTGTTGTTCAATTTTACTTGTGTTGGCTATCACCTACGTTTCATACACTGTTCGCTTCAGCGCTCACCATACAAGGTTGCTGCTTGCAAACTTGGCTTCAACACAGACGGGTTTGGTATTGGCCTCAGCAACACACTGGCTGTGTTGATTTCACTGGTGCTGCTTTGTTGTGGAAGCCAAGGACAGTACCACGGCAGCAGGCGATTCTCCCGGCTTTGATTATCAACGCGGGAGGTTCCCGGGTACCTATGACACACAGTGCAGGATTCCTCAGGCTAGTTTCCTGGTCTTAAGCTTTCTATTCGAGGTTTTGTCAAAAAGGTCAAGGGCACTTTCCTCCTCACTATCCCCTTCTGTTTCACCATCTTTCTTCTCGTGTTAAACTTCCAACTTGGAACTGCTGTTTCCTTGTGTGCTTTGCCTTGCTCACATTGTGCTCTCGTGCTCCGCCTTTTATCATTGCGGGGAAGTGTAATGGAAGTCTGCAGTGCGTAATGGTCAGTAATTGCCTGACCCTTCCTGACCATTGTATTAGTATATGTAACTGGAGGGAAGGCTCCACCACTAATAGGAATTGGAGAGTCAAAATACACATACAAAGGGCCTCATTACACGGTAGGCGGTAAGGGTTTACCGGTACCGGTATTTTACCGGTACCGGTAAACCCTTACCGCCTTACTACGAGGTCCCTTTGCGGGTTGGAGAATTTAACGCCTGCTTTTTGCAGGCGTTAAAAAGCAACCCGCAAAGGGACCAGGGAGCTAATTACGGTACTGCAATTTGCAGTGCCGTAATTAGCACCTTCCCCATTCCCATTATGCCCTATGGGACAAAAATGGGAATAGGGAAGGGCAATGAGGGAAGGGGGAATTACCGCCCCACCAACCTTGGAATAGGGCGGTAATTCCCCTTTCCACCAAGGCGGTGCCGGTATTTTACCGGCATGGACCAAGGTGCTAATAGCTAATAGCACCTTGGTCCACCGCCGTCCGTGTAATGAGGCCCACAGAGTCTTCGCCTCAGGAATTATTCTAAATGACTGAATCACAAATGAGTTTGCATCGTAAGGTGCATCATGGAAATGAATCCCATCATTTAAGCGTTCTAAGACTTGGGGCCTCATTACACGGTAGGAGGAGGACCAAGGTGCTATTAGCACCTTGGTCCATGCCGGTAAAATACCGGCACCGCCTTGGTGGAAAGGGGAATTACCGCCCTATTCCAAGTTTAGCGGGGCGGTAATTCCCCCTTCCCCCATTGCCCTTCCCCATTCCCATTTTCGCCCCATAGGGCTCTATGGGAATGGGGAAGGCGCTAATTACGGTGCCGCAAATTGCGGTACCATAATTAGCACCATGGTCCCTTTGCGGGTTGGTTTTTAACGCCTGCTAAACAGCAGGCGTTAAAGTACCTACCCACAAAGGGACCTCGTTGTAAGACGGTAAGGGTTAACGGTCACCGGTACCATTACCGGTGACCGTTAACCCTTACCGCCTTCCGTGTAATGAGGCCCTTGGATTTAAGAATACATTATGAAAACAGACAATGAAGGATTAAAGTACACTGCAAAATTGTTCGAAAAATAATTAAATCAATAGTTTATTTCATAGGTGTAGATAAGCAACCAAAAGAACAGAAACATTTGTAAGTACAGAACTGGAAGTAATCGGTTAAGAGGTTATGTGCCTGCAAATATAATAAATCAACATAGACATGAATAAAAGGCACACTGAAAAAATACATAAAGGAACATGTAAAGCAATTGTCACAGATCTAAAATCATACATAGACAAGGATGAGAAGTGGACAAAGATGTCTATGGTCAAACCAAGAACACAAAAATCACAGAGGTGTTTCGGCAGTATGGAAGAGTAAGGGCTGCCTTCTTCAGGAGCAGAGACAATTCTAGACCCTTTATAAACTTAAATAGAACATGCTTTGAGTCTAACAAAGTAAAAGGTACATTCAAAGACTTGAACCCAAGTATAGCTAGACACCATAGTTAGTACAGGTACCAATCACCATTGAGAGAGGAGTGCCACACTGTACACACCACCCTAGATATGCCCATGATCCTTGAACCATTAGGAAATACAAATCGATGGAGGCACCAGCCAAAGATTAAAGGACAGCACCTAGATGGCAATTGCCATCAAGAAAGCACTTAACAGTATTGTAATCCATACGTGCTGCGGCAAAAGGCATACAGAACGAAATGTGAGTGAAGGACCCCAAAGATGCGATCAGGCTGATAAAGGGTGAAGAGAGAACAGAAACCATGGCAAAGTTGACACGCTTACCACTAGAGTAGGGCTGTTCACCGCATTCATTAGGGAAGAGGGATGCAGCCTTGGCATTTAGCAAGCTGAAAAAGGGGGAGTTGAAACCCCACAGCAGAGTGAGCAAAAATAGGCTTCCAAGCTGAAGAGGCAGAATGTGAAAAGACGTCAAGTAAAGTACATTAAGAATCACTTGCTAGATAGCAAGTGACAAAATGAGACACAGTAATATGGTAGTGGGGGTGGTCTGCTAGTAAAGAGTTTATGATAGCTAGCAACAAGACAGGAATGAGAACCTACCTCGGAGTACAACCTTGAAGTTGCACTACTGCTCGCTGCTTTGCATCGAAGCAGCTGCCGGGGGGCGGGGGGTCAGCCATGGATATAAAGTTGCCAGTATACTGGTGCTAGATAGAGAAAGATAAATAGAAAGGGATAGGTGAGCCAAAAGAGTGGTTCACTTAGTATATGGCGGGAAAAGTGCCATAACTAAAGGCAGCAGCATGAATGCTGAAGATTACTGTAATCTAGCCTAGGCTAACAATTTACCAGCTTGGGTGTCCAGTGGGTCAGCATGGAAATTGCTGTCCACGGATCGCCGGTTTGGATGCACAAGTATCTTGCTCCGTGGCAGGGGAACTAACAGAATGAAGCAGTAGGTAGAAGTAAAAAGAGGACTGCTCACATCAGTCAAAATGGAGAGGTTTACAAGACACTGAAGGTGGACTAAAAATGTTAAATAACTCCTAGGCAAGTCAAGCGGCAGTCCCAGTGAGCCCCGGCAGGATACTCATCGCTTCCCGGAGGGAAAAGCTGCAACATAGGCCAATCAGAGGTCCAGGACAGTTGGGCGTGATGTCCCCGACCTTGGGCACCAGTTTCCCATGTGGGTTGACCATACCCAAGTCCAGTGGTGGTCCCAGGGAGCCCCGGAAGTGTGCCAATCCCTCCCTGGAGAGAAAAGCTGTAACACGGCATGGCCAGAGCAACAAAACCACCAGGGGTGATGTCCCCGCCTTTGGGCGCCTGTCTCCCTTGTTGGTCAACCGTCCAAGTTTAGCAGTGGTTCCAGGTAGCCCTATCAGGGTCCTGATCCCTCCCTGGAGGGAAAACCTGTAACGCAGGCCAGCCAGAACTCCTAGATGGTCAACCGTGATGTCCCAAGCCTTTAGCACCTGTCTACCATGTTGCGTGAGCAACCCCAAGTCCAGCGGCGGTCCCAGTGAGCCCCGGCAGAGTGCCCATCCTTATCCAGAGGGAAAAGCTGTAAAACAGGTCAGTCAGAGCTCTGAGATAGCCAGCGGTGCTGCCGCTGTGCTTGGGCACCTGTCTCCCCTGTTGGTCGACGTCCCAGGGAGTCCTGGCAGGGTCCATAGCCCTTCCTAGAGGGAAGAGCTGTAACACAGCCTAGCTAGAGCTCCAGGATGGAAGGGGGTGATGTCCCCAGCCTTGGGCGCCTGTCTCACATGTGGGTCGACCGTCCTCAGGTCAAACGGTGGTCCTGGGGAGCCCTGGCAGCATCCCTGTCCCTGGCCCATTACAGATTTTCCCTCCAGGAAGGGACAGGGACCTTGCCAGGGCTCCCTGGGACAGCCATTGAGATTGGGGGCCATCCACCCAAATGGGAGACAGGCACTCAAGACCAGGGACATAACCACTTACCATCCTGGACCTCTAGCTGGGCTGCGTTACAGCTTTTCCCTCACATTAGTGATGAGGATCATGCCGGGGTTCCCTAGGACTGCCACTGGATTTGGGAATGGTCAACCCACATGGGAGACAGGCGCCCAACTCAAAGGCAAAACACCTGGCTGTCCTGGACATCTGGCTGTGCTGCGTTAGAGCTTTTCCCTCTGGGAAAGGATGGGGACCCTGCCGGGGCTCCCTGGGATCGTTGCTGGATTTGGGAACAGTCAACCCACATAGGAGATAGGCGCCCAAGACCAGGGACATCAGTCCAGCCAACTTTTCCCTCTAGGAAGGGATGGGGACCCTGCCAGGGCTCTCTCGGACAACTGCTGTACTTGTGTACAGTCGACCCACATTTGAGGCAGGTGCCCAAGCCAGGAAATCACACCAACTGTCATGGATCTCTGGCTAGCCTGCGTTAGAGCTTCTCCCTTTGGGGAAGGATGGGGACCCTGCCGGGCCTCCCTGGAACCTCCGCTGGGTTTGGGGACGTTCAACCCAAATGGGAGACCGCTGCCTAAGGCCAGGGACATCACCCTGGCCCTCCTGGAGCTCTGGGTGGGTTGCATTACCGAATTTCCCTCCAGGAAGGGATGGGAACCCTGCCGGGACTCCCTGGGACTGCCACCGCACTTGGTGATGGTCGACTCACATGGGAGACAGCCACCCAAAGCCAGGGACATCACATATGACTATCCTGGAGTTCTGGCTGGCCTGCATTACAGCTTTTAATAGCAGTATCCATAAACTGGTTATTTTTCAAATGTGATGATTACAATGTCTGTCATTACATAGACCAGACTGATGGAAGTCTGGACCGTAACCTCTGAAGAAATGACAGACACCTCAAACATCCAAATGGTGAGCTCGACTGACATGCACGTAAACTGATTCATAGAGCATTACATTGGCCCTCATTAGAACTCTGGCACTAAACCATGGTGCTAGTAGCACCATGGTCCATGCCGGAGTCCGCCATGGAGAAAGGGGGAATTACCACCCCATTCCAAGGTTGGCGCGGCGGTAATTCCGCCTTTCTCCATGGCCCTTCCCCATTCCCATTTTTGCCCCATAGGGCTCAATTGGAATGGGGAAGGCGGCAATTACGGTTCCACAAATTGCGGTACCGTAATTGCCATCAAGTTCCCGTTGCGGGTCCCTACTTTAACGGCTGGTCCAGACCAGCCGTTAAGGTCGGGAGCCACCAAGGGACCTCGTAGTAAGGCGTTAAGGGGTTAACGGCGCCGCAGCCTTTTACGGCGCCGTTAACCCCTTAACGCCGGGGTCCTAATGACCCCCATTGTCTATTTGTTATGACTAATGTATCGTTTCTATTGACAATTGTTACGAATATATCAAATGAATAAAAGAACAAGCTTTATCATGGAGAACTATTCTGGAATGAACATCAAGCTCACGTCCCTTTCAAGTAATATTTTTTTAAATTCTACATTTATATACAACACTGCTATTGATGTATAAACTCAAGTTTAAACTTTTAAACAAATGGATAATTGTAATTGATTATGTTTCCTATTGATAATCATTTGAATTTTTAGATTTTATCATAGTATATATTATCTTTTCAATTTAATTTATATAGCTATACTTCTCTTCCAACATTAAAATTGTAACTAAATGATTTTATAAACATTGGGTTCCTGGTACTTCGGCAACATACTATTCTTCTATTGCAACCAGTCAGCCGGATGAGGTATGACACCTGATACTTTATTGAATGATATTAATTATTGGTGATTAATACAATTTTGTTTCCAAATAATAGCATAAATGATACATGATCATTTTGTTTCAATTAATAATATTTGTGAAAAATAAGAATGCATGCAATCATCAATGTTGTTGAGTCATTCAACTTCCTACATGCAGCATTGACAATATTCGAGTTCCAAAAAGTATGATTGTTGAAGAATTACATGGAATCTTTTATACTGTTGCTGGACATCTTTAGTGTAATAAATGAAAATCAACATTATAATACAGCATATTTCTGGTGTCAATAATGTAATCTATTTCTGCAGGATGACAGTATAGTGCTAACTCTCTGTGACACCAGTGAAGTTTAACAGGTACATTTTAAAATCAACTATTGTTAAAATGTTATATTTACTTAGAATGGTCGACTAAATCTTTAAATCTTTTACTAAAATATTCTTCAAGTGATTTACCTTTTCTGTGTTCTATGGATAACTTATGGTTGAAAGTCAACAATCAAACAACTTTACTTGTGAAAGTGTAATCTTTGTGATCAAAGAAGTTATCATTAAATTGTCTAACTTGTATCCAAGTTTCAATGAATGTGTTGTTATGTACAAGAAGTCTACTACTGAAGCAGTTGAGATGGAAGAGACACATGAACCAAAAGTATGCTAAGTAATACTGATAGTTATCCTTTATCATCTATTGTACCTTTAATGTAACTTAGATTGTGTGTGAAGTGTTTTTCATACTGAATGTTCTTGTTGTAATTGTATTTATGCTTCATGAAATGGATGAGTGTTATGGCTGTTTGTGACATCTTGTGAATGCTCTGTTACAGGTGAGTGATGAAATCAGCAACTCAAGATTGGCTGTAGTAAAGCACACTCGGAAAACAAGGGTAAATACCCTCAAGGTTGTCCAGTTTTTTTCAAAGTGGTTGTTTAGAAATTGTTTAATTGATATTACATTGTAGGTTAATATTCATATGTTCAGTAAGTGTGAAAGAAAGAATGCTTGTGTTTTTAATGTATTAGAGGCCTAGAAAGAAGAAGAGCAGGATGTCTCAGACTACACCACTAACAAATGATGTGGCTTGCCAAACCAATGTCAGTTGGGAGCAACTAATATTTGAAGTTGAGAATGCTCATCCCAAGGTACAGAGTTGGGATGCTGATGTCCAGTGGCCGGAATTTGAACTGAATATCACCTGTGAACCATGGAAAGTAATGATGGATCATTGTTACATCACACAATGCTTACAAGAACTGACAGACAACACAGAAGATGTTTTGTCATTCATTGAAGATCCTCTCACACAATCCACGCCCTGCAAACAATTTGAATCAAAGAAAGGCATCATTTTCCCTGTTACCTCAATACATTCAGAAAGTCTTGAAATATCACAGATTGAAATCACTGAAGCATCTTCTGAATTGATAGATGACTATGTTCATGACCCTGCCTTTACTATTCCCAGTGCAGAGGACTTATCCACCACCATAAAGTCGCAAACCACTGTACTGTAGGACAATTGGCTAAGGTAGCCAAGATACCTTTTATTTGACAGCTGCCTGCTATAGATTATACAAATGATTAAATGCAACTATAGGACACGTAGAAGGATTTCTGGAGAGCCATTGGTGAATTTTACCCAAGCAGACAAAGGCACCAACCTGAAGATCAATGGTAGCTGTGTCCACCAACATAACACAATTTCGTGGTCCACACAATCCATTTTTGGAAAAGTGCTTACTGGAAATGTACTTTGTTTTTCTGCTCTGTTATTCAGTGGATCAACGTTTATTAAAATTCCAAGTTTCTGTAAATTTGTAGGTCTTGAGTTCCTTTTTAAAACGGCATACTACAAATATCAGAGAAAGTTATTTTTCTGAGCTATTAGCCAGGCATGCAATTTCTAACAGCAGGGTAGAGGGGTCTGCTCCTGCAGAATCCCAGTCAACTCTTGCAGCATCTCGCCAGCATTTGCTGCTCCGCTTGCATCTGTCAGTATTCGAAACTCCCAGGTTCCTTGCTCCTGATCCTGCCTCCGCCTATCATCAACACCTGCAGTGCATGATGGCGGGGTGCTCCTCATGATTCTGGTGAGCCACTTTGTGGCAGTACTTGAAGGTGTAATCCATATGCTTCTGATGTTCTTCCTCGTCCTAGTCCTTCTTAGTTAGTTGGTCTCATCACTATGACAATAATACCTATGTTTGCTCTCTAAGGAAGCATTGGAGGTGGAGTGTGGGACTAGGGAATGTGTGGGAGTAATGGGATTTCCAGGGCTGCACCCCAAGTGGTTGTCCTTCTGCCCCGAGGCGGTGTTGCTCCCCATGAGTTCCTCCCACATTAAACTGCCCCTAGGGGAACTATAGAGGAAGCAGTCACACCTCCCTAGCCTCATGGGAAGGGGCTCCCACTTGGGGAGAAGTGACGACACCTTGTGACTCACCACAATCCCCAGAAGAAAAGCCATCAGGACACAGCTCTATGACCAGCCTTATCCTACATGACCAGAAAAAAATCATGCCACAGTGGCAGACAGGCAAGCAGCAGGTGTCTGGGGGTCCCTATGGCTGCTGGGCCCTGGTGAGCCACACACACTGCCCATGCCTCGGTGTGGCCCAGAGCACAGCTCTGTGTGGTGTCCATGCCTCACACTGCTCCAAGCTGCAGCTGCTGCAGTGGGTCAGAGCGGGGTGGGACAGGGCGCCTGGAGACCATGAAAATGGCAGCGCTGTGTGGTATAAATCACAATGGGCCTCATTACGACCCTGGCGGAAAGGGGGTTACGCCGGCGTAATGCATGGCGTACCTTTCCGCCCGACTACGAGTTCCCGTAGCGCCATGGTGATTTTTACGCCTGCTTTTTGCAAGCGGAAAAATCCATGGCGCTACGGGACTCGTTGTTAATTACGCCACCCATTATACCCTATGGGGCAGGGTAAATGGGGATTGGGGACTTACCGCCCCGCCAAGGTCGGAATGGGGCGGTAAGTCCGCCAACCCCCATGGCGGAGTTGGCAGCTTTGCGCCATGGACCATGGTGCAAATTGCACCATGGTCCTCCGCCAGGGTCGTAATGAGGGCCAATGACATAACATGGACAGTTTCTGGTGTGCTCCTGCTCAAATGGCAACGTAATTGGCAGAGGGACACCAAGCACCAAGCAGCCCCCTCCCAGTATGCCACTAGTTACTATTGTATTAAAGTCACATAAACCATGGATATAATTGTCATTGTTACTTTAGAACATTGAATTGGGTTGAAAGAAGTTAGTCGTTATTGATTGTACCCAAATAAATTTGATTCTGAAGAAAAGCTATAATCTGTTTGCATTGTAAAACTAGCTGACCGGATGAACACATTGATTAAGAATGTGTTTATCTATAGTAAAACAATATTTGCTGCTTTTGAAGAGTGAAAATATGTTCTTATTTTTACTGCACTGTTTGCAATTGAAACTGGAAGATAATAAAAGTTCATTTTTGTGGTATTTGTTCCCGAAAACGAAACCTTCCTTTGGCAATGTGACCACACAGTCTCTGTTATTTGTCTCTGAATGCCTTGTACTAACAATTTCAAGGACACAATGTGGCGAGTAACGAGATAGAAATCACTACAATGAAACATAACGTACACAAGTGAAGTTTCTATTCATAAGAGCTGTCAAATGAGAAGGTGCTTTTACTTTACATTGCTAGAATGAAAAATCAGCAAATTCTGTAGGTAACCTTTAAGTATTATCAAAATATATATGCAATTATATGGACATTGTAAATGTACATTTTACTGAAAATTTAATGAATTAAAATGTTGATTTATTGTCTAACTTATTTTTCAAATTAGGTACTGAAATATATTTTTGCTTTCCCAAATGTACATAGTTACCTCATTGGGATGTGCATGTGCCATGGTTATAATCTTTTCGTGTATGGGTTCTTTAACCAGAACTGTACAATAACTATCAATAACGGAACGGCAAAATCCATATTCTACGATGTTTGTGAGGCACCAGTTTGACCATTTGCATTGCCAGTGATCCGGAGCAACATGCCAGCCTTTAAAGTATGAAGACGTGAGGATGGCAAATGTTGCATTTCGACGTGAAAGGATAATTCAGAACAGGACTGAAAGACTTATCCTTGGTCTCAAGCGCAGGGACTGTATCTCTCCAGTCCTGAAATCTCTCCACTAGCTCCTGGTAGCTGCAAGGATCAAGTTCAAGACCCTTTCCATTGTCCACAAGGCTTTCTGTGGCCGGGCCTGCACTACATCCAATACACCTTCCTTCTCAAGACCTTTGCTCAGCTACCTCCAACTCTCTAATGGTTAATGCTTCTCCAGGTAGAGAGTGGGGGGAAGATCCCTCTCCTCTGCAGGTGCCTCCCTCTGGAATGACCTCCCTGCCCCTCTCTTTTTTATTTCTATTTCTGGCCCTCCCTGTCCCTCTCAAACTTGAGCTGGACCAGCTGAAGTTCCGGATGCAGCTCAAAACTTTTCTCTTCTCCTATGCGTTCTCTCTTTCCCTCCCAATCTGACCTACCTGACCTACTTGTCTGCTGTATCGACTGGTTGCTTGGCTACCCTAAGAGTCTCACTGGTTACCAGGCTCTTTCTTGACAGTCACCCTTGCACTGCCTCTGGGTCTATCATGCACTTAGTGGCTGTAACTGTAACCCTCTCTTGTTCTCCTTTCACAGCCCAGAGCCGTACTACCCTGGCTACACTTACTCAGAGCATTGCTGCCCTGTTTTCCCCTCCCCTCTCCCTTGCACTCCCCCTTGCCCTTCTCGTTCTCACACTTTCACGATCTGAATGACACAAGGCCTAATAAGATAATTTGTCTTGTCCTCCCTTTGTCTTCCCTCCACTGTCTTGTCGCACCTTGAAACACTTGTGTACAGGTGCGTTATAAATGACTTATGTACATGGCGTACATGTGCTTTTATAATAAATAGATGATAGAACACAATTGCATTCGATTTTAACACATATAACTTTGACTTGACAACTCAAGTACAAGGATTAAAAGATCGATGAACGCAATTTGAAAGATTTGATGGACTGTAACAGTCGACCTAAACATTGGAACTATGCCTTGCAGTAAACATGTTCTTGCTCTCATTATGTTCACAAAGGTTTTCAGTGATTCCTTGGATGTAATCTTCTATTTTTAACCTAAATTAAAAAATATAACAGCCAGGGATGTCATTTTACCAAAATGCCAGGGGTAGCGGAAGTGACATCACACAACCCTTTGTGAAAACAAAATCAAAATATCGAGGCTGAGTACCCCAAAAGGAAATACACCGAACACGGGTTACAAAGGAACATACAAAGTACTTTATTTTATACTGAACAGTTTTCCAAGAAAAGAAACAGATAGCTATCGGCCCTCAGTACAACACAACAAACTCCAGCGTGGTTCAGTGTGTTCAGTCAGAGACGCTGTACATTAGAATTCATTGCTCTTTTATATTATTTGCGAACACGATGTCCAACCCGACTTCGGGTTAATATTCCTCTAATACATTACTGATCTAGGGTTCATGCCGAGTTTGCATATCCACATGTAACTGGTTTGCTTTTAAGACATATATCAACAAGCCTACACGGCAACTGTGTTTTCTGGGATTTCCCATACAGGTCTTCTCAAACATTAATACAATGTAGCTAAACAAGTGTTCTACGTTCAGTATTTGAATGCATTGTTCTTAACATATTGGTCGTGGATTAGTTTCATTGCACAAGCAATCCTTTACACACAGGTCAACGAAGGACAAGGTCTCAGTTCACGACCTCAATAAGTGGCCTGCAGGCAAGTTACATATTAGCTACTTGCAGAGGTCAAGACGGCCATGTTGTATTTCGGAATGATATCGTCCACCATTTTAACTCACAGGGTGACTTTACAAAAGCAAACCTAAAGTGGCGGATTGACCTAAAATGGCGGCTTACATTGATTTTAAGGTCAGGACCTTGCAACATGGATTTCTTCGCAAGTGACTTACAAGCAGCTTGGCGTAGGCCAATATACATATATTCATTGCAAATAGGAGGCACAATATAATTTCTCATTTGACAAGCCCTCCTTTTGGCCTATGCCAAGTGCTAAACTACTTCGGATCTCCTTGCAAATAACTCCATGCATCATCGTCCATGCACCCTGAATCGCTGTCAGAAATATATATTGCCATTAGGTCATTCGCTAAAATTTCTTTCAACACATATTCTTTGGAAGTTTTATCTGGGGCATACACTTTATGTCCTATCGTATCTATCGCTTGTGCGCAATATCCCCCAAGCATGGATCATATACTAGGTAGACACTTCTAACCCCAAGATCGCAAGAAGTCCCAGAACCAAGCGCTAAGATCCCAGTTTCCCTCGGGAACATGCACTTCTGAACTAAGGACGTGCAGATTCTGTATTGCCTTGAAGATAGTAGGGGAGGAATCTGGCTCGAAAACACAGCAAGCAGACCCCACTAATTTACACACTGCACCACGTTCAGCCAGAATAACATCTAATGCCATCCGGTTCTGAAGTGCTACTAGTCTTATCGCTTTCTGTTCTAATGTCATATTATAGAGTATGTCCGTGGTCCGGTTGATGGTTCTCTCCAGTATTCTCGCTAGTCTTCTGATATCTTTGGAATTCGCTATCATCCCCCAAAATGGCACAACTGATTTTGCTATATCTTCCAAGATTTGTGCTGGAGTGCCACTGTTCTCGTCCCACCGTGGACGGGCCTTTGAAACTTCTATTGTACTAGCTATAAACACCCCAGGTAACAGGATCCCTAAATAACAGGTTCCCTGCCAATCCCTGGGCAACCATGGAAATGCTACATTACCGCAAACAAAAAGTAGACAGGTTCGCCTACATACAAAGGTCTGTTTTCCCCAGTCAAATTTGCAACGTTGGCAAAACCTTTAAAATCTCCCATTGACTGAGTACCATTCCTCTGTATGCAAAAAGAAACTGAATTGGGGCTATGGTTAACAGTGTAAGAAGGAGGCATGGCATCCTTATTGCCTATCAGAGCCATCTTGAAGGAAATCAAAGATTGGAAAGGACGGGACAGTCTGTCGGAAGGCCTAATAGAAGCAACGTTAGGTTTACTCCTGTTTGCGAAAAGCGAGCATCCCAGGGTAGTCAAAACACGTTTCTCAAAACTATTCAAATTAGTGCCATCAAAGTTCCCTGAGATGCTATTGTTCCAACGGCCAAAGAACAGTGCTCTAAGAGAAGCATAACAAGCAGTTGTCAAAGGTAAAGGATGAATATACCAACCTAGCCCCTTATCCCCATGTTGCGGTAAATTTGAGCAGACCCAACAGTTAGACTTATTAAAAATGGCATGCATAGCTTTCATGATAAGTAGCAGAGTATTATTGTGGTACCTTTGTCTATGCTAAGAGTCCCTAGGGGAAAGAGTATGCAAATGTACAAAGGGAGCAGGAACAGTAGGTACATTTTCAGTAGGCAACAGGGATTCTAAAGGATGCGTTTCCTCGAGGAACCACAATCCTAAGACAGTGACTATTATAAACCCAAATATCATTATAAAACACAGCAATACGTTTTCGGGGGCCAGGTGCATTGTCCATTGTCCCGGTTGGTCACACCATCATTTACAAGTCCCATACGAGCGGTAGCGGTGGCAGGCATTGTAGTCTTCAAACGGAAACCCCCAATGTTCGTTGCTGGCGACCTCCCGGCCGTGTGACTTCTTAGTCCTTCCACAACCCTAGCCAACAGAATCCCCTTTCTCAAATTTGGGCAAAAGGCAAGCCCTCGATGATCCTTTCCTTCTCCGACTGCACAGCCGAACCGTGCCGTAAGTCTATCAGATGCACAGCATAACCGTGCCGTAAGTCTATTTTCTCAGACACAGATTGTACCTTGCTTTTCCCGGTACTGATTGATCCAGAAACAATGTGTCGTCACTTCCCATTGGAAGCAATGTATCAGAGACAAGTGAAGATGCCGAATTTGAAACAGCAGTTTCCGGATGCAAAACTTCTGGAGAGTGTGGAGACAAAATGGCTGCTTCCCCAAGCCTCACAGGCTCAGAAAGATTCTCCGACACACTCTCGGCGCTATTTACTGCTTTGGGATCATTGGTTGCAGCGTTAGCGAGGGGTTCTATTTCTTCTGTATCGTGTGGCACAGGGCGAGGAAGTTTCTTGACGTGTGACGCGTGGATCCAGTTCTTTCTTCCAGAAACCCGCACCGCTGTTTGGGTGACCAACAGGACTTGGAATGGGGCCCGCCAGCGAGGTGCAAGGCAGGAAGAGCGCTCAAATGCCTTGATTAGCACCCAGATTCGAGGCCGTATGCTGTGGCCCGGGCCCTCATATCGCACAGGTAAAGCCTCTCGTACCTGGTGATAAATCAAATACAGGTTTGTAGTCAACTGGCTGCAATAATCTGAAAACAATACATTTTCAACATTTCTTAACGATCTGCATTTAGGAAGGTTCCAAATATCGGCAGGTCTCCCCATTACCACCTCAAATGGAGAGAGCCCAGTCTTAGTTTGAGGGGTTGTACGCATGGCTAATAACATGATCGGTAAGGCGTCCGGCCATTTTAATTTAGTGCCGGCACACATCTTAGCGAGCTTGTTCTTGATGATACCGTTGTGTCTTTCTACTAGTTCAGCGCTCTTAGCGTGTCTGGCCGAATGGAACCGTTTGTCGATCTGCAATGCCGCACATATCTGCAGAATTACAGCAGCGACAAAATGTGGACCATTGTCCGACCCGATGACTCTTGGTAGCCAGAACCGTGGGAAGTACTCCTTTAACATGGTTTTCGCAGTAGGCATGGCTGTAGCATCTTTGACAGGCAAGGCCTCAACCCATTTTCTAAAAGCACAGATGACCACCAGCACATACTTCTTATTGTTGCATCGTTCCATTTCAATAAAATCAAAGTGGATAACTTCAAAGGGGACAGAAGGTGGCCCAAAACTTCCCCTTGGAGTTGCTGTCCCCTTTCCCACATTGTGTTGTAGGCAAATCATGCAATCCTGGACATAGCGCTGGGCAATTTTCGAAATGTTGTAATTTACCCAAACTTTCTCTAACATTTTCATTACTTTCTGGGCACATACATGCGTAGGACTATGGGCCATGATGACCATCATCATTATATACGTGTCAGGGAGTAGCCATTTCCCTTCAACTATGTCCACCCAACACCCGTCATCATCAAGTTTCCCTAAGCCTTCAGCCCACCTCTTGGATTCTTCTAACGTGGCATCAGCTTGGATATCCTATACAGACCCAACACCCTCGTCCATTGCATAGGCATTTACAGTCTTCCTCCAAACATACATCTCCGTAAGGGGATCAGTAGCAGTTTGTCTAGCTATCTGATCAGGGAAAGCATTCCCTTTTCCTATGTCATCTGTAATCTTTCGATGTGCTGCACATTTCATAATGGCTAACTGAATAGGGAGCGCAAGCGCTGAGAGCAGTTGTACTATTAGGGAGCCATGTTGGATCTTGGTACCATGTGAAGTCAAGAACCCTCTCTCTGACCAAGTCTCCCAAAGTTGTGAACCACCCCAAAGGCATACTGACTATCAGTATATAAGTTTAGTGCAAGCCCTTCGGAAAGTTCACAAGCTCGGGTCAATGCTATAATGTCTGCGGCCTGCGCAGAGTTAAGCGTGATTCTCTTGGTTTCCACGACCGTGCTTAATGTGGTGATTGCATAAGCAGCTGTGGATGTACCATCCGCACGTTTAAAGCAGGAGCCATCACAAAACAGCTCTCCTTGAGGATTATCTAAAGGAGCGTCTTTCAAATCAATTCTACCCTTTGTCTCTTGTTCGGTAGTGTACAGACAGTCATGTGACTCTTCATCGCCGCAAGTAGTATCTTGCGGGAAAGGTAGGAGTTCAGCCGGATTAAGAACACAAAACCTCATAATTTGAATGTGACGAGCAAACAAGATCAATTCATATCTCGTCAACCGTGTGGAAGTGAGGTGTTGCGTTTAGGTTTGGTTCAGTAGAACATCTACAGAGTGAGGCACATCAGGGTTAGATCATGGCCTAGGACCATTCCCTCACTCTTTTTTACAGACGCAGCAGCAGCAACGACAGCTCGCAAACATCTTGGCAAAGCGCATGCTACAGGATCAAGGGTGGAAGAAAAGTAACCGCGCGGCCTATTCTTCCCTCAATGTTCCTGCATTAATACAGCCAAAGCACATCCATCACATGCATGCACAAACAACACAAAGGCCTTTTCATAGTTTGATGTGCCCAAAACTGGTGCAGAGCATAATGCAGTTTTGAGCAAAGCAAATGATTGCTGGTGTTCTGCACTCCACGGCAATGGCGAAGAAATGCCCTTCTTTGCCAAAGCCAACATCGGTTTGATCACTAGTGAAACATTTGGGATCCACAACCTACAGTAAGAAGACATACCTATCAAGGATCTAACTTCCTTCTGTGTATTTGGGACAGACATGCCAGAAATGTGTTTTTAACGTTCAGGGGTCAATCTTCTTCCCTCCTTTCACAGGAGATAGCCTAAATAGGCGACCTCCTGGCAACAATATTGAAACTTTTTAAGCGAAGCTTAGTGACCATGCTTAGCTAGATGGATAAGTAATAACACAGTGCCCTCTTTACAGGCGCTCTCAGAGTCAGCAGCTAAAAGCAAGTCATCAACATATTGAAGCAATGTACAAGTAGAGGGCAATTCAAGGGTATCAAGCTGTTCTTTCAAAGCCCTACTATAGATGCTAGGACTCTCTGTGTACCCTTGAGGTGCACGAGTAAATGTGAACGAGCGTCCCCCTAAGGTAAACGCGAACAAGTATCTACTATCCTTGTGTATAGGAATACTAAAGAAAGTATTCTTTAGATCCACAACACTAAAGTAAGTAGCTGTAGCTGGAATCATGGTTAATATTGTCGTCACATCAGGCACAATTGGAAATTGTGGAGCAGAGACTTTATTAATGGCACGTAGATCAATTATGAAACGGAATGGAATTGCATTATCGCCTTTCTTGTACACGGGTAAAATCGGACTATTGCACAAACTTCCTGAAATTTCCTCAATCACCCTGCGATGCACAAAATCGGAAACAATGCATTTCAAAGCTTGCTCGCCCTCAACTGAAATCTTATACTGGGGAATGCGTGGCAGCTCAATTCCATGTTTCAAAACTATCTTAACAGGCTCAATCTGTAAAACACTGACATCGTTGTCGTCAACAGCCCAGAAGCTCTCTGGTACATTAATGAATTCTGGCGGCAAAGGTTTAGTCAAGAATTGCGAGACAGAAAGTTGCTGTGGTGAAATCGTCAAGCGCACTCCATCAGAAGAACAATACATTACTGCATTTAATTCCCTTAATAGGTTCAACCCCAGCAAATTCTCTCCACAATTCGAAGTCAACAGAAATGGACAGTGGTCCGTAAAGGGACCCAAAGAAATAGGTACCGGCGATGTTTCCTATTTCCCAGCACCATTTCAACATAGGGACCTTTCTGATTGACGGGAATAGGTATAGGTTCCAAACCCTGCTTCGGGCAATCCTATTGAAACAGAATATCATCAAAAGGAAGATCTTCAGATAGATATGCAGCAGAAGGATGATCAAATATGTTCCTAGTGTCCACACTCGAAGTCTGATTATCCTGCGAAAAAGGTTGCTGAGGATCCTTTGAAAAACTGACCTCTACCAGGGCGCCCTACACCCGGGCGACCTCTGGATCATCTACCCATATTCCCAAATGTGTTGTTCGACCTCTTTCGAAGGATGGGGCATTGTGCATGCCAATGACCCTCTTGACGACAATAGGCACACTGGTTAATGTTCACATTACCCAAGGGCACATTCCCTTGCGGGACATACTGACCTCTAATCTGCGAACGACCTCCTCTGGGGCCTCTAACAATTTGCTGTAATAGTACTTTAGTCTTTAAATCACCTTTTCGTTTTTCAACTCTATCTTTTTCATTATTGACACGATTCTCCTAGTACTTAGCCATGTGCAGTACTTCTGAGGGACTTCGCCTGCCAAGCCCTCTCAGAAGACATAATTTGTGACTGGATCTCAGGCAGCAATCCACGCACAAATTTGTCCACAAATAACCTTTTCCCAGACTCTGTGCCTAAGTCTTGTCCGCTGAAATCAGAGAATACCTGTTCGAACCGATTAAAGAACTCGGTAGCACCCTCAGACTTCCCTTGGACACAGGCCGTAAGTTTGTCCCAAATAATTCTTTTCTCAGGAATTATGGTTTTCAATTTTGTAATGATTCTATCAGGCAAGGTTAGTATCACCTGAGGCGGTCTTTCACCAGCTGGCCTTTCTCCATCGAGTCTAGTTATATTCACCCATTTATCTCCCAACCCTGGCACATCGTCTGTAGTCCTAACTTGTTTCCACAAATCTACGGGCAGGAGTACAGGAAATAACAAATCGATATCGCCTAAGGTGAACACTGAGGACTGCAAGACGGACTCTATTTCTTTATAGAATCCTGTCAGATTTTTCCTAATATCAGGAATAGATTGTCTAATAGTATTCACTTCCTGTCTTGAGAACGGGACATGGACAAACTGTGAGACATAATGTGCAGGAATGTCCACAGCGACTATACCTCGTGCAGCAACGGCCGCAATCTCAACCTTCGGGGCAAATGTGGGAGGAACCTCTCTCATAGGCAACTGACAAGTAGTTGACTCCGAACGCTTACTGAGCAACAGAGCTAAGTCAAGCGCTAAAGCAGTCGAAGAAGTGTCAAGTGAAAAAGCTCTCATAAATACTCAATAACTCTGTGGGACAACTAATCTTTCTTTTTACACAATCATCCTGTAGGTACTCTATCTTTACCTGTATCACTTCCCTATGCATTTCTGGCATATACTGACTATATGTGTCCTATACCTCAACTGGAGTTATCGACATATCTGAAATCCATCTAAGCGCGTCCTTCGTACAAATTCGTGCTTCCTCAGATATCGATTTTCAACAAGGAAGGAACTGTTTCTGTACATACATACTTTCCCCCTCATCATCCTCATTCTGTAACCTTTCCAACTCTTTTCTATACTCAAATAACCTCTCGACATGCTCATCTACTTTCTCCATAGTGTCTCTTGAAAACGCTAAAGTATTTAGATTCCTTAACCCCTGTGGGAGATCTGTTTGATTCAATTTGCCCCACATTACACATAAATGAATCCCTAAACCTTCAATAAAAACATTTTTCTCAGCAAAATTATCCATATTATAAAGTGTGGCAAAAACATAAGCTTGATCATCCCTCTCCATACAATGTTTAGCCCATGCAATCAACTCACGTTTCTTCTCTGGTGGTACAGTATTGCGAGTGACAACCTTCGACCCCGCACCTTGATCGATACAAGCGGCACAGGACCACTTGGAAGAGAGGGGGCAGGCAAATTCAATGGAGGTACTGTTACAGGTGCGATAAGAAGAGGTAGAGGAGCTGGAGGAAGAGGAACATTAGGAGGAGAGGGAACAACGAGAACAACAGCAGGTAGAGCAGGAATAGCAGGAGGAAGAGGCAAAGCAGCAGGAAGAGGAACATACGGAGGTGGCGCAGAGGCACCAGGCCTTCGTTCCTTTAACAATTTGTCTATGAATTTGTCAGAAACATGAAGGTCTTTAGAAGGATACATTTTCTGAATTCCAAGTGAGAAAGCCCTATCCATATTCCTAGTCGATTCAGAATGTTTATCTTGGTCATACAATAATGCTTTTTCGCCGTTCGTCTTATGACAGCGCGCATGTTTTTCTCTACTTTTAAGTTGCTGCAACGCTTCTTTTTTCCAATTCTGCAAAACATCAAATGCTGCAGGTCTAGCCTTTTTCTTTAATAGAATTGACTCTAAATACTCAATACGAGGGATTTCAAAACTACCATTGATTGGCCACTGAAGTTCAGAGACATGTCTGGTTTGTCTGTGCCAAATATCATTAAATACTATACTTCCAATGCCATGCTTACAGTACATAGTACACGCCGGCGACCCCTCCTGTAGTGCGGGATGGCTAAATTCCAAAGATTTTCTATCGCTGCTGAACAACGCCCTGAAGCAGGTAGACAATTTCCCAGGCATATCAAATTATTGGTGTTACCTGGTCAATAATTGTGTCTGCAGATACAATACGCCAAAATCAAATGATCAGGATTATATTAAGAGTCAGGTCAGAACTCACCTGATCAAGCCTAAGGAGGTCCGATCGGATTTCAAAGAATCTTACCTCATGTGTGGTGATTTCGGCAAATCTGCCCGCCTCGATAAGTGGACGCTCGTCAAGATGCCGTTCTCGGACCACAAGCTAATCGTCCAGGGATCGGGTCGTGCAGCGCTGCTGAGGTGTCGCGTCTTGTTCAGTGGGGCCCCTTTTTGTGACACCGTCCGATCCCGGTCCGATAGCAAGGGTCAACCTTCGATAATCCGGCATCAATCTTGAGGGTCCCTATTCGGGTACCAACTGTGAAAACAATATCAAAATATCGAGGCTGAGTACCCAAAAGGAAATACACTGAACACGGGTTACAAAGGAACATACAAAGTACTTTATTTTATACTGAACAGTTTTCCAAGAAAAGAAACGGATAGCTATCGGCCCTCAGTACAACACAACAAACTCCAGCGTGATTCAGTGTGTTCAGTCAGAGACGCTGTACATTAGAATTCATTGCTCTTTTATACTATTTGCGAACACGATGTCCAACCCGACTTCGGGTTTATATTCCTCTAATACATTACTGATCTAGGGTTCATGCTGAGTTTGCATATCCACATGTAACTGGTTTGCTTTTAATACATATATCAACAAGCCTACACAGCAACTGTGTATTCTGGGATTTCCCATGCAAGTCTTCTCAAACATTAATACAATGTAATTAAACAAGTGTTCTACGTTCAGTATTTGAATACATTGTTCTTAACATATTGGTCGCGGATTAGTTTTATTGCACGAGTAATCCTTTACGCACAGGTCAACGAAGGACAAGGTCTCAGTTCATGACCTCAACAAGTGGCCTGCAGGCAAGTTACATATTAGCTACATGCAGAGGTCAAGACGGCCATGTTGTATTTCGGAATGACATCATCCACCATTTTAACTCACAGGGTGACTTTACAAAAGCGAACCTAAAATGGCGTATTGACCTAAAATGGCAGCTTACATTGATTTTAAGGTCAGGACCTTGCAACACGGATTTCTTTGCAAGTGACTTACAAGCAGCTTGGCGTAGGCCAATATACATATATTCATTGCAAATAGGAGGCACGATATAATTTCTCATTTGACACCTTGACTTCTGATAACATCAAATGAAGTGATGTCATTTGACCCAAACCCAAAGTGATATCACGAAAAGCGAAGGAACACAACCTTTCACCCCTTGACAAAACAGGAAGGGGCATCACATAGCATTGTTCGTAGGTACCCAGCGAAAAATATGGTTACGATATCACTATAGTGTGATATACATTTCATTCAACAATGGATCACCATATGTATAATTAATATCAGTGCATATAGGCCCATATTACCAAATGACTGAATGCAAGCAGATACGCAAGGCCAAATGACAATGATGTTTTATAATAACGCACTTACGCTTGAGTGTTTTATATAGGACAAATATATATACAATATCACCCAACCTCTGTTGGTACTCATTTATTGACATGAGAAGGATGAAAAGCTGAGATGAGGTGTTTAATAACAGACTTAATCAGGCACCCACCCCCTAAAGTGTGCCTGAAATAAACTTTTAATGAGTCTACCAATTATTGTATAGAATTCCAGAAAGACAAATGATTTGTTGTTCCTATTCTTTCTTATTTAGGGTCACTGCTCAAAGTTTTTTAGGTCTAGCAAGGGAGACCACAGGTGTCACAACTGCGACCCCCAAATGATGTCCTTGATAAAAGATTGATAAAGTCCTGACTAGTAGTATTTTGATAAGTGTAAGTTGCTTTCTTCTTTTTGTGAAACGAAAGTCACATTTTCTGCTGGGTTCATGTATTGATCTTCTGGGATTTGCGTTCAGTAACGTGATGACGTATGTGATGCCAAGGTACATTTGGCTATGCTCTGCACCAATGTCCTGAGAAGAGGTGTAGCATATCGGTTTGACATGTCGCGGGTCACCTTAAGAGGCGGATGATCTGATTTACTGCTGCAAGAGCACTTGAATTTAGGGCGTTGGATCAAGGGATAAGACTATGACAAGATGGCGATTTCCGAGCCGTGAGTTTCGCATCTGTAAATGTGAGAAAACTGAAGGTAAGATACAGATCAATCAATATATGTTCAAAAATACATGCCTGCTTCACTGATCTATTGGGCCAAAAAAGTCCTGAGAGAACTTCCCCATGTAGTACTCTTTTGGATGTGATGGGATGAACCTGTGGCTTATTTTCATCACCTGCATGGTGAAGGTAACACCACTGCCATTTTGAAGGAATAACTGCCTGTTTTTGGTGGTACTTCAGCAGTATTTCACTTTGTAATACGGTGGAATTACTGTTGCATTTTATGGTGGTAATTCTGCTGATGGAATTGGCAATGGAGGAATTACGACTGGTTATTCTGGTGAAATCTTCCCTGATGATAATTACGCTGTCAAAATTACTGCCGGAAGAAATTCTGCCTGTTTGGTCAGCTTGTAATTTAACGGTGCAGTAAAAGTGGCTATAATGGAATTACTGCCACTTTGTTGCCTCACCGCCAAACTCGGAATGAGCCCCGTAGTATGCTAAAAATCTTATTATTGAATGTTTTCACATTTTTTTTTCTCATGCATTCTTTTTAATTGAAGAACACCATGCTGATTTACAATTAGACATGTAAGCACAGAGCTAGGATAACCAGTGTGTGTGAAGAGCCATATAGAGAAGAAATAATGGAACAAAAGGACATGTGTGTTTAACAAACTAGTCACTGGTGTAAAAATATTGAACTAAATTAACTGGTCACTCATGGTGAATTGGAAAAGGTTAAATATTTGCCAAAATATGTATCCATTTGTTCAAAGTAAAAATGTGGGTGATGTGGTAAGTTTGCAGAACTCTCTGTCTTGTTGGTTTGGCCTCTAACTCATATGTATTCTGCAGAGTGGAAGAAGTGGGACCCTGCAGGTTCGTCACCAGCACCAAACCACTGTTTGACTTCCTTAAAAGGGACTAAAACACCACTACCAGCAGTAACCAAAAACCTAACTCCAAAACAGGGACATTCTGTATGAGCCCCACCAACAGCAACCCTAAAGTCAACACCCACACGAGAGCACTTTGGGGAATCTATACTCGGTACTGATCAAATAGGAAATGTAAAAAACAGTTCTCTGTTTTAGCAATGATCATGCTGAATTTGTGACCCCCTCATACGTAAAAGTCCCCAAATTTACCAACTCAGAACGAGGAAGAATCAAAACTGCATGACATTCAGTTAAGAAGAAACATAGCAGAGGACCACTGGTGAAACTACCAAGGGAAAAAGAATGCTACGGACCGCAGCCAAGCTCCAGGAGAGAATCCAAGATGGCAATGATGTTGCGACATGAATATAAAGCTGCAGAGAGAATATGTCAAACATATGTATTAATTTACCAATACAGATGGAGAAGGTAAGGCCTTAACAACTCCAGCCTATCACAGAGCTTATGCAAATAAGAAAAGTTCTTGAAGGACTCTAGAGTAGGCTTTCTAAACTCAGAAGGGAAGGAACAGAATGAGTGAACAGAATGAGGAACAAAATCAGTGGGAGCAGCATGCTGTAGCAGAAGAATAGGTTGGTTGTCACTTCCTGCCAAATCAGAGAACAGCCACTTTGCTGCTGGGGGAACATCAAGCTACTCAAGCCCTGATTCAAGGGTGCAAGACTGCCAAAGGTCCAGCAAGGGCCTAACCACTGATGATTAGGAAGCAAGTTATAGAGAGCGCCGACCAAATGAATCCTGAGAAGTCAGATCATGAAGCCTACTAACAAAGTGAACAATGAGAAACTGTTCCTAGAGAGACCTCACAAAAACAACCCTGAGAAATCAGGTCACAAAAATACCTAACAAATGGAATCCTGATGAGCAGGTCATGCAGAGACCTTAGCAATCGAATCCTGAGAAGCCAGGTAAGGATGAGTACTGACCCAAGTAAACCAAAGAAACAAGGTCTGGGAAGGCCAATCCAAGCATATGCGGAGAACCAAGGTCATGGAGAGACCTGAATCTTCAAATGCCAAAAAAGTAAAGTTTGAGGAAGAAAGACCTGTCCTGGAGTTTAATGTCTGGGAAAGGACTATTTGTTCAAGAGAGATACCAGAAGTTGGAGATAAATCCAACAACAGTGCAAAGTGTGCTGATGACCAAACCGGTTTAAGATGGCTGATAATAAAGCCTAAGAAGCCAGAAGTCTGACAGAAGGAGACTGAAAGGAGGAAGAACAACTGAGGTTCCAGACTGAGTAAGCCCCAGGGGAGCACTCCCAAGTGAAAACTTTCTTTTATGCTTTATAAAATATGAATATGGATTAGCCTGGAGGCTAAGGGCTTATTTAGTATAAGTTTGGAACTTCAGATGGCCATCTACTTTGGACATTGTGGTGTAGGCTAGGGGCCCCTTGAGGTACAAGGCCTTGTTTGTTTGCTTATTTTAATTCTATAACGATTTAAGTGAAAGCACTTTTACAATAAATTAATTAAATGGAACACAACAAGGAATGATGGCATAATAGCACAGATAAGACAGGAAAGCAAGAACAAGAGCAAAAGATAACCAAACAGAATGAAAAATGAACATGATCATCCAGAAGAGAAATATGATGAAGGTCCAACGAGTGAACATTGCAGGACACAATAAAGTCACCCCATCCCCATAAATCTGATCACCAGATTGTGGTTGGGAGGCAAATTCTAAAACAGTCATTAATATAAGGCAGCTAACTGGAGAACTAAGATGAACACAAGCAAGTTGATACCAAGCTCAAATCCACAGTCCACCTGGGCTGTGCCTTTCAGTTACCCCAAAATGCCATATAAAGACAAATCCCAGAAGGGACTTCATCACTTCTGCCTCCAGGCTCCTCACTACATGCCCAAATAACCAGATTTCAGGCTCCTCACTACATGCTCCATTGTAGTTCCTACCATGCTAAGCACCAGCCGCCAGATAGCATAGAGTCCCGGTGCCTCCACAGTCCATGGAACAGGACATACTCCAGCTACAGCTCCAAGCCGATCGATCCACTATGGCTGAGTGGCTCCAACAGCACCACATCAGCATTGGTCCAATGCGTGACCAACCCGAGCTGACAGGACCACAGGGCATCACCAACAATTCCACAGCATGAATCAGGCAACACAGCACCATCAACACAGCTCTTCCAATGGCGCCTCCAACGGTTCCACCATGCACAGTGCCTCACGCAGTTCTTCTTGTAAGGTTAGGTTTGAACTTTTATGATTTGGTGGAACACCACTGCAGGTTTTGAACACCAGAGATAAATATACCATTTTGAATTGACACATAGGGGACACTGTCTTATTGTAGGAACTCTGTAGTTCCGCTATGTGTTTTTTATCCAATCCATTCTCCAATATATCTCAGAATAAAAACTTGTTTGACCCACTTTTCTTGCCTCACTTGCACAATTTCAATGATGTTCCTATAGTGGTGAAAGCATTTTCACATGTTTTGGATGGCTAAAGAGGACAGCCTTCTTGCCACTCTTGTTTCCCCACCACGTTATCAACCAAACACTGACATGGACATGATTTTATTCTGTTTCTTCCTTGATTTTGGCGATGTGTCTTTATACCAGCCTTTGTTATATGCTTCTTCAAATATGGGCAATAAGCTTTACAACCTTTGGAACTTTCATTAAACCCCACCTGCCTTTGGCAATATTTGTTGGTTTTAAATTGCCTTATTTTTACTTTCTTTAGGCTAGGCAATGTCTGTCTGTGCACGGCTTTAAAGAAGTACCCCCTCTTGTTGCTGGGTCCTCAATAAACTTGTATGTTTAAAGACACAGTCATTTGGTTTTGGAAAATAATGTTTTCTTTGGTTTCTGATAGTTTGATATCCAACATTGCTTTCAATGTCACTTTTCATACGCAAGTATTTTCTATGCTGAAAACCCTGCATTTAGCACGCAAGTGGTCTGGGAGCGCACCAATGTCACTTTCAGCTAGTGTACTCACCGGGTGAGGCGTGCGCGTACGATTCCCTTGTTGCTCACAGGTCGTATGCTTCATTAGCTCCTCTTGACACGGCAATCTGCTACGTTTAGTCCACTTTCTCCCATGCCACTAGTGAACAGAGCTCTCTTGGTGCCAGAGGCTTCCTGGTGCTCACTGGGCACTGGGGACAGTCTCTTGGGGAATAAAGCTTTCTGCACTTTCGCTTTCTGCTGGGCATCCTCTGTAAATAAGACACCTGCAGGCAAGACCCTCTCAGGACCGGCTACTGTTCTCTGCTAACAGTGGTCCCACCATCTTCTCCCTCCTCCAGTTTCTGCATCGGCTGCTTAAACTGCTCACACTGCTCTTCCTGCTAACTAATGGCCTTCACCTGAGGGGACCTTTTAAGCCCTCCCCAGGCGTGGGTCATTCCTATCAACAAGCTGACAGTTTCTGCAGTTGTGTTCCTCTTTAGTCCTATACCTTGTCGCAGTAGTTCGGGAATTATGGGACTTGAAGTCCCTAATGACAAAGTTAGTTTTTTTCACTTGATTTTCAGTCTCCAACTCATGTCTGTTCCTCATAATATTCATTAAAGGAATATCAATATGATCAATCACAGGACTGGATTGTATAGAAAAATACAGTTCTTTAGAGTTTGAATTATTAATCGCAGACTTCCTTTCACTGTACGTTTGGGAGCTAGGGGAGCTTCTAGCTTTATAAGGTACCAGGGTTTATAAGGGTTTTTATTTCTCTCAATGCCTAAGGGTTTCTGATTGTTTTTACCCAAATTAAGGATGTTCAACTTGTGGAACAAGAAGATTGCTATGGCAACAAGCCATTACATTCTTTGGCATTGAGGCGCTATCCTCCCTAGAGTATGACAAATGCTGCTTTCTCCCCCCACGGAGTCCTTTTATTCCCCCTGGGCCCTTTCTCCTTCCCGGTGATCCTCCCGCAAAACACCACCCCCAAGGTCAGGATTAGAAAGTGTCTGCCTTTCTCTGGCCACCTGGGAGGAGACTTTAGGCACAGTTTTAGTGAGGAGTCTATAGGATGCATCACAAGAGACAGAAGAAGCTGAAGTTATTTGATTGGGTCAGGTGTTTGTAGGCTGATTAGAGGATTGGGGTGTAAGAGTGGGGCACTGTGATGTTCTGTTTCTATAGAAACAGGCCTCTAGGGGATACTCTGTCTTGGCGGTTGTTTACCACAATTAGTACAGACTGCTACAAGGAGTATTGGGAACAGGATATGTTGGCTTTAAGCCAATGAATGTTTGGATTGAGTAATTTCAATTAGAGATGGAAAGATACACATCTATATCACAATTTAAACCCATCCATTCCCCCCGCCATGTATTGGTTCAGCCACCATACCTTTCCAGCTCAATGTTCTCTTTACATTGAAGTGCAATAATATGCATACATGCCTATGTCCTGGGCTCCCACTAATAACAATATACATGGCAGATTGCAATGGCTGTGAACAACCCTGCAAGTAATGTACTTGTCACAGGCTCATTATGACATCACTCCTGCCTTTCAGTAAGGACATTACATGACTATCGTGACTGTAATTAGTTATTACATTTGAGTTGTAACATCACACTCTTCATCCAGCACACAGCAGAATGTCAGCTGTCAGTGTAGCACTTAAAGAGGTGACAAGCCTTTCAAATTCCCTTTTTCTAAAACATCTCTCTGTGACTCTCTGTCATTAATTGATTAGCAACTATTTATGGATGGATGTTTATTGTGTGCACTGCTGGAGTTTAACAAGGGCGGGCAAAGCATCTAGCTGCATGTTATCATTAGTTTTACAAACAAAAACCATTTTGGGATGGAGTCAGGTATTTACAAATATGAAGTCTCTTTATTGTTACAGGGTTGGCATAGGAAAAGGAGGTATGGAGCTATTGTATGTAAATCCTTTCATGTAGCTCTCCCATCCTGCCTGTCCCCAACTGCCACTGTTGGAACCTTGAGAGAACATCAGGTTCCAGCCCAGGTAACATTCTGTGGTTTGCATTGATATACCAATGCATGCCCCATGCTACAGATGTTTTCTAATAAACAGTCTAAACTCTCTCTGCAATACATTACAAGATGCCTAAAAGTGATTTTTTTAATCCAAACAAATTATATATTGATTATACGTACCAAGAGCTGAAATATCTCTTACATTAGAATAAGCAAAGTGGGGAGGTATTGAAGAGAATGACAGAGTGTGTGGCTATGTCTTGTAAGGTACAAAATAGCCCACCCACATGTAGAAAGGATATTACAATTCACCTTATAAAAGAACTTGGCCTTCAGCTTTCATCCTCTGTTTGGTCACCGAACTCTGCCGTGACTTGTAATGTTCTAATAACATACAGTAGGTGTTACGTTAGCCCACATCTATTTAACAAGTATCAAACTATTGAACACCTTATTTTCATATCGAGGATATTAAGTAGTGCTAGAAGGCATATCAATCACACTCATATAGAACTGCTTTGGATACTAACAATATACAGGGTGTCCTAACCATTAAAGCGGAATAACAGGACCTGTGATGTAACCATGCCTAATTGGGAAAAGATGTAATGCACAATGATGCAGCATTACCTGCAACTGATTGCACAGCTATGTGGGAAGAAGAAACACTGGGCCTCGATATGCGTTCGACAATGTGGCCAAAAACTGTGGTCATGTTGTGGTAACAGAATTACCATTGCATTACTGCCGCATTACAGCACCGCCGAACTATAGGTTTGGAGGAAGGGTGGAGGAAAAACCTCCAGCAAAATGCTGCATGCAATTCCACCATCCTACTATCAAAGAAATTGCCAATTTCGGTGGAATTATTGCCGGCGGAATTACCGCCTATGGTCATTCCACCAAAATCCCCATGGAGTCTTATGGACTCCATAAATGGGGACTAAGACTGCAATACTGACACTTGTAACCCAACAGTAATTTCACCAGACCAAGTGGTGGAAATGGTAAATCCATTTGGTGGTATCTAGGCAGATTTACCACTGAGATACCACCAAACTCACACATGAGCCGAGTCTTCAGTTCAGAGATAATGAAGTATGTGCAGAGCAAGGATCAATTTTGTTAACACATTATAGTTTTGTTTGCCACAAGATGGATTCCTCTTTTTGAAATCCTTTCTTAACAGGAGCAGAGGAGTACAACTTAGGGGAGGCTGGTAAAACCTTAGCAAGCTTGAGTATGGGACACAGCCTACCTTTTGCTCTGGACTAATAAAAATGCATGACTGAGTAGCCCAGTTCCATGACTGGTGGACCCACAATTATACTGAAAGCCCCCTTTCCTGTGGGCTGACTTCAACTATCAGTCTGACTCTTGAAAGTTGCTTTTTGTAGTCAGAACGCCAAGAGACTTTGGTTGGTGGCTGTCAGTCAACCCTATGGTTTTCATCAGAAGTATTACACACTCATGGCAGTTTCCTAATTCTTTGCTCATAGCATGCTTTTCTGAGTCATATAAAAATGATTTATTAGGACCCACTTATTTTTGTGTCTTTGCAGTAAGGACCCTAGAATGATATAGCACCAACCGCCCAGAGCACTGACAATAGCCAGTCAATACTTTGGAGGTGGGAACTGATTGGGTGGCTTGTCAGATGAGCAAGAGGCCTTGGAAAGGATATAGTGGTGTGTGGCCAAGTGCATTCGAGTGCATTCGGCAGAGCAGTGACTCTAAAGCAAGTGTGCGTGGTCAAATGCATTTGGCAACCTGCTGATGGCTCGCGGCTCGTGAAATTGTTAATCTTATTTGAGAAACGTTATGACTATCATTATTGTGTTCTCGTTTAACTGCTATTAATAGCCCATATCTCGCTGTGTGCCGCATCTGCTATGACAGGAAGACAAAATAAACCCTATCATTTATGTAATGTCTCTCGCTCTCTACAGCCTAAAGAGGTGTCAGGTAATATTATCCCCACCAAAAATATCGCCGTACATATGGTCGTCGGGAACGGCCATAGGTGATATTTTTGGTGGGGATAATTTTAGGGGTAAATGGATGGGGGGCTTGCGGGGGTGTCCCCTGATCCCTTTTAAAATATATGGGGGTTGCCGGGGTGTCCCCCGCAGGTTCCATGGGGTAATATCACCGCAAAAATATAGCGAAATTTTTGTATGGCGATATTTTTGCGGCGATATTATCACATGGAACCCCTAAAGACACAGCTAAATCAAAAAGATTTGCCGGCACAAATACCAAATGCACTAGTGCGGATGGCATAATAAATAATATGGACTTGAAATGGGGGGAAACACTGAATGTTTCTGTACAAGGCAGAATGAGCTGTTGCGTCATTCTGATTAGGCAATCAAGCCAGAGACTCTGGCCATTCCCCAAGCTCTGGCATTTCTCAGCCGATTGATAACAATTCCTTGCTGAACCCATGTTTTACTCTACAGAGTGGATTGATTGTCCTCCTGCCTTCTGTTCCTCAATTTATTGTACTGATGCAAGGTCAAATATTACAGGTTCTGATTTAACAGCGACCCGAATATGAACAGATATTCAGGTGGATCAAATCACGAATCCAGCCTCAGTAGTGAGGCAGTATGCGGCGAATCATTTGGAAAGACAAACTCTTTACTTTTACTTAAGGTTATCCTTGTGGCATGTGCAGAAATCCATTAAGAACAAAGGGAATTATAGAAAATTGCATCAAAAATTCTTGACTCTGTTGTTAAACAGCCTACATTAATGAATGAGAACCCCATGAAGGATACCAACTATTTTGGCTAAAATCCAAAACGCATCGAGGCTACTTATAGAAACTCAAAATTATTCTGTTGAGCAAGGAAATCAACCAGTTATGGTGGATTCATCACTTAATGTGTAACCTTTGGTTGAAGTGGAAGACATATCTGTGGTTAATACATCTTCATCAAGGACAAAAAAAAAAAAACCTAAGACACATCGTAGAAAGGGCATGAGGAAACATTAAGCTATGGACTGTAAGAAATTAAAACAAAAACTTACAATATGAATCAATAAAAAAGTAAGAATAAAAAGAAGAATTATTATGCTTTGGCTGTTTAATTACGCCACATGTCACCTTCCTCTCCACGATCATAATTATGAAATCATTGAGCTACCTGACAACAAGAAAAAGTAAAAGAAAAGATGTATCCGCTCTTATAGAGTACAATACTCCCACTCATCGTCATATATTATTGAGACTAACATTCCTACTGAGAAAGTAGATTTGGTTGAGACTACCTCAACTCAAGAAAAGATCACCAGTAATAATAAAGATACAGGCTACTGGGGTTAGGAATGCAATATCTCCAAGTAGTCGACATTTTATGAATAAAGATAATTTACAGACAATGATAATAAAGGACTCATTTGCTACTAATATGAGTCTGTTTTTAAACAGAGGAAACATTTTGAGTTTATTTTATCAAATTCCCAAATTAAGGGTTATTACATCTAAAGACTCAGAATTTGTATTGTTACCAGACTTGTGTAGTGAGACTAACTGGGCATGTGTATAATTTTATTCACCCTTTAGAATAGATCTTATTTTTACCATTTGCTCATTTCCTTTGAAAGCTGAGCTTTGAAATGGAAATAAGCAGTATTAATCTGCCTTCGTTGATAATCAGTCAATACCCAATAAGCCGTTATTTAGTCATATAAGAACAACAACTTATCGAAGTAGTAGAAAGATACATGTAGTGTAGACTAATAGCACCAGCAGCCGACGTCTAAGTAGCTGTCACAATTGGTCATGGTTACCCTCTGCACTTCTTACCAATAGGAAATGAAATACTGATAGCTATTGCCCCTTTCATCTGTTTTCTTCACCATGGTATTGTGGAATGCAATAGGTTACTTTTCTCATTTGACATTTCACTTTTCTCTTTTGACATTTCTCACTCATTTTTCAAGTGATGCCATAACCTGGGTACAATCCTTCCTTGCAAACCGGACAATGAGAGTCTTCTCCCCCCTAGTCAGCCGCTGATCCCACACAAGTTTCATGCGGTGTCCCTCAAGGATCATGTGTATCTCTGACGATGTATAACATCTTTACTAAGCCCTTGTTTTACAAGTTGGACAGATTGGGTATCATCTACACTAATTACGCAGATGACACTCAAATCCTTATCCCCCTTTCGGGCAACTTCTTGGAAGACACGGCCTTAGTAAATAAGATATATCTCCTCATTCAGGCATGCATGGCATCTCACGGCCTCTGCTTGAATGACGACAAAACTGAGTTACTGATCCTCGGCTCGGAGCTGGCCATCAAAAAACTTGACCCAAATTATGCCTCATTCAACATCGACAATAATGTCATCAAAGTGATGCCTGCAGTAAAAACCCTCGGGGTCTATCTCGACTTAGCGCTCACCTTCAAGAAACAAACTAATTCACTAGCATCTTCCACTGCATATACTTGTAAATTGATCCGAGCATGCAGACCATTTCTAACTGAGACTAGTTGCATTACATTAACTAATGCACTCATCATATCCAAGTTAGATTACTGTAATGCCCTATATGCAGGATCTAACAAGTATATCCTTGATAAACTCCAAACTCTCCAAAACAACGCTATTAGAGTAGCTTTAAATATTCCTAATAGAGCGCATATCTCCACCTCTAGGAAAAATATCCACTGGCTAAAAATCAAAGACAGGATTACCCTCAAAACACTCTCCCTTACCTCCAAATGTCTTAACAATATAGCTCCCCCTTACCTGGTAAACATAGTCAACAAGAGATCCTCTAACCGCCCTACTCGAATGACTAACGCCTATACGTTAATGGTGCCTAGATATAAAAAGAGTACAGCTGGCGGCTCCAGTTTTCCGGTCATAGCTGCGCAAACTTGGAACAAACTCCCCCTGGATCTTAGAATGGACCAACCTTACCATAGCGTCAGGCGGAAAGTCCTCACCTGGATACGTTCCAACGACACTTAGCTTACCGTTCCATTGCCACCTGCTCTAGAGACCCAGATGCCTGTAACTATATGATCTGATTAACCAACCTGAACTGTTGTTTTTGCATTTTCTTGTACATGCAACTTTGTTAGTAATATAAACTGTATAACTGTATTTTTCCTGTAACCAAGTTCTCAAGTATCCTTGTACTGTCTGCGCCCAGCTACCCTTCGGGTTTGGTTTTGTGCTATACCAAATAAATAAACAAACAAACAAACAATACAGATGGACATCACATATTGACCTCTTGTGATATGTTTGTATTACATGGCACTTGGTTCAATATTGCTTTAGATGGATATACTATTGTTAGCAGGCACACTACTAGACATACTATGGCTAGACCTTCAGGGGGTTTAATTATAGGAACAGAATTGCACTACCAATTTACTGAATACTTACCATTCATCCATTCTCCAAATGTTTTATGTGCCACACTGTGTAGTGATGAGTATTTCAATTTAACAAAAATCATTTTCATTGTGAATGTTAATGGCACTCCAAGTGTTGAAAGGATTGCCTCCATTATATTACTAGAATTTTGATAGAGTGAGATTGAACTGATCCTAGTAATGAGGTCATTTTATGTGGTGATTTTAATTCTTACTTTGAAATTGCCAAATTGAGAAGTAAGGAAATCAATACCCTTAATGATACTCTGATTAGAACCCTGTTTAAATCTCAGCAAAGAATGCTGGGGAGTAAATGGTTACAATTTCTGGAGGGCTATGGCCTTGATTATATAAATAATTTGATTTCAACCAAACAAAATAAGAATTACACCTGGACAAATAGCCGATCCTCCAGTAGAATCGATTGTATTTTAACATCCAATAATATTAAGGATATTATTCATTCCTTTAACACCATACATAATGAATATAATGATAATTCTATATTAGCGTTGACTGTTAACCTAAAAATAGCAGGCACCCATTCTAAACTGATCAGTAATTATACAGTAAATTCTCAAGGAAATAGAAAAGTCTCTAACAAATGTAATAGTTATAATTACAATAACAGATAAAAGTATGATAAGGGTTTTATTACAGAAGCAAAGTTTACAGGTTCTGACACTCATTAACATATAAACTTCCAAATGTAAGGAACTGGCTTATTTACTCAAGGGGATTGCCATCACAAAAATGGGTATGAATCTGACATCTGATCCTGCCATTGCTGGTAAAATTAGAGCATTGAAGTATAATAGTCAAACTATTACGCAAACACATAAATTGGGTCCTTGTGAAAAAACACGTGTGATTAAGAATTTGAAAACTAGGTACAAAAATTGGATTATTAACTATAGAGTCTCTATAAGAACTGTGCAATGGCAGATTCATACCAACAATAGCAAGAGGTTTTGGCAAATGTATCATCAACATTCTAGTTGCTTGAATGAAAAAAGTAAATGTGTGGTGGAAGCAAGCTGGTCTAAACATATACGATCATTTCATTATGTTGAAAATTACTTTTCTTATAGTTTCAAAGGTCGTTTTGACAATTGCGTACCTTAGGAGTACACTTTAGAAGCTCATAATGTTTGTGAGACTATCAGAAAAATAAAGCCCTGCAGGGCACCTGGCCTGACCGGTTTGGCAAATGCAGTCTTAAAAAAAGCATTGCATTTGTAGTCTCATATTTTGAATGCACTCTTTCGTAAAGTCTCAAATGAAAGTAGAATACCGAACTCTTGGCAACAATCTACAGTGATAGGAGTTCACAAAAAGGGAGCCCAAGATGACACCACACATTTTTTACTGGCCATAACTAATTTGCCACGCAAAATATTTTGTAATATCCTCTTGGATGAAATCTGAGCCTGGATTAGAAATTTTAAAAAATCTCGATAAGCACCAGAAAGGTTCAGAAAGCGTATTGGTACAACTTATAAAATTTGGACGCTCCAATCTTTGATGGGGTCAACTCCAGGCACCAATCTTTATTTGACTTGTATTGACTATTCAGCAGCGTTCGATTGTGTTCATTGTTGTACACTATGGGCAAAGCTACAAAATTGCAACCTTCCGCCTTCTATTCTGAATCATACAAAACAGCTGCATCAATGTATTATAGTGTGAATTATACTTAATAATGGCAAATTGTCTGCTCCTATCAACACCAATAATTGTCTAAAACAGAGGGGTGTTTTACCACCTGTTTTATATAAATTATATGTGGCAAAAATGAAGATTGCCTTAACTCACTCTAATAACGTCCTCCCGCATACTGACAATCATTTTGTCACTTCTATGCAGATAATACTGCCATCTTGGATAGGACCAACATTGGCTTACAAAGAGTATTACATGCATTAAATAAATACTCAGAAGACAATTTCCTCAAGATTACCTACTCAAGAATGTTTTATGGTATATTAACTCTTATCCTATAGAGGTGGTTGATAATTTAATTTAGGTGTACCTCTTGGTACTACGCTTAGTAGTTTACATCTGGAAAATTGTATCTTTCCTAAATCCTTGAGCAAATTCAGAGTACCTAAAAACATTCTTTCATACTAAAGGGGGCATTTCCATAGAAGGCTTATTGTAAATGTAGCCTATTATTGTCACTGGCATCACATACGGAATGGAATGCTTACCTGAGAGCCAACTTCGCTGGACAAAATAATTGGAGGGGAAACTAAAGCTTGGAGGGGAAACTATGGTGTTCTGAAGTAGGCTTACCCCCTCTCTTCCAGTGGAGGCCATTTGGATGGAATAAGTCTAACATCTTCTTCCACCTTAATAAAAGTCAGAAAAGATCATCTATATTTGAAGATTTTCGTGGACCATGATAATGATTATTCATTGTTCAGTCTTTTTTCCAGGCTGATCAAAAATTGTGAATTGTCCAATTGTACTGTTAGAGTATGTGTACGTGCTTGCCACACATTCCTCAAGGATATTGATTGGATCGTGAAGAAAGATATCAATTTTGGCCTTGCAAAAGAACACATTGTTAAGAAGGCGTGAGTTGTGATCATTCTACTAATTTGGAATATTTGTCCACTAAGAAAATGTATGGAGAATATGTTAGACAACGTTTTCCCTTCTTGAATCCCTTTAAGGAAATTACAAGAGATAATGATCCCAGTTTCAGGGGATTCCAGATGAGATTAAGATTTCATTTGTTACCCTCTCTGTTCATCTTCGGGTCGTGGGGGAAGACTCCTCGTGGACTAAGAATGTGTTGCCTCTGTTTCTCGGAAGAAGAAACTACACATCATCTGTTAAACCACTGCACTTCTCTACCTCCCCTTTATAGTTCTGGTTAAATGAAATTTGTGAAAGACACAAGAAGAGTTCAAATTGATCAGTTGTAGTTGTTTTTTAATTCTGGGAACTCCATGATTCTTTCCAAGTCGGTACATTTCTTATGGACTCTCATTCATGTTTTATTTGTTACAAAAGAACAATTAATTATGTACACAAACTGGAGGATTTTTTTAATGATGAGTTTATTATATTATTTTATTATGTATTTTCTTTTAGCTGTTAGATTGATTATTTAATATGGTTATATGTGAAATTGCTTAAATGTATTTTTTTATTATTGTGCAGTCACATAAAATTACCTTTTACACATTTACCATCTGACAATTTAACTAACAAGTCCTTAGTGTAGAAAGCATATGTAAAAACAGCAAAGAGTATTTAGAATATAAAAAAGATAAACAGAGATACATAAAAGGAAAATTCCATACTTACACATTTTCCATCCAAGAATGCAACTAATAAAAATCTCTAGTATAAAAAGCATATGTAAAAAACAAAGACAAATACTTAGGATCAGAAAGTAGAGCAGAAAGACATATAAGGAAAGTTCCATACTTACATTCCTTGCAATATTTTTCAGTTACAGAGAAATGTTTATGAAATTCAATTTATTTAGAAGTTTGAACAGTGCAAGTGACAGTGGTATCTACTTTCCAGCTGAGACCCTATGCCAAAGGTCCTGGGTAGAGATCCAGTCTATATTGTGAACAAAGTAGGAGAAATATTTATTTCTGAGTGCGAGAGTAGAGGTACATGATATCAACAGGTATATTGCGTCCTGTAGAAACCCTTCATCGCACAGGGTGCATTCGCCTTCGGAGGGTTCCAGTTTTTGCCAAATGCATTGCATTTCATTGGTTTTAATCAGATTTATGCAGAAATAGTATTGTTTAAATGTATGTGTGAGGATATAAAGAGTGTAAAATATTTCTTATTTTGTTTCTTCTGGATGACAAAAAAGGGATTAGATTTTGCTGATGCTGGTAAATGTTTGTGCAATGATGTCATTGGATTTTCATATAAGAGTTCAATCTTTTTTAGTGCTTGAGCCGTTTAGAAAGCCCATTGAACATCCTGAGGACTGACCAGGGTACAGCTTTTAGGAGGCAAGCAGATCTTGGAGTTTTGAAGAACATTATTTATTTAGCCGCTAGACATTTGGTTAATTTGTCACTGGGTTATGAACTGGATCTAGCAAGAAGAAAACAACTCACTAGGCAAAGGGTACTCCGGGAACCAGGGTATTGTCATACCAAAAATGCTCATTGATAAAAACAAAATCCCTTCTAGAAGCCTCAGATTTCAGCTTTTAAATATATCCCAATAATTCTTAAAATGTATCATCTTTTGGTACGTAGTTGCAATCTTTTACGTAGTTAGTGATGAGATGTTTGGGTTACACTGGCAGGAGATCTATCTGGTCTAGCTGTGCACCTGCCTTTCCACTGGCAGAGCTTGCACGTGGCAGCAGCTGCACTTTGCACAATACGAGTTGGTAGGTAAGAGAAATGTGTCATTTACTTGGGCTTTCACTCCGCTATATATATAAAGACTGCATCACGCTTAAAACGACAACATAAAGTTTGCGCTGCCTCATTTGTTGTTACAGAAAGGTCACTGCTCTCTGCTGTAATTGCCCTTATGTATTCGGTGCACCAGTTAGCTAAAAAAAAGGGCCTAAAGGCAAGTTGCCCTACTTCTGAACTCCCCACGGTGTGGCTCTACAGTTAGAAACCCCACTGCCTTTACAAAAGGTTTTAGCCTTACCTACCATAAGGTATTACCCACGGTCCTGCAGATTAAGCACACAATGCCATCCCCAGGATGGTACTTAGGGCATAGATGCATGCCATTCAGAGCCTTAAACTTATATATGCTTGTACATTCCTCACGAGCACACCATTATCAGTGCAGAGGATTGGACACTCAGCTTGAAAAGGGTTACAGTAGGAGTTGTGGTTGAACCGCTCATTCAATTCCTTTTGTTAATGTGAACAGTTATGGCCTGAAAATACCCAATATTGGCATCCATTTAAAAATATTATAATAATATGATCAGAATATTTGCTCAATTATTTATTTTGTAATACCTTAACTGTCACTCTACCATAGCCTATGAGTAAAACACGCTGTTTGATCAAAATGTGATCTACTGCTAGTAAAGGATATCCTGGAGGGACCAAACCTCTCCAGTGGAACTTTCTATGATGGGATTTATTTAGGACGGCATGCAGTGAACTGAAACCCCACACTGCAGAGGTGCTTAGTCTGGTGCTATAAGAAGAGTCAAGCCACACCCAATTCTGCAGACAAACGGCCAGTAAAACTAACTGTGCTACTGATAGGTTGAAAAGAGCCAATTGCAAGGAGGTGCTCTAATGAAGGTGCTCAAATGACCATCTATCAAGTGGCTGCATTTATGTAGGGCTCGCAAAGTTAACAAGGGGAAAAAAAGGAAGGAGGGAAAACAAATAAAATGGCATTGGTCATCCAGGAGGTCCACACGTCAGGTTTACAACACTTGGAAGGGTATCCGGCTAGGCCATCAGCGGATCTCACCATCTAAAAAACATCAGCTTCCAAAGCCTCAGTACCATGTCAATATTTCTTAACTAAAATAGAGTCAACCATATAAGAAGCATGTTGGCTTTGCTTTTGCCTAATTCCCAGGCTATGTCTAGCCCTGTCGACATCCCTGCAAAAGCTGACAAAACACAGCGGGAGAGGCAGAATACATCCCTCACAATAAACATACAATAGAAATGGTTCCTCGGTACCGGTGTGTTCAGAGGTTGCACCTCTGCCCCCACAGCAACCATTCACAGTGCAATAGAGAGTTTACAAGTGCTGATGCAGTTACTGTAGATGGATCTCGCTACACAGTGACACACCCTGCTGAGCTTTACGCTTGCGTACACTTCCACCTGCTTGATGAGCATGGCATGGTAATGTAGAGGTTGCAATCCTCCACCTTTATGAGGAGCATCAATGGAAGCTGGGTTCAAACCTCTTGATCAGTGTCTTCTCTTCTCTGAAATGTTGTAACCTACAATGGCCAATAATGTCCTTCGGTTAAAACCAAACAATAATACGATTAGTTGTACAAAATATAGTTTTCCTTCGAAAATGACCTGTAATGGCCTCCAGTCAATCAACCACCCTGTGCTGAACACACTATTTTAATATTAAACGGGACACCTCACTAACATGGAATCTTTGTTACCCTCCTGCTAGGTGAGGTTTGATTCATATGTTTCAGGTGCAGATTTCCTTCTACTTGACATGACAATTGTCATTGTTTATTAATGTGAAATCGAAACTCAGCCTGGTACTATACTAAATAATTAAGTTCCAGACTTTGCAATGCTTCGTGACTCTCCTCCAACCCAATTAGTCCTGTAAAAGTGTAACGCTCACCTGATTCCCGCAGAGGCGCCGGTCTTGACTGGGTGAATGCCGTATCTTCAAAGGTGATGTGTAACACACGGTTGGCTCTTTGGGCTGGACCTCTGTGCACTGTATGTCTGACTCGAAGAGTAAGATGTCTTAGGTAAGTGAACGCCGAGCTCTCCATCTGCCTCGGGGCAGGGTGCCGTAACCAGTTTCTTCACTGGATAAGGGTGCAGGCCTCTTGACCTCAGAGGACTGCTGTCCGTCGTTAACTGCACGAACGGTAAGTTCTGGGCACTTCAAATGTCTTAAAAGTCTTTTGTAATGATATCTCTTGTTTTGCAGGGTTCCGGCGATGGCGGATGGTGGGCTGATGAGAGTTGAGGATCGAACCCGCGTGAGGAATGGAAGCGCCTGGAAGCACGTAAGTAAGCGCTTGTAGCCTGCTCCACGATGCGCACTAACTGTCCCTTTTATCTTGCAGGTACAAGTTCGTAGCTTTAGAGAAGCTGAAGGGTGCTGGAATACCCACTGGATTCGGCGTGGGAAGGAGTAATGGCACGTGAGTAATAAAGTTGCCCAATGTCTTTAAACGCACCTTCTTTTGTCTTTCAGGTGCGGGATGCAGCGCCGAAGGCCTCCGGAGCGTGCGAAGAGCTGGTAAGCTTTTGTCTTTCAGATGCCGGAATGCAGTGCAAAGACCTCCGGAGCATGCGAAGAGTAGGTAAGCCTTTGTCTTTCAGATGCCGGAATGCAGCGCGAGGCGTTGGTGACAGCCGATGGACCAGGTAAGAGATGCGCTGCCACTGAAGACCGTAGTGCTAACCTGTTCTTTCTTTGTCTTTACAGGTGCTGCTGAAGACTGGATTCCAGGATGGTAAGCCTTTGTTCCCTTAGGCCCAGGATCAGAAGCAGAAGACACGATGAGCGTTCTGCTGCAGAGAATGCAGAATAACGCAAAGCAAGATTCATCCATCGGGTGTGGTTTAAATAGCCTCCTGTAGTGCTTAGGTGTCTCCTTCCACAGCCACGCCTAGGTAAGAAAAGAGTTCCTGCTTTCCAGAAGAGTTCCAGTGTTCTGAACCTAGGGAGTGGCTCCTGCCCCACCCAACAGGAAAAGTAGTCCCAAACAGAAGAGGATCAGGGGTTCAACTGGCAGGTAAGTAAGCAGCATGGTCTGCTGCAGGTAAGTCCACCCAAGCATTATGAGCCCGGCGCTTCCAGCGCTGGGACTGGGCATCTTTATGAGCCTGGTGCCTCTGGCGCCAGGACAGGGTCCAAAAGGTCCCAATTGGGACTGGCTGGCACTCGGCACCGGGGTTATGGGTCTGCTTCCAAGGGAGTCGGGCAAGTCCTGATCTTTTGGAAGCAGAGATCATGACAAAAAGGCCCCTTTTGAAGACTATACTCATTCTTTGTGCACTGCAACTTGAGGACTACTTCACCTGTCAATAGTCTTTAGGTTTTGTGGTGTTACACAATGCCTAAATAAATTGGTTCAGGGATGAGCCCCAACCTGCAGGAGATTTTTGGCATTGGGTATGCCATTAAAATATATTAAGAAGTAAATGTGAAACATGGACTACTCCTGTCTCCTGTTTTTTGTCTAAGTATAGGCCACACACTATGACATATAAATGACTTATATCATTATAAAATTCCCAGACTCAAAACTTTTGTAATTATTTCAAGGAAACGTATCGGTTAATTTATTTTACAACAGTAGTTTTCTCATTATAACATTTCATATATAAAAACATAATAATCACAGTACAAAAAACATGTTTCAAGGGTTAATATATACACAGACTGGCTTTCTTATTGTGCCATCTGGTCACAAATTCTACATTCATTTATTGAAGGGTCTTTCCTAACAAATTTCCTAAGTTCTAAATAATTATTTTTCAGAGTAATATATCTTCAGGATGATGTGTCAACGCGTTTCAGCCTATTATCGTGGAATAAACCCCATCCTTGAGTAGGTTTTTCCAGTGTTGTTTAGAAGGCCTTTGTCAGGACAGGTGATGGTTCTATTTTGATAAAGCTTATTAGTCTTCTAACCCACAATATGTCGTATTCTACAAATATTAAAAACAAAAACACTGAGTCAGTGGGCTGGTCAACTTAGTTAAAAATTGCAGTGGGTCTAGACTACTAACCTTATTTAGTGGACTTGAGCAGGGACAGCTTTCTTACACAGGTCTCATTTGACGGGGCCAATTATTTGGCTGTTGAAAAAATCATACAGGGTATGGACCTCATTACGAGTCCGGCGGTAACCGAGTCAGTAAAACCACCTGGTTACCGCCGGACTCGTATTAACATTCCGCCTCCGTGATTCCCGGAATTACCGGGGCATTACAACCCCGGTTTTCTGGGAATCACGGAGGCGGAATGGTGTTAATCCCCATTCCCATTGAGTCCTATGGGACTCAATGGGAATGGGGATCATGGAAACACCGGCAGCATCTCGTAATCCTGCCGGTGTTTCCTCGTCCGCCTGCAGGTGGGCGGTGTTAAACCCACCAGGTCAGACCTGGCGGGAACATCACCTCCCGCCTGCAGGAGTTGTGATTGCCCGGCATGCAAACAACGGTGGCGGCGGGTTTACTGCCACCGGTGTTTCCATACCGGGCGATTTGTAATGAGGCCCTATCTCTTTTAGTTGTCATATAGATACATTTCTTTTATAGATGAGTCTGCCTTATGTCTGTTGGCAGGTTAACATACCTTATTAGATCGATGAGCATCCAACTGTCACTAAGCGTGTCATGCTGGCTTGCTTCTTTTCGGGTTGGGTTCCTATTAGTGGGACAAAGACTCATCTATAGAAGAAATGTATCTATGTTTTTATATGTGAAATGTTATAATGAGGAAACTACTGTTTTAAAATAAATTAACCAATACATTTCCTTGATATAATTACAAAGGTTTTGAGTCTGGGAATTTTATAATGATATAAGTCATTTGTATGTCATAGTGTGTGGTCCATACTTTGACAAAAAACAGGAGACAGAGGTAGTCCGTGTTTCACATTAATTTCATATTGCCCCAGCCCTACTATAACACGGATCCCCGTAAACAAAAAATACTGGGTGTGACCTACTATATATACCATTAAATATATTAAGCAAAGATTCTTAACACATATACTTTCCGTCAAGCAGTCTTCCATCTATTACCACACTGAGGGGATAGGGAGCCCATCAATGGAAGAGGATAATTAAGCATCAGGGTAAGGAATCCAGTGGGGGTGCTGTGCTTACTTTTCTGGGTATACTCTACATTTGCATTGGCAGTCCATGTGTGGTTCTGAACGATAACATTTCCTTTCCTTTGCTGTACCGCCAGGAAACTGTGTGAGATCACTGACTTTCTGCTGAGGGAGAGTTTCGAAAGAACTGCCTCTGGTCAAAACTCTGCGGTCTTCAATACATGGAATTAAAGTTACGTTCGGTTTGGTGTGGTTTGATAATGGCAAAGTGCAAAATAACTCACACTTTAAAGATGTCCTGGCAGACTAAGGGGGAAACCTTGGTTGTGTGCTCTGTTTATGTGAAGAGTTTATGGTTATATGCAGTAAGGTAATGGTGTGTTGCTGAGAAGTCATATGGTCCCGCTGCATTGAAGGGGTCGTATGTAATTGCATGTTCTGGGAAGTAGCATGTTCCTCTTGCATGAAGGGCTGTTTTAGGTCTATAATCTGAATGGGTAAAAAGTCAACCTTACTTGTGTTCAGTGCTTATATACTTCGCTTATTGTAAGGTTGTGGAAGGAGTAAATTGACACACAGGTGGCATGCTTTTGGGCAAAGACTTCTACTAATAAAAAGAAGAAAAACATACATATCCCTAACTCTAAAAGGGGACTTCCCTGCCTGAACAAAATACTAAGAAACAGTAGCATGTCCATAGCTAAAAACCCTGCCATCCTGTGTCAAAATCCTACCTCTTCCCCTTAAACGTAAAACTAAACTTAACAGGACTTCTCCCTTCTTTATTCCAAAGAATGACTCCCTTCTTCTGGACTGATATAGTTCACAAAGTAGGGGGAATGTCACCCTCCCCCTGGCATTTCTTAGACTAGCATTTATAGTTCCATAAAGAAAGGGTAATGACCCCCTACCGAGGGCCTTTTCAGGCTGGTTTTCACAGTTCCACAAAGTAGGGGGAATGTCTCCCTTCCCCTGGCCTTTCCAAGGCTTCTCTTGGCAGTTCAACAAAGGTGGGGGAGTGTCTCCCTTCCCCTGGCCGTTCCCAGGTTTCTCTTGGCAGTTCAACAAAGGTGAGGGAATGTCTCCCTTCCGCTAGCCTTTCTCAGGCTTCTCTTCGTGGTTCAACAAAGATAGGTGAATGGCCCCCTTCCCCTCACCTTTCGCAAGCTTCTCTTGGCAGTTGAACAAAGGTGGGGGAATGTCTCCCTTCCGCTGGCCTTTCCCAAGGTGGAGCCCTTTCATTGGCTCAGTGGACAGTCCTGTTATAATCCCCTGACAGGTACTGCCTAGTGTCCCAGACCCCTTTACTTTGGCTTCCCTCGCTCGGGTTCTAGACCCCTTCAGTATGGTTTCTCTTACTTTGGTCCCAGACTCCTTCAATATCGTTTCTCGTGCTTGGGGTCCAGACCCCTTCACATACCCAGGCAGCCTCTGTACCGTTTTGTTGGCCGCCTGCTCTGTAGTGTTGGTCTCAGGCATCTCCGAGTCTTCCGATGGCTTTTCTTGCCTCCTTCTATTTTCGTGGTGCTTCCAGTGGCTCTGCTGCACTTCATCCGGCCCGGGTGCGTGTCTCTGCTTGTCAGCATCCCAAGGAATTCTTGCTTTTATGAACTTCCTTCTCCTGCCAGTCTTGGTCTGCCGGTCCTCAGCAGAGCAGATAGGGCTCACTAAAAAATCGCCACTGTCTATCTCCCACTCAGCAGCTTCACCCCAGCCATCACCATCTGTGGTGCTGAGCTCTCAACCGCGGTCCCTCCAAGAGGGACTGACACTTTGGTTAGACCCTCTTCCATCTTCTAGTTGCTTGGGTTCTGATGACTAAAATGTTCAATCTTGTTCACAAAGCAGTTGTTCCGGGCTCCTTGTCTTTTCTTCGTCACAGTATCTTGGCAGAGGTATTCAGTATAGTCAACCTTGTTCTTCTTCGTCACAGTATTTTGAGATGGCAGTTCAGGGGAGTCAACCCTACTCTTCCTCATCCCAGTACTACTAATACTATTGGTGTGGCATAAGTACATGGAGCTTATGGGGTAAGAGGAATGTAAAGAAGGAGAGGGAAGAAAGATGGGTGAGGGTTGGTAATACTACATTGGACCATGATGTTCCCCCTGTATCCAAGAAGGGGAAACCCTTCCCGTGTGATCCACAAACTGAGTACCACCCCCAGGGGGGGCTATGGGTAGCTGCCTCACCTCTCTGGCCTCATGGAAAGCGCCCTCCCCCGAGGAGAAGGGACAACATCATATGATTTGTCACATGTAAAGTACAGTAATGGTGTGTTCATGAGAAGTCATATGGTCCTGGTGCATTAAGGGGATTGGGGATGTGTTTGTATGTTCTGGGAATTAGTATGTTTCTCCTGCACCGATGGCTCTTTAGGGCTATAATCTGAGTTAGTAAAGAGTCAACCTTACTTTTGTTCAGTGTTTATATACCTTGTTTATGTACAATATAGTAATGGTGGACTTTTCTAGGCTATCACCAAGCCATTATTCTTTTTATTCCATGACCTGAATAAGAAGTGGGTGTTGCATGCAATACAGTGGATCAAAAGAGGATGGGGCTTTCCAGACATGTTGCACACCGAGGAACCATCCATTCCATCAGAATAGTTTAACAGGCAGTTTATCAGAAGAGAGGAAAACAACCTAGTAAGATGCTCCCAAACCAGCCGGTGAAGAACCATGCCTGGGGAGACATTTCGAAGCATGGGCAGGACCGAGAGCCATCATCGAAGGCTAGAAGTGCAATGTGTTTTGGAGGAGCACACCTGTATGTCAAAAGGTTTTATGCCCAGGATATTTGAAAATTCTGGATAATAAAGGACAACAATGCAAAACATCCTCCAGCTGCGATATCCATTGAGCGCAAAGGGTTTATCTGGGCCAGGACTCATCCTTAATTGCCGTACCTAAATCCTATAGAAGTGGTATGAACACAGCTCAATGGCATCACAACATTTTTGTCAAATGTTTTTTCAAAAGCCATTTACCCCAGGACAATTGCCCATGTTATATAGGTCTTACCATTGGCCATTGAACGGAATGATGAAGAGACAAATATGCCATCCTGCATCCGCAAGCAAGTATTTGAATTGGTAAATTGTCATTATTACCAATGGTTTTCCAAGTGAATAGAAGATAATAAATCAAATATTATGTTGGCTTTTCTGCTCAGTCATGCAATGACAACTGCCTCGAGCACAGAACAAGAATCCATGATAAACACTGGATCCATTAAACACATCTCAGCTTTCAATGCACAGAAATTACATCACAAGTTTCCACATCTGGCTCCCAAGCACTGTTTTGATCAGTGATCGAAGTGAGCGGGAACGGTTGGGAGCAGTGTTCCACTACTTCTATTTTTTTCTGTTTACCATTCGTCTACTTTTTACGACCATATTCACCGTTCTATATAGAGGATTTGTCCATTCATGTCCCTGTGCTAGTGTAAAGTTGTAATAGGCGAATTAGGTACTAGTCACTTAGACTATTGCAATGCCCTGGATGCAACACCTTGTCACATGTTGCACTGTGCTTCCACCTACCCTCTCCCCTGCTGCCGAGACCACAGTTCCGCTACTTTTATCTGTACACTTCTACCACTGATTTGGATGTTGTAGCTCCTAGGCCACTTTACGGCACTGTTACTGTGTTCCATTCAGAGGTTCAAATCATTAAGAAAGTGCACTGATCTCACCTATTAGTTTAGAAAATCCCCTTTGTGCCTTCAGTCGACGAAGGGTAATTTTAAGATGTAAAAATGGCTGATCAAACTTCACTTTTTGACCCCATTTATTCTATTGCATGATCTGAATGACACACAGCCTAGTAAGATCGTTGTCTTGTCCCCCCTCTGTCTTCCCTCACTTGTCTTGTCACGCCTAGAAACACTTGTATACAGGTGTGTTATAAATTACTTCTCGTATCATAACATAGAATTGATCGAAACCGACTAAATGTTTTAAAAGAATGCAAGTTATCTGGCCTGGGGGTATTTGCTGGTGCTTACAATGAAAAAACAGAGCGAAAGGGGCGGCACACGAGCCAGCACACTCCACTCAAAAGTATAAAATGTCCATTGCAATTGGCAATTATCTTCAATGCACAGCCTTGTTCATTCATTTTTCTGTATGTTGCAGTCTGTCTCCTTCATCTTTATCAATACAATGCAAAAGTGCATCAAGTATAAAGTGCACAAGAACAAAGTACAAAAAAACAGCACTATAAAGTGTAAGTGCCAATTCAAAAAGTGCCTCTGCATAGATCTTACACAAATATGCCCTTCTTTAGGGCTAAAAGCGCCTCCTCCTGTTCAAGATTCAGCAATGCGATGAACACCTTCCATTGCAATAGAAGTAATAGCTATCCATGTGCAGTAGGGCAATGTGTCATTGGCGGAGAAGATATATCTCTGCTTCCACGGGCAGGAGCCAGCACAGGGTATCTGCCATACCAGGGGGCGCTATTGTGTGGGCATTTATCATGGGGAACACCGTCAAGGGAAGATGTGCCGTTAGTGGATGTGAGATTGGCAGGGTGTGGACGGGAAGTGGTGCACATTAGGATTACGGCTAAAGGCGTGGCGGGGAAGCCAGTCCATGGAGCAGTGGTAGTGATATTTGATAGTGCTAGAGTGGAAGACATGAACAACTAGGGCCAAAGCCATGGGGGTTTGACTTAATATATTTATCAAATGAGATGACTCCCTACCAGTGCCCTTTGTGTTTCCCCCCAACCGCTTAATCATTGGACCACCTTCCTGTACTCTGGAAATGCCTCCTCCAAGAAGTGGTACCTGTGGTGCTTGTAAGTAAACATGTAGCATAGTAATACCACCGATGGGCTATCACTGTTGGACATGATATGATATGATACGATATGATATGGCATTTATAACGCGCCTCTACACAAGTGTTTCAAGGCGCGACGAGGCAAAGGAGGGGAACAAAGGGAGGACAGACAATGATCCTACTAGGCCAGGTGTCATTCGGATCGCGCAAGTGCGTGGGAAAGAGGCAGGCACAGTGCAGTACATGGGAATAGATAATAGCAATAGCAGCATGTGGCAAGCATGGGTAAGTGCAGACACCAGGTGTCAAAGGGTTGTAGGGGACTGTAGGGATACAGAAACAGTCCCCAAGTGTGGGGTTAGCCAGGCGGGCAGTGCAGTTGTGTGACGCTGGCGGGGGAGGGACCTGGGCCAGAGATCAGAGGGTGTCCTTGTCGCCAGTGCAGTTCCAGTGACAGCCAGGAGGTCAGTAGAGGAGAGGAGAAGAAAAAGCAGAAGCAAAGAGAAAGATTTTGAGGTGTTTCCAGAACCGGAGATGGTTCTCCTCAAGTTTAAGGGAGGCAGGGAGGCTGTTCCAGAGGGAGGCACCAGCCGAAGAAAGTGATCTACCACCAACTCGTTGCTTGGGGAAGCGACTGACCCTGAGGGAGTTGGAGGCGGATGAGCGAAGAGCTCGAGAAGGAAGATATTTAGGAAGCGAGAGTTGAAGGTATTGAGGCCCCAGGTCCCAAATGCCTTGTGGAGGATGCAGAGGGTTTTGAACTTAATCCTTGCAGCCACTGGGAGCCAGTGCAGAGATTTCAGTCCTGGAAAGATACGATCCCTGGGCTTGAGGCCAAGGACAAGTCTTGCAAGTCTGGATAAAGTACAGCAGTGCAGGGAGTCATAAAACAAAGTCAGTCACACCCTTGCAAACACTTGTAAACCGGAAAGAACACATCACACAAGACTGTACCCCCATATTATTGACCTCTCTCAAACTCCCTGGCTCACCTCCATTTGCAGCTCTTATCATGGAAATGGAGAAAGGACTTAATGCGCGAGGCCACCATGTGTTTGTTGCCCAGCGTCAATTCTCAATTTCTTTTTTTTTATTCCATCCTCTCACTGAACTCTGCCTAGCACCCAGCCTGAGAGCCATGTGCTAATAACAAATCTGTTCACTGATGCAGGGCAATAGGGTCTCTGATAAGGCCTTCAGGCTCCTTATGTGCCCCTACGTCTCATCATTAGCCCATAAATCGAGCTTACAGGCTCCTATGAACCTGCATTGGCCACATCTGTGGGCATTATTGCTTAAATAGTGGGTATTTAGAATCTTCATTCTAAACATGAAGTAGGGACTGGATAAGCTACAGTAGATACACAGGAGTAGAAGGGCAGCCACTGGCACAACCCCCTCTCACAGGCACCTATCAGCATTTGTCACACAGACCACTCAGCAGCTCAGACTCTCAACATTCCACACATGGAACGCCCACAGAATCACACACCCTGGCAAGCACTCAGTTCACCCTACAGAGGAGACGGAAGAGACGGGAGAACATCACTGCACATTACAGGATTCATTTATAAAAATGGACATTCGCTGTCAACAAAAGCGAGCAACAGGCTCAGCGCTCAAGTATCACTCAGGGCTCAAGCCTCAAGTCGAGGGTACTCGCGTGTGGACAGAGTCCCCCTGCTTTTTCCAGAAGTGCCCCCAACTTTTTACAGAGGGCACCTCGATATGTTTATTTCTTGTGACACCACGTTCAATTGGTATGTTAATGAGTCCCCACACTTTTATTTTAGAACGTGTCCACTGGTCTCACTGTTTACAATAACATGACATGTTATTTCTCTGCTGTCAAAGCTGTGCACTGGCTTCCTTTCATCAGGTAGACAGGTAGGCATCCCTGCAAAGGTTGGGGCCCACACACGTGCCTCTTTTGACATCCAGCGACGGTATTTTATCCTTTGCTATGTAGCATACGTGTGTGAGAAAAGACAGGGCTAAACAACCTGTTCAATGGCAGCCTCGCCGCTCAGGAGGGTCTACTGGCACATGTCAGCTCTCTGTGCCAAAGCAGAGAAGAAATATTTATTTTCACATCATTCTGGTGCCAGCCACAAGATCATTCCAGCGGCATTATGCAGAGCTTTAAGCGGGATAGAGGTTTGCTCAGGCAATCTCCAAAAACTGCCCACTTGCCAGGTCTATGCATTGGCTGCCCAAACTAACTTCTCTGACCTGTAAAAGTTGATGAGTGATAGATAATGCTGCTTTCCCCCAGTAGAGGACACTATCTGCCATGTTTACAATCACTTCATCAGTTACAGACACTTGAAATGTGAATATGTGTTTTCTAACATGGAAGTAAAGGGGAAGTATGATCTAGAGCAGGTGTCTGAATCCTGTGGCTTGCCAGATTATGTAGACTACAACTCTCGCGATCCCTTATAATTGACTAAAGTGGCTAGGGCTGATGGAAGTTGTAGTCAAAATCATCTGGAGAGCCAAAGGTTGCAGACCTCTGATCTAGAGAAAAAGTTGTTTGATTTGCAACAAATTATATTGAATTCGTATCATTAAAATGAATCAATAAAATGAATAGATCATGGATTTCCTTCAAAAGACGTTAGCAGTAGGAACGTGTATTGATTTCCATTTGCATGCCTTTATGCTAGTCTCCACATTCATTATATTTAAAGCATATTTTACTCCCTTCAATTCCAGGTATGAGGACTCGAGCGTAGCCATTAGGCCGCTCTGCTAATTACACAGGCATCACATCTTTTAAAGGTTCCTTCGCTACTTTGGATTCTGGGACCATGTCAGAAGCCTCTTAGGCCAAGCCTCGTTTTAGTGCTCTCCGTGTAAACTCGATTTCTTATCCAATTTATAGCACTGCCGGTTATGCCAGCCAAGTCTCTTCTGAACAAGACAAGCATCCTCAATCGCAGGCACGTGATCCATTCATATTCTGGTTCATTAAGGGACTTATGTTCATGCATGTATGATGCAGAAAAGCATCTCACAAGTCACTGAATGCAAAGCAAATAACAGGAATGGCTAAAATAATCTCACCTGAGATGGAACTACCTCATAGCTCGGTACTATGCGCTGTTCATCCTCCTTTCCCCCCAACCTTTTCTTCTCATGACACATATCTCTGCTTTTCCTACACCTAGAACTTTGCAGACGTTTCGAACTACAACTCCCACAATTCATCGCCTTTAACTGTGATGGCTAGCCCTGTTGGGAGTTGTAGTCCAATATATAAGGCGAGCCACTGCTTGCAAACCATTCCCTGTGCTATACATGAGGTAATCAGTAATCTATGCAGCAACATCTGACTGAATTGCTATTAAGATGGCAAATCATATGTGACAATATTTACACATTGTTTCGTCTCCGGAAGTAAGAATGATGGTTCAGACCTGCTGGCATTTGTATCGTGAATCCTATGTGTTGCTTGGCGCCTCCTCAAATCACTAATCTTTGGGGGTGACCGATCGCATCATGATTAGTAAGGGGACAACATCGATAAATATAACAAAGGAAGTCTACATACCCTATCAGCAGTTCTATACTAGCCTGTAAATGGCAAGTAACTGCTAATTTCCGAATGGACTGTAGGTGGCGGTATTGCCATATCTACATGTTTAATGATCGGCAGTAAATTGTGCATCTGGCTTGGCAGCACGCCCACACCAACATTGGGCCAATAGACAGAATCTTACAGCGTGAAAATGCTCATGTGCCGATAAGTCTAGTCAAAAAATGCCTTCTGTGTAAATTTGTCAAGATGCATTGCGTGCCTTTGTTCCGAAAATTGTATGTTTAGAAAAACAATTGCCAGAGAGCATGACACAACTTGGCTAAAACAGACGGTGGTTGTAATGTGTACATAATACAAGTGTTGCGCAAAAGGTTGAAAAAACCAGGACGTCTCTTACGTAGAAATTCTGGTGGGTCATTAGGTGGCAATGGAGCCCTCAGCAGTAACCAGTGGCAGATTTAAGCCAAAGGTACCCCTTGGGAAAAATGACAGAGGGCCCCAGGTGGCTATGGAGGTGGAGCCTAGAGTGGGCGGAGGTGCACAATGCTGAACTTTCTGTGTTTGGGAGCCTGACCCTAGCTAGAGACAGATGGGCTTCTTCGCCGGCTTTTGCTGTTAATGGTGGCAATATTGAATGATGAAGCCTAAATTAATGTTGGAAATGATAGGGTTCAAAGCAATGGGCAATAAATAACATGGGCAATGGGAAGGGACATTGCAGAAGGCGATATCACAGGATAATTCTTACAGCATGTAGAAGCATTTTCTGCATGTCCCCGGTGTCCTTATGCCACACACCTAAAATGTCATTGAACATTACAGACTTACAGGAGTTCACATTTCAATCTCAAAATATGAGGAAGACCCCCTTAACTCCAACCCACCACCTCCATGTCTCCTCCAGCTCCTTAGATGTAGCCCAGATGAAACCGGAGGGCTGGGTATGTCTGTAGGGTGGGCAACATCCTGCGGGATGCCCCAATTTCGTGGGCCTTGTCTCGCACACAGCCAGCTTGGGACAGGAATAATGCCTGACTTTTCTCCTCTGAAACAGGATCAGCTGTCCAAAGTCTTCCCAGTTCACACGTTTCATGTGACAGTTAAAATGTGCAAGGAAGCACAGTGCATTTCCAAACCAATTAGAAATTGATGACCAATACACAGGGCACCTGGGTAAAGACTGTTGCCCCTTAGAAGGTGCAATTGGTGGGTGATGATAAATGGAAGGGAAGCGTAACACTGCATGCTGTGTAGACTAATGGTTTAAGAAGATTACATTATATTAAATTCTCTTTCACTGTGAATACCTTTTTTTTTAAACAAATGATATTGTTTTTAGGTCCACATTCATTTGCAGGCTGCTACTGCAATCATACATTCATGGTGGTGAAAATAAAGCAATATGAGTCTTTTTGCTTGACCTATTTCTACAATGTATATAATGGCAGGTTGGTTTCTTTTGTGATGTGAGCACTTTTTCAAGGCATTGATCGATCAACTAATTATTTTGGTTTTGGGAACCCAAACCGTAAACATTTTTGTGACCCTATCACTGGGAAGATATGTAGACAAGTGCTTAAATCACAGCCTGAGTCCAAATACTGATTTCACCACTTTAACGAATTGTGTGATCCTGGTTAAATCATGTAATCTCACTGTGCCTCATCAGCTGACATTGGGTGTTGCTAGAAGTTATTTAGCTTTCAATTTTTCCTATGTAGAAAAATCATTATGGTTTACTAAACTCTTGAGTTGTTGCATTTTAATAAAAGTGAATATTTATATGTGCATTGCACATCATTTTCATGGCTGACACGTGAGCACTTCTTTTAATGTTTTTACCAATGGTGTCCTAAGGTACCGAAGATTGATGCCACTGCTTGTAATGATTTTTACTGTGATTTCGCTTCTGATGATGTCAATCCATATCGCGCAAATTAGGGTTCTGCATATCGTTTGCTGGACAGATCCAGAAGACACATTACAACGTATCAGTTCATTGTATGCCCAGGAGTCCCACAATGTTGTGATTGTGTAGTTCTGTGTATGTGTTCAAGAGGCCCAAGAAAGTTGGGGAGGGGGAGAAGTGAAGCAGCTGTCCCTAGTTGAACTACTGAGCAGCATATATTTCTCACTTTACATGGCATTAAATGTGCACTTTGCCTTGTGTGCATGTTACATTCTGCTCTTTGCTGGCTGTTGTCAACTTAACTGGAGACTTGAAATGTTTGCTTTGCAGCAGGTTACAGGCTGGCTTGGATAACACCCAGCATCCAGCAGTGACACCTTTGACTTTACTCTGGTTTCATCTGCGAAGCACCTTGCTGACAGAGAAATTATTCACTTTTCAGTGACAGTTTAGTGTTTCAGCACCTCTCTGGCTGCCTGCCCCTTGAGATTAAATAGCATTCCTTTGTATCCATACTCATTTAAGCACCCCACCCGCCCTAAATGTAAGGAGGGGGGGAAATCCTATTTAAATGGGCCCCCCATGAGCCCTTACAAATGTTTAGCCTGACCCTGTGAGTGAGCGCTAAGACTGCTCTTTGTCATTCCAATGTGTCTTTGGGGATGAGGGCATGTGTGTTGTGGTAGGTGTGTAGAGAATGGGAAGGTGTCGGACCAGGACACCGCAGGACCCACTTGCCCTTTGTCCGTCATCCGAGTGCTAAATCCGCATCTGACAGTAACCATGTGATAAATTCAAGTAATACTTCTGGCTGCTGCCATTGTGCACCTGTCAGTGAGATTGCACTTACATGGGTCATGCGCTTCTAAAAGGTGTGCCTTCCACCCCCTTCACTGTCAGTCCACTATGTGAGGTAATATATAAAGGACCATTGAGTGGGATGTCACTGGGACATCCTATATTAATTCCTGCTCTTCCCAGTTCTTATCGTAGGTAAGCTGTGCTCAAGTCCAATGTGTTCAGTTGAAGATATGCATGACTACAACTCCCACAATACATTAATTTTTTTAATTAAAAATGAAGACAAAGATAAGAACATGTTTTGCCAGTGACAAGGAGACATCATATCCCTCGAACTTTGCAATACTTTCAGCAAAGTACTATAAGACCACAAACTGGATGTGCATGGGGAGGGGAGTTGGCAGAGGGGTGGGAGAATATTTTTATGACATCCTTGCCTTTCTTTCCGATGACAGTGATGTGAGTATTGCCCCATGACTCAGACAACTACCCTCTGCCAACCTTCCAAGAAAAGTAATTGCTAAAGCAATAGGATCTCCCCTTTTAAAAGCATAAAAAGGGCATTACAAATAAGGGTGCAGTGGTAGCAGAGAAGCAAGGAAGGAAATGGGGAGCAGGGGAGGAGAGAGGCCCAGAGTGGGAGAATTAGGGTTAAGTGTTCAGTGGCAAGTGACAAGGCATCAATTGTCTTTCAAAATTTGATTAGCAGAGTTTGCTAATTAAAATTACTTTCATTAGCAAACACACCCATTTGATTAGAAATGTTGTACCAATATTTACTAATGTCACCAAAAGGTTTTTGTACCCAAGTCATAAAATGAGCAACAGTAACACATTTTTGTATGCCACTTAAGACATTAGTGAGATGAGTCAGGCCTTACAAATTCTTTAAATTCCACTGGATCTGTAGGTCGAGCTGTAGGTCGAGTAACTTGGTTTACCTACTTGACCTATGAGAAATGCACTTGACCCATATCAACGGATGGAAATATGCAAATGCACTTTTTGTAAAATTGTGGGATGTCACCACAAACCGACTTTGGCACACTGATGCCACCCAGAGGGTAGCCATGCAAAGTAAATGTTAAATGTTAAATAAAATTGTCAAACATCCCCTGCAAATGGTAATTGCCCTAAAAAAAATCTATTCTACTATGCAAGTGGGCGAGTAGACTTTGCAAGCCCTCGATGAGCATCTGTAAAATGTAAAAGGTTAGCTGCATGAATGCAGGGATCAAAATTAGAATTGGAGAGGGATGAGCTAAACATAGCTCCTCGGTATCGTGCACTAGGCAGTGTCCAGGAGCTACCACTGGGAAATGAGCCAATACATCGCATTCTGCAAATCTAAATTCCACAAAATATGCAAATATTACATTTTGTCCATTATTTATGACCCCTTATGCTTTAAATGTTGCATAGATGTATCCTAATGTTTATTTATAGATCATCCCAAATGCACAGAGTTAAATTTGCATAGGTGTGTTTGTGCGTCATCAGTTGTTCTGAGGAGCCAAAAGTAGCACCTGGTAGATGTTGGTATGGGGATGACCAGGCCCCCCTAGGCAAATAGCCCCCAGCTCCACTCATTTCAGACCCTGTAAATGGACACACATAAAAAGATATGATAAAAAGGCTCAGAAAACAGTTTGGTCTCCTCTCTCCCACAGTTGCACATATATAATGTAATCATAGAGCAAAGCGAGCTGTAGAGGCTAACTACAGTGTATGGTATTGTGGATCTGTAGATGTACAGACTGAGTGGAACTATTGATTACTAATTTACATAAACATCTAGTTAGCGTTGTGTATTAAATTATTTAGAAGGAAAGAAAGGAAGAGACTCATCAGAATAGATGGCGTAGCAGGTAGAGAACTGGGCAAAGAAGGCGAATATTGTAGTTTGCAGCCATCTCACGTTCAAGGTAGCTGACATAAAGCGACAGTGTGATAAGATGGAATGTCAAGGAGTATGGTCCAGCTTATGGGTTGAGCATGAGATGCACAAATGTATCTAAACAGCAGTGTGATCCTGTACTTTTTCAAGTGTTCACTCGTCACTATGATGCATCTTCCTCAAAATTTCATATTTTTGACACTGATATTTAGATACACTAACCTAAACTTTAAAGTAAAGCATGGAGACAATGATGTGTTTACAGTAGCAGTACTGTAATTATGCATTATGTAACAACTTACATTTTTAGGAATGGATTTCTGCTGCACTCTCTCCACATTGGCTCCTTTGAACTTGCTGTGAACAGAGAAAAGAAGGGGGAGAGAGCCCTGAAAGCAAGAGAAGAATTCAGGGTGAGCTGTGCTTTCATTGAAAAGGGTAACTTAAATAGCTAGCTTTGTTGCACAAGTGTCCATTTAATTAATAAACCTACAGAATTGCATAGCAAATTGCTATACAACACTGCTTATTTTATTCCTTGAAGTGATGTGATCAGTGATTGCTGAGCTGTTTTCTGAAGTGTAGAGTCGTCAAGTCCTTCCTCAAGTGAAGGTTGGGTTGGGGGAAAGGGGGAGAGGGGTGATTCCAGTTTAATCCGTGTTGGTAACTTGTCCCAGAGGCAGTCTGCATAGCAGGAAAGGGCTGTGTTCCCTGTTTTATCCCTCTTGCAGCCTGGTGATATTGTGGCTTCTGTTAGTGTGGTGGCCTCCCGGAGATAGAACATTTCACAGCCAGGTAGAGTGGTGTTTTGATTCTGAGAGCTCTGAGGGTGATGCAGGCCTTCATGAACATGATGTGGGCTTGGACAGGTATCGATGCAGCTCCTTGAGAATTGTGTGCAATACATTCCCCAATTTTTTGACCTTGCTCCAGAAGGTGGTCCTGATAATTGCGAAATGTAGAATTAATATCGTAAAACCATGTAACTGTGGGAGTGGGTGAAGCCTATAATGATTTCCTATAAGAATGTAGGACTAACATACACACCCTTAGCACTTAAAGGGTTACAGAGGGTTTCCTGAAGGATTAAATAAAAGTGGAATGTTCAAATAAATATATAACAATGTAGTCACAGCAACGGCGAGGAAACTCACCCTTTATAATATGCATAAACTCTATATGCCAGTACTGATCATGTCCACTTCAGTGATAAACAAATTGTGCCCTCGCAAGGTGTAGCCACTGCCAAAAATCAGCCAGGTCAAAACAAAACATCAAACTTCTTATCAAATTGTGGGTTTCTGTCTTCAAAATGCACGTCCTTCTTTTTGTACGGTCAAAAGCTGGATCTAGCACTAGATTGAAACCTCCATGAAGATATAAAGAATATGGGCAGGCTTCCAACTTCAATGATAGTTTGTCATAAAATTATAGATCATCTTCATTGGTGGAGTAAATTAAAGCCCATCATCCACATTTATCAAAAATGAATCTCAAAATGTTCATTGTAGGATTGGATTAAAAATCAGGAGCCACTAGATACCTTATTCCAGCAAAACAATACTGAGTAAGAAATAGCATGTCCCCTTAAAAGTGAATTCTCTGTAAACAGGCTATAGCATGTTAAGGATGTGACACAAAGTCAATCACATCATCATACTACATTTATGTACAAGTCCTGGAACATGTACATCAGGTACTTGACCAGGCACACGTCGGCTTCAGACCCATGAAAGGAACAGTGTGAGGAATTCGACCATGTGCACTCGCCTGGAATTCTTTTGAAATGTTTAATTAAATAGAATGATGGTAGACCAACCTCAGGAAAATATGTGGGGCTAATCCACAGACATTTTCCTATGCTCACACAACGACAAACTCATAGACCTGTGTACTCTGGGTGGACACAGCCTTCAGGCATAGTCCACCCTGTCATTTAGTTGGAATGTGACAGACAGGAGTACACTATCTCCTCTACAAGAAGGGGGAGGACCAAGCTTACCCCGGCACGACCAGCCTGATTAACTAAGAAATAAAGGCTCCATGGATCCACCCTGTTCTTTTGTTCTGCTCTTCAGCTGGAGGCATCAATTAACATACCAATTAGAAGGTACTTTAAACAGGCCCACATGGGACCTGTCTGTAGAGGTTAACAATTAGACAGGAAACTGCAACAACCTTTCATATGTAACTGTGTCAACCTGAAGCCAACTCACACCATCAGTGTCATTAACAGTGAACTGTCATGTCTGGGAATTAGTGTGTACAGTAAGCCTCCCCGGTAGGTGGACCCCATTCATCAGGTAAAAGAATGTGGTTTGCTGGTCCTTTGTGGGAGACCTGCCGCTTTAAACAGGAACCACAGAGAGACCCATAAACCAGAGAGACTCTTTGATCAACAACAGACAGGAAGATGGGTGGGACTTAGTATCACATGTTTTCACCCCTTTGCCTTTGCAGTTGAAAAGCACTTTGGGTATGACCTCATGCATACATGAGATTGTTGATGGGGACCCCAGTATTGGTTCATTAAGGTGGGCTGAGCCTACACCAATCACTGAAGCCCATTTGGGTTTATCAGAGGGCTGAGCCCCTCTTTTGTGAGGTCTTCACTTTGCAAGGAGTACCGAGAAGAACTCAGCATTGGACCCTTACTGGAGGTACAGTCTGCCTTACATCTTCTGCCACTGAAGGAAGGGCAGGATTTCCAAAGAGGGAAGAAAAATTCCTACCCTAAACATCTTCCAGCGAACAGAGGGTGATACCAAATCCAGAGTACCCTCTAGTCGCTCCAGTACTGGTACTAAGCCAGCTCAAAGGGTGCTGTACTAGGCTGTGCAGCAAGCTTCCTAAGTATGAAGCGGCAGAAGGTCTTTGAACCTACAACTAAGGACAAGGCAGCTACCTGCAACACACTACGCAACTTGGGCCGTCCATCTTAAAGTACGACACAAGCCCGTTGAAGAAGCTCGGAGAAGTGCCTCAAGAAGCATCTAATGACGTTCACCTTAAAGGACATTTTTGAGCCAGTTGAGTTTCTCGAGCTGCAACCGACTGCAACGCTGACTGTTGTCAAGCCGCAGTCACTTAAGGACATCTGAGAAGTCTTGACTAGTGCTTCAGAACCGGATTTCAGCACTGAGGCAACGATTCTTGACCCTGAGCTGCCGTGTAGGCAGCCTGCTGCCGTTCATCCTGCCTCATTTGCGGAACCACAGCTGACTCCCATTCCATACAGAATGTGTTGCATTTAGAAGTGTTGCTAGAACTGTCTGTTGTGCTAAAAATGAAGTAGATATTTGTGATACAACCTTGACTTGACAGTCCCCTTTATCATTAGGTAATAATTGTATTTTCACTGTGTTGAAACTAACCAACAATCCACAACCTTTTGGCGATAAGCCTGCCGTTCCATCCAAGTTACCAAAATTGGACAAGGTAGTTTATAAATTACTTGTTATTCCAATTTGTTCAGAGCCAAAATGTTGTATTAGAGGTGTGGGGCTGATTGATGGTTTAGAAACCGATATTCATCCCTGGAACACTGGTACCACGGAAGTTGATTCGTCAAAAACAGAAACAGCATTTCTATCGATATGGGATGATCTAAAAGCCAACACAGACTCCAACGTCAAATTGACTCTAATACACTAAGCAGCCTTCGACACAGTCCAATATGAAGCACTCATCAAAAGACTCTAAGATATGGGAATCGGCAACACAGTGTTGCTTTGGATAAAATCCTTCATAACAGTGTAGAGGAGCAGCTGTATACATCTGCAGGAGATCCCGCCCTCTTAGCTCCCCTGTATTGGAGACATGAGACTGTGCCTTGACTGACACAGCTATCGTACCAATATCGCAGCAAGTATTTGGAGGGAGATATCCATTGGACAACCCTATCGAACGTACCCTTGAAGCGACGACAACCTGCAGGAAGTACTCCCTGAAGAAATATGAGAAGTAGCTAATAAAATGAACTGATGACATCATAAGAAAGTGTGCACGGCGACCCATGATAACTGATTGAGGACAAGGTATGGACCCTAAAGCACAAATGACAATGTATATAGTAGAGTAAACTATCAACGTGTAAAAGAAGATTACTTGTTAACAAAGTGCTGCAGACAACAGAAGCTCATTAAGTGTACAGACGCTGAAATGCAAGGTAGAACAAGTCATCATAGAGGCTAGCTATAAATTGTGAATAGAATGCAGACAAAGCCGCCATTTTGCAGAAACTGGACATTGGCATCATGAATTAAGTAAACCTGAAACCATGAAGTGGTGTAAGAGGATTCAATTCAACACTACAGCTAAGTCAACGCCTAGTCTATAATACTGAATGAAAACCCTTATTGATATAACTTTAGGTCCAGTTCATGCGATCTGGATGACTACCCCTATATAACACCCCTCTCTTGGAATCCTCCTGACCCCACTGAGCCAAGAAGTAGTTCTGTTTTGCAAGTTAAAAGGTTTAATTGATAATTTAAACTATATATATATATATATATATCACGCTTTATAATAAATTAATAATTGAATAGCACACTTAATCTGATATGATAAAGATTAACAACGGAGAATCTGGCACTAGCACACTTCTTGATAATCACTAAGGAGTTGACATGAAATGGATAAGGTAGCAACAATACTTTTATGGTTTCAAATGGATGCAATGTGGAATGAAATGCAGTACAGAAAATACTTGATAGGATTTCAGCAAAAGACAATGTAATCACTTTCTTGGATAATTCACCCCCCCCCCCTTTATGCAATGCAAGGAAATGGAAGGGAGGCACACAGTTCTCAGAAATGCAATCAAATGTGATTCAGTTCACCCAGCAACTTAGACTACAGAAGTTGAAAACACAGGCAAAATGCTTTTAAATGTGCTGGCAATGAAGAAAAAAAAATATACTAAAATGCTTTTAATTCCCTCTAGAGGTTCAGGGTGAGTGGTGTCAAGTTAATATTAGTCCAGGCTCACTTTAGCAAGGATCTAGGGTGTAACTAGCAGGTTAAACGAATTTCTGGCAAATGGAAGGCAAGCAGCAGCAGATTTTTACACGTGAAGAAATTTGCAAATCGCGGTAAAATGTCAAATCGCGGCTAAATTTGCGAATGCGCCGAGCGCGATTACAGAGGAACTACAAGGACTATCACTATCGTTTTGGGGTCCTAGGAAAGCCTAGGATCTCAGCTTCCAGATGAAAGTTACTGCAAGTCTCTAGCACAAACGGTCACGGAGATATGAGCGATTAAATAAAGGTCGTTTTTCAGATTTGAAATTTTAAAGTTCAAAAAGACAAGTGCAGCTTGCAACTAGAAAATGACAAGTGACAGCTTTACAAATGACAGGTGACAGTTAGGAGACAGTTCTACTTAGATTAAAATAGGATTGAATTATATTATTTTAACTAGGAGATTGGTTCTGCACAGTTCTGCTATGTACTCACAATATATTTAGAAATATGCCTTGCCACGGATCTGGACAGGTTTTGGACTGCACTCCGGTTCAGCTCTCTCTGGTTTTGGATACTTGATAGATTTGAAGTCTCTATGTCTGCTCTCTGAAGGTTGAGGGAGGTAAAGTATGGATTTTCCGGCAGAGCTTCCAGCTGCAAATGGATTTGAAGGTCCCTATCTGTCCTGTCTCTCTGTTTTTATGTGTTTTTAAAATGGGTGTGTGTGAGCAGCATCACTAGTCAGCCCCTCTCCACTTATCATTGGCCAAGCTTTCATTTCTCCCCTGATTGGGGGGAGCTAAGTTGTGTCAGATTGATGTCATTTTACAGCCTGCAGAAAGTCCACTCCTCCTGTCAACTTACACACAAATCTAGATTTGAACCAAATACATATTTGCAGAGGTACATATTGTTTAAAATTACATGCACCCATCATGCATTACAGGAGGTATACCCTGTTCAAACTCTGCTCTTCCTGGGAGCTTGCATTCAGAAATGGCAATATTTTGCACTTTTTAACTGGTTTGCAATACCGGACATTACCCCAAATTTACACACATGTGCGCAAGGAGTATGGACATTAGTTGATGAAGTGTCAGATTTTTCACATGCACACATTTTGAGTAATATCCTCTTTTCCGCTAAAACCCCCCTGAACATGCCACCGGTTCTAAAAACCTCTTAAAATGTGGGCAGAAAAATCACAAGAATTATGGTGTCATTTAAATAATTTTCACAAGTCCGTACTACGAGTTATTCATCTTTTTAGAGTTATGTTCTGGCCCCAAAGGGGTGTGGTTTTCCTCCAGCACAAGGTTGAATTTCTGGTTTTTCCAGTTCTGCCAAGCCAGCTTGCTCTCACAGGCAGTGCCCCTCCCCTTTGCTTCAGGAGGAAGCTACTTTTACGACATCTGCAATAAACCATCTGCCTGAGTCAGGAGAGGGCTTTGTTCAGAGCTCCTGTATTCTGTGGGGGCCCCCCTTAATTCAATTATCAGAGAGATGGCATATCCTTAGTGTGGCCAGCAAAAGGCAGATAGGCCTGGGAACACAGCTGTGACTCAAGTTTCACTCCTGATGGGGGTAGTTGCCAGGCAGAATTCAGTTCCTTAAGCCAGGTTTCAGATAAAATGTCACTTTTTGTTACCCAGTTTAAGTCAAGACAATGTTTACATATGCAGCTAGAATGCTGATTCTAAGTTTAAAACTATGACATTTAAACAACTGCAACCTATGTGACACTCAGAAGTAGGTCACTCAGTCAATTTAAACATTTAGATTTTTAATGTCTTTCAGTCCAAATTTACTTAAACTGCTGAAATCCACAGCTCAGCCAGTCTTGTTATAAACCTTCAAGTCACTTCAGAATATAACTTTACATTGGATCCACTTCTCAGTAAGTCTTTCTTTGGCCTGCTTTGGGTTCATTTATTCAGTTTTATAAAAAGTAAAATCTGGTGTTGTTTTAAAATGCCGGCTTTTGGATAGTGGTGAGTACTGGTACTGCACCCTTTTTGGGATTTAAGAAAATGAATTCCCAACAGTTATGGGTTTGCTTTTGGCAATCAGTATTGCCACTCCCAATGGTTTCAGACTACTGTGTGGGTAGTCCAATGGTGGTTTTAGGCAGTGTCCTTCTGTGCCCATAACATCGGCAAAAATGAGTGGCAGCCTATTCTTCATGCATTTCCCTGGGCATTTTCTGGGAAGCTCTGGCCATCATGATGTTTTCCATGTCAGTACTGCACAGTTTTGAGGTAGGGCTTGGATGCGTGGATAAAAACATCCCACAGTGGGAATGGACAAACTGTGTTGCAGCAGAATAATAGGCTCATGGAGCTGTGTGGCAAGGTTGTCCGGCCTGAAGTCAATATCCTAGAAATCGAGGTCAGCTATCTGCTCTGAAGAAGAATGAGTGTACAGAGGATGACTCTTCTCACATTAAGGTGCAAGTAAGAACCCAAAGGATGCCAAGTTGTAATTCATTTAGAGCATTTAAAAGCTGCAAAATGGACAAGATTGTGGTCTCCTGTCGCATGAGCCAAGTATGGAAATAAAGTTTGAACTTGGAGTTTCAGACACGATAGCAAGTGCCCTCACTCCCGTGCATTCCTAAAGATGAGAATACTCTGCAGGCCAAACTACAAAGACAATTTTGTGGCAGAAGGCATGGGTGATAAGAGATGATAGGTTAATTGGGTGATGAAGTAGCTTCATGACCTATCTCCCTGCACCTGGCTCTGGGCTTACGTGCTGCTGAATGAACCAAATGTTCCAGACATGGCACAAGTGTGTCAACCAATTGTATTAGTCCGTATAACGAAGGACCTTATATCTTGTAAGAACAATGAGAAACCATGTATCTAATGTTTCTGAAATGACATGTTTTAAGAGATAGGCATAAGTTGCCCACCTGATATCGGACAGCCAATAACAATCCTAGCTCCTATAGAAGTGTATGTCTAGATGCTTCCCTTAACCAATCCCGACCCTTGATAGGTTTTTCATTATTGCCACATAGTATGACGTCGCTCTGATGCATATTTGTGTATAAGGACTGTATTTTGTGTGGAGATCATTGAGAGACGGAGCGTATGTCCGTTGATGTTCGTTGTAACCGCCCTGTTTTAGATACTTGTTAATAAAACAGTAACTTGCCATATTCGTGAGTTTGTCCGGTTATTTGGGCTCAGAATTATTCTGATATAACCCCATCCATTACCATATGCATGTTCCAAAGGGCCATAAACTCAACAGAAAGAACTGAAACAACTTGGCAAAACCCCTTCAACTCAACCACCACACAACAACTTTCAGAGTCCCACAAGGCTCGTCCCTCTCTCTACTAATATTCAACATATACATGACCCTCTCATGAACCTCATCAGGCGACATGGACTCACCTGCTACAATTATGCAAATGATACACAAATCATCTACAAAATCCATGCTGGCAAAGAATAAAACCCAACCCTTACCAACTACCTCATATAAATAAATCATTGGATGATTACCAACAGCCTTAAACTTCACCTGGACAAAACCAAAATCCATGATTTTACCCAATGACCCACCGAACCATTGCCACATATCATGGTGACTGAATTGGGAAACCGACCAGAAGCATCCAAAGTGGTAAAACATCTCTGCATATTAATGGACACCGACTTAACAATTGAACCGCAAGTCAACTCAGTAGAAAAAAAATGCTTCTTGCACTTACACACAAATGGATGCTTCCCTTTTTCAACTACCCACATAGAACACTTGCAATCATTTGTCAGGAATAGATTTCGCCAACAACATCTGTCTCAGAATGCTAGACTACCTTATAAAAAACTACAATGAATATTGAACACTGCAGCAAGACTACTCCTTAGACTCACTAAGAGAGAACACGTCATACCAGAACTGAGAACCCTACAATGATTCTGGTCAAGAAACACATGTTCTTCACGCCTGCATAACACACAGAGCAATCCACGGCCAAGGAGCAGAATTCATACAGCGAAACAGTTTAATCTACAAACCAAACTGAATACTAATGTCCAGCCATGACATTCGGCTCAAACCTAAACAATACTCAAAGCTGAAATTTGAGGGAACAGCATTCTCCTGCATAGAGGAGAGACTTTGGAACTCACTCTCAAAGGAAATACAAACAACCGAAGATCACCTAAAGTTCACAAAATAGAACTCTATAACTTACCAAGCTGAATAGCAAACACCATCGAAGGGAAACTGCCAGCATATCACAATAGAAACACTCAAAACAACTGAAACCTGATGAACTGAAACAGGTCTACCAAAATAAATAAAGCATTCTGCTGCAAATCACCACAGAATAATATTAACTCGACAGATCAGCATAACCTCGCACACATGGACATGGACCCCTCCCCAATAACCCTGCTAAAAACTCTCTAATATTCTGCATACTCATCATCAAACACTCAACAAATCACACCTACACCTCTGCCGGAAGAGAAAAAACTGAAACCATCACAAATGCCATATACTTCACAACACCCAACAGGAAACTAAACCAATCACACACAAATCACAGCATACACACTCATGCACCAAACACCACATATAGGGCCCGAGTCATGGAAAAGTATGCATTTCCCCCGCAATTGCTGCATACCGAGAACGACACTGCGTGAACCTGCGCGCAGAATGATAAATGGACACCCTGCAAATTCATAGAATTGTCTGGGCAAAGTAACCGTAGACACAAGTCGCGCCCAGAACACCCCAACAGACCCTCAAGCAAAGCAAAAATACCAGAATAGCTACCTTTCTGTGCACCCCCAGGTGTGAATACACACACCCTTTAAACAGTGCAAATACATGCACCCTTCAAACAGTGCCTGGGGTCCTGCCCTAGCAGGCCTGCGTCTCAGGGACCCTTCACGGGGTCCCCCGTAATTGTAACGGGCACCCTGGGGACATGCGTACCATTTCACAGAAAGCATGTATATACCCTGTCAAACTGCATAAAAACCCCTGTCAAAAGTCCCAGAACCCCACTAGGCTGCATATGCACACCCCTAAGTATGACCAGAACCCCGTCTGCACGCAGGCACCCCTAAATCCGACATGCAAACTCACCTCCAGAGTTGCAATTACTCAATTCCATATGCCTGCTTCGGGTGGCAGAGATTTCGAAGGCACTGTGTTGGCATTTTGCAGGTGAGAAGTTGCCCGGTCACATCCATGAATACGCTTTGTCATGCGCATTTGTGGGCATGTTATGTACCGTTTGCGGTCCGTCCCTCGTAACGCCCACTTTCTTGCTTGTTCTTGCCCATTTTGTGTGTTCTGCCCACTATTCCGGCCCCTATGCAGGCCATGTCCCCCCCTGCATGGGGTCTAGCGCACAGTACTCCGCAACTCGCAGATCCATGCCGAGCCTGTGCAAACTCCATGCAAGTTCCGGAGACGTCCTGCGCAGTCGTTTCCATTAATTGACAAGCAGTGTTTCTCACACAGTTTGACGTGCAATTTCCCAATTTTACATGCAAATAATTCCATGAATTGAGCCCATAATCTACCAACTAAAAACAAACCAACATACAGTGACCGTTTTGTTTCAAACTGAAGCAACCAACAGCACATGAAAACTCTCTTGCACTTGTCCCTTTCAGTCCCACTAACTAAGCCCTCCCAACCCTGCTTCCTTTTGAGAACCGCCAAAGCGCCTGGAGACCATGGGCATGGCACTGGTGCATGGTATAAATCACAATAACCTAACATAACATCTCTTTTAATTCTATGATTTAGGCCATTCCAACCTCTGTCATATCATAGTCATGGCTCCATTAGCAAAAACATACTATGCAATTTCAGGATTTTCATTTTTTCCCTCCACTTCCTAAACTCAAACCCTTCCACCGCCTACTCCCTTTAGCATCCAACCCCATCCTCCTATGGAACCTCAATCACCCAACATCTCCAGTGAGAGATGTTAAGCCGGGGATAGCGCCTATCAGATTCTGTCCTGGCAGCACTTGTACTCACCATAAACTTCAGCCTTAACCTGATTTTAACCTACAGAACAAGGTAAAAACTATTAAGGGTGGCACCATACGCAAATATGTTCTTTTTTTGGAAAATCGGAGGCTTGGCACGGGATCAGGTGACTGAATACAAGTACCTGAGTATGTCTGTTAGGGCCTCTAGTTCACAAGGTCATGTGGGCAAGATTGTCTCCTCCAAGGCCTGAACCAAATGGCTCACCCTTAGGAGGATTGTTGACAGATTTGGGGGGGGCGGGGTCTCTATTGAGGCCACGTTCAACGTGTACAAGAACTCGATTACACCTGGGATATTATATGCACTGGAGGTTCTTCTGGAGAGTTCAGTGGGTTGGCTGAGGTGCTTGGAGGCAAAAAGATTGCGCTCACTGCTGGGCTTACCCAGTTCGATACCAGTCCAGGCAATTAGGCTTGAACTTGGCCTAAAGTCATTGAACTCACTGAGACTCTTATCACCCAAGCCTCTTGAAACTTACAGTGGGCTAGTCATGTAGGTTTTCTAGGAGTTCTTGGTTCAGAGAGATGGAACGATGCTGAGACATTTCTCGGACATTGGTGTGAGTGAAGTACCTAAGTCTGATGTTGAATTCCATCTTGCCAGAATTGAGGTCAAAACTAGGTAGCAAGACTGCATACTATCCCTAGCCCATTGGGCATTGCGTCCCAGTTATGGTCAATACTCTCATCAAGGTTCTTTGGGGATATAGCTCGCAGATACGTCACTAAGCTGCATTGCCCTCTGCTGATTCATTTTATTCTCCTTCTAAGGTTTGACTTATTGCCGGTCTTGGGTTACACTGGAGTCTGGGAAGGTCTGCCTAGAGAGACGAGACTCTGATGGATCTGTGGAGAAGCTGTTGAGACTGGTCGACATATACTGACCCAATGCCTCAAGCTTCAGTGTTTATGCGATAAAGGATATGCTAAGTTTGGAATGTCGAACATGATGCATTCTGGAGCTTGCTATATGGGGCTGAATCACTTGTTGTAGCCTCAGAGGCGTACCATGTTTGGAACATTGTTAAAATCAGATTGTTGGATTGAATGGGTCTATAATGCTGTTTTAACTTTGTAATATCGTATATTCTATTAAGGAACTGTGTTGAATTGAAAACATTTTAGATATGTATTTTATGTTTTTATTAATGTCATTTTTATATTGTGGTGTGAAAGGTTAAATAAACCAAATGCAGATACAAATGTAGGGCTTCCACACATCATTACACTTAGTGCTGCAGCAGCACCTGTTATCTCCTCCCTTACTTCTTCTTAACCCATTGCATATAGCCTGAAGAACCCCAATGGCATTGCTCATCAGTAGACAGAATATTCTTTTAAATGTCATTGGTTGAAAAGAAGCGCACTTCCTACTATCTAAACCAGTGCATCAATGGGTGCAGCCTAGGCTCTGTAGTCAAGCTGGTTTAGCCCAAACTTCCCAAGTTCAAGTAAAAACAGTATCTGAAGATTTCTATCTAGCGTAACTTCATGGAGTGCCAAAGGATAATATCACAATACTGAATCGGAGATTAAGTGTAGAAGTGCCTTAAACTAACTAACTTGCCTTAAGTGCCGTGACACCTCCGGGTCTGGGCGCTACCAACAAATGAAATAAATAAATAACATGCCCGGAGATGCCTGAAAGTATCAACATTTAAAGAACTAGCAAAGTACATTCTTGTTCTTTAAACCTGCAACTTAGCCTTCATTGGTTGTAAAAGTAGTGGCTAATGCAGCCATGATCATACCTAGTAAAGCAAGAGTTACTTAAACCATAAGCCGTCAACAGGATGGACATTTTAACTACCCCGGGAAGCCCCGGATCTTTGCTCCCTCATTCATCAAGGGCGTAAACTCAGTCTCAAAATCTCAGCAGTTGGCAAGAAACACTTCACACTTGGTAGTTAAAAACCTTTCTCCAAGACAACTTTAACTCTGCCTGATTTCTGGTTAAAAAAACATTGCACCATTCGTGCTGAAACTCATTAGCCATGGATTTGAGCCCCACCTCTTTTGAGGGGCGTGGATGGTTCTGGTTTCTGAAATGAAATACAATATAGAACCCGTTGCAGTATTTTCCCTGTCCTTGAACATTTCCAAACTTTTTTTTACAAACTGATAAAATAAACACATTCGGCCTCATTACACGGATGGCGGAGAACCATGGCGCCATTAGCGCCATGGTTCATGCCGGTAAAATACCGGCACCGCCTTGGCGGAAAGGGGAATTACCACCCCATTCCAAGGTTGGCAAGCGGTAATTCCCCCTTCCACCATTGCCCTTCCCCATTCCCATTTTTGCCCCATAGGGCTCAATTGGAATGGGGAAGGCGCTAATTACGGTACCGCAAATTGCGGTACCGTAATTAGCTCCCTGGGTCCCTTTGCGGGTTGGTTGTTAACGCCTGCAAAAAGCAGGCGTTAAATCCCCCAACCCGCAAAGGGACCTCGTAGTAAGGCGGTAAGGATTTACCGGTACCGGTATTTTACCGGTACCTGTAAATCCTTACTGCCATCCGTGTAATGAGGCCCATTCACTACTATTGGGCAAAGCTTCTCTCTCTTGTGGTCTTTATTTCTGGGGACTCTATGTTGCATTTCTCCTTCCTTGAAAAGGTCTACCTCAAATTCCACCTCTCACTTAACACACAAGGGAGTTTAGTGACACATTCTTTTAATATGGTAGCCAACCTTCTGTGCTCTTCCAATACATAACGGGCCTCATTACGACCCTGGCGGAAGACCATGGTGCTATTAGCACCTTGGTCCATGCCGGTAAATTACCGACTCGGCCGTGGAGAAAAGGGGAATTACCACCTCATTACAAGGTTGGTGGGGCGGTAATTCCCCCTTCCTCCATGGCCCTTCCCCATTCCCATTTTTGCCCCATAGGGCTCAATGGGAATGGGGAAGGCGCTAAGTACGGTGCCGCAAATTGTGGCACCGTAATTAGCACCAAGGTCCCTTTGCGGGTCCCTACTTTAACGGCTGGTCTACACCAGCCGTTAAGGTCGGGTCCCGCAAAAGGACCTCGTAATTAGGCGCTAATAGGTTAATGGCGCAGCAGCCTTTTACGGCGCCGTTAACCCATTAGCACCTGGCTCGTAATGAGGCCCAACAAGTTGACATTGGGCCTCATTACACGGTAGGCAGTGAGCCATGGCGCTATTAGCGCCATGGCTCATGCCGGTAAAATACCGGCACCGCCTTGGCGGAAAGGGGATTTACCGCCCCATTCCAAGGTTGGAGGGGCGGTAAATCCCCTTTCCGCCATTGCCCTTCCCCATTCCCATTTCTGCCCCATAGGGCTCTATGGGACTGGGGAAGGCGCTAATTACGGCACCGCAATTTTGCGGTGCCGTAATTAGCTCCGAGGTCCCTTAGCGGGTTGGATTTTAACGCCTGCAAGAAGCAGGCGTTAAATCCTCCAACCCGCAAAGGGACCTCGTAGTACGGCGGTAAGGGTTAACGGTCACCGTTGCCATTAACGGTGACCGTTAACCCTTACCGCCGTCCGTGTAATGAGGCCCATTGTGGGCCTCATTACAACCCTGGCGTTAAGGGGTTAACGGCTCCGTAAAAGGCTGCAGCGCCGTTAAACCCTTAACGCCAGATTCACACTTTAACGCCTGCTTTTTGCAGGCGTTAAAGTCCAAGGCGCTAAGCGACCCTGGTGCTAATTACGGCACCGTAATTTACAGTGCCTTAATTAGTGCCTTCCCCATCCCCATTGAGCCCTATGGGGCAAAAATGGGAATGGGGAAGGGGCAATGGTGAATGGGGATTTACCGCCCCGCCAACCTTGGAATGGGGCGGTAAATCCGCCATCCACCATGGTGGAATCCGGCATGGACCATGGTGCTAAAAGCACCATGGTCCAACGCCAGGGTTGTAATGAAGCCCTCTGTCTTGCTTCACTTCCACCATGTACCAAACGCAGCTCTAACTGCATGTGTGCGAAATGACCATATCACAGTCTGCATTGCTGCTGATGTTTCAGTGGCTATTCTTCACCTCCTGTTCCTCACTCAACCCTCCACTCGGTCTTCACCTCCTATACCTCACTCAACCCTCTCCTCAGTCTTCACCTCCTATCCCTCACTCACCGCCCTCCTCGGTCTTCACCTCCTATGCCTCACTCAACCCTCTCCCTCACTCAACCCTCTCCTCAGACATTACCTCCTATCCCTCTCAACCCTCTCCCTCACTCAACCCTCTCCTCAGAATTTACCTTCTATCCCTCTCAACCCTCCCCCTCACTCAACCCTCTCCTCGGTCTTCACCTCCTATCCCTCACTCAACCCTCTCCTCAGTCTTCACCTCCTATCCTTCACTCACCACCCTCCTTGGTCTTCACCTCCTATCCCTCACTCAACCCTCTCCCTCACTCAACCCTCTCCTCAGACTTTACCTCCTATCCCTCTCAACCCTCTCCCTCACTCAACCCTCTCCTCAGACTTTACCTCCTATCCCTCTCAACCATCTCCCTCACTCAACCCTCCCCTCGGTCTTCACCTCCTATACCTCACTCAACCCTCCCCTCGGTCTTCACCTCCTATACCTCACTCAACCCTCTCCTCAGTCTTCACCTCCTATCCTTCACTCACCACCCTCCTCGGTCTTCACCTCCTATCCCTCACTCAACCCTCTCCCTCACTCAACCCTCTCATCAGACTTTACCTCCTATCCCTCTCAACCCTCTCCCTCACTCAACCCTCTCCTCAGACTTTACCTCCTCTCCCTCTCGACCCTCTCCCTCACTCAACCCTCTCCTCGGTCTGCACCTCCTATCTCTCACTCAACCCTCTCCTCGTTCTCCAACTCCTATCCCTCACTCGACCCTCTCCTCAGTCTTCAATTCCTATCCCTCACTCACTGCCCTACTCGGTCTTCACCTCCTATCCCTCACTCAACCCTCTCCTCGGTCTTTACCTCCTATCCCTCTCAACCCTCTCCCTCACTAACCCTCTCCTCGGTCTTCACCTCCTATCCCTCACTCAAACCTCTCCTCGGTCTTCACCTCCTATCTCTCACTCAACCCTTTCCTCACTCAACCCTCTCCTGGGTCTTCACCTCCTGTCCCTCAATTAACCCTCTCCCTCACTCAACCCTCTCATCGGTCTTTACCTCCTATCCCTCACTCAACCCTAACCTCAGTGTTCGCCTCCTATCACTCACTCAACCCTCTCCACAGGGACAGCTAAATCTTCTGTACGATGTATCCCTGTGCCCCCCACGGTTTTACAAACACTCATATTTAGTTATGAAGAATAAAGCAGATATTGTGGGATATGGGGCCATTTAGGGTTCACGCTAAACTGTTTATCAGTTTACTACTCTGAGTAGGATTGAGGAATACACTTGTCCCCACCTTGGAGTACACCACTCCATCATTATTCTTTTCACACAAGCACGCTAATGCAATTCTATGAGTCTTCCCACCCACAACATCACCTGCCTCCACCATTTTAGCAATTCCTGTTCCAATATGGTCCATGTTTGTAAAGTGGCTGAGGGGGGAAGGTAGTTAGCGTATTCTCCCATTTTATCTCTACTTTTATTGGGTCAAACTGATTCTGCTACCTGGCTACAAGCAGAGGTTGTATGATCCAGTGTTTCTCAGAGACCTTATACATAAGAGTGGGCCTTTTAGGGTCTTCACCAAATCTCCAGGCAGCTGTATTCCCCCCCCATCTCCATAAATTGGAATGTCTCCAGCTTTGTAAAGAGGAGAGCATGTGACTGGCCTGAAAAGAGAAGCCTAAAGCTTTCATTTGTCTTTTGGTTAGATTAACGTCTGGTTGCTGCACTGCTCCTTTCTCTTGACTTTGGTGATAGAGGGCAGAATGGCTTGCCTTTGCAATAATGAGGCAATATGAGTCAACGGGGTGGAACAACACTGCTGGTAATGGCCTGCCTCCCAAGTTAAAGACCTGAGCGCAGCGAGGGTCCCTTAATGCTGGCACCGTGTCATTACCATAAGGCACCACTGTATCTATCCGCCTCTGTCCAACTCTACATATCTTCTCGTAATCTCCGATCTGCCTCCGCGACTACGGTTGTGGCTGCTCGCCCCCACCCTGTGCTTCCTCTCGCTTCTGCTCCTTCTCTCTTCTTGCTCCATTTGCATGGAATTCTCTTCCCCGGACATCTGAGAAACAGTCCTCATGCATTTGTTCAAAACCAAACTAAAAGCTTGCCTCCAAGTTAACCCTCTTAACCTACTTCTCATCTGCCTATTAGCAAACATGTTTACCTCGCCTCTAAACCCCCTCTTTCCCTCACTTCCTCTGCCTCCACTCCAGTACTTTACCTATCATTGTCACATCCTAAGCACAACTGGCCTTACCGACTACTTGCACTTAAAAATAGCCATGGTTCATTGTCCGTAATCTATGTATATCCACCTATGTATTCTCCCCAGTGACCATTCCTTTTTCTCGACTCCACAACCTGGTCAGAATGTACCTCAAACTCTCCTGATTATATGCAGCACACCTTTTCCCATCAAATTTGATTTGTTATCTATTGTACATTCTTTTGTGATCAGAAGAGCATTGTTCCTCCTGTACATAAATGAATAAATAACAATAAATACATTACCAGCAGGGTCGGTCCTCCACAGAGTGTTATATCGCCATTCGAACCCACAAGTAACCACACACAGGCACAAATGGCTAAAGAAACAGAATAAAAGGAAAATGTACCTTTCTCTAGTCCTCCGACACCACGTCCGGAAAGGGAGTCCATTTTCAGTGTCGACTACAATGAAATAATCAACACTAATGGTGGACTTCTGTATCAGATGAGGCATTGCAGGACTGCAGAAAGATAAGTTCCCCCCTTACCCTTTGGCACTGGTGTGTGGTTACTCACGGGTGCTAAGGGTCGATTGGGGGATGTAGGCGGGAGCAAGGGAGGCACAGTGCAGGGGATGCGCTGCAGTCGAGGAGCTTGGAATGCAGGCTTATGCCAGAAAAAAACAGCCAATGTTCTGAGCTCACTGGTTGGCTGGCCCCCTTCCCAGGGTGTTAACAGTTTATATTTGCCAGAACTGCACTCCATTAGCTGGGGAGTACCTGAACAGGCTTCCTCCCCCTTGCAATAGCCCCACCAAGGAGCTACATTGCTGAGACCGTCAGGGTGTCACCAGTGGAAGTCAATGAGGCTGCCTCTAATCGAAAGAGAGCAAGCGCTTTAGAGAATTGTAAGATATCAAGAAGTGCTTGTTAGTCTAACTGTTCTACCATTCTGTTTGACATCTGTCAACCCTTGGTGCTGATTCGTCACTATCTTGGCAAGGAAACTCTGCTGCCCTCCACAGCAGGGCATATATACATGGCGTCCTTGGTCTCTCATGAGTCTCCAACACCTGCACAAGCCCTACAAAGAAAGCCGATACTTTCTCCAGCTAAGACGTGACCAGTGTAGAGTCAAACAGTGCATATCATGGAGGGAGAGCAGTTCCAAATGCAGGGCACATATATAAGGAAGAGAGAGGTGGAGGGAGTGAGGAATAACAGCTCAAAACTAAGCTTAAGCTGCAGGTGGAAACTGTATATTGTGCTGAGTCATGCTTGATCACCGCTTCCATCCTCCATGAGGGAAGCAGGCAGCATGACACAGTGATCTCACCAAGCAGAGGGGAGGAAAACTAGAGTATTGACAGCCAGCCTCAGACTGCTGCCACCATGGTCCCTACCTCTGCCGTTGTCTTCTAAAGAAATATTGTCCTTTGTCAGCTCTTCTCTCTGTCTATTTTTATCTTTGCCTGTTCAAGTTTCACAGGCTTGCAGTTGAGGATTACAGGAACAGTAGGTAGGTGAGAAGAAGATATGCAATTGGAATATTTTCTGTAATGCCCACAGTGATGACATCGATTGACTTTTGCCCCCAAAGAGTAATTGGTGCAGCAAAATAATATTCCTTTCTGGTAAAGTTCATAACCATAATTTTATAAATCTTCAATGACAATTAAACACAAACGCGGCCTTTTCCAAATGAGCATGTATTGTATTGTATATTGTGTATTTATGCATGTTCACAAACTGCACATTTCTCATTGCTACATGTTTAGAAATTATATTAAGGCTCATTATGAGTTTGTTTTGTTAAGTGGCAAAAAAAAGTGTTCCTGAACCCGTTGCATCACTTTTGTTGGTGTTAATGGATTCGCTGCCACTTTTACTGCACCATCAAACATCAATAATGCAAGATTTGCCACGGGCAGAATTACCAAATCCTCCAAAATTCCTGTGAAGTCGTACACAATCCAAACATGGATATTAAGACCACATTGCTGCAACCCACAATCGGGTAGATGCCCTCTTGTGAATGGCTTTAACATTGAGTGTGGCAGAGTTTCTACCAGAACTGACACTAGGCGTGTAATGATAATATTTATATATTAATGAAATGCAAGATTCATAATAAAGATGTGAACACATTGAGTCTCACTTCTAAGTCATTCTCAGAACCAGAAATGATGATTCGTGCAGCTGACTTTGGTTCCTCTGCTTGATCTTCTTTACCACTCACTACATCTTGTTCATCTGAATTGTGTTAATAAGGAGTCCGTTTTGTCATATAGCAATCGACAATTTGTATAATTCCTGCAGTAGTTCACAAATGGGATATCCATGAATACAAAAACAACCCTAGGGTCCTAAACATTTGCAAATGTGGAATGTTTATGATATCCCCGGAAGTAAGGAGGATAATCCTGTAGAAGAAAATGTGGCACAGATAGGGCCTCATTACAAGTGAGGCAAAACGGGTTAACGGGACCCGCTAAAGGAGGTGGACCCGTTAAACCCGTTCCGCCTCATTACATTAAGTAACGCCTGGTCAAACCTGGCGTGCTTACAGGGTCCCGTGAGGGGAAGAGGGAGCAAACAACGGGCCGCTCGTAATCGGGCCGTTGTTTGCTCCCTCCCCCATTCCCATTCAGCCCTATGGGGCTGAAATGGGTATGGGGAAGGTCCGGGCCCGGGTTCCTGGAGGGAGGAATTACCGGGCCCTCCAAACTCAGAATGGCCCGGTAATTCCCCACCTGGGAACCCGGACCGGACACGATTTTGGCGGCAGCCATGCCGCCAATAGCGGCATGGCTACCGCCAAGATCGTAGTGAGGCCCATAGTGTTCTTAAAGTGAACAGACAACAGAAAGTCTTTCTGAAAGAGTATGAGGCGCTATTCACAAAAGTATGCTTTCGGTGGATTGTGCATCTTACTCGTTGCTTTGATGAAAAAGCATGCTCCTGTGAAATGTGAGGTTCAAATGACTGTATGCGTACCTGAGAGTCAAACTTTAAGCATTTCTAAGAAACTAGAGACTGGTGCTAAAGACATGCTGAGAACAGTACTTATGTAAATGTGAACCTTTTACTTGTACAAGTACAAAAAATCCGGATTCCCCATTTTAAACACACTAATGCAATGTGTGTGTGTGTATTCAATTATTGCCTGATCCGTCTGTAAGCACATGTAGAAAAGTGACATGTAAAAAGAGTGTATTTGCCACATCAAAGGAAATGAGCAGGCCTTAAGAAAGTGGGCGCGGAGCTTTAGAACCAAGATGAACAATTCCAGGATTTCTTCGCAGTGTAATGTTCCTGGGTCCCAAGCATGCGGAAGAAAATGCAATTGGGATTATAATAACCTCTGTCAGTATTCATTGATTGTATTTTGCTGAATATTATTTTTGACTAAAAATGATGTGAAGCTTAATGGAGAAAGTAGTCATCATCTGAAGTTCCACTGTTTTATACCATGCAATTCACCACACATTGAATAATTCTGTGTTTTTATTTAACTTGAACTGCAACATACCTGAACATGTAGCTTAGTGTTGACTATAGTTGACCTAGGATTCACCTCGCCCCAGCCCCATAACCACATCACAAGACATGCGGCCATAGTAAGGCCCTTCATTGGGTTCAAACTGGTTTCCAAGTACAGGCCTCATAAACAGGGCCAGATGCTGGCTAATATATGAAGTATAAAGAGAATTGACCAGCCATCTCTTCAGGCCCCTCAAAAAAAAAATCCATTTAGCTAAAGTCATGGGATGGCCTATTTGATGTCAGTGAAAAGCAAAAGAAGCTAGCCTTGACATGCATTAATATCATGAAGGAAAATGTGCCGGGATGTACCAACAGTGGCCAAAGTCAGCATTTCTTCACTTATAAATCGAATAATAAAGATGCATGTTGCATTTCAACCCGAAAATATATTCATGTAAAAATTCATATCTTTATAGCGAAAGTGCCTACTGTCAAGACTCACAGGAGGAGAGAATATCAACACTCTCCCCCGAACTACAGAAGCTGAACAGATCGACCCTCCCAGCGTGGTTGGCACGGGCACCTGGATTTTAGATTAACAGGTAGCCATGTGGCAGCCAATGGGAGGGAAGAGGGATTAGGGAGAGGTTGTGGATAGGGAGGGGGATTTGAGGAAAACCGGAAAGAGGATAACGGGAAACGTAGTTGGATAGGTTTGGAGGAAGTTAGGAAAAGCAAACACGTATATACCAACACTCCTGACCTACTCTTCACACTACATATGCATGCCATTAGTACCTAGAACCTGAACCTGAATACTCCTACACCAACCTAATAACCTACCACTGGAGAATGTGAAACACATACAACATGGAAAATAAAGCAGAAAGAGGGCACATAATATGGACCTTCACTGTAGCATGGCAGAACATGACATAGAACTTACTTCAGCATGGAAGCACATGACATAAAACTTACTGCTGCATGGAAACACAGGACATTGAGCTTATTGCAGTATGTAGACAAATCATTTCGCCCTCATTATGAGTTTGGAGGCTTATTAAGGGCATGACTGCCTCCAAACTCGGGTTCAGGTCTGGGTTCCTTGAATGAGGAATTACCGGGCCATTCCAACCTTGGAGGACCCGGTAATTCCTCATTCAATGTACCAATCCCCATTCCCATTCAAGCCCCCATAGGGCTCAATGGGAATAGGGAGGGAGCTAACCTGTTAGCTCCCTGGTCCCCTCGCGGGACCCGCAAAGGATGTCTGGTCTGACTAGACATCCATAGCGGGTCCCGCAAGGGGACCTCGTAATAGGATGGAATGGGTTTAACGGCACAAGCACCTTTACAGGCGCCGATAAACCCATTCCACCAGGGTTGTAATGAGGCCCATTGACTCAATAGCAAAAGGGATGGCACATACAAGGGTTTGCCCCTCTGATGATGAAAGAAGCACATGGCCTTTTGGGCAAGCAAAAGCGAACATAGCAGCTCATTACATTTAAGGGTTTTCCCTGTGTATGCTATATAGGTCCAGGAACCCTTCCTCCTCATGTAATGATGGTGAACTCCAAACCAGACCCCATTTCTTACTCCTGAATACGCAATCCACGTTACACTGCAGCAGACCCTCTCTCACTATTAAACGCAGTAAGCAATGCACGCTCAGGAACATTCACAGGACCCGCTGAGTAAGAACAATATCTGAGCACTTATCAGAGTGCCCGGGGCCCTGTGGGGCAACCAGGACCTGAAGTTGTAGAACGATGCATTCGCCGAGCCATGGACACCATCACCACCGCAGCCCAGACTGAAATCCCTGCTGCATTCCGTCGGCGTCCCTGCCCATTCCAGAATCCCTCACACACACCGCCGTGACCGCCCATGCTGGAAATCGCTAATAATCCGCACATGAGCACGGGCGGCCAGCGTTAGAAATAGTCCCTCAATCCCAATCAGATACGGTGGTGCGCAAAGTTTAGCACTACAAAAACTTCCAAAGGCTGCTGGGCAATGTAGTGTAGTTCTGTTAGCATTTAAGACACACAGCACTCATATTTTCCTGCACCAGCCCCAATTCCGGACACCTACCAATTTAAAACCAATTGCAGTTTCTAGTTGAAAATGATGGGCCTTATTACGAGTTTGGTGGTAAATCTGCTGAATTACTGCCAAAACGTGCTTACCATTACTGTCATTTGGTCCTGTGGGTTCACCATGGAATTACAAGTGGTGGTAGGGCAGTGTTAATGCCCATTTTTGGAGTACATAGGACTCTGTGGGGCGTTCAGCGGAGTCACCGCTGGCGGTTATACTGCCGCGGCAATTCTGCTGAAAATTGGCCTTGAAGTGGCATGTTTATCTCCAGCTTCATGCTAGAGGAACATCCTCAACTTCAAGGTCAAACCTATAGCTTGGCAGTGTGGTACAAATGGTGGTACTTCCATCCTATTTTTTTCTGCACCGCCTAACTTATAATGAGACCTTGGGCCTCATTACGACCCGTGCGGTGTTGGAATGAAGGGGGACGGTACGGGACCGGGCCCCCTTCATTCCGACAGGGCTAATTACAAGCTTCCCATCGCGGGACCCGGATCGCATGCCTGGTAAAACCAGGCGTGCTTTTCAGGTCCCGCGAGGGGAAGAAGGAGATAACAAGGGGCCAGTTGTAATCTGCCCGTTGTTAACTCCATCCCCATTCCCATTTGAGCCCTATGGGGGCTCAAATGGGAATGGGGAATGGTTCCTGCAAGGAGGAATGACTGGGTCCTCCAATGTTGGAATAACCCGGTTATTCCTCCTTGCAGGAACCCGGTAAATGAGCCCGCTTTGGTGGCAGCCATGGTGCTGATAGCACCATGGCTCCCGCCAAACTCGTAATGAGGGCCCTTATGTCTTGCTCCCAACCTAAAATTCGCCTTGGGCATAAAGATAAATAATTTAGTAGGAAAAATAATGATCGCTGCAAATGCACATCGTAAAGAGACATTCATCATCTTGAATTATGCATTGTGATCTACAGAATATAATGATCTGTATTTTATTAAACTTGCCCATTCATATCCAAATTTGATCCATTGACCTTCTGTGTCATGACACTTGTGGAAATCACACCATAGTCATAATATGAGAGGGGTAGATGCTTATATAGTAGCTCTCACATAGAATTAAATGAGATGGCAGGCAGGATGGAGAAAGGAGCCCTTTGTGAAAGTGAGGAGTAAACCGTGTTGGAGAATGGGTTGACAGCCAGCTGAAAAAGACCTTGCTGAGGCAGTAACTCCAGACTGATGATCCAAGCGGATTCCCCATAATTGAGAAGCTACATTTCAACTCTAAGTAGAGCCATGAGATAACGCCAAATTGTCCCCATAGAGTATTTGTGGTAAAATCATCCTGGGAATTCAAAGGGGATGTGAGCTAAGGGGACACATACACATGCACAGTGTTAGAATTGGTGCACTGTGTCTCCCATTTAAATTGAGTTCAAGGTGAGATGTATATTTCCATATAGCCAAATGTATTTTCTTTATTGAGGAGCACAGTTTAAAACTGACAGCATTTGGGGCAAGCTTAAATGCAGAAAGTCCTTGTAAAATTAATTGTCATTTGAAATAAAATCCATGCATTTTGCTGACATAGACTCACGCAAACCATAGTATCATCCTAAAATACTATTGACTGACAAGTTATTATGCTAATGTGTGGCCAATGAGAGTCTAGTCGTAAATCAGATGTCTGCACAACAGAAATGAACACAAGGAATGTGTTCTAGTCCCAGAGAATCATGCAGTGTTAAAACCCATGTTATCCCTTATCCTGAAAATGCAATGATAGTCCTATGTGTAATGAGAAAGGGCAAGTGCGCTTTAACATGCTACCTTTAACTGCAGAATATTGCATCTTCAGCTCAAAACGTATATAACTGAAGGCAAATGAATAAGAAAGCACAAGCACATGTGCATTGAAAGCTGTACACACATATATTGATTGAAAGTTGCACACATATATGGATTGAAAGTTACATACACATGTTCTGAGACAGCTGCAGACATGTTAAAGAATTCCCTGCCCTACATTTAATGTAGATCATGTATTTTGATCTGTAAATGGTGGGTGTCATAGGGGAAAATGACGACTGTATTTTGATGTAGTTAAACAGCAATGTGATGCCTCATGTTCAAATGCTTTAGTGTAATTAAGCATGGTAAGCATTAGAGGTGTTTAGAATATCTAGTATCTTTGAGAGTATGATCTATACATAAAATGGATTATAATAATGTGTGCTTGTATGTGAAATAGTAAAAGGTATCTAAGCAGGGAGAATTGTGTGCGGACAAATTGTTTTTGTACCTATAACATTACAGTACTGTCCTTTGTATAAAGCTGGAGACCACCTTTGTTTGAATTCAACATAAATTCTTCAAATTCATTTCAGGTTTTCAGAAATCACTGCTTGTTTTCTTGCCCATAATTGTGGGGTGGGACTGTATATTGCAGACATGACATTAGTCATGTCACCCGAATGTGAGTCTATATTTTAAACTTAAAACCCAAATATTTCTACAATCTATAAAAAGGCATCTTGCTCTAGGTGCCCTAGAGAGAGATGCGGCTTCACCTCTCTCTTGCCAACATGTTCCTGGGTTTGCTGTGGTACTCTTGTTCAGAGGAGAATTGCCTAGCATTTCGGTGTTGGACTATTCATGTAGGCGGGACTAGACTGATGTGCAAATACATCTTTCTTTTCTGTGTAAAGGTACAGTGTGCCTGCACATGATTGTAGACCACCCTGAGTGGAAACCATGCCAGAGAACAGGTTATTTAGCCATGTTTGTTCTCTGTAGTTGAGCTACCACAATTTTGCAAATGAAAGGGTCAAAGTCTAAGGGCCCGATTCATGGAATTATTTATGTGGCACATGCCTGACAAACTGCATGCGTAATCCTGTACGTCGATTCATGGAATCTAATGCGCAGTACTTTTCCAGGACTTACGAGGAATTCACACAGGCTCTCACGTCTCTTCGAGCCATTGAGTGGCTTGTGCGAGAGACCACACAGAGCATAGGCGTGGCTTGCGCAGAGGGCTTGGAAGGGGGTGGAAAACTGAAAATGGGGAAGAACATGTGAAAAAGTGGGCATTACAAGGTACGGCCCGCAGGCAGTCCCTCACAAGCCCACAATTGTGACAAATGACATGTATTCATGGAACCGCCTGCACAGCCTCTCGGCAGAGAAATGGCCACACAAATCCCTTGATCTCTATTCCAACCGAAGGTAGGCATACAGACGCGTGCGCATAGTAATCACCACATAGAGGTGGGATTGCATTTTGGAGCGCTTGCACGCAGACTGGGTTCAGTTCTAACTTACAGGTGCAGGAATGGTTTACAGGGGTTCACACACAGATTTTCTGAGTTTTACCCGAGTTACGAAGTTTCATACACATGTTGTTGGGGTTCCAGCAACAGTTACTGGGGACCCTGCGCAGGGTCCCTGAGATGTAGGCCTGCTTGCGGGGGACTCCACACACTGTTTGAAGGGTGCATGTAATCGTGACTGGGTGAGCACACAAATGTAGCTGTTCTGGCTGTTTATGTTTTGCATGGGAGGGGGGGGCGTTCCGGACGCGACTTGTGAATATGGTTTCTTTGTGCAGTACATTCCAGGAATGGGCGCGGCACGCATTTTTATTCTGCACGAAGGCTTGCGCTGTTTCTTTCTTGGCGCACAACAATTGCGGGGGAAATGCACACTTTTCCAGGAATCGGGCCCTCAATATATACATTTTTTCATGTGATCTCTAATGTAAAATATCTCTTTTTACATTTGGGCTGGATATAGTATTAGTGTTTGTTTTATGTTTGTTTTTCCTTTGAGATGATAGCTTGACATCTAGAGAATTAATCTCTTCCTCTCTAATGCTTTGCAATGACGTCACGCTTCGTTCAGTTTCAATTGACAGATGAGGTAACTGTAGTATGTCATTTTTCTCTCTTGGGGCAGGGCTATATGCTGTGACTTCAGGTAGCTGGTGAGGGTGTAGGCTGTCCAGCTAAGTGACAGACATATTGTAATGCAGTACTTTGGCAGGTGCTTCTACTAGGACTGATTTCTGTGAGAAGAGAAACAGTGGTGAAGGGATTCTGTGTTTTTGCTAAGGGCTCACAAAACTGCATATCTTGTGTAGGACTTGTTATTCTGAAATTCCAATGGTTTCTATCTACTAGCAATGTGAGCAAACATACAACTGTAGTCTCAGGAGGATAGCTCAGCGGCAACGTGCTCTCCTTCGAAGCAAGACAACACAGAGCACCAGAGGTTTGATCCTCAGGTCCGCGCTTGGAAACCTCTGGGTATTAAGCGCGTTGTAAATAAACTATCATATCATAGTATGAGTCATGGCTCTCATGTCATCCATCACTTAAAGAGAGAATCCAGATGTTTTTTATTGTTGCATTTACAGTTTACGAAAAACCATACACAACAAAATTACCAGAAAAGAAAAGAAGAAAAAAAGAAAAATAAAAAATAAGATTACAATCATCAAAAAAGACAACTACTAAGAAAAAGAAAAAGAAACATTAAAATACAAACAACATCAATTTAAAATTGTTTTGCTTACAAAGCTAGATTTTTCTTATTCAACTCAGAAATTAAAAATGTAAGAAAAAGATTCAAAGCTAAAACCAAAGAAATGGCAGTGCCCAACATACAACGACACCAAAACAGATTTCTGGTCACCTCTGAGCTGCCAATTGTATTGTCTTTGAAAAACCTCGTTCGATTCTTATCAAAGAATGTACACACAGCTACCAGGTGTTTCAGGGTTTCACGAGAATTGCTTTCTGCAGAGAACCTACAATCCTTCTCTGAAGCCTTTGAGTCACCCAAAGTATTTGTGCTGTTCCAGTTCCTGACTTTCTCGTAGACAGGTAGTTTATTTAACCTGAAGCGCATAAAATGTATACGTATACCAGAGCAGGGGAACTTCTGAAGATATAATGGCAGACATTCCCTAGCATGTATAAACTGAGAATATTCCACAAAGCTCGTATACGAATGAATGCAATCAACCGTCTCAGCCCAGTATGACCTGAACATAATCTTTTTAATATGCCCTGGTCTAAGAATCATATCATCTTCAGAGGCACAGATATACACCAACACAGAGCACATATGTCCCATAAACTCACTCAAAGATGGTACAGAGCCTGCAAGCATAGCAACCTTAAGACTCTCGTAAAGGGAGTTCTTAGGAGGAGCAATTATTCATCTGAAGAAAGAAAGCTGTCTCCAGACATCCCTAGCCTTTAGTGACACAAGGCACAGCTCATGTCTAATGATGGCATTCTGGAACACCCTAGAAAGGCCAAGGACGTTCTTCCATAGTCTGCCCTGAATAGTATTCAGAAAATCAACCATGATATGGGAGAAGAGGTCAAGATCGTAAAGGATAATTGCCTCATATTTGGCTAGGTAATAACGTCTCAGGGAAAGTAAGGAAAATGTACATACTTTCTGCTTTAGGAACTTCATTTGATCAGTAAGTTTCTTCACCTTGTCTTTCAAGATGGATTTCCAGTATTCAATGCTCACCCTGTTAGCCAAAAGGTATCCCAGATAGATTACTGTCTTGACTTGCTCCACATTTTCAGTTCCCATAGTCCAAGGATATTGTATGTCCTTGGTTCTTGTGATAGAACCAGTACCATAGAATTTGAACCATTAGGGAAAAGGTTTTTCCTCTGCATATTCAAAGAAAAGCTGCATCTTAGCTCTAAGATCTCGCAGGGTTCTATCAAACAGAATAAAATTGTCCAATAGGCCATCCACGCCAACCTAACACTCCCCAACCTTGCCGGTGCAATGGAAGAACCCTGCCACAGTCCCTCTGCATTGCACATAGAGAGGATGAAGAGCCTAGGGGCCAGGGTACACCGTTTCTTTACACCTGTAAAGGTAGGTATCTCAGAGGAGAGAGAACCATCCCCCGATAATCTAACACAAATAGAGGTTTTAGAGTGCAATAAAGCAATCAGCTGGACCAATTTATGAGAAATGCCCCAAGAGAGCATTTTATACCAAAGCCTGGATCTTATCACCCCATCTAAGGCACTAGTCATATCTAACGAGGCTAGATATACATCACCAACATGGGAATGATGAACATAATGTCTAAGGTGCGATAGAATAGACGCATTAAGTGAAGTGCCAAGCTCAGCCTAAACCCCACCTGAACCTACTTAAAAGTTTAAGTTCCGTAATAGCACATCGAAGATCCCTTAACAGAAGAATAGAAAAGACCTTACTGGTGGCATCACTGAGGGCTATGGGTCGGTAATTAGACAAATCAAGTTTATCGCCCCTTTTGAAAATAGGTATAATAATAGATTTTGACCAGGTAACTGGCACTGTGTGGGACAAAAAATATGGTTGAACATATATTTTAATAGCTCGACCCATGTACCAGGTTCTTTCTCGAGAACAAAAGGGGGTATACCATCAGGACCGGGGGCCCTAGATGGCTTAAGACGAGCAATCGCCCAGGCTATATGCTCCTTGTTCCAATTACATATTCCCTTCACAGGAGAGACCAGATCAAAATCATCACGAGCCCCAAAAGCCTCTGGTAAAGCATATTTCTTAGTGTTGAAAAAGAAACCCAGGAAGCAGAATCTATAGGGCTGTCCATGCTCCCTTTAGCATTCCCCAAAAGCCTGTTAACTGAGGACCAGAATTGGCCATCTTTACCCTTATACAAAAGTTCCATCATATTTTGATGACACAAGAAGTAAGCGTCCATCTTGAGAGATTTGATGTAATTCTTATGTCTCAGGATAATCGCACGGTTAAGTTTCCTATAGTCGGAGGGCATCAATACAGGTTTTCTCAGAGCAGCATGTTCTTTATTTTTGCGGGCCTTAGAGAATAGGATTCTTTCATCTCTCGGAACACATTTCTTATTGAGACTCGCCGAACTAATCGAATCCCTAATTTGACGAATGCAGGCCAAGATAGTATAATATGTAGAGGCACCGCCGCTAACGCCAAGATCGCAACCGGGAAGTACAGTAGCAGGCTTTTGGATAGACACAGAAAGGAGCAGGTTGAATTTATACTCAGTTTTCTTATTCCACAAAACTTTAGTGCCCCTGTTTTTGGACTCCAGACCCGCTAGATCCGGTCTGATACAAGGGGTAGACATGGAAATAGTCAAAGTGAAAGAGAGAGGCAAGTGATCCCCCAGGTCAGAATGAAGGTGACTCAGATAACTACAATAATGCCATCTGAAACATAGAAGTAGTCAATACATAAGGTTGACGCTCCTCTATGCCAAGTATGTTTAGTAGAAAGAGATGATGGCATATGGTCCAGCAAAGACGAGACCCACTCCTTGAGAAAAAAATCCCACCTAATACCTCGTCTAAGATTCACATGCTGCACCAAAGGAAGAGCCCCTATAGAATTCCCCGTGGCACCCTCTGCGCTAAAGGAATTAAAATCCCCTCCCAAGATAACTTGAAATCCACATCCCCTCTGAATCCATTCATACATGATTTCTCCAATACCCTCCTCTATAGTGTCAAAAGTAACTCTAATAGGATTCCAGTAAAGATTGAGTATCAGTAACGGAGAGACACCAACACCCAAATTCAACTCGATGGCCAGAAGCCATTCCGAGCAACACCGAACTTCCCACGAGAAACCCAAATTATGATCTATAGCAATGGTTAGACCTCCTCTCAGGCCCCCCTCCCTCCCCTAACTGCAGGACCGGAAATAGCATGATACCCATCTAACAGAGGATTGTCCATCAGCATAGTCTCCGGAAGTAGATAGATTCTAGGAATACTCATACAAGTTGGATTAAGCAGAAATGTATACAAATTAGAACTACCACAAGTATTGCAAGATATGACTTGGACATTGACAATGACCATCCTGTCATGCATGTACCGGACCTTGCCTTAGACTTTCTAAGGATCTAAGAGCAGGTTGTATCCAAAACCAATCCTAGCCATTGCCCAGAAGATTAGACATAAGAGATATTATATTTCCGGAGTCATCCATAGGTACAGAGGGGGACCCCACCACTATTTCTAGGGTGGATGCCACAGGTTCCTTGAATGAGAAAAACGTTTTCGCTTCAGCAGAATTCTGCAAGTCCACCAGGTCAAATCCCATGGATTGGAGATTAGACTGTTGATCCCAAACCATGGTAGCAACCATACCTGAGTGGGAATAACTGATCATTCTGCCATTATCAAGTCTAGGGAGGGATATGGCATCTATATCATCAGTAGTTATCGATCTGAGAAGCAGAATTGCCTTGAAAAGAGCCAATAACCCTGCCCTATTGAGTTTAGTCCCTTTTATACACTTCTCATTAGGTATCCAGCCTATGGTTTCACTGCTGGGTCATGCATCCAGATCTTTTACTGAATCATTTTATATGGCAGTTCTTTTAACCAAATTTTTGTCTCAAAAATGCAGCGTGGGGGGTGTTTGGGTATGACAGTATGGAATAGGTGGAGGGTGTTTGAGGTGGGCTTGTGGGTTAGGGTATCCACCTCACCTGTTTTCTGGCAAAATAAACTGGTAAAGAAATGGTGGCAAAAATGCTGCGGTGAAAATGATGTGGTCAAAAACACACAGAACCTCCAAGAGGTGTAATGTTCCTGTCCTAGACTGAGGGCATGCCTTGCCAAACGTGGGGTGGTGATGATCAGGGAGTTTGACACCTATTCACTGACACAAGTTCTATATTGTTTAGGAAAATGTGATGGGATGGTGGGATGTTTCTATTAGGGCACTCATAGGCTGTTCTGGTGAACTCCTGGGAGCATGCTTGGTTAATAAGGAATGTCAGTGAGTCTATAGTCCAAGAGGCTCCCTTAAATTAGCACCCACTAAAATGAGATTAGTTTAGCCACACCTTCGTGTGTTTATGTTGTCTGCTGGAACGCTGTTAGAAAGCAGGAGTTTGTTCCCCAGGTGAGGCGGCAGGGGGAGTACTGCACATGTAGGAAGGAGGTTAAGATATCCCCCCATGGAAAATCCAAATACTTTTGCCCGTTTAAAACCATTTGCGGGACATTGATGAAGGTACCTCCATTATACCCTCTAAAATGACAGGCTTATCTTAGGGTTACCTGAGGTCGAGTCAGGACTCACTTCCTGTTTTCATTCCTTCAATAAATAGTTACGCCAATGAGCAGTACGGTTCGAGGACTAGGTCATGTTTCATTTTGGATCCTTGTAAATCCTTTGGTGCACCACAAAATAATATGCAGTAGACTCTCACAACCTTTTTTTATCCCTCACGTATTGAATGTGCAAGAAAGGCTGTAGAAAAAGACGTGCCTTCTTCACAGAAATGTGTACACGGGACGTGCGTGAGTGCACAGGGCGTGTGTACAAGGAGGGCAACGTATGTCCGAAGTCGGTGGAAAGCATGTGAAGAGCCGCATTAAGTACACAATAGGAGATTGGCCAGCAAAAGTGGAGCAAATTATTTCCTCCAAAAAATGCCCAAGACCATTTGCCCAAAAAGCGAGCGGAGCAAGTCATCCAGGAAGTGTTATATTCATGAGACAACCAAGTCAAGTGACGCAGGTCTCACTAATCACACTTCTTAACACAGCTGAAAAATCCGCTACTTATCATCAAGAAGACATTCAAACAATGGCCGATTGGGGCTCATTTTGTTGATGATTTAACTCTGGAAGTGGAGAATGAGCACGAGGAGGGAAAGGGCAAACAGGGGGATATCGTCCACTATTCAACTGCAGACAAGGAGGCCATGTTGAGTTACTGAACCCCCCACACATAATGGTGTACTTGGGAAAACAGTGGGAGGGGATGTTACCGCACCTACCGTGATCTCCATCGATGGCGAACACCTTCCATTAGAAAACCTTGACACCCTTGCAAAGCATATATAACTGAAAGGAGGCCCTGCACACAGCACACATGCAAACATATGTGAATTTTCTGTCTTGTCATCAGACCTGAGTAGAAAAGGGGAACACAAATCATCCTAATCCCAAATGCCACATACAAAACAGTGTGCAGGATTGCAGTCGATGCTTATTATGGACACATACATAGTCTAGTGTTGGCACAGTTCATGAATTGCTGTCAGTAACACCAACACAAAAGTCAGTATCCACTTTCTTGTGGCATTCACTCCCTTAGACCCACAAAAAAGCAAATCTAATACGGAAATAACAATACATGCTTCTCGCTATTTAAACAGCAACAGTGGTCTGCTTTCTCTGGACGGCTTACGAACCCACGCTAAATAAGATTGGAAAGGGGCAGATAGTGTTCTTTTAAGTTTGTACGTTTTTTTGTTGAATTCCGCAGTAATAATGAAATGTTGTTAAACAAAAATTATGCTACAAGTTGCTAGTGGGCCTGGTGCAGCCTGCCGCAGAGATATTACGTATATTTTTTTTAAAATATTTTTTTATTGTTTCACAGTCAATGTAAAAATTACAATTTTGACTTTTCACAAAATTGTATAATTATAGTACAAAAAAATGAACTACATAAAATCAAACAACTTACATTCTTAAAATATACAATTTCATAAAAATGTCATCAAAAGGGAAACAATTTAAGGGGAAAAAAGAAGGAAGAAGGAGATTGCGTATGCCTCAAGCCATCTTCTCCATCATCAGGTGTCCTCACAAATATTACTTGCTGGGAAGGCAATGGATGTCGACTTGCTCTGGGTGAAGCCACACTTGGCATGGAGGCTATGGCTGGATGCCATCGTCATAGCAGCTAAATACCCTTCATGGGAAGCAGAGATATGATTTGAAGAAGCCGTGTTCTCAAGGTGCTGCCACATGGACAAGAGGATATGCCTCTTTGCAGTGTGTTTCAGGCTTCTCGAAGTTTCCCAAAGTCTCCACAACCCAGCATGCCAGATCACTCTAACTTCACCTATACCGGTCCTGCTGGTTGCAGTAAACTCCCTGCTGGTGGTTGGGGGAACCTTCTTGGAGACTCCCCAAAGACCCTCATCAAGAGTGATCCAAGTGAAGGTGAGTGGTATCCTGATGGACAGCTGATGCTCACACAGTCAGTGGGTGCATATTGAGTAAGCTTATATGTGCAGGGCCGTCTGAGCACGTGGGTTGGTATGTCTGGGCCATTGGTGAGGGTATCAATAGAAGTAGGTGGCAGAACTCTGCCCCTCAACCTCCTGGACCAGCAATGTCCCTCCAGTGTCATTCACAGTTCTATTTCCATCCAATGTGATATAATCCTCCAGACATTCAGAGGCCTACCAATTCTTTGGATGAAGGATAGGTTTCCTGTACTCTCTGGCAGCCAATCTTCTGGCACCCTGGCCGCCACACAGCAGACGTTTACAATGCAGACAGCAGGGACAATGGCCTTTTTTGGATGCTCGCCTGGCTCTTCAGTAGATGTGTCTATTAGCCCAATCCTGGCTACTGCTACAGTAAAAATTGTCTTCTCCAAAGGTGTCAAGATCCTCTCAGTGGCTAGTCCTCTGAATGAGCTCCTGGCATGGGCATCTTGGCAAGCCAGCTTCTCCATTGAGTGCTTTTGCACATTCCACAGTGTTTCTTCACCTCTAGGTGTGCCAGTAACATCCAGGGTGTATATATATATATATCACACGGCCCACGGTAGTGGCCGTGTAGTTATGGTTAAGTTGCTAAACCCATAGCAAGAACACTTTTAGGGCAGCCTATAACTTCTCTCCCCCTGGACGAATCCACACCAAACTTTGCAAAAAAAGTATATGGCCCACTCTGAAATTGTAGAGTTTGGTGAGATTTGGTCCAGGGGGGGGCAAGTTATAGGGGGGGTCCCAAAATGTATTTTTTTCCCATAGACTGAATGGGGAAAAAACTTTTCTCACGCCTACAGCCCAAACCGATGGACGGATTTTCACCAAATTTGTGGCAGGAGAAGCAGCTTGGTCCCAAAAGCGTGCTTTTGTAAATTTGGTGAAAATCCGTCCAGTAGTTTTTTTTAAAACGAGCAAAAATAGGTCACTAAAAATTAGTGATATCTATGTCTGGTCCACGGACACACTTCCCTGTTTGCTCCGCGGACAGGACACTGATTGCTTAATCGGCTTGCGTCATGTTTGCGGACATGCAACGTGTTCGCTGATTGGATGGTGAAGAGCGTGAAGTGTGTCGGATTTTTGGAAACGCCCGCCATCTTGGATTCGCGGACAGTGGCCTTTGTCTGCGGGCATCATGGTAAAAACATATTACACACATTGCACTTGTCAAACTTATCAAATCATCTCTGGGGATGTGAGGGTGATGAGGATGGGATGGTATATGGCTGCAAGAAGCAAAAAAAATGGGTGTTTTTGCAGCGAGAGTCTGTGAACAGTTCGGACATTCGCAAACAGTCCAGTAAAGTTCACAAACACCTCAGCATTACAGGATTGGTGAAATGCAGTTCTTGGATGGCTTATATCTTTGGCGCCACTTAATGGAACTGCATGAAATTGTGCATGTATATTTCTGACCTGATTCCGAGTGAGTATGCAAAGTTTGGTGGGATTCTGTCATGAGGGGGCAGAATTAGAGGGGGTCCCAAAATAATGTGAAGTGGGAGAATGGGACAAAAGACTCCCCCCAATCTCCTCACGCCCCTGGCCTAGAGGATCGCGACCCAGACACCCGCCACGAGATGAATTTGCCTATCTACCGGACAACCAAATACCCTGGTACAGGAACATACGGATGTGCCCATCAGCCTGCCCACCAGCCTGCCCTGCTCAAGCCGACACCTGCGGCATGGATGAACTCGACTAAACCTTTCAACAGTAAATAAACACATTGTTAGAGATGCCATGACGACATAGCCAACTGTCAGAACACCCGTGCAACCATTCACACTGGACACCCCCACACCAATCCACATGAAGAACATATTCAGTGCTATGACGTAGGTGATGGACACACCCACTGACGCGCATCTTTATTATTTTTCACATAGGTTTTTCAAAATGCAGAAATGCAAGATGCACAAAGCACTCATCTAAAATGCTTGCTGACGCTTCTCCTAACCCTTGCATTGTGATGAAAATACAACGAAGACATGATACTGGATATGAAGCAATGTGATACCGCAACTTAAAGTGCCATGCATTAAACATCCCCACCTATGCACCAGGCCCAAGTAGGCCGCAAGCAAGAGCCTTCACGAACATTGAACGAGCAAGAGTACAATTGCTGACCCTGCAGAACGAGCCCAGCGAGAACTGACAGCCAAGGGGGCAATGTTGCAACTCGCATGCCACAAGCCAAAGCCAAGGTCACACCTGCAAACTAAGCCAGACACACAGTGGAGAATACAACATTAAATGTGCAGAATTCTGCCTCAACCACGGTCTCTCCTCACGTGACCAAGCCGAACCTGACAGGGTGCCAGACCCAAGAGGGAGAAGTCGCCTAGGTCCCACGTTTGAGACACAGGCTGCAACAATGAAATGACCCAATGGACACCTACAGCGGTGGGAATAGTCTGCTCTCAGGCATATGAGCAAATCCACGCATTGTCTGCACAAACACATAGTTACATATTGTTGCAAATGACAGGTACACCGCGAGCTGGGAACAACGATGGTCCCAGGCTGGGGGGCTCGCGAGTGGACCAATCAGAACATGGGGCACTCATCACTGACGCCATTAACGTTAGCCAATCATTAGGGGTCTTCGTGTAACAATTTTCATGTATCTAATAGAAGGGACAACCCAAGTATACCACCTGACTGACCCTTAACCACTAACAGCGTTCTCTATACGTATGCTATACTAACCCTACCACTCGAGGAACCAATCCAGAGTGGCGATAGGTTTTTTTGCTAACTTTCCCAGGTGACGCAAGTAGCGCGTCATACTGAGGCAAAAAGGGGCCTGCGAGCCCCACGAATTTCGAGAGTCAGGACGGACGCGTACGATCCTAGACCCATCCCTGCCGTTATTCAATAAACAGCAGAATCACCTTGCTTCTTGTGTGTGTCTCATACTCATTTTTGGGATACGTGGGAGGAGTTGGGGCCTCCCAGCCTGGAGGTCCGCGGAAGGCCCAGCCGACCCCGGGAGAAACCCCCCGACAAGTTGGAGGCACTGCTGAGATCTCTGTTTAAGATCTGCTTTTTATTTTATTTTTCCGAGTGCTCTCGTTGCGAGGAGGCCCGCGGCGCGGCCCCCTCTGCCACTGCCCCCTTTTTGAGGACTACATGACCACCGTGGAACTTCGAGAAGACCGGACAGCGCAATCCGGATATTGGCCTTCGGGAGCCGGTTGAGAAGTATCCCGCCCGCGGTTGGCGAGTGTCCAGACGTGGTCCAGACGAGGGGAGGTGGCGAGCCGCTTGGAGGGGTGCACGCAGTCGAGCGGCCCCGCATCAAGAGAACTTGGTGAGTATGCCACACCCAACAAGCAATGTGAAATTGTGAGGGAGGGGGGAGGAATAGAATAAGGGAGGTGGGAGGTGTTACAACGGTGCGCGGCGAAGGTTTGATAAATTAGTGTTGACGGTGAAGTGAATGGTAGCTGGACAAGTGCGAGAGCAGTCCGCTACGTTACGAAGAAGAGGGGGGCGGAGCACGAAAACATCATGTGCGGCCGCTCGTAGACACTGTTTGGCCTAGGTCGCGACCACCTGTAAGGGTGGGTGTGTGTGTGCGGTTTCCTACGAATTGGTGATTATTGATCAATGAGTAGATGAGGATCCCTATTGATCGAGCAGAAAACTCGATAGATAGATGACATTTCCCTGTAGGTGGTAGCTAGCTGGTTGCCTAATACGGAAGATAATTGGCTGGTTAAGCCCTCCTGTCGAGGGGCGTTTCACACGCGAGGCGACGCAGCGTGCGCAGTCTGATTATATTGTTGATTACCTTGTTCCAGCCGTGACAAGAGGACAGCTGTGGGGTTAACGGGGATAGATTGCAAACTTATTTCAACCTTTTAAAACATGAAAAGAACTTACCGGTAGTTTCGGAAGAGGTCGGTGACGTCACCAGTAGGGTTTTCATAGGATATCTCGAGCACAAGGCATTGTTGGAGAGTGGTGGGGAAGAGAATAATGGTAAGGGAGTGGAAACGGAGATAAACGGTAACGATTATATCGGGGCAAGGTGAAGAGAGGGACATGACCGCGCACGGAGAACGCCGGCCACGACAAGTGAAGGAGGAGGAGGAGGGGTGAAATAAAGTGGGACGGCTGTATAAGAACGTCACACAGGGCACGCAGCCGTAGTGGGCTACGTGCGCTTCGGCCGTAGGGGGCCATAACGGTGTTAGGGGAAAGAAGAAAAGAGAGAAAAGAATATATAAATGCAAATGCTATATTTTACTATTTTATTTTAGCGGACAATCGCAAGTCCCCATAATTACGGGGCCAGGTAAAAGATTTGAAATTGTGTAGCGTTAATTATTAGCAAGATAACCGCTACCATATCGAGGGAGGGTAACAACTTAGTACTACTATGTCATACGGGACAGGATCGGGAGGGTGGGGGAACACCCTCACTACCCCGTTACAGCATATATGTAAAACACTGTCACCCCATAGGGAGAAACTGATTCAATGCAGCATAGAATGGACACAGGGGACGGACAACAAAATGACGACACCATGGCCGCCTAATGGCAGTTTCGACCCATATATCCAACACTCACTATTGACCCATCTACATAACACATACAAGGGGAAGAAGTTGACACACCATGTGGAGGTGTTTAACTTATGGAGGATGTTCCAGGGGTCCCGACCAGGGCCAAATGGAATGTTCACTGTAGGGGAAACAAAGGAAGAGAAGAAGGTTAAGGAGGAAGAACAGAATGGGGAAAAAGAGAGTGAAGGCACACAATGCACAGAGAAAGGACAAGAGGGAGGAGAAAAGAGTAGCAACCTAAACGAAAAAGAAATAAAAAAGGAACAGGGCGACGACATGCCCCTAGCGAAGGTAGTGAAAAAAAAGGAAGGGGAGTTATATCCTTTAACGGAACTACGAGAAATAGTGAGAGAACAATTAAGGGCGGCTGAGGGGTATTCGAACCCGGCATACAGCCCACCACCATATACAGCTACAGGTGGCTACACGGGAGGGGAGCCGACAAGTACGACAGGGTCAACTTATACGATGTCCGCAGGGGAGGGGAAGAATAGCGAAGAACAAATTGCAGCAATAGGCCATGATGAGTGGGTAGCTGCGCAGGTATTATTAAAATTACGAGGTTCATTAACAGGAGAAGAGAAGGAGGTAGTAAGGAAAATGGACGAGGAGAATGAGAGTAAGAGCGAGATGAAAGGGGAAGGGGGGAAAAGAAAGGAGGAAGAGCTGTTACGAGGAAAAGAAGAGATTTTGGAGGAACGATTAGCAGAATTAAGGAATGAGCAAAATGCCCTGATAAAGCAGCTTGAGAGGGAGGAAAGAGAGAGAGCACGGGAAAGGAGAGAAAGTAAGAATGAGTTGGAAAAAATGAGGGAACGAACTGAAGAACGAAAGAGAGAAGCTGAAAGGGTAAAGGCAGCAACAGAAAGGGTATCTCGAGCAGCACAGCGCGACAAGAAAAGAGAGGAAGAAGAGAAAGAAAAGGAAATGGAAATATGGAAGAGGAAAATACTATCAGAAACTACCAAGAAATACGAAGAAGGGAGGATGATAGAAAGCATATTAGAGCGGGAAAGAGAGAGATGGGAAAGGAAGAGAGAAGAGGAAAGGATATTGGAAAAGAGGAGTAGTGAGGTAATGGAGGAATTAATAAAGAAAAGAGAGGAAATAGGTAGAGAGATAGTGGAGAAAAAAGAAGGAGAATGAGAAGATAGGAGAGGGGAGAGTGAAGTAAGGAGATATGTACGCAGAGACACAGAAGTAGCAACAACATCAGCAAAAAGGGGGGCAATTGGCAAAGAAGAAACGGGAGGAACAGATTTAATAGATTTAAAAACAGTAACGATTAGGGGGAAAAAGACAGATTGGGGGTTGTCGCTCCTGGATGACTTTTGTAGCGAGGAAGAAGAAGGAATGGAGAGAGAAGGAAGAAATAGGGAAAGGGAAAGCTTAGATAAATTATACATCACCCGGACTAACAGGGAATCACCATGGGCCTACAGAAGAAAGGAAGAACTGGGGGGAATTGAGGGGGAAGAGCAAGGAATGGCGGGAAGGCACACACGTGCAGCTACACCCTCATCATCCTGTCCAACATGCTCCACTACCCCACACTCATCCCGTACAACATGCCCACCTACACCCGCACCCGCCCCTCACGAACACACACCCTACGCTGGTAGGCTTAGAGATCTCCCTGGACGCAGGCAGGAAGAACGAGTACACACGCCCACATCAAATAAAGGAAATGATAAAGGAAGGGGAAGAGATGGAGGAGAAACAGTTACGAGCAGGGGAAATATGGACATAACAGACGATGTAGACGACACGGAAGAAGAGGAGGGGTATACGGACTCGACTGTGGGGAACACGGGGGGTCAGATAGGACACAACCTAATGCCACTCTTGGCGAGGGGAGGGGTTAGACCACAATACGTCCCTTGGAAGCATGCAGACAAAGAAAATATAAAGTGCAGGCTCCCATCATTAAGTGGAGGTGCGGGGAAATGGATATATGAAATGGAAAAACACACCGCAGGACAGAAATTGGCAGTAGGAGATGTGAAGGGCCTCCTAATATCAATATTGGGGGATGCAGCAGATGACATCTGGAAGAGAGCAGGCTTCCCCGGGGTCACAATAACAAATACATCACACGACGGGGCGCCATTTGCAAACTGCAGACATGCATTATGGCAAGCACTGAGGGTACAATACCCAGACACATCAGACATAGGAGCAATTACGTCACGCAAGATGCGTGAGAACGAAGATCCTGTTGATTATATCCAGGAAATTCAAGAGAAGTGGCGCATGGAAACTAGAGAGCAATGGGACAAAACACCAGCAATATTCTATCATATACTAATACAAGGGCTCCCAGAAGCAGTGCAGAAACAATTGAAGAAAGTAGTGGGGATGAAAGCAAAAGCATGGCCAGAAATACAACTGACGATTGTACATCATTGTAGGACATGGCAAGAAAAGATGAAACAAAAGGAAGAGGATAGAAAAGCGGAAGAGGCTAAATTAGTGCAGAAAAAACGTACTTAGTACACGATGGAAGGCGCACTAATAACTACACCTACAACAATGACACCAAACCCCACACAAGTAGTGGCTGCACAAGATCCCTCCCAAATACAATCACCACAGATTATAGCACAACAGCTGCCACCACCCCCACCATACACGACTAACATGGGAGGAGGATACTCAACACCAGGAGTTGGATATTATAATTACAACAGGGGAAGTGGAGGAAGGATGAGGGGGAGGGGATACAGCTATAACGCACAACAGCAAGGGGGAGGATTCAGAAGTTTCTACCCCACTGGGCAACCAGTATACCAGGACAATTCAGGGAGTTTCCCATGGCAGACCAGGGAACCACCTGTATGTTGGATTTGTGGATTATTAGGACACATGTCACGCATATGTAGAATGAGACCCAGCACACCAGCATGGGGAGAACAGGGACAACAAGGGCCTACAAGGGAACAGCAGGGCCACCAACAACAGCAGGCACTGCAACCGGGAAATATGCAGCAACAGTTAGTAACACAACAACAGCCACAGACATATTTACTTCTGCAACAACAGGTAGCGATATCACAACAACCTCAATTGCAGCAAGTACAGCAGCCCACTCAAATTCAAGACCACAAGGTAACCTCTACCAATACACAGCTACAGCAAACACAACTGGGAAGGGTGACGGTCCTGGGACACAACCCTTACACAGGAAGTGGTCAATCATTATACCCACAATAGGACAGCCCACAGACGTCCTTGGTGTGTCCCATCCTGTCGGTAACACCTAATAGTGCGGAGGAACCACGCATAGAGGTAACGATAGGTGACAAAAAATTATCATTCCTTGTTGACACCGGGGCAACCCGGTCTTGCATAAGGGAAGGTAAATTTAAGATGTCAGGTGAGGTCATGAACACCCAAGGTTTCTCTGGGGCTAGGGGGTTGGTTCCCTTTACTGATAACATCCCCTTATCGATAGGGGATTATGACATGTCCGTTCCGCTTTTATATTCAAGGGACCCGCCAGTAAACATACTTGGGAGAGACATAATGAGCAGGTTGAATATGACAATCTCCTTCACGGAGGACGGCATGATTTGTTCCACTCCTAAACATGCTCACTGCACGGCAAATTATGCAAGCATACTGTGGGCAGACAGTGATTAGGGCTGAGCCAGTAGATGGCGAACTGTTCCAGTATGGAACAGACATGGCATTTGCATGGATGCCAGGAATAGAAGGGAAGATCTGGAGGAGGCCAACAGCCTATCTGTTCAGACCAGAAACACCAGCCAATGAACCAGAAGGAAAGGTGATTTCAGTGAGCATGGAGAGCATTATAGCGACTGCTGATTACATCGCTGTACATGCCCAAGACCGGGAAGGAAGAGCATGGAGGGCAGTGATAGCACTGGCTGAGGGATGCAGGCTCACTCAGGTCTCAGACGAGGAGCTCTTTTCAGAAGAGAAGGAAGAGGGTGAAATGGTATTTATGATGAGTGTAGATATATGGCTAAGAGTAACATACAAACAAGTGGCACAGAAAATTGCAATGGCACTTGAAGCACCCACATCCACCCCAGTTCCTTTTTTTGAGGAGGATATGGCAAAAGTTCCAACATCATTGTGGACTACTAGTCCCTATGACGTGGGGTGCATAAAAAGTATCTCCCTAGAGTGAAGCAATACCCACTATCAAAAGAGGCAGATGAGGGCATATATGAAACAATAACGGCCCTTATAAATAATGGCATATTGGTACCATCAGAATCACCATGTAACACAGCCGTATATCCAGTGCGCAAAGCTAAAGGAGGGTCTTGGGGCGTTTCATCCAGGACCTCAGGCCCTTGAACAACATAGTAGAAGCAGAATACCCCATAGCAGCAAACCCGGCCACAATATTGTGTGGAATTCCAGCAGAGGCCTCACGATTTACAGTGATTGACCTCAAAAATGCCTTTTTCATCACGATTTACAGTGATTGACCTCAATACCCCTGCATCCAGATTCACAAGATCTGACAAGCTTCACGTACAGAAACACAAAATGGAAACACACCAGGTTGCCACAAGGGTACTGCGAGTCACTCTCAATTTTCAACAGAGTAATACAGATGGACTTAGGAAACATTGAATTGGAAAGTACAGTGTTGCAATATGTTGACGACATAATAATTTGCAGCACAAGCGAAAAAAGGTGCAGGGAGGACTCATTGAAGATGCTGACAATATTGGCTGAAAAGGGTTACAAGGTAGACAAAGAAAAGTTTACCGTACTGTCAGGAACAGGTATTATACATTGGTCAGCTGATATCCCAACACGGAAGAAAGATTGCACCACAAAGAGCACAGGATATATCAAACACACCATTGCCACAAACAGTGAGGGAGCTGCAGCAGTTCCTGGGATTGTGCAACTACTGTAGAGCATGGGTATTTGATTACAGCTCATACATAGGACCCCTACTTGAAGCATTGAGAGAAGCTAACAAAGGGGAGAAAAAATTGGGGTGGACAGTGGAAATGAAAGAGGCCTTTGACGAATTGAAACACGCAATATCAACTGCTCCAGTACTGGCCACCCCAGATTATGAACGACAATTCTTTATATTTTCACATTGCGACTCAACAGTAATGAAAGCAGTGTTGGCTCAAAAAACAAGCATGGGATACAAGCCAGTCGCATTTTACAGCGGTCACCTGGACCCTGTTATGTTAGGTCATTTCCCTTGCGAACAAGGCCTCGCCGCAGCACCCTTCGCGGTAGAGAAATCATCATCTATTACAATGGGGTGCCCAACCACACTATTTGTGGAGCATGCACTATTTGCAATATTGAACAAGCCTAAGTCTACTCTAACCACGCAGAGGGCGTCAGGTTATGAGATCATCTTATCTAGACCAGAACTATCCATTGTTAGATGTAGCACAGTTAATCCTGCAAGGTTTATAGCGGAAGTAATTGAGGAAGGTGACTATGCTCATGATTGTACGCAGACTACTGAAATGTACTCATGTACTAGAAAAGTTGAAGAGGATGCGCTAAATGGAGGAGAGCTGTTGTTCATTGATGGGTCATCGACAATAGACCAGAGTGATGGGATAAGGAGAACTGGGGCAGCAGTTGTAAAAATGACAGAGGACTTGGTGTGTGTGGCGGTGAAATGTGTACAGTTACCACAACATTACTCTGCTCAAGCAGCAAAATTGGTTGCACTGATCTTTGCGTTGAAGGAAAGCTTTGACAAAAGAGTTACTATATATTCTGATAGTGCATATGTCACGTCTACTGTCCACTCGGGATTGACAAAATGGTGGAGAAGAGGGTTTAGGAGAGCTGACAGCACCCCAGTGCAACATGCTCTCTTATTAGCCGAGTTAATTGAAGTAATAAATAATCCCCAAGAACTAGCTTTGGTTAAATGTCCCGCACACAGCAATGGAGAAGATCATATCTCAAAAGGGAATGAGGCAGCAGACACACATGCAAAGTATGCTGCTTATTTTGGTGAGATCTGGAACCCCCCACAGTCAGAGAGAGGGAGAGGGAGGGGGATAGCTAAAGAGATGTTGATGAAGGAAGGGTACACCCACCTCCCAGCCACACAAATAATGGAGTTACAAGCGGCTGCACCAATGGCAGAAAAAGAAATATGGGTAAAAAGAGGATGTACAATGTCGCCAACTGACACACTATGGCGTCAGGGTAACACTGGAAAGATGGTAATGCCATTGGCACTATTGAACACCGCCCTGAGCCAACTCCATCACCCAGCTCATACAGGCAAGGAAGTTATTGCAGCACAAATTAGGGAAGACTGGTTCTGCCCCGAGTTAAATTCTCATGTGGCAAATTTGATCAGCAATTGCCTCACATGTCAACAGTTTACGGCCGGTCACACGCTGCAAGTGATAAAAGGTGCTATACCCCGGCCAGAGGGACCCTTCCTGCACATTCATATTGATTACATTGATGTGATCAACGTATGTCAAGGAAATAGGTATATGATTGTAGTGGTATGCCCATTCTCCAGGTGGATTGAGGCAGGACCCTGCTCACATCCAGATGCATTCAGAGCAGCTAAATTTCTAGTGAGGGAGGTTTTCCCCAGGTGGGGAGTGTGCGAGGTACTGCGGTCAGATAACGGCCCGCATTTCGCTAATGAAATGTTCCAGCACATCACATCCTTACTGAACATCAAGCATAAATTTGCGTGTGCATATCACCCGCAGGCCAACGGTATATGCGAACGCCTGAATGGCCTATTGAAGGAGGCAATCGCAAAGATACAGCAAACAACAAAGAAGAGTTGGTTGTATTGCCTTCCGCTAGCTCTATTTGAGCTAAGGAATAGACCAGGCTCCGACCACCACCTCACTCCTCACGAGGTGGTGACCGGACGTCAAATGCGCCTTCCTCTAACACCAACATCAAGAGCATTCACAGACTATGAAAACACTGCAACTGTTCTTGGTGATGAAATGTACCAATATGTGTCTTCTTTGATTACTAGTGTGGTGTTTGTGTCTCAACAGCTCGAGCGCACGCGGGGCGGGTCTAAGAGTTATCAACAAGAAGACGCGGACAAAGAATTGGAAAAGGAAAAACTGTGCAAAATTACTAAAGGTGACCACGTGCTACTCCGCAATTTCAATAGAAAGTGGAACAGCCCACACTTCACTGGTATCTACGAGAGCAGTAAAGTTGCAGGATAAGCGTGCTTGGAACCACCTACACGACGTGAAGATCTGCAAACTCCAGACCCGCCCTAGCGTCACCGACAGGGCCATTGGAAGACCAGCGACAACGTCACCTACGGAGAAAGAGACGTCTACCACAGCTGACGACATCAGTGTCTCCATACCCTGCCACCGCCCAGAATCCCCAGAGACAAGTACTGAAATAGAAACTGGTAATTTGCATACCGCCCACCCCATGGTAACACGATCAAAGAGTAAAGAGACTTCCGCCAGTTGAGCCCAAGCCCTTTGCCCACAAACCCCCTGCCCACTACAGCCACCACCCAATTGAAGGACATTGTTTTGCACATATACACATGTAAACACTTGTTTTCTTTTTCTTTCTCGCACATGCAGGTACCATGTATTATTGTATTGCTAAGAAAATAGGTAACTAACAGCGTACATTGCCCAGCAGTAGATGCTACCCTCAGACGATAATTACCCTGAAGCCCTATCACACCAATTTGTATATCACATAAAAAGACCAAAGTACCTAAAAAGAAGAAGGGTACGTGTTTACTACACCGCATTTATCTTGGCCATAGAACAATCAATGCCCCATCTTCACCAGCACTTACCTGCTTTAAGAGACAGATCGCTTAGATTGGCGTGGGAGCAGCTCTTCGTCTGGGCACTGAACGACTACTTGATAGGGAGGGCTTGATAACGACAACTAACAATAGTAACAAGCATATTAAGAATTTTCAGGCGGGCAACTTTAACGTCGAAAGAATAAGCTGCCGGACTGCAGCAAGGTAAGAGTAAATGCCGGTGAGACTAGCTTTTGTAATAAAAATGATAGGGGTTTGGTGATCACTGGTTTTTTGGCTGCCTCTGTATGGCAGAAAAGTTATGCTATCAATATTTTGGCTGCACCCAAACCTAACGTACCCCCACCCACGGCTGCAACAGGTGTTATGTCAGGTGGTACTAGCAACCCTCCACATAAGGGAAATAGAGTTAAACGCAGCACATACTCAGACAATAAAGGCATTGATAATTACATAACAGATTCAGCACACGTCTCGAACAATATGTGGTACCAGCACATGACCCAAATAGGTAAGCAGACAACAGAAGACAGCTGCTATGTCTGCTCATTGATCCCATACGCCATGAGCTCTTCTCGAACATTCGTTGCCACAGAAATAGATGAAAAGACGGCACGATGTATAATATACCTGGCCCTATTCCAAACGAGAGGGCGATTTCAAGGGACGGTGGTGAGACTGGTGTGGAAAACGCGAGACACATATCCATACGAAAACAACTTCCTCAAGTCTTATTTGAGTTACCACAAGAGCAGTTTGCATGCTGAAGCATTTAGATACATGACAAGTGGTCCTGAAAAGGGAGAAACGAAGAAAGTAACACTACAATACCTACCATGTGACTGGTACGCCACCGAAGTTCCAGGCATACAAGGCTGCTGGGAAAGACCACTGGTAACAATAACGGGGAAGGTATACATGAACAATAAATGGGACATAGGAGTGGTTGGCAGCAATATGGTAACAAGAGAAAATATTACCACCATTGATGAACACAATAACAGATGTTGGACGATTTGGGGGAAGTACGTACCCATGCTGACATGGATGGAGAAGGATGAAGACCCAATGAGCATACTACCGCTGTCTGCACCTAAGCTATGCTACCAACATAGAGGAGAAGTAGACGTGGGATTCAATACCAACTGTGCCAGCGTGTTAGAGCTACCAGAGGGGGGAGCAGGAACAGCAGTATTAATGGACCACTACTGGGCCTGCGGAGACAAGGCATACCACACACTGCCCCCTCTGTGGAACGGTATATGCACAATGGTACACATTAATGTTCCATCACTAGTGGTGCCCCAGAAACTTGTGAACATGGCGAACTTCCCCAAAATGGATGAAGGAAACAAGAGGAAGAAGAGATCGGTAAAATCTCAGAGGGGATCAGACAACGAAAACAACAACAACAATAATGTCCTGAATAGAAAAAAGAGACAAGGAGAACCACTGACAGGAAATTACCTATGGGGAAGGTCGGAAACAGCACTCACTTCAATCCCACCAGAACACAGACTATTCAGCAGAGCAGCAATGTTTTTCTCATCAATAATACATCCGGGACTACAAGCTTATGCAAACGCAAAATGGCTCCAGATAACCCAATGGGAGCTGATGATGACAATTAATTCTACAGTAAATGGATTCAACGCAATAAAAGAGGAACTGCGAGCAGTGAGGATGGTAGCACTACAGAACAGATACGTATTAGATCTCCTTACAGAAATGGAAGGAGGAGTTTGCGCAAAGATAGGACAATCATGCTGCACATTTATTCCTGCTAACGATGCTGACAATGGTACACTCACCGAAGCAGTATCACAACTGGCCCAGATGCACTCCAAAATGATGGAAGAAAGTAAAGGAGTGAAGAAGGATGACAGCTGGTTTTCATTGTTATGGTCATGGATGCCATCATGGCTGTCGGACGGGCTGAAGATTATAGTTGGATGTATAATACTGGCTGGAGCTGCATTGATTATAATAAGGTTCTGGAAAGCCCGGAAAGCACGCACTACAGACGAGATGATCGAAATTGTTGGTATGCACCCCTTGATGCCAACCGATGATGGCCAGTACACAGACACAATAATAAAGGAAAGAGAAAAACTGCGCAAACAGATCATCACCAACCACCTGGACCCGCCATCCGTGAAGCTCGAAAACCCAAGGCTTATAAATTAGGTGCCATTTGAAAAATCTACACTTAATTTGGGAAACTGATAATACATTTAGATATGAATGTGTTTGCGAAGTTTGGTGGGATTTTGTGAAGAGGGGGCAAAATTAGAAGGGGTCCCAAAATAATGTAACGGCTTGTAAATGAGGTGCCATTTGACGAATCTACACTTCATTTGGCAAACTGATAACAGATCTAGATATACATGTTTTTGCGAAGTTTGGTGTGATTATGTCAAGAGGGAGCAAAATTAGAGGGGGGTCCCAAAATATTCTAAAGGCTTATACATGTGGTGCCATTTGACAAATCTACACAAAAATTTGCAAAAAGATTATAGATCTAGATATAGATGTTTTCGTAATGTCTGAATGGATTTTGTCAAGTGGGGCTAGGTTATATGACGATTGAATGTGCATACATTTGACACTTTAAAAAAAATAAAACATGGCATGGGTGGATTTCCAGCAAACTGGCATAAGGAGCATTGGCAAGGACCTACAAGCATGGTTTTGCAAATGAGCCAGTGTTTTATTATTTGACAAGTGTCATAATGTAGCTAAAAAAAATTGCGATATACCTTTAGTGACTGAGGGGTAGCCTGTGGCCATGGACAGTGGCCAGATTGTCTGTGTCATGGAATAAAGTCATGATATGGACAATATGGCTACTGGCCATGACCACAAGGGACAAAACATAGGATTAAAGTGGCCATGTCTACCTGGGACTGACTTTGTGGTAAAGGTATTCGAAATTAGGATAGATCAGAAAGGAAAGAAAAATGTGCTTGTGGTAATATGGTTATAGGGTTCTCTTTTTGCCTTCTGCAGGCTGCCATGGAAAGTGAATAGGGGCCCTGTATGGAACTCTCGCTTTCCCTTTCCATGGTGGCCATCTTGGAAAAGGATTTTCCTTCCAACACCGGGACTCCGCAGGCGTCCCGGTGTAGAAAGAAAAATCCTCTTTTTTTAGCACCCCGGGTTCCTGCTTTGGGAACCTAGGGTGCTAATTGCCTTCATCCCCCATTTCAGGGCCTGGAATGGGGTTAATGGTCCAGAGACCTCATTATCCACCCTTGCTTTGCTTGGGCTGATAACTTGGGCTGCTGGGCCGGTATCCACCATTCCAGTCCCTCAGTCCCTGGAACGGAGGATGAACGCCACAATTTTCCCATTAGCATAACACAAAATGCAAATGGAAATGTTGAAAAATCTTATTGAGTCTATGTGCTTTACTGAGAAAGTAGATGGAGTCTATACATGTTTTTTTAGTTCTATTTTTTAACTGTGAAAGGTGGTTCCTAAAGGAATATGTCTTTTGTTGTTTTTGGATGTATTTTTTTTGGTAGGAGAGGTGAGAACGAAAGGTGGGGTGGGAAATGAGGGAAGAGGAACCAAACACTAACATGGAGGGGTAGGCGGACAAGGGAAAATGTTGCGCGTGTGTTATCTCTAAGGTAGGGGGCAGTGTTTCTCATGCTCCTTGATTACAGCAGTGGTGGTGGCTCTTGGGGAAGAGGGATGGCATTGGCTGATGCCATTTTAAGATAAATAGCAGTTTTGCTAAAAGTATGAACTGTGTACTAGATTGTTAATGGATAATGAGTAGGAGTAGGTGTTGGAGCTGTGCTAGGGAAATTTTGAAGTTGAAAGTTCCTAAATAAGTAGAAAATGCAGTTCTGAACTATCCACGAAGCAGAGATCTTATCGTGAAGTGCGGACGGGTTCTCGGACTCGTCATCATGCCGCACGTCAGCCTTATGGTCATGTGGCACTGTCCGGAAGGTCCGCTATGAAGTCGGATGTTCGTAGACGTCTACGGATGCAAAACATGTTGAATTAGTTGGAAAAAGTGTATATAAGTGTTAAAAATGATTCCAGAAGGTGGGAAATGGCACAGTTTTAAGGTGAAACTTTGTAAATGGGACACAAATATTGCTATATTGGGTAAGTATGATATTAGTAAGTTGTAGGAAAATAGCATGCACTGGTAAAAACCTATGAAATTCACAGAAAAAACGTTGTTAAAGGGGTGTTATGGTTAAGTTGCACTAATAAAAACCTATGAAATTCAATGAAAAAACTTTCTTAAAGGGACCTTATGGTTTCAAGTAAAATCGAAAAAACCCAGAAATTTGCCAGTTATGGTAAGCTAAACAACCATAACTCGCGCCACCACCGTGCACTGCTAAGACTAACACCCAACAAACAACAAACTCATGCAGGGAGCATTGGCAAGGACCTGAAAGCATGGTTTTGCAAACGTGCCTGTGTTTTATTTTTTGAAAAGTGCCATAACGTAGGTATACAAAATAGTGATATACCTTTAGTGACTGAGGTATAGCCTATGGCCAGGGGCAGTGGCCAGATTGTCTGGGTCATGGACCAGCAATTGGGTTAAAGTGGACATGTCCACCAGGGACCGGCTATGTGGTAACGTTTTTCGAAATTGGGATAAGTTTGAATGGGAACAATGTCTGCTCGTGGGTACAGGTTGAAGTGCTGGATGGGATTGCAGCAAATATGTACGAGGAGGATCAGTAAGAAGTTCAAAGCATGGTTTTGCAAATATGTCCTATATTTTATTTTTTTGAAAGTGTGAAAATGTAAGTACACAACACACTGATATAATATTTGTGTCTGGACAATGGGTCTGGCCGTCAGCAAGGAGAAATGTGTACAGTAATTTGCTTATTGGGGCATGCAGCATGGCCGAAGTGGTAGATATGAATGGGAAAAAATGTTCTGCTTGCGGTTACAGCCTGAAGTGGTGGACTAGATTACAACAAACCTACGCAACAGCATCAGCAAGGACCTGAACGCATGTTTTTGGAGATATGTCTTGTGTTTTATTTTTCAATAGTGTAACAATGTAAGTACACAAACTGGTCGTAGGCAAACACAAATGTGTACTCTGATTTGCATATTGGGGAAAAGCCCATGCCCCATGTATTTGGAGACTGGCCATGGCTGCAAGCTATGAGCACTGGCCATTGGTCACATTATTAGGGTAAAGTGGAGACTGAGCAGGGTAGGTGCAGTGAATAATTGGGGTGGTTTGGTGGGGCTAAAGTCACAGTCAACCCTTATGTCGTAGGCAATTGAATTATGATTAGCCTCCCCAGAATGCACTGCAGATTACGACAGACATAAGTACGTGTTTAAAAAATATGTTTCTTAAAGGAGGTTTATAGTTCTTTCATATATATGGAAAGAGGAATTATTAATAACTTATAAACAGTGATGTAACATCATGAAATATTTTCACTTATAAAAACCTATCAAATTGGCAGAAAACACTTTGTTAAAGGGATGTTATAGTAAAGATGAATTCCACCCTTGGGACTCCTCTGCTACAGTAGTTAGCCTGTGGCATCCCACCTTGGCATCCCTTGGCACATCCCTCCTAAGTTCTCATGAGCACTTGCCCATCTGTACCACCCCTTCTATTAATGCACTTCTCTTACTACACAATGCATATGTGCATTTATAGGAGCACTGTGTACTATTGTTTTGTATAAATAAGGGAAATGCAGATCAAAGGATGTGTAGAAGATTGTTAAGTGGTAGTTGGTGTGTGGAAACTTAATATGTTCATAGGGTTAAATGTACAGTTTTTGGAAGTGATTGTTGGATGGATGTGTGACAGTTTGGAAGCAGGCATTGAGGGACAAATATAAATTTAAAAAGCGTAGCAGCGCTGCCCTGGCGATGTGCTGCACGTGCCATCCGGGTCTTTTAAAGATCCATGGCCTAGAAAGGGCACTGTGGAGCCCACGGATAGTTATAAAGGTTCATCGATTATGGTCCTTATTGAGTGCCAGAGCAAAGTATTTGGGACACAAAATTGTTTCTGTCCATTTATATTTTTCTTTAGTATACAATTGTCTATTATTTGCATTAGCATAATAGAAAATGCCAATGGAAATGTTGGAGAATCTTATTGAGTCTAACTACTTTAGTGGGAAATGTAAAGTAGATGGAGTCTATAAGATTATTTTTGATAGCTCTATTTTTTAACTGTGAAAGGTGGTTCCTAAAGGAACCTTTTTTGGTGTTTTGTGGGTGTTTTTTTGTAGCAGAGGCTAGAAAGTAAGGTGGGGAGGGAATGAGGGAAGACGCACCAACCACAAATATGGAGGGGAGGTGGACAGGGGAATATGTTGTGTGTGTGTTACATCTAAGGTAGGGAGCAGTGTTTCTCATGCTGCTTGATTATAGCTTTAAAAGCACTTTGAAATTGCCCCCCCCCCTGCAGATTGGTGTGGTGCAGTATATACAGCGTAGTCTTGTCTTCGAAAGAAATGAATCAACATTTTTTCTTATTGCTTGCAAGGTAGATGGTGGGATTTTGTGTCCCACAGAAGTAGGCTGTGTGGTTACAGTATTGGTTGAGGAAGATGAGCTGGAGGAAGGCAGCCTACTACTTCCTAAGAAAGGAACAGCCTTTCTGATAGCATTGCAGTGGTTTGATTTGGTGTGGTCCCCTAGGAGCACTGCCCAGGTAGTCAGCGACTGAGTACAACGTTGCACTCTGTGCATTTCACTTTGGCAGCTTTAGCCTTTGGTACATTCGCCACAGTGGTAAAGAGCTGCCACACTCATGATTCTCTCTGGGTGCTAGAAGTAGGCGCTTCCTCTACCTCCTTTTTATTGTCTTTTGAAGTACTGCACTTCTTTCATTGTGTAGGTCCTCTAGCTGGTGGTGGTGGCTTTTGGGTAAGAGGGATGGCAACAGCTGATGCCATTTTTAAATAGCAGTTTTGCTAATATTCTTCGAAGTATGTGCTGTCTGCTGGATTGTTAATGGATAATGTGTAAGAATAGGTGTAGGAGCTGTGCAAGGGTACATTTTGAGCTTCAAAGTTCCTAGATGAGGTGAAAAATGCAGTTCCGAACTGTTCACGAATCATGGACCCGTTCGTGGACAAGTCATCATGGCTCGCGTGAGTGAGTGGTCTCGTGACACGGTCTGAAAAGTCAGTAATGACATCAGACTTTCTCAAACGTTGATGAACACAAAAACAGTGGGAAAAAATGCAAAACGTGTATAGAAGTGGTATCCACCTTGCCTTGCTGTTGTGGCTCAGAACTGGATATGAACTTCCAACAATGACTACTAGGTAGTGTTGTGGAATGTGTGACTTTTTTTGGACAGCTTATAACTTTGGCACCGTTTGACAAATCCTCACCAAACTTTGCAAAAAAAAAAAAAGGTAGGTCGCCATTTCGGAATGATTATGCAAAGTTTGATGTGGTTTCATCAAAGGGGGTCAAAATTATAGGCGGGTCCCAAAACTTTTGAAATCCTCAAAGACATAATGGAAATAAATGTGCTCACGCCTACAGCCCAAACCGCTGGAATGAGTAACATCAAACTTGCACAAGTTGTGGTGGTTTGGTCCCGAAAGCGTGCTTTGCAAATTTGGTGTATAAGGATATAAGGATTTAATTGAAGTGTCTATAGTATTTATAATCCTACCATAATTGTGGACACTTAATATGCCTACAATAGTTTGTTCTCAGTGATTTTGGCTACAGTAGTATCTTGATACTAATTGAAAGTGGGGATGGATCCTTGGTTGAAAATTGTAAGAAGGCTGTAATGTACAATTGTAGACACTCACAAAATATATGATTTCAATCAAGGCTGCAATCTGTGGTTTCTTCTCTGTAAAGAAACAAAAAGTATAATTTGTTAAACAACATATTTTGAAACATTTAAGTACAAAAAGTTGTGCAGATAGATTTACTTGTTTGTCCCTCTTAAATAGTGATTGTATCTATTATGTTTTGTACAACATTTGTGTGTGGTACACTGTTGCTGTATTAACATGTAGTAATCATTGGGAAAAAAGTCCATGGTGGATTGAAAAGACCCTACTGTATTGAGATACAGTTTGTGGCATTTATATGTTTTTGTGATAGCATGTTTAAAGTGTATTGTAATGAAGTGTATGTTTAAAGTACATAGATACCCATTGTCACATTCTAATTCTATTGGATTGTAAAAGTACTATTGTTCTACTATGGATGTATTATGTAAGTATAAATGTGATGGTATGTTTGAAAAGTGTTGAAATGAAGGGTATGTTTAAAATAGTTACCCATTGGCATATTCTAACTGTGTATTGTAGTGTACTTAACTGAGTAAATTTTGGTTGCAAGAATATTAGGTAGGCATTTGTTAGATTTGCTGGTAACCTGTGCTTTGGAGTAGCAGAAGTGGTGTTACATTCAAACCAACCACTTATTTTTTTTTACATATGCAGTATAGTGGCCTGAAGTGGTTGTTGCACCATTGTGGTAGATTATGCCTACTATGGTCAAGGTGTTCTTGCCAAGAGATAATAGGCCGTTTGTAAAGCTAATGAGCTTACAGTTATTTTTGGTACCATTTGCATTGTACCTTAGAACCATTAGTATCACATATTGGCCATGTGAATGTATTTGTATGCTGGAGCTATTGTCTGTATTGGAAAATGACCATAATGTGTCATGATAGATGGTAGGATAGATCGGGATTAGGAAAAGGGGGATGCCGCATCTCATCTTCGGCCATCCCACTGCTGGCCTTCACAGCCTCATTTCTGGGCTCAGAATCTGGCAGTCTTACCCTTCTCTTGGTTACCTGAGGGGGGGGGGGGATCTTAAGTGGGTTAAATGTGAAAACGCCCTCAGATTTCTCACAATAAGTTTGAAAAAATCACGTACTGGAGCATCAAATTTAGCACAACTATCGAAAATATTGGTACGATACATTGATGATTTCTTTGGAATATGTCTAGGCACAAAAGAGAATCTTGTGAGATTTCTCAAATACCTAAATACATAGATGAAAAAAATAAATGTATTAGCAAAATGTCCAAAACAAAAATACATTTTTTGGATGTAGAAATTACAGCCGCATCAGATCAGTATCATACTAATATTTTCAGGTAAGAGACTGACACCAACAATCTACTTCATTGCAGGAGCTTCCATCAACCAAGCCTCATCAGGAATATACTGTATAGCCAATTATTACATGTCAAAAGGATAGTGAGTATCCCACATGATTATGTGGGACAAATCTTCATCATGGAAAACCCATTTTTGTCCCAAAATTATAAACCTGAGGATGTCAGAGCATCAAGGAACGACTCGAGAGAGTTGAACTAACCAATACTCTTCTGACTAGCCCAAATAAAAAATTAAAAAACTCTGGGGCTAGTATTTGTTTCGAAGTATTCCACCCAGAGGAAAATTATTAATTTGGTAATCCAAAGAAACTGGAGAACACTAACTTGTGATTCACAAGTAGAATATTGATTTTATCGAATTATCAGGCTTTGCCTACAAGAGAAGTACCAATATTAAAGACCAATTTTTAAAGACAAGAACATACAAAAAAACATTACTACTCAAAGAACGGGACGTTCTCATGCTTGCACTGCAAAAACTGCAGGTTTGTAACAAAACGAAATGTGACACACCACTCCAGAACTGGTAAAAAAAATACAATTACAATGTTCTGCCAGATGTGATACTAAAAATGTAATTTACACAATACAATGCACTTGTGGCATATACTATGTGGGTCAATGTTCAAGACCATGCAAATTGAGATGGAATGAACACTGATCATGTATCCGAACATGCAACATGAACTCAGCGGTGGCAAGGCACTGGATTCATCAAAGACGTTACATTTCACAGATCCGCTTTCAAGTGGTGGAAGTGGTCACCTAAAGAGAACTCCATGATAACTTAACATTAAGATTGTAACAGAGAGAAACCTTTTGGATCGAACGTTTGGACTCCTTAGCTCCAATGGGATAAATGAGGAAATCACCTATCAATGCTCTCTATAACAAAACTAGCTATGATGCAAAGGGTATTGGGCCTCATTACACGGACGGCGGTAAGGGTTAACGGTCACCGTTAATGGCAACGGTGACCGTTAACCCTTACCGCCGTACTACGAGGTCCCTTTGCGGGTTGGAGGAATCAACGCCTGCTTCTTGCAGGCGTTAAGTACCAACCCGCTAAGGGACCTCGGAGCTAATTACGGCACCGCAAAATTGCGGTGCCGTAATTAGCGCCTTCCCCATTCCCATAGAGCCCTATGGGGCAGAAATGGGAATGGGGAAGGGCAATGGCGGAAGGGGGATTTACCGCCCCTCCAACCTTGGAATGGGGCGGTAAATCCCCTTTCCGCCAAGGCGGTGCCGGTAATTTACCGGCATGGTCCAGGGTGCTAATAGCACCCTGGATTACCGCCTTCCGTGTAATTTTAGACAAATACATCATAATGAGCAGAATATAAACTACTTTAACAAAATGAGATGTTGTATGCTTTGAATTCAGCACTTTAATGCATATTTAGTGAGCAGTTATGATTTAAGAGACTGATGTATGCTTTGCACTTAGCATTACAGTAAATATAAGGAGATGACTCTGTTAGTTAGAGAATTATTACCTGTCTTTTGAATGAAATGTAAACTGCAAAGGAAGATGCGCTATGGGAATCATATTACCATCTCAAGCGAAGCAGAATCATAATATCTTACGTTATGAAGTAATAACCAGGATATATTCTGTAATAGAATATAGATATTGCCCAGGAATATACATGTCCTTGATATATTGGGACCTTTTTCTATTTCTATTAGGTAACTGACACATTATCATGTGAATATGTAATGGTGATGTACTATATGGAATCCACCTATAACCATGATGTATCATGAGTACTTGCCTTTTATAATATACATTCTTACCACAACCAAAGTCTAACACTTTGAAAGAAATCACACAAGCACCACAGATCCGTATGGTTTTTGTTTATAATTGCAATGCGTGGCATCACCACGCTATCGGCGTCACACGCCAGTGACGTCAGCTTATGGATGATGTACTGCAACATGCCGCGATCACTCAAAAGCGCATAGGTCAGTGATGTACGGTAATGGCTGTCGCCAGATAACCACCTCAACCTTCCTGTTGCTCGCATCTCATCACTATAGAGGTAAGAATAGTGGTGCAACCACTTCCTTGAGGTTTTGCCACATTAGAAATGCTTTAAGACTGACGGTCTGTTTAAATCGACTTTTTCCAAATAGGAGCACATTGCCAGTTGGCTTCATGCCAAAATTAAAGAAGTGCAGGTGACTATAACAGTTATACCATGGCTCATTTAACAAGATGAAAATAATTATATATTAACCAGGCTATCTACTTACTTTTTCAGTCAGTTCACAAAACAAAGTACACAGAGGTAATTAAACTCACGCTTATGTTACCTCATCACTTGTGTCAAAGTTATTATTTAATAATGGTTGTGTTTCTAACCATTTCTTTTTCTCTGTTTTTCTTTTACATTTGTGTATGTTTTATGACTTTTCGTATGATGTGTAATTCATACTTTAACAAAAGGGTCTAGCCCTGAGGACGGACAAATAGGTCCGAAATGTATTGGCTAAATATGACCTGTGTACATAAATTACTGCTTCTCAATTTAAAAACTGCTTTTACATAAAATGAAAGCTTGACAACCGATATGTGTATGGATTAATACATGAATACAAGATAATAAGGCCAGTGATTACGAAACAGACAGGCATTGCAGCTCAGAAGAGCAACACAAGAACACATGGAGCCTCATTACAATTTTGGCCATAGCCATGCCGCTATTGGCGGCATGACTTCCACCAAAATCGTATCCAGGTTTCCAGAATGTGGAATTACCGGGCCATTCCGAGTTCGGAGGGCCCAGTAATTCCTCCCTCCAGGATTCCGGGCCCAGACCTTCCCCATTCCCATTTCAGCCCCTATGGGGCTGAATGGGAATGGGGGAGGGAGCAAACAACTGGCCGATTACGAGCGGCCCGTTGTTTGCTCCCTCTTCCCCTCGCGGGACCCGGTAAACACGCCTGGTTTGACCAGGCGTTACTTACCGGGTCCCGCGAGGGGAGCTTGTAATGAGGCGGAACAGGTTTAACAGGTCCGCCTCCTTTAGCGGGTCCCGTTAACCCGTTCAGCCTCACTTGTAATGAGGCCCCTGGACTCCTAAGGATGACTTTTGGGTAGTTTGTTTTGATTTGTAATCCAGTGCCTAGAGTTTGACCATTGTGTTCTGAATACCAGTATACATTATCTCATCCATATGAGTGATATATATGATTTCTTTTAAAACAATAGCCGGTGCCAGCTTATACCCCTTTATTGCTTATTTTCATTTTTACCCCAAGTTTCAACTTTCACCTCATCTACCCCAGTATATTTATATAATGTATCTTTAAAAAAAAGGTCTCAGAACAATTAAATGTTGGTTCTGAATTTTGTAGCCTAAATTCAAGGGAAAGTCATATTTATCAGAAACAATTGTATTGATATTCTGATCCCTATGATTTCCCTTTTCTTGCTGACCATATGGGTTTTTATTACCAGCACTTTGAGTGTTTTTAGAAATGGGGCTCTTACTCTGACAACACACATCATGGGAAGGTCACCTTCCAAGGAAGATGAATACTGCATCTCTCCTAACAGATTCGTCTCATTCCCTGGTTGGCCTTCTCCTCCCAGGTGATCCACCCGGCTACTACCACCCCCAGGGTGAGATTCAGGTAGCGACTGTGTTCCCCTGACCACCAGATCGGAGCCTCTAGACAGGGATTCTGTGAGGATTCTGCAGGATTCATCACACAATCCAAAGTCAAAGCGTTTTTTCAAAACTGAGCATCAGAGTGAACCAGAGCGGTGTGCAGTCAAAAAGTTGAAAAAATAAAGTCGAAAGACAAAAATGTCGAAAACAAAATGTAAAAAAAAATAAGTTAAATGTTTTATTTTTTTATTTATATGTATTTTTTGGGTTTAGGAAGTAAAAAAAGGGGTAAAATAAAAAAAATAGAAAAAAGGGGGTTGGGGGGACCCCCCCATTTCGAATAAAAAACGTAATGAAAAAGAAATGTGACTTTTTTTTTACATTTTTTTTTCTATATTGTGAATTTCGACATTATTGTTTTCGATGTAATGGCCCTCATTCCGAGTTAGGACTACACCATGGAGTAAATAGCTCCATGGTTGGCAACCATGGAGCTATTTACTCCATGCTCCATGGAATACCGGCATGGTGAATGGAGTAATTACCGGTCCATTCCAAGGTTGGATGGACCGGTAATTCCCCATTCACCATAGCCCTTCCCCATCCCCATTTCTGCCCCCATAGGGCTCAATGGGAATGGGGAAGGAGGTAATTACGGCACCGTAAATTACGGTGCCGTAATTTACTCCAAGGTCACTTTGCGGGTCCCATAATTTACTCCTGCTAAAAGCAGGAGGTAAAGAGGGACCCGCAAAGGGAACTCGGAATACGGAGGTAAGGGATTACCGCCATCGGTGCCCTTACAGGCGCTGGTAATCCCTTACCTCCAACCTCGGAATGACCCCCAATGACTATAAACCAAACAGAGCTGCACATGGGAACAAATCGAAAGAGAAGTAGTCAGATAGCAGTGTAACATATGATGGAAAATAATGTGGTATGGCTACGGAAAGCAAATACAGTTCAACACACCAGGCATTTTTAAGAAGACAAGAAATAATATAATGCATGAAAATACAAATCATCTAATTAGCAAACAAGCAATGTCTTAAATGGCACAATGAGGACATGTGGCTAATAAGGAAACAAAGAGGCAATGAAAAGCCAATTTGGTGGCCATTAACAAAATGATACCACATAAAAGCATGAAATTTGCCATGCTTTGCATACATTATGAATAAAATAGAATGTAATGGTAAAAATAAATATTCAATATAATCTTAACCTATCAATGAAGGTTATAGAACATGGAAAGACGAGAAACTCCATTTTAATTGATGTGGCATGTTAAATGGAGGTGTTAAAGGAAAGCGTAATGCAATCATGCCTTCATTTAACATGCTGGCTTATTTGTAGCAGTGAAAATATGGAGTGGGGGTCATGGAGTGAGATAATATCTCTGCCATGCAGGCCTCCTGCACCTCGACAGTGGGTCTCGTTGTACGCCTGCATGAGATTTTCATGCAGACGTACAACGAATAGATTCCTATGCCATCCCACTCGGCTTTGCATCTGGTTGAGACAAGGCGGTTTCCCTAAGAATCCATTTGCGAACGCCGCCTCCAAAACGACATCATGGAAAACAGAAGAGTAAAGGCGAGCTTGCTTTTAATCTTTCCATGCCCACTCCACCTCGTGGAATTTCTAAATCGCATGGATTGGATACACCAGCATGTAAGTGCTAACATTGGTTGTTCCATGTAAGCAATTTAGATTTTATATAAAGTGACTCCACTTAAGAATGGAAGAGAAAGAGGAAGGAAGTAGTTGAAGGAGAAGTGAGAGAGATGAAACTGGGAGCAGAACGTGCAGAAGTGCGGTGGGAGCATAGTGAGTGCCGGGGTAAGCAGTGAACACATCCATCAAAAGACAGAATATAAGATAAGAGTTTGCCAGTATCTGGTCGGTAATGCTGGCAGGATACAGGCAAACTGATCCTATTGTTTCCACCCCCTGATATATTCCAGGTGGCAAAACACCAGTAAATCACCATTAGGTAATTGCAGCATTTCTTTGCCAGGTGGGGCATGATTTACATCTAGCTCAGGGCTTTACCGGCAATTTTAACGTCAATTTTTCTGTACCGGCTAAAACTGTAATGACACCTCATGTTTTCTTAGAAAAATGAGGTTATCAATAACTTAGAACTGTACTGTCACTCTTATGACCCGCCACAACCATTATTTGACTGTTTTGAAGGCTAGCATTGGCTAGGAGATGAACTGCAGTGGTTAGTTTGGATTTGTGATGCATTGGGCCTCATTACGAGTATGGAGGTAGCCAACCTTGGAGTACCCGGTAATTCCTCATTCACAAAACCGATCCCCATTCCCATTTGAGCCCCCATAGGGCTCAATGGGAATGGGGATGGAGCTAATAACGAGCCCGTTAATAACGGGCCCGTTATGAGCTCCTTGGTCCCCTTGCAGGACCCGCTAAGGAAGTCTGGCCTGCCCAGACGTTCTGTGCGGGTCCCGCTAGGGGACCTCATAATTAGGCATCCTGTAATGAACGGTGCCGGTCCCGTACTGGCACCCTTCATTATGGGAGCACCAGGGTCATAATGAGGCCCATTGGCTCTTATGGGCATGTGCCATCCTGATGCCCAGCACATTCTTTCCAAGAGGTTTGATCTAAAACCATTTATTAGAGGTTTGCAGCTGAGGGGACCTTAAAGGATAAGCAAAACACAGGGAGCTTTTGGGGAGTGTGGTGTTTGGACAGTTAGAGAGTGAGGCCATGAAGAGTCGAGGGGCAGAGCATAAACACAGCCACAATATATAGATTGATTACATTCGCAAGAGTGTGTTGTAGATTTGACATGAATGTACAGTTTGGAAAATATAATAAAATTAGTGTGACAAATGGTTATCCATAATCAGTCAGGATGGGGGAAGTCTGATCAAGGCAATTTTCTCAAACCTTCCTTACCTCATCCTGCTAAGAGCAGCTGGATAATAAACCAAACTTCAATAGCAAAGAGTCTGGATTTGGAGTGCTGAAAGGATCACAGACTTAAAGTGGGCAAATCGGCCCGTGAAATACGTTTTTTTGGGAACGAGATGTTATGGCAACTGATTTTTAGAATTGCAGTAATTTGCTGCAAAAAAAAGCATTTTTACACATTGGGCCTCATTACGAGTTTGGAGGCAGCCATGGAGCTATTAGCTCCATGGCTGCCTCCAAACCGGGCTCGTTTACCGGGTTCCTGCAATGGGGACTTACCGGGTCATTCCGACATAGGAGGACCTGGTAAATCCTCCTTGCAGGAACCATTCCCCAATCCCATTTGAGGGCTCAATGGGAATGGGGATGGCGGTAACAACGAGCACATTATAAGTGTCCCATTGTTACCTCCCTCTTCCCCTCACGGGACTCGGAAAAGACATCTGGTTTTACCAGACATCTGGTCCGGGTCCTGCAAAGGGAACCTCGTAATACGCGCTCCCGGAATGAAGGGGGCCGGTCCCGTACCGGCCCCCTTCATTCCGGGAGCACAAGGGTCGTAATGAGGCCCATTGTTTTGATATCATGCTCTAAGGAGAAAGTCATCAAGTGTTAACTGATGCTAGATTGCATGGACACCTGACTTTTTGGGTCATATGCTTCCCTCTGAGTTTATGCACCTCTGTATAGAATTTATTTACATGCTGACATAACATATAAGAGGGCCATCTTTTAAAGTCAGGATCTGAATTAAATTCAGTAAGTCACAAGCAGAAAATGTCAATAGCTCACTTAGTGGCAGATTTGGCTTTGGTGAACTGCATTATGATAAGTGTGTCCCAAGAAGCATAGGAGCACCTTTTCCTGGGTCCAGCAACATCTGCTAATTCCACACAAGAATTGCCATCAGAAGAATGGAAACAAGACACTCCTTTCATTTTCTGGAGCCCAAGATGTGAAATGAAAAGGTACCATAATACAATAAACCCAGGGATGTCATTTCACCAAAATGCATAGGGTAGCGAAAGTGACATCGCACGATCCTTGTCCTCTGATGACATCAAATGAAGTGCTGTCATTTGACCCTGCACCCAAGTAACATCGCAGGAAGTAATGGCAGATGACCTTTCACTTCTTGACAAAACAGGAAGTGGCATCACATAGCATTGTTCCTCAGTACACAAAGAAAAATATGGTTACAGTATTACTGCAATTTCATACAAGAATAGGCCACCATATGTAGAGTTAATATCAGTGTGCAAAAGCCAATATTACCAAATTACTGTGAATGTATGTAGACATCCAACACAGCAACCTGGATTATTGTACATCACTCGGGCTAAATTGTAAACAGACAGATTATCTCAAAGAGGCCTAAACCCCAACGTGCAGACATCCAGTGCCCACCAAATGCCTAGCCACAGACTGGAAACCGCAATGGACCAACACACGTCCAACCAGAACACAATCACAGGCTGTACCACTTCATGCTTGTACACTTGGACAATAGGCGCAGGGATTTTCTTCTCAATAGTGCACTTTGAACCACTTCACAGCAACTCACTCCCGCCAGTCCCCCAGAGCCTGAATATCCCCCAGCTATTTTCACCACAGGCACCTCACCGCCGGTAAGGGCACTACGTCAACAGCTTTAAATGTCTGGCACCCACTTCCACCCTCCAACACCTTACACCTCAAATGCCTTGCTCCAACTCCGTCATGTTTACACAGTGCGACCCTCAGTAACTTAGGTCTCCAGCATTCTCCAACACCATCCACCTCAAGCAAACTAGCAACTTATGTCTCCAGTACCCTCCTTCAACATACCAAAAGTGTGAATTTCAATTACCCTCCTCAAACATCTTATATGTGCATTGGGCCTCATTATAACCCTGGCAGTCCCGTAATGAAGGGTGCCGGTATGGGTCCGGCACCCTTCATTACGGGAGCGCCTATTACGAGGTTCCCTTTGTGGGACCTGGTAAGGACGCCTGGTAGGACCAGGTGTCCTGAGCGGGTCCTGCGAGGGGAACAGGGAGCTAATAATGGGCCGTTATTAACGTGCCCATTATTAGCTCCCTCCCCATGGGGAATGGTTCCTTCAAGGAGGAATTACCGGGTCCTCCAATGTTGGAATGACCCAGTTATTCCTCATTGAGGAACCCGGTATTGGAGCCCAGTATGGAGGCAGCCATGCCCTTATTAAGGACATGGCTGCCTCCATACTCGTAATGAGGCCCATTGTGTCTCAAACACTCTCTCCGAACATCTATAAGTCACTTGTACAACATCGTAAGTCTCCAGTATCAGCCACCATAACATTGAGCCTCAAGCAAACACATCGAACCCAGAGCTGCGCCAGTGGTTATGAATGATTTGAAACCATCCAGCCATCACCTTTCTGTTTTGCCTATTTGATAAGTAACCCACAGTTCTTTTTTGTTAGATGGGAGATAGAGGGGAAGGAGGTATCGCAGGTCACAGTAATTGCAGGATTTTTCCAAAGAAAAAAAAAAGAAAAAAAAACAAGTAAGCAGCTGCTCCATCACATCACTGCTTGAAAAGGCCAATTTTATTATTTTCTTTGGTCCCTAATATGCTGCTTAATGCCATTTTCCTCCAGCTTCTAAGCACTGGAACAGGATCTGAATCCATTTTGCACTGTTTATAAAGCAAGTGCATTGCCCCTAATCTATTCTTTCAAATATATACATATATATATATATATATATATATATATATATATATATATATATATATATATATATATATATGTATATATATATATATATATGAAAAAAAGAAGGAGAGGGGCGCACTCCAGTTCCCTGCACAGTAAACCTTCTCAGCTACAGGTGTTCTCCTCCGACCGGTTTCTGTGCCAATACACGTCATCAGGGAGGCTGTCTAAACTTGCAGCTCACACTAAGTGTTAACACCTGCACTTGCTGTGAGCTGCAAGTTTAGACAGCCTCCCTGATGACGTGTATTGGCACAGAAACCGGTCGGAGGAGAACACCTGTAGCTGAGAAGGTTTACTGTGCAGGGAACTGGAGTGCGCCCCTCTCCTTCTTTTTTTCACATTTGCAAGTTTTCTGAAGGGTGGAATCTTCAGAAATCTAATAGGTGCTGCACCGGGGTAACATATGCCCAACTTTGGAGTGCCTCACTGTAGGCTACTCCCCCCCTTTCCCCATTTATGGGATTGGGTGTGAGTCTGTTCCTTGCAAACCTGATGACTACAGCTACCAGAAGTCCTTGCAGCAGAATCATCACTAAGTGTTAACACCTGCACTTGCTGTGAGCTGCAAGTTTAGACAGCCTCCCTGATGACGTGTATTGGCACAGAAACCGGTCGGAGGAGAACACCTGTAGCTGAGAAGGTTTACTGTGCAGGGAACTGGAGTGCGCCCCTCTCCTTCTTTTTTTCACATTTGCAAGTTTTCTGAAGGGTGGAATCTTCAGAAATCTAATAGGTGCTGCACCGGGGTAACATATGCCCAACTTTGGAGTGCCTCACTGTAGGCTACTCCCCCCCTTTCCCCATTTATGGGATTGGGTGTGAGTCTGTTCCTTGCAAACCTGATGACTACAGCTACCAGAAGTCCTTGCAGCAGAATCATCACTAAGTGTTAACACCTGCACTTGCTGTGAGCTGCAAGTTTAGACAGCCTCCCTGATGACGTGTATTGGCACAGAAACCGGTCGGAGGAGAACACCTGTAGCTGAGAAGGTTTACTGTGCAGGGAACTGGAGTGCGCCCCTCTCCTTCTTTTTTTCACATTTGCAAGTTTTCTGAAGGGTGGAATCTTCAGAAATCTAATAGGGTGCTGCACCGGGGTAACATATGCCCAACTTTGGAGTGCCTCACTGTAGGCTACTCCCCCCCCCCCTTTCCCCATTTATGGGATTGGGTGTGAGTCTGTTCCTTGCAAACCTGATGACTACAGCTACCAGAAGTCCTTGCAGCAGAATCATCACTAAGTGTTAACACCTGCACTTGCTGTGAGCTGCAAGTTTAGACAGCCTCCCTGATGACGTGTATTGGCACAGAAACCGGTCGGAGGAGAACACCTGTAGCTGAGAAGGTTTACTGTGCAGGGAACTAGAGTGCGCCCCTCTTCTTCTTTTTTTCACATTTCCAAGTTTTCTGAAGGGTGGAATCTTCAGAAATCTAATAGGGTGCTGCACCGGGGTAACATATGCCCAACTTTGGAGTGCCTCACTGTAGGCTACTCCCCCCCCCTTTCCCCATTTATGGGATTGGGTGTGAGTCTGTTCCTTGCAAACCTGATGACTACAGCTACCAGAAGTCCTTGCAGCAGAATCATCACTAAGTGTTAACACCTGCACTTGCTGTGAGCTGCAAGTTTAGACAGCCTCCCTGATGACGTGTATTGGCACAGAAACCGGTCGGAGGAGAACACCTGTAGCTGAGAAGGTTTACTGTGCAGGGAACTGGAGTGCGCCCCTCTTCTTCTTTTTTTCACATTTCCAAGTTTTCTGAAGGGTGGAATCTTCAGAAATCTAATAGGGTGCTGCACCGGGGTAACATATGCCCAACTTTGGAGTGCCTCACTGTAGGCTACCCCCCCCCCTTTCCCCATTTATGGGATTGGGTGTGAGTCTGTTCCTTGCAAACCTGATGACTACAGCTACCAGAAGTCCTTGCAGCAGAATCATCACTAAGTGTTAACACCTGCACCTGCTGTGAGCTGCAAGTTTAGACAGCCTCCCTGATGACGTGTATTGGCACAGAAACCGGTCGAGGAGAACACCTGTAGCTGAGAAGGTTTACTGTGCAGGGAACTGGAGTGCGCCCCTCTCCTTCTTTTTTTCACATTTGCAAGTTTTCTGAAGGGTGGAATCTTCAGAAATCTAATAGGGTGCTGCACCGGGGTATCATATGCCCAACTTTAGAGTGCCTCACTGTAGGCTACTCCCGCCCTTTCCCCATTTATGGGATTGGGTGTGAGTCTGTTCCTTGCAAACCTGATGACTACAGCTACCAGAAGTCCTTGCAGCAGAATCATCACTAAGTGTTAACACCTGCACTTGCTGTGAGCTGCAAGTTTAGACAGCCTCCCTGATGACGTGTATTGGCACAGAAAGCGGTCGGAGGAGAACACCTGTAGCTGAGAAGGTTTACTGTGCAGGGAACTGGAGTGCGCCCCTCTCCTTCTTTTTTTCACATTTGCAAGTTTTCTGAAGGGTGGAATCTTCAGAAATCTAATAGGGTGCTGCACCGGGGTAACATATGCCCAACTTTGGAGTGCCTCACTGTAGGCTACTCCCCCCCCCTTTCCCCAATTTATGGGATTGGGTGTGAGTCTGTTCCTTGCAAACCTGATGACTACAGCTACCAGAAGCCCTTGCAGCAGAATCATCACTAAGTGTTAACATCTGCACTTGCTGTGAGCTGCAAGTTTAGACAGCCTCCCTGATGACGTGTATTGGCACAGAAACCGGTCGGAGGAGAACACCTGTAGCTGAGAAGGTTTACTGTGCAGGGAACTGGAGTGCGCCCCTCTCCTTCTTTTTTTCATATATATATATATATATATATATATATATATATATACTCGAGGAAGCAACAGATGGTTTACTTCAAAGGCGTAGGGCAGCTTCATGTGCAGTAATTATCTCACCTTGCCTCTATCTACACTGTGCCTGTGATGCAGAACTGGCATATCTAGGTCAAACTGGACCAGAGACATTTTGGATTTATAGGCTGGATGGTATGGCACCGAAAGGCATACATGAAGAAATCAACTTTTTGTGTTACTTGTAAAAGCTTTTTATAGACATTTAACAAAGGAGAGACTTGTTGGGAACAAGCTTAAGATTGCTGCTTCACAGTACTGTAAAGATCATGTTCCTATGAACCTAGGATGAACTATGTATGTTTCTTAAATTTATGGAATTTAAGGCATGAGTTGATATGCACTAAGTAGTAATAATATTGTGAAGATATGTTGAGATTAATTGATGGACTTTTCCTCCGGAAATACAATTTCATGTTCCAAGGAAAGGGACATTTCTTTAGTGTAGCTTCAAACACTATGAATATGCCTATAGTACAACTTTAGGCTGAGATCTCCTGCGCATGTGAGACCCAGCTCATTTCTTCATCAGCCAGTATGCATGGAAGAATTATGGATGGATGTTGCATTATGGCAAACTGTATTGTAGTGAACAGCACCCAGTAATTCAGCATAAGTATAAGGCATGTTGCTATTTCATACCATCACTTTAAGATCTTGTGCATTAAAGCACTATTCATCACCCAAAAAAAATGGACAATAATGTTAACAAACATTAAATGTTATCGCAAGTGACGTCATAGCGTATCTGACACCACTATCGTGTGGCGTCACCGCGCTGATAACATTACATGCGACTTATGCTAAACACTGTGTTTGTATACATGAGCGGGATTTGAGCGGTAATGACTGCTGCCCATGCCGCTCCGAGTTCCCGTTCTCATCAATTATATCAAATTAGCAGGTAAGAAGCATTTGAACATGGGATGTCATTAGAGCAACAATGCAAAGTTTAGAAAGCAAGATAGTAACATTATCTTGCAATAAATGTCTTGCAGGGAACAGCTAAGAATTCACTGGCTGTCAGCCAGCAGTTTTGAAGCACAGGTAATGCATTTTCCTTGGGAAGCCATTACTTTGATTCAGTTTATGTTAGAAATACATGATGACAAACCCTTGTGCGTGCCAAAACCTCTGAAAATCATGCTTTGGAAAACACAAAAAGATGGCTGCCCAATCTGCCACACATGTTGTTAGAGGTCGAACAGAGCTCTCACTCCTGAAATATGTCACTGGGCTCCACAACCAGTAGAATTTGAGTACAGAAGGAAAAAGCAGTGATTTGCTAAATGAAACCCAGAATCTTGCTTTAAATCACTTTTTCTTTGTTGCTAAAACTGCAGAATGCTGGTACAGAACACCCTCAAACATTCACAATTCTTCCTGGGTGCTACAATTCACTTAGTTTAAGACATCATTGTGACCTTACAAAGTCCTGAAAAGCTGAAAGCATAAAGGGATTTCAACAGCAAAAGCGGCCTTTCTGTAGATCTGTCAAAAATCTCTGGGTGCAGTACCCTGGGCTGCCTGAATGACAGCTGTCAGGAGCCTGCCTGATTAAACTTTAAACATGTATAAACTGAAATCAAATGTTTGCAATCTAAGAGGCCTATTACTGAGAGTAACCCATATTGTAATTGTTTTGATCCGATGGCTTAAAATCTTGAATGAGTATTCTAGAGGTGATTCGATACAACAAGTTGGTTTTAAGCTAAGGAAAAATTCAACAGAGTAACAATTAAAATAAGCTTGGCTGAAGCTACCAAACTCGAATAACAGGTTTTCTCACAGAAGGAAGGTCTTTTCCCCCAACAGGAAATCACACATAAGCGTTAATTATGGGGTTGTGAAAGAACCTGGTCTACAGAGGCATGAGGAACAATGACCAGCTGCTACTAAGGAAATGAGAGTTGTGAAGACAGTCATAAATGGCCTCTGCCAAGAGCAAGCAGGGAGGAGACTGCTCCTGCACTGCAGGGAGATAAAAAGAGGGAGACCCAAACACCCATCTGTCTCTGAACATTAACAAAGAACACATTATTAAAAGACAGATAACTTACTGTTTAAAATTGTGAAAAATATAAAAGTAACAGGTTTGGGAATCTAAATTTTGGCTGCACGTTTCAAGAGGTGGCAAAATCGTGTGACATATTCTGGAAAGAAACGGCAAGAAATGTGATTTTACACAAAATTTATTTCCGCTAGAAGTATGAAACTTTATACATGTATGCCCATGTTAAATGTGCACACATGTAGGAATTTGCTTAAGAATTGGACATTGTGTTCCTGATGAAAAGAGCTAAATTCTGTGAAAAGCGGAGACAAGATCCCACGGCTACGAGGTTTTGAGAAGTAGCTGCTATGGAAAATATGTAATCTGTATATGTGATTGTTGTAGAGGTTGCACATGTGTAAATATGGATTTTGCCAAAAGTAGATTTTGTGTTCCAGAAGCTAGGGGTGGATTCTCAGCTTCATAAAATCACACCATAAAGGTGACACTCTGTTTCTCTCCTCCTATCAAGGCAGAGAGCAGACTCTGGCCCAATCACCTGTCAAAAGGGGCAAGCTTAGGATAAACCGGCCCACCTACCCCCTTTATCCTAGCATAACTAGAGACAGCACACCACTCAAAAAGACAGACAGATTCACTCACTATCCCGATGCTGGCGGAGCACCCTGCTGCTGAACTCTACATATTCATTGCTCCAGACTCAAGAAACCTGGCAAAGCAAAAACCTATTGCATAGCTGAACCATTTTCAGCTAGACCTCAAATTCCAGAACCAGAACCTCACAAACCTAAGGGGAAGCATCAGAATATAGCCAGGCTGCGCTGTACTGCTTGCCTGCTGAAAATAATAGCCTAATAACCAAGAAGTGCAGATCCAATCCAGTCCTGTGCCATGCTGTAACAAGAGGGCCTTGCAGATCCAGTCCAGTCCTGTGCCGTGCGGTGACCAGAGCGCCTTGCTGATACTGCCCAGTCCGATGTGCCCAGCCGTCTGTCCTAAACCAGATCCCATTCCCTGACCAGAATCTTGACTGACCAGAATCCTGATTGTTCCATTTAAAAACATATCCAGTGAGTTTCGATAGAAAGAATTGTGTCACTGGCATATGTATTTTGCATAGTCTCAATCCCTATCTTAAACCCATCCTTTGCATTCTGCAACATTGAAGCTCCTAGCTCCTTACTTTGGTGTGTTCAAATTTGTTCATATGCACCACAGGTGTATGGGTACAATTTCATATACACCAAAGCAAGCAGCTTCAACGCTGCTGGCTTTGATGTATGTGGAAGTGTTCACATACACCGTTTGCAGGCTGTAATCAATCTGCGGGCTATACCAGTTCGTATAGCCCGCAGATTGACCAATCAACATTGCTAAACACCCGCTAGGGTGTTCTAATTTGCATTAGTATTATGTACTCTGGTGCCACGAGAGAGTGCAATACAACTGTGTTCTGAAAAATGTTTTCACACATTTTGTACAAACAATTATAAAAATGAGAAGAAGACTTTTTGAAAGTATCATGTGGTTCCCACTTATCCATACATTTTGAGATCGGGGTCAGGTCACACAGTGCCCATGAAAGATTCATGGCAGAAGCCACTGCAGTAGCACATTTAGCTGCATTTACAACTACCTTTTTCAGGAGCAACACAGGTGTCTGCTCTTGGCACTGCCTCTTTGTCCAGTGGCCCAGGTGTAGCAAGGACAGGTCTAGGGGTAGCAGAGGGAGAACCAGGAGTAGCATCTGCTATCCCTAGCAAACCTTGAATGACATCCCCGAATAAACCCCTAATGCGCCACACTTAATTAACACACCTTAATACCAGATTTCTGTTAATGTTACAATGTTTAATCAATTGTGTAATTTGCCCTGAAAATTACACCTTGTAAACCAATCATTTCCATATCTCTAAAACCTTCAATTTTGAATGCTCTTCAATGCAAACTGCAGATTTGATAAATCCACACAATACACAAAATAAATTCAAAACTGTGCAAATTTGATACATCTATACACTATACAACAACCAATCATTTTTTGACTAATACATTCATTAATCATAATCTTGATACAAAAAACAGTAAACATAAATAATACACACAAAAATAAAAAAATAAAAGAAAATCATCATTAAGGACCTGTTTTAATCGAGCATACCACAATAATATATATATATATATATATATATATATATATATATATATATAAGTCCTAACTGACTGACTGATCAACTCCCAGCTCAGACCGTTTAAGCTAGGAACGTGAAATTTGGAAGGTACATTGATTTCAGGACATAGGCACCCACTAAGGAAGAATGTTTGGAAATTCCATCCCTAAGGGGATGAAAAGGGGGGGGGATCTTTGACTGACTCATCAACGCCCAGCTCAAACCGTTTAACCTAGGAGCATGACATTTGGAAAGTACATTGTTTTCATGACGTAGGCACCCACTAAGGATTTTTGGAAATCCCATCCCTGATGGGCAGAAAAGGGGGTAGGAGATATTTTTAATGAGGATACCTATATCTCAAAAACCGAAGGTGTTACAAATGAGAACATTGGTATTTAGATTCTTCTTCAAAAATAGAGAAACACACGTTTTCACCATTTCCTGAAAATCCAGTTATGGGAGATGGAAAAGGGGGTGCATTTCTTTTGAAGGATACCCATATCTCACAAACAGAAGATGTTAGAAAAGCAAAAATTCATATTTGAAATCTTCATAATAAAGTAAGTTTCCCAACTGTATCTTAAAATTCGTAACAGAGAGGAGCCCGTATTTGAGAGCAAAATTGTCATCCCTTCCGACCTAGGATCAATAATCAATTCCCTAGCAGACCTCACATCCAACATGTACCCTGACATGAAAAAATCGAATGGAGAAATCTACAGAATTATTATGTGTCATGATCCCTGTCCCTAACCTTCATAGGCAAGACACTGGAGCCAGGGTACGATCCTCCATATTGGTCTGAAAGGCCTCCCCATCTCACCTGAGACCCTCTTGGAGTCAGTCCTGGTGCCTTTGGCGCCAGGCTCATACATGTTCAGAGGAAAGACCTGAGAACGGGACTTGGTAATGGACTTTGGTGCAATATGGATGTCCCCACATAGCTCCTTTCTATGAACTGTGCTATGCGGTCTAGCTTTTTAGGTGTGGTTTGGCCTAGAGATACCTAGGATACCTGGAGGCTATATAAACCACGCCTGGGCAGAGAAACACGCATCACGTTACTCTGCGCCTGCAGCGTGACACTCACTGCGCTTAGATTGGTCTCCTGAGATTCTCGCCTGCCTTCCTGGAATCGCATACCTGAAAGAAGAAGAACAACATTAGCACAGCACTTACCTTGAGTAGAATCATGCTTCCCTCCATCGCCCCTCTGGTCCAAAGAACAGCATCTGGGCGGCACCACCTCCAATTGTGGAACGCCGCATCCCAGGAAGAAAAGAGCAAAGGGAAAAAGGCATTTGTAAGCGTTCCCATATTCCAATTCCGAAAACAGCAAGAATAATCACACGCTTACCTGGTTTCGAGCCGCTCATGGTCACATCCGTCCCAGAGCATACCATCGACCTACAAAGGAGAACAAACGTAGGTTAGGATATGAAAAGACAAGAAGGCGCTGCGCATTACGCTTTACTCACCGCTAATTACTCTCTCAGCCAGCAGCCATTCTGGGACATTGCAGCGGCCTGCAAGGGAAAAGAGAGACATAGGTCAGCACAAGAAAAAGGCGAATAGCAGCGCGCAGCGCGCTTTCACTCACCGCTTCGTGCTCGGCCCCAAGCAGCATGACACCATCAACGACCTCTTCAGGCACCTAAAGTGAGAAGAGGAGACATTATTAGGGGCAAGAGAAAAGAAAAGGACAATTCATCAAAACCACCAAACCTTCTTTGTCGGACTGGAGTTACAGCAAGTCCGGACTCATAGGGCCTGCACCAGTGAAGCAACTAGGTTGCGCCGTGCCCACATCAACAACGCACCACCGCACGAGAAGCAGGACGGAGAGCGCATAATACAAGAAAACAAGGTGAGGAGAGGACAAAGGGGAAGGTTTGCTCCTCACGGGAGGTGGGAGCCAAGCAACAAGAGACAGTAGAGTTAAATCCGAAATCCCTGTATTTCAGGCCCAATCCTCGGTCGAACAGATTCCAAGGGAGGGGTTTGAGATCGCGAGAGGTCCAATTAGGCTGAGTGGTGTCCCGTGGATATCAGGTGAGCGTTACAGAACGCGAAGCCTTTATACTATAATCCACCTGGACGTCATGGAAACGTCAGAAACCAACCAGTTAGCCCAAATGCTGGGGCAGTTACGTGCTGAGGTACATTCAGCCAGGCAGGAGACCAATGCCCTGAGGAGAGAGTTGATAGTCGCTAAAGAACGCACCGACGACTTGAGTCGGCAACTTCTCCAGTCACAGGCAGGACAAGCACCATTACCCGGTAACCTTCCATCAATGCCAGCACAATCAGCCAATCCTGTACAGATAACCCTTCCTGGGGCAGTTCCTTTGGCCCCACCTGAACGATTCACGGGAGATCCCAAGAAGTATGCAACATTTATGAACCAATGTCATCTTCATTTCCTTTGTAGGCCTGGAGCCTTCCCAAACGACCAGTCACAGGTTTCTTCGTGCTATCTTATTTGAGCGGCAGTGCTGCAGACTTGTCTGTACCCTTTGTCAGTCAGGATGATCCTTTGCTACATGACTTCAGGGATTTTCAGAAGGAGATGGAGAAGCTCTATGTCGTCGTACCCATGGACAGTTATTAGACAACAAACGTTTGTCCCTTCGTCAGGGAAACCAAGACTTATTAACATATATAGCAACCTTCAACAGGCTCGTGGTCGAAGCAGGATGGCTTGAGGAGAAAAGAACCACGTTATTTCATCGGGGCCTACGGGGGGAGATAAAAGATGTTCTCGCTCGAGTGGTTGACCCCCCAAAAGACTGTGCAGGGTTCATTAACCTTGTTGTTCAGCTAGATCATAGGTTGCAAGACCGAAGAGCAGATCGAATCAGACTGGACACTCGCCCCATGTATGTACGATCAAAGGACAATGTCCCACGAGCAATAGAAAGTTCGCTGGAACCAATGCAGATTGGAGAGGTAAGGACCCCTTTAACTAAGGCCGAAAGGGACAAGAGAAGGCAGCAGCAGCTATGTTTGTACTGCAGAAAATCAGGCCATTTCCCTAAAGAGTTTCCAGTGAAACTACCAAGGAGAACTGGAGGGGCTACTGACAAGGAAGATGCCAACAAGGAATCGGAAAACTACCAAGCCCGGCAAGTGTAGGGGTCCGCTTGTTTAGCGAAGAAAGTGAACAACAGACCTCCCATTTTGCATTGTCAGTGATCTTGATCAACCACCGGCAAATGCCTTGGATGCATGCCGTAAAAGCATACATAGACAGCGGAGCAGTTGGGAACTATATGGACCAAGATCTGGCAGCAAAGATGGAGCTTCCTTTATGCCCTAAATCAACCACTGACACAGTCACCACCGTTGATGGTATGGAAATAGCTTCCGGTCCAGTATCCCAATGCACAGCAGTTTTAACCCTTCTGTGCCATGTTGGACACCGGGAATCTATAGCTTTCGACCTCATTGAGGCGCTCTAGTTTAGGTTGATCTTAGGGATGCCGTGGTTGGTAGCTCACAATCCTCGAATAGATTGGTGTGTAAAACAGTTGACCTTTTCCAAAAGTTGTGCTCTCACTTGGTACCACCAAGAAAAGCAGTCAACAGATACAAGTACTTCTGCTCTTGGAAAAGCAGCAATAACTCTGGGGTAACCAGTATCCTACCAAGTGAATACCAGGACTTTCAAGATGTATTTTAGAAAGAACAAGCTAATACATTACCGCTGCACAGACCATATGATTGCCAGATCGACCTGGTACCCGGTGCACAAATCCCTTGTGGGCAAATCTATGCACTGACAGAACCAGAAAACCAGCATTTAAAGTCCTATTTAGATCAATACCTGGCAAACGGTTTCATCTGCCCCTGGAAGTCGCCAGCAGCCTCTTCTCTATTCTTCATGCCAAAGAAGGAAGGAGATTTGGGGACTTGCATCGACTATCGCGCATTAAACCAAATCACCGTAAAAAATCGCTACCCTCTACCACTCATTCCAGAACTGTTAGATCAAGTTAAAGACGCCCACATCTACACCAAATTGGACCTTAGAGGAGAGTACCATCTCGTTCAAGTGAAAAAGGGTGACGAATGGAAAACCGCCTTTCGTACCAAATATGGCCTATACGAATATCACGTAATGCCCTTTGGTCTTTGCAACGCGCCCGCCGCATTCCAGTACTTCATGAACGATGTTTTAAGGGAATTAATTGATGCCTGTACCCTAGTTTATAACGACGATATCCTGGTATATTCAGCTTCAAAACAGGACCACGTCAAGCATGTTTGCTCTGTTCTTGCAAAACTCTGCCAACATCAGCTCTATGCCAAACTCGAAAAATGCTCATTTCATGTCACCGAAGGGGAGTTCCTCGGTTTCGTCCTCACCCCAAAAGGAATTTCAATGGATGTGAACAAGGTAGATGCCATTCTAAATTGGCCGTCGCCAAATTCATTCAAGGGAATCCAGAGCATGTTGGGTTTCGCAAACTTCTACCGCCGATTCATCCCAGGGTTTTCACAAATAGTGCATCCAATCACATCATTGTTAAGAAAAAGCAATAAGAGATTCTCGCCTGCCTTCCTGGAACCGCGTACTTGAAAGAACAAGAACAACATTAGCACAGCACTTACTTTGAGTAGAATCCTGCTTCCATCCATCGCCCCTCTGATCCAGAGAACAGGATCTCAGCGGCGCCAACTCCTGGGAAGAAAAGAACGAAGGAAAAAAGGCATTATTAAGCGTTCCCATATTCCGACACCGAAAACAGCAAGAATAATCACACGCTTACCGGGATTCGAGCCGCTCATGGTCACATCCATCCCGGAGCATACCATCGACCTACAAAGGAGAACAAACATAGGTTAGCACATGAAAAGCCAGGAAGGCGCCACGCATTACGCTTTACTCACCGCTAATTACTCTCTCAGCCAGCAGCCTTTCTGGGACATTGCAGCGGCCTGCAAGGGAAAAGAGAGACATAGGTCAGCACAAGAAAAAGGCGAATAGCAGCACGCATCGCACTTTCACTCACTGCTTCGTGCTCGGCCCCAAGCAGCACGACACCATCAACGACCTCTTCCAGCACCTAAAGGGAGAAGAGGAGACATTATTAGGGACAAGAGAAAAGAAAAGGACAATTCATCAAAACCAACAAACCTACCTTGTCGGACTGGAGTTACAGCAAGTCTGGACTCATAGGGCCCGCACCAGTGAAGCAACTAGGTTGTGCCGCACCCACATCAACAATGCACCCCTGCAGCGAGGGACGGAGCAACAGGACGGTGAGCGCATAATACAAGAAAACAAGGTGAGGAGAGGACAAAGGGGAAAGTTTGGTCCTCAAGGGAGGTGGGAGCTAAGCAACAAGAGACAGTAGAGTTAAATCTGAAATTCCTGTATTTCAGGCCCAATCCTCGGTCAAACAGATTCCAAGGGAGGGGTTCGAAATTGCGAGGGGTCCAATCAGGCTGAGTGGCATCCCCGTGGATATCAGGTGAGCGTTACATTATGTGAGCATGCCATTTTAACGCCAAACACCAGTATGGCTGCCGTAATCAATAAGATACTTATTCATTCCTTTGGAGGAGTCAAAATGGAGTACAAATCTGTAAACTCAGTGGTTCAAAATGATGACGCAGTCCACAACCCTGTTGAGTTCTTGAACACTTTAAATCCTTCTGGTCTTCCCGAACAAATACTTCTTCTCGATGTGGGAGCACCTGTGATATTATTGCGGAACCTCAACCCACCTAAACTCTGGAACGGCACCAGATTGCGAGTGAAAGCTTTCCATGGAAACGTGATTGAGGCTACGGTGCTAACTGGTCCTGGCCAGTGGAAGTCCATGTCCGTACCATGAATACCTCTTATACCTTCAGAATATACATTTGAATTCAAAAGATTTCAGTTACTCTTAAAGGCCATGCAATGACAACTGACAAATCTCAGGGGTAGACTTTAAAGTTAGCACAGATTAACCTAATGGAAGACTGCTTCTCACATGGGCAGTTTTATGTGGCCTGTTCCAGAAGGGGGTCTCCTAACTCTCTGGTAATCCTAGCACCTGAAGGGGGAACCACTAGTTTAGTTATTTTGCAGATGCCAAATTAGTATTTTTAATGTTTCTGTCTGTCTCATTGTCTTTTTGTAACAATAACATGAAACAATTTTTGGAAGCACATCAATGGTACAACCATCTTTGTTTTGTAGCCAATATGCCCTGAACATTGCTTATTACATTAAGACATGAAGCTGAAAATTATATTTCGTATAGTTTGAACATATAAACCCAAACTTCCATAATAGTTACTCCATAAATAATGTACATACTGAATCCCACAATTGACTCTGGAAAGCCCAGATGGCTATATATTTTTGAAAAAAATGTAACTAGTCATTCTCCAAATATGCTTATTTTCCACTACATTATCCCTTTGGTGTCCCCAAACTTTAAATTATATATATATATATATATATATATATATATATATATATATATATATATATATATATATATATATATATCATTGTGTACACAACATAACACAAAATCCTATCTATTAAACCACTTACTTACATTCCACATATATGTCAGCAGCAGCCTTCAATTAATCATTGATTGTTTTGCAAATCACATGTAATCAATTGTTCCATAAACAAAAGTTCCACTCCTTGGTTTCCCATCACAAATAGTATGTTCTTTTCTTGTCTACAATTCAAATGCAACATAAAAGATGAATTACACATTTACTATTGAATTCCTGCACCCCATAACTTAATATTCAACCATCGGATAACCTTGCTTACCTATTTCTTCCCAGAGTATCGCCCGTCCCATCAGCGTTCTGAGTCCCAGAGTGCCATTTTCAAAACCTCTATTTATAGTGATGGCCTAGTCATAGAAAGAGGACCAACAATCCTCTTCAGGCCATTGTAAGGTGTAGTGATGGCCATAGTCAAAGAAAGAGGACGCAAGAGTCCTCATTGGTCCTTATCACCATGGTAAAAGAAAGAGGACAACTATTTATAGTTATGGCCATAGTCATAAAAAGAGGACCAACAAACCTCTTGAGGTGATTATAAGGTGTAGTGATAGTCACAGTCATAAAAGGGGGACTAAATAGTGTTTTTCCAGTCCTTATAAACATGGTCATAAAAATAGGACTACTATTTGGTTTTGTATTTGTTTAACAAATCTCAACTTGAGCAACGATCCATAATCAAAATGTATATTCTTGAATTGCTAGGGATAGTCACTCCCTAAAATCTAATTATTTGAGTAAAATAATATAGGACTCAACAATCTCATATTAGAAACTTGTGAATTCGAAATAGAATCATCAATTATTTACTTGTTATCAGTATTTCACCAAACAAATACTTGCTAAACTTTCCACAATCATTCATCATAAACACTGTTGTACTGGGACTTCCAAAATTTTGGAACCCCTTAACAGTAAATCCTCAATGGTAAATACCCAGTCAATTAAAATCCCCTGTTATTGACTTCGCAATCCATCACTAAATTGTGTACCCCTTTTTTTTATTTTCCTCCTTCTTTATGGTAATGCGGTCTAGTCATGTATACCCAGTCCATTTCAACACCCTATTGACCCAAAAACACATGTAACTCATGATCCGAATTTAATCCTCCCACAATGCTCCAGAAAAAGAAGATTGGCCTTGCTTCATGCTGTATTAAAGCATGTGGTTTAATATATAGGGTGTTTGGGTTATGTTTTGTACACAACAATATATATCATTTAAAGTTGTCTTAAGGACAGCAATAAGTAAGATTAATCTTTTTGCAGTGGAAGACAAGCACATGTGAAGAATTAATAGTTGAATTTGTTTAGAAAATATATTAGCATATACGCTTTCCAGGATTAAATGTGGGATCCAGTATGTACATTGTTTATAGAGTAACTATTATGGAAGTTTAGGTTTATATGAACATTGTGGTGTGATAGGTTACAACTTCCATTAATGATGATTTTCTTTTGGTTTTTCTTTTTGTGTGTATTATTTTTGTGTGCTGTTTTTGGTGTCAATATTATGATTAATGAATGCATTAGTCAAAAGGATGAATATAGCATGGAAAAAGCTCACTACAGGCCACAGATGATTTATTGTGACCTCTAAGCGAAACATGTGCCTGCTTGATTGTTGTGTAGTGTATAGATGTATGAAAGTTGCACAATTTGGGATTCATTTTGTGTATTGTGTAGATGTATCAAATTTGCAGTTTGTATTGAAGAACTTTCAAAATAGAAGGTTTAAGAGATGGATATTATTGGTTTACAAAGTGTAGTTTTTTGGATGAATTATGCAATTGAAAAAACATTGTTATGGTATATTTTAACAGGTTGTGGCCAGATTAACCCTATGCTGCCATGTTTAGGAAGGATATAATTTGGTGTTTGAGTACCATTAGGATAGTGTGAGTAAGTGTCAGCACAAGGGATCACTTGAGGAACCTGAGTTAGTACTTTCTTTTCCACAACCAGAAAAGGCCCAAGAGCATTGTGCACCTTCACACACATTGTCTAAACACTGCATCACATTTGGACACAGGCAGAGAAGATAGTATGGAAAACACACATTTGACAATGCAGAGTAGTGGGCTATCACCAGCTTCAAATAGAGAGGAAAACATTAGGCTATGGCAGTAGAATATTAGTGGTAGGTCACATGTGCAGTAAGTGTGCAGATGAAGAAACAATGGCACTAGTGAGTGATAGAATTAAGAAATAGCAGGCAAAGATCAGATTACTGCCCACATTCTCTGCTCAGTGATTGGTGGCAGCGCTTGTGTCGAATTTTAGTTTTCTTATATCTAATACATATGTTTCTTTACTACAATGACTTTTGGTACAGACACCTATATTTTCTATTGACAGTTCAAATGGGAAAGGTCACTACTTTGACCTTTTCGTCACTCTTCTCTTGATTTAGCTTCTTTCCTACCTCCATACTCCCTATCACATCTCTCTTGTACTTGCTAAGAAATACTAATACTCTACCCTTCTTATGAATCTTTCTAACTGTGGTGGAAAAAATGACCACTTACGATGCCGGTGAATTGGTGAACAATATATTAGTAAAAAGCAATAACAAGAACGAAATCAACGGCAGCATGGGACTTCGACGCAAGTGAGATTCCCCCTCCCTCCGTACACTGTTCTCTTATACCCAAAGGAACACATTCATTTCAAAGGAAGGGCTGGTCTAGACAGGGCAATGAATCATACTGCAACAATGTTGCTGGCGGGAACAAAGCCTCACTATACAAAATCCTGATGCCAGCTGAGTACTTCCATGTTAGACAGGGTCATCAGAAAGGGCAGCGTAACATACTATATTTTGTGAAGGTCAATATACTTCTGAAAGATTCACACAGATGAGAATGCTTGTAATATGATGACTTCCTTCTAATAACTCTGCTTTTCTGAGATAAACGGTAGCCTACAACACTCTCGCAGATGCCAAAATGCAACACGTCAGATGCAGCATATATGAAGGTAAGCATCTCTACACACTAAGCAAAGCACCTTCATTACAAAGACATGTGCAGTAAAGTCTGAAGCCTTGCCTCGCACAAGCAAGAAACTGTGATTTGAGGATAGGTATGGCTGGTGGTTCAGTCAGGAGGAAACCGGAAATTAGCAAATTACTGGAAGGTCAGCAATTTTGTGTGAGTACTTATATGAAATTTATGCCTATTGACAAGAATTTTCTATCAGCATGGGATAGATTGAAGGAAATTGAAACTGGTCACATGATATAGGTAGGGTCATTACTGATATGGATTGGAATAATATCCTGAGGGTGAATTTGAACTTGGGGGCAGACATGGGTTTACGACTGATTCGACAGAAAGTTATTGGTCGGCTTTATTGGACTCCAGTGAAGATGTTTAAGTTGGGGCTTCAATCGGATGATTTATGCTAGTGTTGTGGTATTGGTAGAGGCACTCTTTTACATTTGATGTGGGAGTGCCCGAGGGTACAATTGTTTTGGAAGGAGGTCATTGACAGGACTGATTTAATTTGTGGAGTAACCTTACAGAGATCCGCAGCAAACATAATTTTACTGTCTCATGTTGATCGATGTGTGCATACTAGGAATCATACTAATTGGATTGATAGAGCCATGATGGTCGCAATTAAGATAATTGTCAGAATTTGGAGAATAAAGCCTAATGTTGATGAGTGGTTGACTGAATTGCATGTTTTATCGCAATATGATAAGGTTTTATTGGAAAGCAAAGATAGAAATGAGGAGTACATTAAGGTATGGGGACCTTTTTTGACTCTTTATGGTTGATGTGACAGTGGAACTGTTCTAGTGATGTGTGATTTTAGGGGTAAGGGAATTAGATGGAGTTCTTTTTTCCATTTGTGCTGTCTATTGTGTTGTTTTGTGTATGCTTGTCAGTATGAATATTGTGTTTCGCAGGATGATGCTGTTTTTGATGAATTTGATGATTTTAGATGGTTAAACATTCGACAAATTACGTTATGATGTTTTCCTGTGAGACATTGTATACTTTATGTGTAGTTCTTATTGTTTTTATTTGCAAACTTAATAAATTGTGTTAAAAAAAAACAGCAGTTTGCAGGAGTACATCCAATATTCAATTCCCAAACATTCCCCCACATAACTATCCTCACAGACTTTTTTGCACGCTTAACCGTATACTCACTCATCCTCAATTGGATCCTTCTTTTGCTTTTACTGCAGACGACGTTGCTTCTTATTTTACTGCCAAAGTTGGTAACTTATGCTCATCTCGTTCGCCAAGTCTGGAAATCCTATATCCTTCAGCTCACCCCTCTACTTCTTAGGCAGTATCTTCTTTTTCCTGTTTTGCTGACACGGGAAACTTCAGCTTATCTAGCTTGTGCCAAACCACAGCTGCTCCGACCGATCCTGTGCCCACTCTTCTTACTCCTCAAGTTTTACTCTTGTTAATTCTGTATCTTACTTTCTTATTTGACAATTCCTTATCCTCTTCTGTTTTTATTTCTTCCTTTAAACATGCTACAGTCAAACCTATTCTGCTGAAAATAAATATCTCATCTCTTGTATCCCATCTAAATTCCTTCCTTTTTATCTTCTCCCTTGTTTATCAATAATTCTCAAAGTAATTGCCTATTCCCAGGTCTTTTCCTATTGGAATCAGCATTCTCTCCTTCCCCTTCTGCAATCTGAGTTCCATCTCTTCCATTCTACTGAACCCGCTTCATTTTTTGTAGCTGATTCTCTTCAATCTGGCCGCTATACAAAGCACTCTTCTCTCCTCATCCTGCTTGCTCGACCCACTGCTTTTGATACTTTCGATCATGACACCCTTTCATCTAGACGTCTATCTCTTGGTATCTCTGGTTATGTTCACAAGTAGTTTTGCACTTGTTTAGCTGATCGCACCTTTTCGGGTTTCTTGGGTTGGCCACTGGCCACTGATCGGCTCCCTTTCCTCTTCAGGTTGGGGTTCCCTAAGGATCTGTTTTCAGCCTGCTTGTTTTTGCTTTGTATACAATTCCACACTCGGCTGTTATTTCTTCCTATAACTTCTCCTATCATCTTCATGCCAGTGACGCTCACATTTTCTTTTCTTTTTAGCCTTTTTCTGAGTCTTTGCATTCCAAACATTCTGCCTGTCGTTCCTACGTCCAGTCTTGGATGTCCTCCAATCTCCTTCACCTTCCATCCTCTTTTCTCCTTCGTACAATAGCTGTGCTTGTAAAATTGATATCACTTGTGACCCTTCATTCAGCCTCATTATAAGTTTAATGGTAGCTCAGAGGTAAATCTGCTGAGATACCGCCAAATGGAAATACCGTTACCACCACTTGGTCCTGCCTATCTTTTGACTCCTACCTTCAATATCATTGTTTTTGTATTGTTTTTAAAACAGCCTCTTATCTTAGCTCTCATCCCATTCTCTAGGCTGTCAATCTCTCTTCTTTCTCTCTTTCCTCATCTTCTTGTTTTTGTTCCTTCCCTCTTCTTGTTCCTAAATTCTTGCATTGGTCGTCTTCCTTTCAAATACAGCTGAAAACTCACTTTCTTGCTTCCTCCTAAATGGATCATGGTACATTCATTTTACCTTCTTTGTACTGTTTTTACTACTGTTAAGTGTTTTGGCGATAAGCGCTATATGAGCATACATACATGAAATGAAATTTGAATATGACCATATTTTGGAGAAACGTGGTTGATAGATTAATCTTGTAATATGTGGTGTTATGTTATTAATATTTGTGTAGAGCCTGGCTGCCATTGATGTGGCTTCTAAAAACTTTGAGGGGGCGGGGAGGTCTGTAAAACCATACTCTGAACATACATGAAAATAAACAGACCATTGCATTGGCTATAGAATTTACAATAAAAGACAAATTGGCAATTATTAGAAGAGGGGAATAGTGTAGAGACGTTATATTAGCCCTAATAGTCTGGATTGCTAAATCACTCAATATGTGAAAACCAATTTTTCATGGGACTCAGTCGTATTTTAATTTTAATTTGGCAGCGATAAAGGAGGGCCGGGAGGTAAGGTAAGTGATTCTAAAAATCCCTGGGGAAACAGTCTACAGTTGAGGGCTCTGTAACACTTCACATGCAAATCGCATGCACAAAGAATAACATGTAATCACATGAAACTAACATGTACATTTGGCATACAACGTGTATGACACATTGCAGTGCATGCATGTCCACCCGTTAGGCTGCTGCTCACCCCCACTGCAGTATGCAAACCATCAGATAACCTCAGAGACACGTCACCCTTTTATAAGCAGTACATATTTTATGAACGACTGAAGGATGGGGACAGTTTTCTGGGCTCAGGAACAATCATTTACAATACAGAATTGTGTCATAAAGTTCTAATTGTGCACTGGGGGAATTTGTGAATCATACAGCTTGTTGTAATACAATGCATTGTGTTACCTCGAAGTACATATTTCATCAATAGGATTCAATCCATTTATTGCAAGACCAAATTCAAAGGGACGAATAGCAATGTAGGGTAGCTTATGGACAAGAAACCAATACATGACAAGTGAGGAACCAACAGAGGACATGAGTTGTTCTTTCTTGTAGATCTGCAGCTTTGCGTCTCGCTTTGTATAAATGCCCTGCTTTTGGTACTGTAGAGTAAAGGGTGATTGCTGTCATGCGTGACAGCACTGCACACCCTCTCTCTGTCTCCTGGCTTTCCCTGGTACCTGTGATCTTCACGCCTGAGAATGAAGGAGCAACTGGTCTTGCTATGTACCAAATTCATCATATCAGACAATTGTACCTCCCAACCCTAAGATCAAGCGTGCTATAAGAAAGTTATATAGAGGGCAATCATGGAGACACGCCAATCCTCTGCTCCGGAGAAAGTGAGGAGTAATGTGCCCGTTGGAGGCCCTTCAACCCCATGACCTAGTATGTGAGGTTGCAATGATGCTCAGAAATCAAGAGGTGTTTGGGAATTACTCGTATCATTATCAAACAGGAATACTGAGTCTGAGAGTCTTTCTGGCTACTTAGAACCATTGCATGTATGCAGGTGAAAGCGGGATAAGACTTTGGGCCTCATTCCGAGTTTGGAGGTAACCACGCCGCTATTTGCGGCATGGCTGCCTCCAAACTCGTTCTGATTCCGCCCTGGTGAATGGAGCAATTAGCGGTCCATTCCAAGGTTGGCGGGACCGGTAATTCCCCATTCACCAGGGCCCTTCCCCATTCCCATTTGAGCCCTCATAGGGCTAAAATGGGAATGGGGAAGGCGCTAATAATGGTACCGTAAATTACGGTACCGTTATTAGCTCTAAAGTCCCTTTGCGGGTACCGTCCTTAACGCCTGTTAAAAGCCGGCGTTAAGGAAGGACCCGCAAAGGGAACTCGTAGTAGGGCGGTAAGGGTTTAACGGCACCGGTCTTGTTACCGGTGACAGTTAACCCTTACTGCCCTACTTGTAATGAGGCCCACAGTCGAATACGAAGGGGCAAAGCTACCCAGAAGATCTGTGCCAGGGAAATGGGATTTTGGGAGCTCCGAGGACCGGCGCAGGCTACCTTCTACTACCACTAGGGGTGCTGCAAAAGAAGGACCGTTTTAAGGCACTACAAATAGTTACACATCAGGAGGTCGATCACTATTATTCAATTCCAGTCTCGATTTGTATAGTTCAGATTGATATTCAAATTGTTAAATGAAAGTCCCCCAAGCAAGCAGACTGTGACAATTGCTTCAAAAGTGGAAGGGGTACCCAAGTTGTTAGGACCATTCAAATGATGCACTGGTCTCAGTTTTGGAAAGTTGCGGCCTAGAGGTGAGAGATATTGAGTCTGGTTTCAGTAGCAGCTACACACGTGGTGTATTCCCTGAAATAATGTTCTAATGAGAGGTAGATCATTTATTTATTAAGTATTTATAATGTGCCTATACAGCAAAATGGTGTTTCAAGGTGCATCAAGACAAGGCAGGGGGAGGAACAGGGGCGAAAAAAAAAAACCAATAACGTTCCTACTAGGTCTTGAAACATTCATATCGTGCGAGTGCAGTAAAAGAAATGAGGGGATAGGGAGAGGCGGGGAAGTGAAAGGATGGTGAAGAGGACAAACAACAGTATTCCTACTAAGGGCCTCATTACGACCCTGGCGCTAAGCGTAAAACGATGGCGGTAAACGATTACCGCCATCGTTTTCCGCTAGGGCCGATTACGACCCCTGACCATTAACTACGATGCCATTAGCGGCATCGTAGACAACGCTGCCGCTAACTGCGCCAAGGGCGCGTGCACGCGACCTCCCACACCGTAACTAGCGCCATGGCGGTAAGGTACGCGAATGCCGACCCAAGCGGACATGCACCGTACGCCATCACCCAGCCCGTAAAGTACCTTACCGCCATGGCGCTAACAACGCCATCGCGAATCAACCGCAAAGGGACAAGTTAAGTGAATGCAGCTGCCACAGGTGCACAGAAACAGCACAGGTGAAGGCAATACAGACACAGGAAGCACAAAAAGAGCACACCCCACCCCTGCCCACACCCAGTCACACACCACAATGCTACCGATAGGACTAGCAATGTTGGGGCTGGAGGACCTGATAGCAATGCGAGTGCTACAACAGCAACTACAACAACAACAACAACAACTACAACAACAACAACAACAACTACAACAACAACAACAGGCTGCACAGAGGAGACGCAGGAGGAGAAGGAGGGCAAGGCAGGCCCAGCATGCCCCACCAGCACAGCCAGTGCTACCACGCAGGCAGCCCCCAATCCCACGCGTCAGACCCAACCCATTCAACCTTACCGCTGAGCAGATCCACACCCTGTATCGACTGGACCGGGACACCATCACCACCATCGTGGACATGATACACAACGACATCGCCAGCATGATTGAAACACCCACCGCCACCCCCCCCCTACTGAAGGTAGTGTCCGTGCTCCACTTCCTGGCCACAGGCACCTACCAGCACACAGTAGGGCACTTGCATGGCATATCACAACCATCGTTTTTGCGTACACTGACGCAAGTGCTGGATGCACTCCTCAAGCACACAGATGACCACATCTCACTACCACGGACTGCCCAGGAGATTGCCAACACCAAAGTGGGTTTCCATGCACTAGCTGGCATACCTGGTTGCATCGGTGCCATCGACTGCACCCATGTGGAATTGACGGTCCCACGTGCCCAGGAGGTACCGTCCCGGAACCGCAAACAATTTCACTCAATCAACGTGCAAATAGTCTGTGACTCCAACAGTATCTTCACACATTGTTGTGCCCGATTCCCCGGATCAACCCATGATTCATTGGTCCTGAGGAACTCAACATTACCACGCTACATGGAGCAACAGGCAGGGCCCAGAACCTGGCTACTCGGTGAGTCCAATGTCATGGGCATTGAAATGTGAAGTGGGTGTGTAAATGACATACCAATGCAGGGGGGGGGAATTATGCATACTCCAACTGGCGGGAAGGGGGGGGGAATGATGCATGCTCCATCTGGCTGCGACTAGCATTAGCCACAACACACCCTGAGGCAGCATTCACGTCACCTGACACCTGCATACATGAGGCCTGACCTAAGAAGACCTGACATGTCAATGAAGGTGTCACCCAACCCTGACACAACCACCTACAAGTGCATTGACCATACCGTGACCACATACACTCCAAAGAAATGTACGTCCATGCACGTCACCAACAGCTCCTACTGAAAGGCCTGTTCCCCATGACTGTGCCCAAAGGAGGCACATGATGGACTGGAAGAACAATGCACCAAAACACAGACAGCAAGTCCCACAGACTGTCCCCATGGGCAACAGTCTTGTTCACTGGGGTAATGATGAGCCAGACTGCATTCCCGCTATCATGTGAATGCAACCCTCACGGGACACCGGCCAGGTCACCTACAGAAACAGCCTGAACGGACACAGTGGATCGGCACTCACAAGGCACATGTCACCCCTGCATACCTCGTGCCTTGGAATTCAAAAGCGGCACATGTGAGACATGTGGCACACTCTGTGAAAGTCGATTATAGAGGTATATCCAATAGACGCTCCATAAAGTTGCACCTGGAAATGTACCCAATAGCCTCTAGATAACTGAATTTAGAAGTGTGCCCAATAGCCTCTCTATGGAAAATAGTATTTAGAAAACCGCCCATTAGCCTCTCGTGGGAAAATGAATTTTGTAGTTTGCCCGGTACCCTCTCTGGGAAAAGTTGCATTAATAAATGTGCACATTGAAAGAGCATATAACCCATCAAATCACACCACCACGCTTACTCTCTCCTTTACATCACCACTCAACTAGAACACAGAGATACTATGACACCATTCGGTATAACTGTTCCCATACTAACACCGCTTACTCCACATCAATCTATGTAAACACTGCTGGTTTCACACCCCCAGCCAGGCGTTTTCCTCAGGCCTAACGCAGCCACATCCGTCCTGGATAAATCCTGCCAGAACGAACACATTATCCTGATCTCTCAACCACCACATCTGCCGCTAAGAAGCAGCTATTACACAAGTACCGCACGAGCTGCACACATACCCGGTGCTCACACGCACCTTTTGACTTTCCCTACTCTCTCTACTGATCTGAACTTCGGTACCCAAGGACGTTCAACCTACCAGCGCCTTCAGACCATACCAATGGTATATAAGGCGCTATATAAGTGCAAAATAACAATAACAATAACAATATAGCGGTTGCACGGTGGGAAACCAGTAGCACAGAAGAAACTGCTGCAAAATCAATGTTCAATGCAATTCATGGTGGCATTTCATGTACATCACTCAAGCTCATCCATGACGCATACATTCTTGCCCACATACAGGTGATGCAGGCTATCCCCTGAAGAGGTGGCTCCTTACACCAGTCCGAAACCCACAGAACCAGCATGAGGAGGACTTCAACCGTGCCCATTCCCGTACGCGTGTAGTGATCGAGCAAGCTTTTGGCCTACTGAAGGCACGTTTCCGCTGCATCAGCAGGTCTGGCGGGGCACTCCTGTACCGGCATGAGAAGGTTGCAATGGTCGTCATGGCATGTGTCATGCTACACAATATGTGCGTCAGAAGAAATGTGCCCCTGCCCCCTGACGTAGAATTGCTACCACCTGACGATGAGGATGATGAGGGTGGGGATGGGGCACCACCTCAAGGAGGCAGCGATGCACAGGAGGGGCGTGTCATGCGTCAGACTCTCATTGACCAATGCTTCTAGCACACACAGCGTATGCGTGTCACATGGAGACGGCACTCGGCGCACTGTGTGTGTGTGGGACATGCACACTGTGGACTCTACAACAATGTAGCACATGGACGCAATAAAGATGTCAACACATTTGGTTTGTGGTAATGATAAATGTGTATTGCAACAGTGAAATCTTGTGACACACCCCCTCCCCTCTCCCACCTCCCCCCTGCACACCCCAACACCCCCCCAACCCCCTCCCACCTCCCCCCTGAACACCCCAACACCCCCACCTCCCCCCTGAACACCCCAACAATGGTGCAGTAGTGTCCGTGCTACAAGGTGCGGAGTAGTCCTGCTGAACAGGCAAGTCAAGGATGTGTATCCCCTCCCATGGCCCCTGGGGCACCCCTGGCCGTGCTGCGGAGAGTGCGCCCAGATCTACGGACGGGGCTGCTCTGTGCTGAGCTGGTGGTTGATGAGGCTCCACGCCCCACATCCGGTCGCATGTCCCTGATGGTGTGCACAAGTTCACTGAGTTCATTGCGCACAGCCGCTAGCTCAGTGCATATACTCCTTGTGGAGTTCTCTATGGCAGCTGTGACACGGTCAGCTGACCGCTCCATGGCATCCCTTGGCCCACCACACTGTGCCACATGTGCATTGAGGAGGTCAGTTAGTTGTTGCTGCCGTGTTGCAATGTCCTGTAGTGCCTGCTGGTTCTGCTGGCCTATGGCCAGTGCCATTTGCATCTCCGGTGCGATGCCCACCTCAGGCTGGGGGGATGGGGTGGCTGGCCATTCGTCGGAGTCGGACTGCCCCTGTGTGGCATCCGCCTGCAGGGGGCTTAGGGAAATTGCGGGGGAATGTGGATGGGCAGTGGGCCCTTCAACATCAATGTCCTCAATGCTGCCTGGCCCGCTGTCAGAGTCTGCCGCTATGGCTGCACTCTCCCCAAGGGTGCTGCTTGCGGCAGAGGCTGTCCCCTCAGTGGCCACAACTAGTGGCATGTCTGCTGCTGCTGCTGTGTCTGTGTCAGCAGTAGTGGGGGCTGGCACTTGCCTGTCCTCTACCCCAGGCAGGGTTGGTGGCTGCCGGTGGGTTCCCTTCCGGACGGCTGGGGTGGATATGCCTGCGGGCTGGCAATTCTGGAGGAACAGGATGCGGTGTTGCCCTCTTCCTGGGGCTCTGTGTCGGAATCTGTGGTGGAGCAAAGGAGGGATGTGTTATTGATGGGTCCGCGGACATTGGACGTGCATTAGGGGATGACTTCTATACAGTCGGTGCATGCAGCGCATTTCATACAGGTTTGGTGGCTTTTGTGTGGAGGTAGCATGGTGCTATGTGTGTTCCAGCAGTTAGGGTGTGCATGCTGCTTGTTTGCAGGGTGGTGTTGGGATGTGTCTGTTCACGTTCACCTGTCGATGTGTTGCATGTGCACTATGGGGCGACTGGGTACTTCGCACAGTGGGGCTTTGTTGAGTGTGGCATGCATAGCTCTGGCCACCTACCTGCGTCTCCTGGGGTCGGCACTCCTCTCTCCATGGCTCCGACACCTTCAATGCTCTCCATCCCTATGGTGGATGCGCATATTTCCTCCCACGCCTGGAGCTGGATAGGTGATTCTGAGCCTCCGCCAGTTGACATGGCTAGGTTGCGGTTAGCCGAAATGATGCTACGGACACGGAGCCTCAGGTCGTCCCAGCGCTTCCGGCACTGCTGGGCTGTGCGGGGTGCGGCCCCCACTGCACTCACTCGCTGTGCCACTAGGGCCCATATCGCCTTCTTCTTCATGATAGCCGCCCTTGTCATCTGTGTCGAGAATACGACTTCCGCATTCTCTTGCAGGGTCTCTGCCAGCATGTTAAGTTCCTCCTTGGTGAAGCGGTCTTGGCGCTGCCTGTCACATGCCTTTTTTACAACTTTGGGCATGTTGGATGTGGTTTTGGGGTGGGTGATGGGTGTGGATGGTTATGGGGGCCGGATGAGGTATGGTAGTGGAGGATGGCGATGGATTGTGTTTTTAAAGATGGCCGCCATGCCATTTCCCGTTCCTGCGCGATGGCGCTATTTCCGCTTCCGCCTATTTACGGTGACCGCTAACTGCGGTGACCGCTAAGTACGGTGACCGCTATGGTGTGCGTGGCGGTAGTGCTCCATGGACGGTGTGCGATGGCGGTAAGGGCCGTTTTTGGCCCATTAGCGCCATGGCGTACTTTACATTACCGCCATGGCGTAAAGCACGTGCCCGATGGGTCGGAATTAGGTGCTATTTACGTCTTCGCTACTCGGCGTTAACGTAATTTACGCCATGGCGGTAATTTACGGAACTTACCGCCAGGGTCGTAATGAGGCCCTAAGTCATGAGACAATTCGGAGCGTGCAAGTGCAGTAACAGAAAGAGGAGAGAGGGAGGAGGGGAAGTGTAGATTGGGAATGAACGGGGAAGATGACAAACAATAACGTTCCCACTAGGTCGTGAGACAATTCAGAGCGTGCAAGTCCAGTAACAGAAATGAGGGCAGAGGGAGAGGAGGGGAAGTGAAAGGATGGGGAAAGAACAGGGAAGAGGCCAAACATTAGTATTCCTACTAAGTCATGAGACAATTTGGAGCGTGCAAGTGCAGTAACGGAAAGAGGAGAGAGGGAGGAGGGGAAGTGTAGATTGATAAGAGAGGAGGATCAGATGATCAAGGATAAAGCAGGTTGTGGGAAATGCCATTTTTGAAAAATAGATAAATATATATATAAGCGTTCACCTTGAAGGAAATGATGTGGTGGAGCTCTAGTTCAGGAGCGATCAGGACTTCCCAAATGAACTTCAGCAAATAATTTGTCCAGCCCTGTGATACTGTGCCCTTCATGCCGTTAGTTATTTTTATTTTTAAGGATTCTGTGCTAGGTGTCCCGTTCCCTTTTTGGTTGAGAGCAAAACTCGATAATGGACACATACTCAGTAACAAAAGGCAGACATGCTCCATCCCCTCCGGGGATGCAGGAAGGCAGTGGATCCATGTCCAGCGGATCCAGCCAGACTAAATTTGTATGAACAATGGACGGTTGTCCGGCGAAGGAAGTCATCACGGGGGTGGAGGACATACACCCCTCGGGCGATGATGCAGAAATGGAAGGACTACCCGGATGTAATCTACACCCCCAACGGGTTATGCTCTACCAGAACCACATCACAAAACCTCACTTCCGTTCATGAACATCGAGATAGGACAACCGATTTTTATGAATTATTCCAAATTTTGGCAAGAGGTGGGATAGACGTTGAGGTTTTCGCGAACCTATTGGGGTTAGGGGATCTCAAGCCTATAAAAGATAACAGACCTGGAAAGTGGTTTAGGTTAGGTGAGTTTGGTTGAGGCTGTGATGCTGTGCTCCATGTCTTGCAGGTCGATGGATAACTCACCTCTGTTTGTCATCTATCCAGATAAAAGTGTGAGCCTGATTTTACTTTGACAGGGTTGATGGAGATCATGGAGTGAGTGTGAAGCATGTGACGGACTCTTATGGGTGGATTTATGGCCATGACGGAAGTGACATGCTGTCAGGGCAGAGAGGCATAGATAGCTAACATACAAAATGAGGCACAAAGGTATCTTAAGCAAAAGTGGCACGTGCAAGGGTTCAAGTTGAAATGGATATTTTGCCCTCTGTGAGAAAAGGAGGGAGCAAAAGTGGTACGCTAGAGGAAGTGCCGCTGGCGAGGGCGTGGACAATGGTATTAGCGAGTATGTGAGTGGGGAATTGCCAAAGGAGAAGATGAGATTTAAGGAATACATTGTTACATGTAGTCTAGAGATCAGGAAGAATCCAAAGGCTGTTGAGTGGTTTGTTAATTAAGCCAGATGGAGCTCTTCCATTGTCACAATTATGTGTAGAGCATAGAGACAATACAGTGAGATGGGGACCAGTGGACCAGTACAGCGAGGTGGAAAAGGGATTTGGCCTGGAACTTCTGTGATGTGAAAGTCATCTAGTAAGGCGGTGAGCAAGACAAGGCAGGCATTGACTAAGGACACAGACTGTAGCACTCTCTTTGATGTGGTCCACACGGAGCCTACAGGCGCACAACCCACAGCATAGATAGCTAAAAGTGCAGACAGTCAGAAAAGTGGGTGTGGATACAGGAACAGAATAACGTGTAGTTTTGAGGAAGGGACGACTAACATGTTGCCAAGGAACCCCACAGTATTAAATGATAGAAGCCATAAATAGGAAGGTCTGTGAAAAGAAATGTTTCTCCAGGAACAGAGGGGGCATGCCCTCCTGCCACCCTTTCCACGGGGCATGTAGGTGAGGAGATCTTTGATAAAGCAATGTCCTTGAATAAAGAAGAATGTCTTATTAAAGCAGCCCTGGAACATCATAACACATGCATCCCATTCGCTTATCCTGCATGGCATGGGAATTCCATAGTAGGTGATGGAGCAAATGAAAGTGACAGTCCACAGAAAGAAAACAGAAACAGGATGAAAAAGGAAAAGGTTCCTTTTTCTCCAGGTGTCCGTCACTGCTCAGCCATGCTGAGTGCAGGGAGTGGGAAACAGTGACAAGCAAAGAACAACAGTCCAGGCAATAGCCCAGGAAAAGACATAAACTACTGGAGAGAACCCGCAACAAGGGAAAGGCAATGGGCTCAAACAAGTTTCCTCACTGCTGCTCTGGGCGTGCATCACACAGGCAAGGTAAGTCAATAACATAGGAATGGATCCTTCGTTTTTTGAGTACCAAATTTGAATCATAATAGGATTAACGTGTTACTAGTTGCTTGTAAATCCCAGGGTGGGCTGTTCTCATCAGATCCTTGAGTGCATCCTCTTAATCCTGCAGGCATGTTCCCTTCATGTGACTATGGGCACACACACTGCACCATTTCGAACATGGCGCACACTCCGCCCTCCTAGTGCCACAAGCATTTCAAAACAAACGTTCACAAGATCCTCTGCTGCAAATACCTGGCAGCCCCACTAGACGTCAATACACCCAGTGGCCCTGCTGAGGCTCATGTGTGGAACCCAACGTGCGCGCCAATAACTCTCCTTCAATTTCAGAGCTAACCAAATCCACCCCATGGAAAAATAAATGTTACCAAGGAATGAACACTGGCTTTCTGCACATGCCGTAAACCCACGCTCAAAACCACCTGGTGTCACAGATATTGTGGCACGTCCAGGGCGTGCCTGGGGTGGCACGTGCTCCCTCTGGAATAAGATTGGCTACCCCGGGTGCCATACCATTATCGTAAACTGTGATAATTGAACTTTCAACACAGACACTAATGTTAGTAATTAAAATAGATATGGGTAGTGGAGACACGTGTGTGTGGGTGTGCACGCGCGCGCGCATGCGCGCACACTCGTACTTCATGCCACCCCTACATATGTCAATGCCCCACTTGGGCCATTCCAGTCAAAAGAGTCTGGACACGTCACTTGGTGCCAGGTACCTCTTTACTCACTCTACTTGTTGCAGTTTATGTGGAAATCAAAGGTGGCAGTGGGTGCACCCTCTTAGGTTTAATGTGGGCACTAGACACCGCAGCCCCATGGACCTCCTGGGAGAAGGTAGAAGCAAGAACTCTCTCCAGGAGGGGGTCAGCATTTATGGTAAAGGATTTGGCATCCCAAATAAAATAATTAAAAAAAACATGGATCACAAGGGTGTCCACGTGCAATAGGGGGCTGGCGGGGGGGTGATAAACAACCCCTTCCTGAACAGTAAAGAGGTTGGCAGAGCGGTACCCGGGAAAAAGGGTTGCAAAAAGATGACTTACGAAATAGAGACCCTCAATAACCCTCTAAATTTACGGGTGGATCAGTTGTCAGGTGGATCAGCTGACGCAAAGCAGTAGTATATGTAGCCAGGAATTCAAAGTATACCAACAGCCAATGTGGAACCTTTGGATGGCTTGTGCGATGGCGGCTCTGGTATTGTCTACGTAAGTATGTTCATTTTTAGTCAGTTGATATAATGGTGGCTGTTGAGTATCTTCTTAGTTTTTTATTCCACACACATTGTCGAGTACATTTTACAGCTAAGAGCTTTTACCTTGGTGTATTGTGGTATAATCATTTCCAAGATCCAATTAACTTGCAAGATCCAAGGAAATGTTGCGATGCTGTTTTTACCTCTTTGAACATCATCCCAGTTTATTTTATTTATTTATTCATTAATTTATTTTGTGTTTTTTTTTATACCAATTGTTCATTTACAGATGTACTCTCAGTGTTAGGCCAATTCACTGATTATTTGAAAAAGTAGTTGTATACTGTAACTATGTGCATGTCCAAAAAGTCTTATTCAGGGTCAGTACGAAATGCTGAACTGAACTGAGTGACATCGGCGGACGTTTTTCACTGCCCTATGATAAGACATCTGAAACGGCTGTTCATGTCCCAGTTTCATTCTGCATTTAGACTGCATGCAACACATCTCGCTTGTGGCCTTATCTTTCCTCCACAGTGTAAACAGTGAAACCCACCACAGTGCAGTCCCCCAATTATTGCATTAGCCCCTATGGTGCGTACAACCATGTCCTCCACAATTCATAGGTCTTGCAGAGGTCATGGATGTCCACACCCATTGCAGTTTAGTGGGTAGGTCAGTGTGAATGATGCACAAGCCAATAGAGGGACCAAGGCCTTAATTACTCAACTTCCCCCCACTTTTTGTCTAATCCTGAATTTCTCTCCACCTTACTCACCACACACAGCGCCCAATTACCTCCGGGTCAGGTGCGCGATATAAATAAAATAAACAAACAAACAAACAAACACAAATGCAAACCAGCCACGTGCACATGGCTTAAAAATAAAGCCCTATCCACGTGCACACGGCTTCAAAAAGAACCCTATGCGCATTCGCCAACCATCATAAAATGACACATTATCTACAACTGGTGTAGTCATCCCCTGGCCAACACATGCCCACACTATAGGCTGGTGCCGCTCCTCTGGAGACAAAGCTTTCAAGGCCTCCAACACTTCACACCTGGAAAGAGTACATGCGCGCAGTAGATCTCTAGATACTTTCGATTTGCAACATCACCACGAACGCATTACAATCTTGCCTTTCCCTTTCCTCCCACCCACTCTCTTCCAGATCTGCCACAGACGATGAAAAGGGCAAAGAGATCGGTACAACTCCTAATAAAATAACATAGCATAACTCCACCTTTACTCTAGTCGGAGCACTTTCTTTAGACAGCTATGTCTGCCAATTTGTGACACCTCTGAGTACTTGGAAATTAGGAAGGAGACTAACGGAGGCATAGCATTTCCCCATCTTGGTGCTAAATTGTGTAAGGATATTTGGCGTGTTACAGCACAGAGTACAGCACTACTGCACAGGTAGCAAACAGCACAGAGTACAGCACTACTGCACAGGTAGCAATTTTTTTTTGCAGCACCACCACAAGGGTGCGGTGCATTGCTATATGTGTTACCAGATTAACAAGGAAAGACAGGCCATTCAGTCAAAAACGATTTTAACATATAAGATGCAAATCTGTTTTTACAGTTAAAAGCACACGTGCACATTCAAAAATGCACACTATTTTTCACCTGAAATGCCTATGGTGCGAGAGACACATTTGAAAATAATAACTAACATTACTTATAACTAACCTGACTAATGAAACATAATCCACTAATAAAAATGTGTCTCCACTGCAGAATTAGGCCTATTCTGAAAGTGAACTTTTAAACGCACATCCATTTTTTTTTTCACCTCTCTGCTGCCCTGTCCACATAATTACAGGAAGCAAAAGAGCTCGAAAGAACAGGAAATCAGTTGGTTACAAAGTATTACTATAAAAATGAGCCATTGTGTAGAGAAGGAGGAGATGGCATGATTGATTCTGATTGGAGCAGCGTCATAGCAAGTATCATGCTAGAGGGAGTGATCAGAGTTTTGCTGGGGGGAGTTTGAGGAGAGAGAAGGGAGTCAAGATTTGGCAGAGCTGGGAGAAGGACCTATTTTTTCCTGGTTGGAGCATTCCTATCTGCAAAAGCTGAGAATTCCAGGCAATGACCCCGGTTTGAGAAGGAAAGGCGATCCTTTTTACTGGGGTTAATCTTCAAGGGAGCCACATTCAGAAAGAGAACAGCTAAAGAAAACTTGACTGAACAGATAAGGTAATTACATAAGTGTGGGAGCTAAGTGTGTATGAGACGAGAATGTTCAGTTAGAGTAGGAAAAGAGATTCCGGTGCCTTAATCACACGTTAATGTTGCAAATTATGTTCTGTTCTCTGCCAGTTTTTTTTTCAGTGTATTTCAGACAATGCTGTTAATGTGCTGTTTTAGTTATTTCTGTAAAGAGTGAGATCGTGTTTAAATGCAACTTTTATAATACAGAAAAATATTTGAAAGCAGACGGGTGGTGTATCTTCTATTTACCAATACAGTGCTGATGAGGGGAGATTTTTAAACAATGCAATTGTCATTTTAAGACAGATGTGTCCATGATCATATTCAGTATGGAGAGTTGAGAGTGATTGTTTGTAGCATAGCTCGTTGGAGGTACATGAGCCAACGGGAAGAGGGACTCTCTGAACATAGTTCCCTACCGTATATAAGGTAGTGGAAATTACCACAAAATTACCACATATAGCTCTCTGTCGTAAATAAGTCAGTGAGATCGCCCATGGTGGCACACTAACACTAACACTGAAAATGTGGTATTCCTAAAATGTAGGTCTGAGGTCTCTCTAGTGATTACACGAAAAATCTAAGCAAAGATAAGGGATTCTGGACATTGGGGCCACAAATAAAACAAGGGAATTATGCTCACCAAAATACCACCAACCACGCATACCAACCACGCATACCAAATATGCATGTCTGGGTGCTGAAATAATGCATGTCCACTGTATTATTGTTGTACAGGGCCCAATCTGAATACGAGGAGTGATTATTGCTAAGTTATTTTTCGGCGGTAATAAAATACCGTCAGGCCCCAAATATCCATAAAATACCCTACATATTTATGGTGCGTTGCAGGCCGGGAAAGTGATCATAGAGTGCCTACTGGGCGTGGCAAGTGTGTCTCACACTGCCATTTGCACATTAAAGGGAACCCATTTTATAATAGCAGTGTGCCACTAAAAACGAATTTCAGAATGTCACAAAGGGAAACCACATTCTCAGATCTAGTGCAATATTTAGAGGCAAAGTTGTTTGCACATGGGAATTGGTCGTCGAATAGCACGTTAGAATGGAGTAACCGCATTCAGGGTGAGGTGCAGAAAGAAAAACTAGACAATATTTTTGCAGAAGGCAGCATAATTCAGGTCTGCCTTACAAGATTATTGAATGCAGCCGATAAAAGTGCAGAGAAAGACTGTTTAATACGGCTATGCGGCAAAATATGGTTTATTTTAAACAAGTCCCTGTGAATGCAAGAGAATGATACTCAGCTAATTAACAGGTTAAAGACTGAATTAGAGGGGGCAAGTAAAAATCAGGAAATGTTGAGAGCAGAATTGGATGTATGCCAAAAAGACATGCAATTAAAATGCAGAGACTTTGATACTCAGTTATCCAAAAGCAAGAAACAATTTGAAGATAGTGAGCAAGAATTGGCACAATTAAAAGCCTTAGTGGATCACATTAGGCAGGATAAAGATGAGGTTGTTTCAGAAATGCAGATTTTACAAAAAGAACATGGTGAAAAAGAAGGTGATCTCCAGAGTGCAGAACAAGAAATGATTAAAATGATTCAAGAAAGAGACAAGAGAAATAAAGAGTTCAATGAATGCCAAATGCAAATGTGCGACATGCAGGAGGTGATTAATAAAATGAATGGTGAAAACAACTATTTGCAAGATGAAGCCAACAGACACCTTAAAAAGGGTAAGGACTTAGAACAGCAAATGTGCATTCCCAGGTCCCAGGAGAGGCGGCAGGGTACCACATTCAATGGAGTGGAGGTGAATTCTAGCTCTGCCCAAAGAGCTAGTGCTCCAGTGACTGGGCCGGTGACTGAACTTGGTTGCAGCGCCCTTGGGGGATTTGATACTCCCATTGGGGGCAGACACCAATCTCATACACCTGAAAACAGGATTGAATCACAAAATAGTGCAATTCCATGCATTGCAACAAGTAGCCCCATAAAAATAATGAAATCCATTAAAGCCCTGATCAAACCATTTAAAAGGGGAGGTGAAAGCTGCATTGAGGATCACTTAGAAGCGGTGCATGACATTTTTAAAGCACTCCAGATACCTAAGGAACAGTACAGACAATATTTTCATTTAACTTTAGATGCCCCGACGGCCAGCATCATAAGGGGATTAAATGAACAGCAGAATATGACATGGCTGGAGTTTGAAAAAGAAATTAGGCGTCATTTTTCTCCTTTTCAGTCATTGCAGGAGGCAAAAAAAGTCGCGTACACAATTACTGCTGGACCTAATATATCCCCTCGCCAATTTTTACAAGACTTAAAAAGAGCATTTTCTCGCTTTGATGTATCTTTTGACTCAAATTCCAATGAGTTTAAAACTGCATACTTCTATGGGCTACAGAAAGACATCATATCCCAATTGGTCCGTGAATTTGACCGTGACAAGTCCCTTGAATGGATTGTACATCAAAGCACAAAACTATATGAGGTACTCTATTGTCAGGGTACAGAAAGTGATAAAATGAAAGATACTAGACCTAAATCTAAAGAACCCTCAGCCACAGTAATGGAAATCAGGTCAGCCAAAATGTCCCTTGAGTCTGCTCAAAGCCAAGGTAAAAATAATGTGACACCTGAACAAAGGGGTAATCAACAAAGATCGCCATTTGTTGTACCAATGTTCCAATCACATGATCCTAGTAATAGAGAGAGCTACATCAGCCCTAGGTATTTAGGGGACAGACCCCGGGTAGGATACCGGCCTGATATGGCAGGTATGAACAATAACCAGAGACAAAATCAAGATCAAAGAAATGATGGTCCCTACCAGTCATTGGGGACACAGAGCAGATTTGATCCCAGCACCATGATATATGGTAATCAGGATAGGCCCCGATATGTGGATCGATTTACTGATAATGGAAATCAACATAGGGGCCAGTACCCACAATCTGAGAGACAGGACATGAGGCAAAACGTGAATTACAGTCCACGCCAGTACAATGATTCCCCACCAGGGGACTATAATCAAAGGATGGGTGCAACCCGCTCCCCTCCACAAATGAATCAAGAGTTCAGAAACCATCCCAACCGACATCAATCACCTGAGAGGTATCAGAATAGATCCAATCAGGGGGAAAACAACCAATATCGACCTAGGCCACAGAAAGAGGATCCTAGAGAGATGGAAAGGTTCCAGTGCCTTGAGGCCCAAGTGAAAATGTTAGCTGAGCAAATAGGAAAGCTCTATACAGCGCAAAAACAACCTTCCAAAGAGGGGGCTGATGGCCATAGCAATGACCGGGGGGCTTCCGAAAAGTGACTAAGTACTCATGATAACTGCAGTGCCAAAATGACAGATTGCTCTGATATAATTTTGCATAACGACTCTGAGATGCCTAATAGATTAAAAATGAAAGTACCAGTAAATGAAATTGTGACAGAAAGTGCAAATACTTCTAAAAAAGAGGTATGGTTTAACTTAGAGCTAAATGAAACAGTAAATATTGGCACAAATGAAAAAGAAACATTAGGAATTCCAAAAGAACAAAGGAACAGATTTAAGAAAAATGACTCATGCATGGGGAATACCAGTGAACAGGGAGTAAGTGGGGATGCTATAGCTCCTTCCCTGGGCAAGCTAAACAATGACCAAACACAGACAGAAAAAGGAAATACTCACAAGGCGGGTACAAGTCAATCACCTGAAGAATTCTTTGAGCCACATATTTTTGAAGAGGCTGAAAGGGCTGGTATCACACTAAATGATCGCAAATGCACAGAATTAAAAAATGACAAATTGCTGAATGATGTTGTTACACATGTTCAGTTGGAGGATTGTAATGTGGTCTCTGATGTTACCCAGATGGATGGGCGAACAGTGGCCACACTCCAAAAAACCTCTGAACATGGAGAAATGAATAAAACCTCTCGCGCAGAAATTGGTAAAAAGGAGGGAAAAATGTCTTTCCATTTACCAATGTGCTTAGCCAAAAGTGAAAAAGACCTGAGAAAGGTGAGCCCTGAAATCAGTAAGAATTCACATTTCTTATGTGTATTAGAGGAAGTTGAGGACAGATATTATGCACCCATCACTGTAGAAGAAAAATGCCACACCTTTGCTATGATTGACACTGGCGCACAGGCCACAATTATGTCCAAGGAGCTGGTAAAGAGTATCAATGAAGGGAGACCTCCACAGAGTCAGATCACAGTGAAGGAAAATCAAGGCCCAGTGCATAACTTTAATGGGGAGGAGGTGCCCATCATAGGTGTAACTGAGGTTGACATAAAAATAGGAAAGCACAGAATGAAACAAGAGGTATTGATCACATCTATTTGTGAAATTCCATTTCTGATGGGGACAGATTGCCTGAAAAGATTGTCTCCTCTCATAGATGGGGTGAATGGAGTGCTGTGGTCCTTAACAAAAAAACCATTGAGGTCTAAGAAACTAAAATCACAAAACAGCAATATAAATGAATGTCACACCGTTGCCAAAACAAATGATGCTGTGGAGGTATATCTCCAGAATAGCTGCATACCTAGTGTCACTGTCATATTAATGTGTCAAGACAAAATGCAGAGCGACAATGAAAAACTACCTGTACAAATATACTTGGACCCAAGGAAAGATTGGCAGACTGCCATAGATGAGCACACATTATGTTTTTATCTAAAAGAGAAAACGTGCAAACAGAATATTGCTCCTAAAACAGATTCAGAAAAACACATTACCACTCTGGCAGAAATACACATGGAAGATGAGCAACCATGGGTTCATGTTGGTATAAATGATTATTTTAAAACAATAAAAGCCACTTTAGCGCTTGAACATGAAAGGAGTTTCATTAATGAGAAATTGTTGCAAAAAATAATGGAAAGGGAAGAAATCCCGAGATTTAGGATTAAAAACCAATATGTTTCTGGCTTGGACAGTCCAGACTTTGAAAACCGAATTGCAGGCAGATGCATGCTTAAAATTAGCATTGGGCAGAAAACAATTTACCATAATGTATGGATAGTGAGTGGAGCACAAAATGAATTTTACATGGGAAATGACATCATGCACAGAATGTGTATGGTGTTAGATTTCCTTAATCAACAAATATGGTCACGCCTAGGTGGTCCGGCACCTGAATTTGAAGACAAAAGAAGGGCTTATCATTGTGCACAACTGGTTCCTTATGCAATCGAATTACAAATGAGGAAAAATACCATTATTCCTGCATTTACAAAACAGTTTGCAATAACACTGAAATGCAAAAATGGACAGCAGATGAAAGGCTCTGATGCATTTGTATGCCTGAATGAATCCATAAAACAGCAAGGCCTGGATTATGAATACATTCCATTGGTAGACATTGGTGAGGGATCTGTAAAAATCATGGTAAATAATAAAGGTTGTCAGGATATTCATTTAGAGGAAAACTCCCCATTAGGAATGGCCATACAAAAATCGCATTATACGGCAGATTTAAATAACATGGTGATTGGGAATATTCCTGAAAAATATGTAGATGCCAAGGGCGAGTTGCCAGAACACCTGGACTCTCAGCCCAAAGGAATATTTAAAATTCATTCTGTGTATCCTTATGATTCAAATGAGACAGTGTGCTGCCATCAAGAGGATTGCATAATATTTAATTTAAATGAAAATGAAACAGAAAATCAGCCCATTGAAGTGGAAGCTGATATGCCAAAATATTTAAAAGTGGTAGCTTTACAAAAAGACACAGCCACACAGTTAGAGGAAAGCGCCGAGATTCCCTTACCAGAAGATTTTCCAGAATTTTCCAAAATGGTAGAAGAGCAGATCTCCTTAGCGGATGCATGTGAAAGCAATGAAGAGAGGGACAATCTGAGGGAGATATTTATGGAGTTTAAGGATGTATTTGCAAAAGATGCTTATGATTGTGGTTTAACTGATTTACATGTGGCCACACTACCAGAAGGGTGTAGCAGAAATCCAGTGTTTGTGCGCCAGTATAGACTACCGCTGGCATGTTTAGAATCATTGGCAGAGATTATTAAAAATTTGGAATCGCGGGGAATCATCAGGCCCATTCATAGCACATCCAATACACCTATTTTAGGTGTATTGAAGCCAAATGGTCAATGGCGGCTGTGTGCAGACTTGAGAGAGTTAAATAAAAGAGTACCAATATCTAGATGGCCACTGCCATTCATTGATCAGGGCCTAGCTCAGGGACATGGTTCAAATGTATTTACCACATTAGATCTCACCTCTGGATATTGGTGCGTGCCATTGGCAGAGGAGATACAACATTTATTTTCTTTTACATTTGACAGGACTCAATATGCCTGGCTTAGAACTCCGTTCGGGTACATCAATAGTGGGAGTGAATTTGGCATATTTTTGAGAAAGGCCATGCCGGATGCAGCGGAAAGAGGAACAATAGTTTATGTGGACGATGTCCTGATAAAAAATGAAAGCCTGAAAAGCCATTTTGATGAAATAAGACATGTACTTGGCCAATTGCAGAAAGCAGGCGCCGAAGTATCTTTGCAAAAAGCACAATGGTGCAAGAAAAAAGTGAACTTTCTAGGACATGAAGTGACTGAACATGGGCTAAATCCACAAAATAAGAAAATAGAGGCCATACAAAGATTAAAAGATCCTAAAAATGTGAAAGGAGTAAAAAGTTTATTAGGGATGACAGGCTATAACAGAAAGTTCATTGAAAATTATGCAGAAATCACTCAACCATTGACTAAACTGCTTAAACTGAATACTCCCTGGAAATGGGAAAAGGGGCAGTCTGATGCAGTGGCTAAATTAAAGGAATGTCTTGTAAAGGCACCATGTTTAGCATACCCCATAAAGGATAGGGATTTCTTTATAGAAATAGGTTTTTCTGAACATTGTATGTCAGCAGTGTTATCACAAAAACACGATTTGAATCACAAAACCATTGCATATGCAAGTAAGCATTTTCCCAAGTTGAAATGAAATTTAATGAATGTGAAAAGGCCCTATTAACCACTGTGTGGGCGCTACAACATTTCCGCCCCATTGTTCAGGGAGAAAAGGTAATTATTGAAACAAATCATCAACCTTTGCAATTTTTAGAGAGTAAAAGAATTAGATCAGGTAATCTAGCGCAATCCAGAATCACTTCATGGACGCTGGCATTACAAGGTTTTCCCGTAGAAGTGAGATATGGACAAAATAAAAAGAACCCAATTGCTCAAGGGTTAGCTGACTTACATGACTGTGCAGCTGAACAAATACCAAATGAAATGGAAGTAGAAACTAGTTTACAGGAATTTGAACAATCACCACACAAAGCTTTTGATGAAAAAACATGCAAGGATTTGCCAACTGTATATGTAGATGGTTGTGCTTTTCACATTGAAAATGACAGTAATAAACAGTTAGTGGCAGGAATAGGAAATGTCTGGTTGAAATGTGAAGGTGTCCCCAGTATAGGGATGAGGATTGGAGATAGGAGCAGTCAGGTGGCGGAATTGGCAGCCATTTATAAAGCAATTGCTACTGCAGTTGATAAAAAGTTCAGTGAAATTGTCCTGGTGACTGATTCTGACTAGCTTTGTGGAGTATTTGCCTGGTTGGAAAGCAAGAGGCATGGTTACATATAACAAAAAGCCACTTAAGCATGGAAAAATGATACAAGCCATAGACAAATTGGTGTCAGAGAATGAGTTAACAATATACTGGAGAAAAATTTGTGGGCATTTAAAAACACCAGGAGAGGATAAGGAGGGAAATGATAAGGCAGACCACCTGGCTAAGATTGGGTCTGTGATGGGAGAATTGCTACCTATTGATTATTTAATGGGTGAAATACAAATTGATGCAGTCACACGTTCTAAAGCACCAAAGGAGGTAGATCAACCGGTGGTGCAGTGGAGTCATGACACGCCAGACCAAGATTTGATTGAGGCACAAAAGAATGATCAAATTTTGGGAATCTATTATAATCATTTGATAGACCCCGAACAAAATCCTTTAACAGAAAATGATTGTATGGGAAAAGAAGAGTTGAGGGTGCTATTAAAGAACAAAACACGAATTAGATTACAGGATGGACTCATGATTAGAGAGTCCATAACAGGACAAATACAGTGGGTAGTACCCCTTTCATTCAGAGGACTAATGCTACACCATGCACATGATGCCATAACCGCAGGCCATAGAGGTTCACAAAAAACATTAGAAATACTAAAAGATTATGCTTACTGGCCACATATGTCCCAAGATGTGGAATTATATACTAGAGGATGTCTAGTATGCGCCCAATTTAAACCTGCTTCACCAATGCATAGAGCACCATTGATGAAAAGAGGCCTAACTCTCCCATGGTCAGATTTGCAAATAGACTATGTAGGTCCTTTAAAAAGGTCGAGCAGGGGACACCGTTATATTTTGAGTGTGGTATGTTTGATGTCGAAGTGGATTGAATGCATTCCTGCACCAGATTGTAGTGCGCAAATAGCAGCCACATTGCTGGTGAACCATGTGTTCTCAAGGTTTGGGTTGCCACAAAGAATTGAGTCAGACAGAGGAAGTCATTTCACAAGTACTCTAATGAGTAAGGTATGGCAAATACTAGGTGTGAAAAGGAAACTACATATCGCATATCGGGCGGCGTCTTCAGGTACAGTTGAAAGAAGCAATAGGTCTGTTGTGGATATTTTAAAGAAATGTGTGGCAGAAGCAGGTTCCAGCTGGGATTTGCGTTTACCATTGGTTTTGATGGCAATCAGGTCGACTCCTGCCAAAGCAACAGGTGTTAGCCCCCATGAGGTCTTAACAGGTAGGAAAATGGTGTTACCACAACACCTACTATACAGAACACATGAGCAAACCCTTGTGAGTGCATCCACAGTTCATGAATATATTGATGAACTGAGGAGGCATTTGCAACATGCATTTGCTTTTGTGCAGAGAAATCTGGAAAGAGCTGCTGACAGTGCAAAATCGTATTATGATAAAAAGACGTCAGTAAAGGAATACAGTGTAGGGGATCAGGTATACAAGTTTCATTTTGGAAAAAGTAAACAGAAAAATTCTAAATTTCTAGCAGCCTGGCAGGGGCCATTTCGAATTATAGATAAGGTCTCTCCTGTAGTGTATAAAATTTTGAAAAATGAAGGTGAAACAGCAATAGAGCAGTTTGTCCATGTAAATCAAATCAAACCATGCCATCCCAGACACGAGATCAGGCAGCTTGAGCATGTAGAGACAGATAAAGTCCCTTGAACAAAGAAAAGAGAAAATAAATGGGTGTAATCAGGAGGCAGTGACAAAGAAGTTAAAAAGTTGATTGTTATGATGGCACATAAACACTGTAGTATATGTAAAAATATATAATATAAAATAAATAAATAAATAAATAAATGCACATATAACGGAAGCTCATGGTTGGTGTGCAGAGAGAAAATGTATTAAATATTGAATGCTGTTTATGTGTGCTTGTTTTCTTTTAACTTGTGTTTAATTTCAGAAAAAGAAAAACGAAATATTTTTACCAAGCATGTTTTATTTTTGGAAAAAGGGTGAAGTTAGTATTGTGCTATGTACTTAATTTGTTTATTTTCTATTTAATTTAGAAAATTAACATTATTTGGTCGGAGGTTCCGGGATCAGAGGCCACGGGAGACGATGGAGTCCTGGAGTCCCCTGGATGAAGACCAAAAGATGCCTGCCTCCAAGTGGAGGTGAAGACAAGATAACCAGAATGCTAAAAAAGATGACTCCTATGGATCTAAGATTGCCAAGATGAAAGTACATAGTACTTGAATGAACCAAATAACATCGCTGGTCGGGACATATCAGAGGCAGACAAGAGTGCTGACATATGGAGTTCCACGTATTTATTATTTTAATTATTTATTTTAATTTGTTATATTAATTATTTGTTTTGGTTAGTTGTTTTATTTCATTGTTTTTAATTGACTTGAAAAATCTAAACTTAGAGTAATGCCACTTCCACTGAGAAGGCAAATGTAGAACATTTTGTAAACTAATGAACTCAGATGAATACTGTATTGATTGCAACTTTTTCATTGATGCACATGAATATTCATTTTATTGGATTGCTATATTGTGAAAAGAAGAAAAAGAACAAATTGTTTTTAGGAATTGGCTTGGATCGTAGCCAGATTCTAAAAACAAAAGGAGGGTATGTAAGGATATTTGGCGTGTTACAGCACAGAGTACAGCACTACTGCACAGGTAGCAAACAGCACAGAGTACAGCACTACTGCACAGGTAGCAATTTTTTTTTGCAGCACCACCACAAGGGTGCGGTGCATTGCTATATGTGTTACCAGATTAACAAGGAAAGACAGGCCATTCAGTCAAAAACGATTTTAACATATAAGATGCAAATCTGTTTTTACAGTTAAAAGCACACGTGCACATTCAAAAATGCACACTATTTTTCACCTGAAATGCCTATGGTGCGAGAGACACATTTGAAAATAATAACTAACATTACTTATAACTAACCTGACTAATGAAACATAATCCACTAATAAAAATGTGTCTCCACTGCAGAATTAGGCCTATTCTGAAAGTGAACTTTTAAACGCACATCCATTTTTTTTTTCACCTCTCTGCTGCCCTGTCCACATAATTACAGGAAGCAAAAGAGCTCGAAAGAACAGGAAATCAGTTGGTTACAAAGTATTACTATAAAAATGAGCCATTGTGTAGAGAAGGAGGAGATGGCATGATTGATTCTGATTGGAGCAGCGTCATAGCAAGTATCATGCTAGAGGGAGTGATCAGAGTTTTGCTGGGGGGAGTTTGAGGAGAGAGAAGGGAGTCAAGATTTGGCAGAGCTGGGAGAAGGACCTATTTTTTCCTGGTTGGAGCATTCCTATCTGCAAAAGCTGAGAATTCCAGGCAATGACCCCGGTTTGAGAAGGAAAGGCGATCCTTTTTACTGGGGTTAATCTTCAAGGGAGCCACATTCAGAAAGAGAACAGCTAAAGAAAACTTGACTGAACAGATAAGGTAATTACATAAGTGTGGGAGCTAAGTGTGTATGAGACGAGAATGTTCAGTTAGAGTAGGAAAAGAGATTCCGGTGCCTTAATCACACGTTAATGTTGCAAATTATGTTCTGTTCTCTGCCAGTTTTTTTTTCAGTGTATTTCAGACAATGCTGTTAATGTGCTGTTTTAGTTATTTCTGTAAAGAGTGAGATCGTGTTTAAATGCAACTTTTATAATACAGAAAAATATTTGAAAGCAGACGGGTGGTGTGTCTTCTATTTACCAATACAGTGCTGATGAGGGGAGATTTTTAAACAATGCAATTGTCATTTTAAGACAGATGTGTGCATGATCATATTCAGTATGGAGAGTTGAGAGTGATTGTTTGTAGCATAGCTCGTTGGAGGTACATGAGCCAACGGGAAGAGGGACTCTCTGAACATAGTTCCCTACCGTATATAAGGTAGTGGAAATTACCACAAAATTACCACATATAGCTCTCTGTCGTAAATAAGTCAGTGAGATCGCCCATGGTGGCACACTAACACTAACACTGAAAATGTGGTATTCCTAAAATGTAGGTCTGAGGTCTCTCTAGTGATTACACGAAAAATCTAAGCAAAGATAAGGGATTCTGGACATTGGGGCCACAAATAAAACAAGGGAATTATGCTCACCAAAATACCACCAACCACGCATACCAACCACGCATACCAAATATGCATGTCTGGGTGCTGAAATAATGCATGTCCACTGTATTATTGTTGTACAGGGCCCAATCTGAATACGAGGAGTGATTATTGCTAAGTTATTTTTCAGCGGTAATAAAATACCGTCAGGCCCCAAATATCCACAAAATACCCTACACTCCACCTTTACTCTAGTCGGAGCACTTTCTTTAGACAGCTATGTCTGCCAATTTGTGACACCTCTGAGTACTTGGAAATTAGGAAGGAGACTAACGGAGGCATAGCATTTCCCCATCTTGGTGCTAAATTGTGTAATTCCTTCCTGGCCACACTGCATCGGGATTCCACCGACCGGAACTTCAAGAAGGACCTGAAAGCCTACATCTTATGGATTGAGCTTGCTCCCATGCTCTGTGGTAACCCTTTGGCTGCAGTGTGTTACACACATGACAATTAATCATCCTACAAATACCAAAAACCTAAATCCAAAATAGAACACTTCCTGTGTGTCTCCTCTTACAAACCACCCATGTCTACAGCACTCAGCTGAAAATCAGAACTTGACATCTGCTCCTTTTACCTGCTCAGTTCCATATCAGTCTTTCTCCCGCCCACAAGGGCAGTCCAGCACTGAAATGCCAGGCAAACCTCCTTTGAACAAGAGTACCAACAGCCACCCCAGACACGATTTTCAGCCTTGTTGGGCCTCATCAGTGAGGTGCTGCTGTGCCTCTCTAAGCACAGTGAGCAAGGGGTCCATGTCTGGGTTCTCCCAGGTAACCTAGGGTGACCAACCCCAAGTTTCCTGCAAAAATACAAAAAAGGTAGCAGGCCTCCCTCTCTAGAAAGAACATGGCATGCTAACCTGTTCTGTGTTTTTTTTCCCACTTTGATAGTCTGCATCCATCGCTTTTTGCTCACTGTATTTTCACAAAGGAGGAACATCCATTTGCATATCTGTCTTTATCCAGCCCACAAGGGCAGTCCAGCACCGAAATGCCAGGCAAACCTCCTTTGAACAAGAGTACCAACAGCAACCCCATACACATGTTTCAGCCTTGTTGGGCCTCATCAGTGAGGTGGAGCTGAGCCTCTCTGAGCACAGTGAGCAAGGGGTCCACGTCTGGGTTCCCCCAAGTAACTTAGGGTGACCAACCCCATGTTTCTTTCCAAAATACAAAAAAGGTACCAGGCGCCCCACTCTAGAAAGAATATGGCAGGATAACCTGTTCTGTGTTTTTTACCCACTTTGAGAGTCCACAGATATCGCTTTTTGCGCATTGTACTTTTCACAAGAAGGAATATCAATTTGCATATCAGTCTGTGTCCCGCCCACAAGGGCAGTCCAGCACCGAAATGCCAGGCAAACCTCCTTTGAACGAGAGTACCAACAGCCACCCCAGACACATGTTTCAGTTGGGCCACATCAGCGAGGTGGAGTTGTGCCTCTGAGCAAGGGGTCCACGTCTGGGTTCCCCCAAGTAACTTAGGGTGAGCAAACCCAAGTTTCTTGCAAAAATACAAACAAAGTTAGCATGCGCCCCTCTCTGGAAAGAACATGGCATGATAACCTGTTCTGTGGTTTTTTCCCACTTTCAAAGTCTGCAGCCATCGCTTTTTGCTCACTCTACTTGAGGGTGAAATGTTGTTTTATCTTTCAGAGAGCTCGGTTTTTGGTTGACAGTCACGTATAAAATAATGCTGCACTGTAAAACAAAGACATTGGGCCTCATTTCGACTTTGGAGGTAACCACGCCGCTATTTGCGGCATGGCTCCCTCCAAAATCGTTCCGACTCCGCCCTGGTCAATGGAGTAATTACCGCTCCATTCCAAGGTTGGAAGGACCGGTAATTCCCCATTCACCAGGGCCCTTCCCCATTCCCATTTGAGCCCCCATAGGGCTCAATGGGAATGGGGAAGACGTTAATAACGGTACCGTAAATTACGGTACCGTTATTAGCGCTAAAGTCCCTTTGCGGGTCCGTCCTTAACGCCTGCTAAAAGCAGTCGTTAAGGAAGGACCCGCAAAGGGAACTCGTAGTAGGCCGGTAAGGGCTTAACGGCACTGTTCTCATTACCGGTGACCGTTAACCCTTACCGCCCTACTCGGAATGAGGCCCATTCATCTTATATGGTGCTACAATGCAAAGTGTCCAGTTAATGTGCATACCCACAGCTCATTGCTCCGTGGCTCTGAACTGGACGTGAACTTCCATGGATGGCCGCTAGGGTACACTGTGGCTGGTGTGCCTTGTTCCCTGAAATGGGAATCATTCTACCCCCATTAACATGTCAGAATTTAAACTGTAATATCGAAAGCAGGGGTCTGCAACGTTTAGCTCTCCAGAGGACTTGGACTACTAGTCCCATCAGCCAGTCATAGTCAATGGTAAGGGATCGCGGGAGTCGTTGTCCAAAACATCTGGAGAGCCGCAGGTTGCAAACCTCTGGCCTAAAGCAATACGAGGTTTCCCAGGAAAACATTATTCTTCTACATGTTGTGTGTTTTAACAATGTACACAATCCCTGAACACGTTCATTCCACCGCAGCAATGTCCACCACATGAACATATGGCCTAATATAGGGCCTGATTTATGCAACGTTTAGCGCTGTGCAAAGTGACTTTGCACTGCCAACAATCTCAGTGCAAAGTGATTTACAGAACAGTGCAAAGATTATTTTTGCAGCACAAAGTGGCTTTGCACTGCAAAAATACACTTTGCACTGTTCTGTAAATCAGGGTGTTTGTTGGCAATGCAAAGTCACTTTGCACCAGTACAAAGTCACTTTGCACCGTGCTAAAAATTCCATAAATCAGGCCCATATTATCTAGGTAAATGCCTATGTTTTTCCAAGCAGAACATCTTAACATGACCAGTCTACAGATATTTCCTTTTTCGGGCAAACATGCTGTGGAGCTTGTTGTTCTGAACTTTCCCTAAAACTCCCCCTGCGAGTTTCTCTGGTTCAGAAACAGCCCAGTGGAACTGTGCAGTGTACTGTGTTAACAAAAAAAATCCCATCTCACTATAAAGATTGATGAGACAGCAGAACTGTAACAACTGCACTTGTGTAATCTGAGCAGCGGGCCTCGCGTTACTGGTAATGCAGCTTTCCTCAACTGTCACAATCGCACCTCATTATTGGTGACGTTTGCCCTTCGCGTGACCTCGCCGGTTCACACGCGCAATATCATTTTGTAAGTGAAGAAAAAGGCAAACAACAGTGATTGGGGCAAAGGTAAAGCAATGGCTACCCAGGTTGACAGAATTGGGACTGTAATATTCTGAGTCTGATTTGCTCGCCTTTTTTCAAGCCCTTGTTGGGAAGCGTGAGGCGAGATATTACCCAATTTACAATGGGGATCTGAAGACACACATTCAAGAATGCAAGAATGAGGAAAGGAGGGAGCAACTGGCGGTCTTTTTGTGCATTTGGAAGCCCTTCCTTAATTCACACATGAGACGTGCTCTGGAGTGTGCAGAAAACAAACACAAGGATCCCCCCCTATGCCTTTTTGGAACATGCCAAAGGGAATCTGCATTGTGTGAGATGGCCATTTCTGACCCAGTCCCATGACACAAAATGTGCTATCCCACCCCCCTGCGACACATGCTGAGGGGTCCCACTCCAAGCTCGGCCAAAGAGCACAGAACAGGCCACACCCCCAGCCAGCCCCCCCGATGATTGTGCTGCTGCCGGGGTATACCTCGGACTGCACATGGTGATAGACGTATGTGCTGTACTTGAACCTTAATTCATGCACTTAGCATAGAAGCAATGGGGCAGTGCACCCACTGTATCTGGCCAGTGACATTAAGCAAAGTACCGGTTTCATAAGAACATATGTTAATGCTGGCTCTGCTAGAATCCCTATGTACAAGTATGCTCTTGTTGTCTTTGCCTTTAATGCCAGTTACAATCTCCTGGCACAGGAAGAAAACATGCGATTGCTGGCTGCACATATACATCCCCACCGCCCATTCCGTGCTGTAAGAATACTCTTCATGTTGACTTTGCCCTCAACGTCAGTAAAACCTGCAATGCTACAGTAAGGAAACTTGTACTTGCTGCCTGCACAAGTGCCCCTGTCCTCTTCATGTGAGAACACACATCAAATTGGCCTTGCCCCTTATTTGAGTAAAGAAATGCTATGCCACAAAAAATGTCCAGTAGCCTGCTCCCTTGCACTATAAACCCCCACCCCAAACCTGCCTCCATGTAATAACATTAATCAAGTGTGCTTTGCCCAAAAATGCCAGTAAAACATGCAAGAAAACATCCATGTTCTAATGCCCCTGGCCAGGACCACAACCGTGCATGCATACATTCGTACCCATTCACCCACCAGTCACTGATTCAGCGAACACAAAACTGGTGCGTATCTAATGTAACGCTGCACAAAGTTTCTCATGTCACTGTGCGAAACTAGTACGGATCAAAAAAGACCTGCATGAAGTTTCTTGTGTCACAAACCTAGCACGGATCGATAAAAGACCTGCATGAAGTATCTTGTGTCACAAACCTAGCACGGATCGATAAAAGACCTTCATGAAGTTTCTTGTGTCACAAACCTAGCACGGATCGATAGAAGACCTGCATGAAGTTTCTTGTGTCACAAACCTAGCACGGATCGATAGAAGACCTGCATGAAGTTTGTTGTGTCACAAACCTAGCACGGATCGATAAAAGACCTTCATGAAGTTTCTTGTGTCACAAACCTAGCACGGATCGATAAAAGACCTGCATGAAGTTTCTTGTGTCACAAACCCAGCACGGATCGATAGAAGACCTGCATGAAGTTTGTTGTGTCACAAACCTAGCACGGATCGATAAAAGACCTGCATGAAGTTTGTTGTGTCACAAACCTAGCACGGATCGATAAAAGACCTTCATGAAGTTTCTTGTGTCACAAACCTAGCACGGATCGATAAAAGACCTGCATGAAGTTTCTTGTGTCACAAACCTAGCACGGATCGATAGAAGACCTGCATGAAGTTTTTTGTGTCACAAACCTAGCACGGATCGATAGAAGACCTGCATGAAGTTTTTTTGTGTCACAAACCTAGCACGGATCGATATCTTGTGTCAATGGGTGAACTGCTCACGAATTGAAAAACTGTGCAAGTTTCTCATGCCACTACCTGAAACAAGCACAGTTAGAGAGAAAAACGCTGTTGCGAAGTTTCTCGACCTGTGCTACACTAAACTAATCTGGGAACGAAACACCACGCTGCACAAAACCTCTCGAAACAGGGCGAAATTTCTGTGGCGGCGGAAAAGTAATGCTGATTTCACGGATCCGGCAGAAGCACAATCCAGTGCGGATTGTGCACTATTCCCTTTGTGGGGGAAAGTTTTGCTCACTCCTGCTCTCCACTGCATTATTCATTGTAGAATCTGACAAGCTTGCAGAGCACATACTCTGCTCACTTACTGTGCACTCAGTCCTATTAGGCTGGTTGTTTAAACTATGTATATGTTCCTTAACTCCAGTCTTTAACTAGCAAGCACGGATAGTCTTCAATGTTGAAGATCCATCATCTGAGGTAAACAAGCATATCTATCCAAGATATCGTACACTGAGACGCCATTTTACCTGGCCAGGTCAAAGCCCACTAAAGACTTTGAATTACAGGGATCACCCACTGAATGGTACATTTCTGTCGCACACTCAGACTGACCAAGAAATGTGAACTGAAATTCACAATATGTATAATTTCCATGTAGATATCCATCGAGAATTATATATGTATGGGATAAATACCCTCCACCATTCGTCGCAAAGGAGTACCATGACCAAATAGAGGAACGAGGCTGGAAGCAGAGTTCCTTTATAAGGTCCTGGAACTCCAAGTTGACTTGCCATATCCTTTTTCACATTGGCTGGGGGGTATTCTATTCCTTCTAATACATGGCCACACAGTAGCATCCCCTTTAATGCCTGGCCCCTTGCTTAATCTGATGTAAGAGATCTTCTGTTTGCTGATCCATATAATCGATGTAGAATCTGGATTTTAAAAAGCTAATATGCAGCTCTTAAGGTGTTGCAGAAAAATAGTGTCAGCACTTTAAATGCATCAATACAACTTTTTCCTTTTGTAATTTAAAATTAATAAAAACGTGCAGATTCTTACTCACACATGTCAAACTCAAGCAGTGCACAAGCTAAACATTCTACCATAATCAGTTCTTTGTTAATTAAAGGATTTAAAGGGTCACAGAAAACTATTTTACAAGTGAGGAATTTGAAAAGCGTATAATAGCTTTAAGTGACAGCTGGAATTCTGCCCTTTGCTGGCTGAAGCAGCAGGCATTGTGACATCACAAGAGAAGCGTAATAACTGATTACAGAGCGTTTATTATCTCATTTTCTTGTTACAGGTCAGTTGTGATGTCACAACTAGCCTTATTAAGAACATTATTTCCAAGGTGCTTTACTAATATTGCAGGCTGTTGTGTATTTAAAATGCTGACCACAAACGTGATGGGTGGAAGGTTTCGAATGAATCTAAACCACTGGCAATTGCGAAAAACGATGGTCTGGAGGGTTGCCCAGAGCTTTGCCCGTGGTTATGATTAATTCAAAACCTTCCAGCCATCAACTTTCTGTTTTGCTAGTGTATTTAAAATGCAACATATTGTTTGCGTTTGCTAAAAATGTAGGAGAGGTACCTTTTGTTGTCAGGTGTTTTCCAAACAGCTGGGAGGGTCTTGTCAAATACATGTTAAACAGCTGCATGCTGTCTTAGAATACCCCCGGGGAGTGGCCTTTACTCTCCTTGTGGAGCACACGACTTTAACCTGCTTTTATTATGGTCAGAGATTAAAATGACCTCACAACTCCAGTCTTGTAGTAAGCAGGTCCATGCTATTTAAAAGGAAAGACAAGCCTTCCAGGAATGATTTGTATGGTCCTTTCATGATGTTTACCTCAGCAGTACAATCCGTTTATGTGGCATAAGGTATACCTGGGCATTAATACAAAAATATTAGCCTGGCGCAAAGTATGCAAATTGTCCGTGTGGGTCACTTTCCAATTGTAGAATTATAAAACCTTGCTGGCCCATTTCTGATACAAAGTTTTGCAAGTTTTCCAGCTGCACAAATACCAAGAAGTCCACACCTGGGGACAGATTTTCAAACATTCAGAAAAGCGTAGTTCTTCATTAAAAGAGAGCTGTGTACCATTGGCTGGAGACCCTTCCCATGAGGCCAGGGAGGTGAGGCCACTACCCAATAGTCTGCCTGTGGGTGGTACTCATATCATAGCGAGGGAAACCCCTTATGGGACCAATGACAACTTTTATGGGAGAACACAATATCTATAGACTCCATCCTTACCTCCCTCATCCTCCTACCCTACACAAACCTCTATAGTTCCCAAATCCTCCATATGTATTTGCAGAATAGAAGATCCCATCCCCGTGAGCTACACTGAGATGAGGAAGAGTAGGGACTACCGATATGGAGTGCATGAGAAAACTGAGATGAGGAAGAATCCACCTAACCCAGTAGAGAGTAATAATGTCATACTAGGATTGAGAAGAACTGCAGAGGAATGAAGAACACACTGCAGAACCAAGGTATGCATTCCAGTCCATACGAACACTCTGAGGATAAAAAAAGGGAAGAAGAACTACACGAGTTGTCCGATCCTCCCTGGAGGAACCGTGAGAGCCAGCATGGTCAATGAAGAAAGAAAGCAGACCGGGATGCCGAGAAAGGAGCGGGAAGGCCCAGAACCGGTCCAAAGTAGGAGGGCTGCTCCACTACCCTGGAGAAAGAAGCTCCAGGTATTCCTAAAGCCTGGGGTGTGCCAGAAGGGAGAACCATGCTGCTTAAAGGAAGTTTGCAGCTGAGGAGCCACCACAAGCTGAAAGAAGACCACGGGAGACAGGGAAGCCCTACAGCAGATGCCAGAAATCAAGGAAGACCCATGGAAAATTCGGACTATGGGAAAAGGTACACACATTGCTGGGACGGTGCTCGGGCCCAGAGAAGGTGGTGAAAAGCCTAAAGAGGCGAACGATGTCAAGAATACAGAGTCTGGGACCCTGTCCGTGGGAGAGAGATGTTGTCACACCTTAAGTCGTACAATAGCACTTGGCAGGAGTGTAAACCAAGTCTATCAAGAAGGCAAACTAAGCAACAGAGGTGAGTCTGGGACCTGCACCCATGAGAAGAAGAGAGATCATCGTCATTCTTTATAGTCACTGTACCTGGCAGGGTAGTGAACCAGATTAACTGTGCCTAATGAAAGATCAGAAAGACCAGGAGAAGAAGTCAACCCTCCTGACACTGCAAACTGCCTAGAAGCCTGAAAAAGTCCAAGCCAAGGGAGACATTCCCCCCACCAATATTGAACTGTCCGAGAAGCCTGAACAAGGTGAGTGAAAGGGATAAATTCCCCTGTCAAGCATTGTGTTATCCGAGAAGCCTGAAAAAGGCCAAGGGAAGGGAGACATTCCTCCACCAATACTGAACTGTCCAAAAAGCCCAAGCAAGGCCAGGGACAGGAGACAATCCCTCATCAATCACTGTGCTGCCAGAAAATTCTGTGAAAGGCCAAGTGAAGGGAGACATTCCCCCCACCAATATTGAACTGTCTGAGAAGCCTGAACAAGGTCAGTGGAAGAGATAAATTCCCCCATCAAGCATTGTGTTATCTGAGAAGCCTGAGAAAGTCCAAGGAAAGGGAGACATTCCCCCCCCCCCAATATTGAAGTGTCCAAAAAGCCTGAGCACGGCCAGGGACGGGAGACATTCCCCCAACAATCACTGTGCTGCCTGATAAGCCTGAGCAAGGCCAGGGACGGGAGACACTCCCCCATCAATCACTGTGCTGCCTGAGAAGCCTGAGCAAGGCTAGGGGAAGGGAGGCATTTCCCCTATATAGACTTGAGCTACAAAAAACCAGAGAAGGTTAGAGGGAGGGAGTCATTGTGAACTGGGGCCCGAGGGGAGCGAGTCATCCCCCTGGTCAGGAAGACTGAAGACAGCTACTAGCAACATTCTGAGAATGGTTATGGGGAGGGAGCAGAAGCGCTGCTAGGGGGGGGGCAAAGGGGGCTATAGCCTCAGGTCTTTTGGTTGTAGCCCCGTATAGAATCTTAGGGTCTACAGCCAAAAGGCTAGCTAGCCCGAGTTCCGACAATCCCGACATTAGTGTAGCCCTGGATCTTTTCCAGAACTAGCAACACCCCTGGGAGGGAGACATCCTTTTGACATCGGAAACTGCGACCACAGGACGGGGAGTCATCCCCCTGGTCAGGAAGACTGGAGAAACTTACATCCCAAGGATACCACAGTGGAAGCAACTATGAACAGCAGGAGAAACTGGCGAAGCTGGAACTTTGTTGCTTCAGAACGAGACTGTAACCCGGGGAAGTGGGGCATTCCCTCAAAACACAATCTCAGTTTGAAACTATTGAATCCCCCTCAGTTATTTAGTTTCATGGTGTAAGGGAAGGAACTAGGTGTTTGATACAGGACCATGGACTCTTTACTTTGGACATCCTGACAGATTTTGTAGTACTTTTTAGTTGAGGCCCGGGAAACCCCCTTTAGAAATAGGTCAAGAGAGATTTTCTTTTATTTTATACCACAATAAAAGTACTTGCGAATCACCATGCCACCATTGTGTCTGACTCGTACTTCTGCATCCTTAAACTAATTCCAGTCTCCCCACTGGGCTAACAATTGTGCGTGATCCTCGGTGATAAGTCACTTATGGGCCGATGTAGAATTTAGCACACTTAATACCCTTAGCACTGTGAAGGGAGCAGAAGGTAGCGCATGTTCTCACAGGAACTAATCACACCCGATCAGCCTCCTTCGTTCCCTGAGGCAAACGCGTTGAAAAGCATCACCCTTTTCAGTGCTGCCCGTCCTGAAGAGGGCTTTGCTTGGTGTGTCGAGGAACAAACCGTTTTGTGTTATCAACAAGCACACGCGCCAAGTCTTTTGTGTGTGGCAGCGTGCCTAGCCTTTGTGGGCGTGTTCTGCCGACATTAATGTATATCAATTGAATGGAGTTTACTTTGTAATGTAAGATGGCCCCAAGTGGGACTAAGTGCTCTTTCAACGTGTTGCGAGGTTACCAAACAAGTGATGCTTATCTCGTTAGTCATTGACGTTTTGCAGCGTGCTGCTTATTTGTTCTTCATGGAACCGGTCTGCATTGACTATTAAGGCCCATTCTTACTTTTCTACTGGCAGACTATAACACCACTGCGCCAATTATAATGGCGGTTGAATATATGGGTTCCATGTGTTAAAATCGTGGCTAAAATGGCCGTTTACATAAAAAATCGCAGCAAAAGGCTGTGGTTTTGCCGCCGCAATCCACGTAAAGGTTGCGCAACCGCCCGATCCATTATACCATTTAAGGGGAGCGGGGGACACCCCCGCAACCCATGCTCCCCTTAAATGGTATAATGTGGTACACCTTTACCGGGTTAAACCACAGCATTTTTGCCGCGATTTTATTACTGCATACCAATATATGGCAGGCTGTTCTGCATTTGATCATTTCAATGCAGATATTTTCCTGATGCAGCAACAATGTCCAGCCACACCACCACCGCCACCCCGCTTTACTCCACTGGTGCAAGAAATGGGAAACACTTCTGGCACAGTGCACAACCAACCCAGAGAATTTCAGTGCCATGTAGCTGTTTCACAAGGATTCTCCAGACACTATCAGCTTCGGGGGTTTGTAGTAAACTAGGTTTCATCAATCTCACCCCAGTACAGTCCGGCTTAAGTTGACTTTCTTGATTCTCCCTATTCTGGTGAGGGCTGTTCACGGCAATCCAATGTGCAAAAGTCCTACCTTTCGATGTTTCTGTAGTTGTTCTTCACTGCAATTTCAAGAATGTAGACTTTCTTATTTTCAGTGATTGTGTAGTTGCATTTCAATACAATTCTCAGAATGCACAGTTGCTTATTGTCAGTGTCTCTGTGACTGTTGTTCACTACAATTCCGAGAATGCAATTTAGCAGTTTCCTTTTGTTCTTTCATCTTCTGGCCAATTTGTGATGCTCCCCCTGAACCTTAGCCTGCACAGTTCAGTCTCTCACTCTCTGTTTCTCTCTCTCTCTCCCCCCTTCTCTCTCTCTCATACGTTTACCACTTTGGCGCCATACTTTGTATTTCAGTTCGGCCTCTTGACTCCTTTGTGCTCCTTTTTGTCTTGTTAGTTTGGGCTATTAGGTAGCTTTAGCCGAAACTATTGCATTAGAGAACATCTAGGGAGAAACGACAGATGAGGAGGGACACAAAGCTTGTAGGTGTGGTTAGGTGATTTGACCACCCATTGAGCTGTAGACGCGCTACTACTGTAATAAAAATGTCTTAACGAGGTCTACCTTTAGCCGCTCCATTTATAAGAGCTCTGCCTGACTTTTACTGAAGTCCAGTTAAAAACAAGCATTGGCACAGCTGATAGTTTTGGCTTGTGTATATGTATTATGCTTTTGCCAGGCACTGCTATTAGATGCCCAGGTACTCACACCATTTTGCACTTGCTACCATCAATGGCCAATTAATTCCACTACAGCAGTGCCTGGCCCTTCTGATGCCTACAAAAAAGCCCAAACCATTGCATTGCCCATGCGTGTGTTTTCTGTCCCTACTCATTTGCATGAATGGGCTTTTCCCACTGTCACTTGCCTCTGCTGTGGCCATAGTGGCCATCTCAGTTCTCATGTTTCTGCCATGTTTGGTGGCATTGGTGGTGGAGTGAAGGCTGCTGTGCGGTCTCGTGATAGCCTCGGCATGTATGTGGTTTTTAGACAAAGCAAAACGTAATACACAGTTAAGTAGTAGAGGCTGATGCTTAGAAAGAAACAAGCAGAATTGCGTGTGCCAGCTTGCATTGGTTGAAAAGGGTGTCCAGTCATTATCTCGAAAACAAAATGTCGAATTACAATAATGTCGAAACAATAATGTCGAAAACAAAAATGTCGAATTGTTTTTTTTTTAATTTACATTTTTTTTGGGGTTCCGGTGGTAAAAAAAAGGGGTAAAACATTTAAAAAAGGGGGGTTGGGGGGGGGGAACCCCCCCATTTCGAATAAAAATCAACAAAAAAAAGAAATTCGACATTTTTGTTTTCGACTTTATTTTTTCGACATTATGACTTTCGACATATTTGTATTCGAGATTATGACTATAAACCGTTGAAAAGCCAAGACTGGTTAAAGAAGACCCTAATGTTGCCACTGAAGAGCACCTACTGCTCCAGTTATCTTAGAAACGGCCTTGCTTGTTGTCGTGTTTTGGAGGTTTTCCATGTTCTTGATTTTCATGTTCTGACGTGCTACAGGACTCAAGATGGTGGAACACGAAGTGGCAGTAAATTCATTAAAGAGAGCTTGTTCCACAACAGCCTTGCCTTCCATTGCCTCTTAAATGTAAGGTAGATGGATTCAAGATGTGGAGTGGGTTGAAGTGAGTCCCAAAGCGTGGTCTGAGGTCTGAAACGTCTCTGTCTCTTTTTTATTTTTATTTTCTTCCTGATGAATGAGACGCAGAGGATTCTGACAGTAGGGAGCAGATGTTGGCAGAACAATGGGAGCATGAGCTTGGAGGAGAGTAATTCCCGGCCTATGTAATGCATTGCTTTGAGTCCATAGCAGGCTACTTTAAGTTGGGTTACTGCTGCTACAGGCAACCAGCGGAGAGCAGCTGTGGCCACTGGGATGTATTCCCTGGAGCTGAAACATATAAGGATGCCGGCTGCTGTGTTTTGGCCCCATGAAATCTGTTGGATTTGACCAGATAGGAGAACCAGAGGATGGTTGTTGCCATAGTCAAGGTAAGGCAAGACTGAAGCATTTGCAACAGTTACTCTGTCTGCGATGGAAAGAGAGGGAAGGAGTTGGTGAAGTAGCATGAGTTCTCTTGACATGTGACGGAGAGAGCATGGTCAATGATGACATCTGGGGCTTTCATTGCCGGGCCAGCAGTGGGGGAAGCACTCTGAGAGGATGCCACAGACGATCAATCACTCCAGAGGGGTGGGCCTCCACTAAGGAGCATTTCCTCAGTATTTGAATTTCTCCAACAGAGCCAATTGGCACACATCCTCAACCTCAGCAACTGGACCTCAGGATTAATGAGAGCTGCTTCCTAGCCTTATTAAAAGCTTGAACAACTTCTTCAGAGCCGAGGAAGCAACAGCAGGACCCATTTGAACGAGCAGAACCGCAGGCCTTGGATTTTCAAACTATGTTTCCCGCCACATAACATCCTGCCCCCACTCTGCCAGATGACTGGCTCCTGCAGGTCCTCTGACCTCCCTCCTTTCCTGCCCAGATATCTTCCACTAAAAGGTGGGCAAAAAGATGGCCGGCTTCCATGACAACCCTGGTTTCTTCTGTGTCCAGACCTCAGATGACTCAGAAGCCCGGATCTGATCCTAACCCCTTCATCCCTTCCCTACGTGCAGCCGACACCCCCCCACCCCCAGCCTTCACAAGACCAATCTATATATCAAAAGGAAAATTGGCAGCCTTGCAACCCACGGCCCTCTCTCTGCACTCAATCACAAAAAGGCCACCAACACAACCGTGAATGCCAAGGGCAAATGTATTGCACGTGAATTGCTCAGCTACGTCATCAATGCCTGCCAAAACATGCTCATGACATCCATGGCCCATATCTGACCGGTAACTGTATATAATCCTCATCACTGAGACTTGGTCTACAGACTCGCCCATATATAGTTCTGTTGCAATCCGCCGCAGAGACAGGAAAGCAGGTTCAAGTGTCTTCATTCAAGAGGACACCTTTAGAGTTTCTCTCCAGTCACACCCTTAACCGACTGGCACTCGCTCCCCGTTCTGTAAACACTCACCCTCTCCACATTCAGGGTTCGTTCTCCTGGGTCCCATGAACATGTTTATCCTGTGGAAACAGTGAAGAGCATGGGATATAACACATCGTCTTCTTTATAATAGAAAAACAACCTTGATTTATGTATCCGATAGGATAACTTTAGCAAATATCACTGCCATGGGATAGGTGCATGTACTCAGGGAACATCCTGACATCATACGCAGTGATTCTGAACTGGCAACATTAATCTTCCTATCAAAGATGAAAAACTTCATGGAGAGATTAGAAGTAGGGCCTGAATAAGAAATGAAGGCATTTCCGGCTGCCCAAAAACGATTAAACTCTTAAAATAAATGTGATGAGTTGATAGCCCATGTATTCCTTTAACTCTTTCTTTAATTAGTAGTATTTTCCTATTGTGCACTTCAGTAAAACACTTTTCACACTTATAGTTACAAAATAATTCACAGGTTTCATATAAAAGACATTAAAACCATTAATTTCCAGTGAGTAAAAATACATTATATAATATTTGCTTGTTTTCAAAGCTTTGTCTTATTGCCTTTGAAAATATCATTTTAAAACCTGATAATTCCTTTACCTGCCCCTCAAACACACACCACATGTAATATCAAAGAGGTGCCTGCGAGACGATACGACCAAAACGCATCTTTCTCTATATTTGACATCTTATATACGTGGTTTACATACCCCTCACAATATATAGACCCTGGAGCCTAGTACAGGGCGTCAGCACATGCCTGCTTGTCTCTGTGACCACGCGGCATAATCTACATATCCTGTTTTCTCATGCTATGTCATGTCTGACACCAGCTGTAGCTAGTACTGGGAGTGACTTAATCTCAGACATAGGATGAATCCCCACAGCAAGTGGTGTGCTACTACACAAAGATTATTTTGGGTGCTATGTGGTGGGAATGCCTAAAAGATATATTGATATGTTGACTATGCTCGATGTTGCATCACCAGTCCCATACATAGGCCTCTGTCTTAAGATCATTGATCATGCAGCCCCTGTTTTCATGTTTCTCTGGTTGCCTTTCAATATCAGCATGAAAACCCTCTTGTTCTTTCATAAATCTGCACAGGCAATCATGGCTGTCTACATTTACATGAATCATTCTATTAAAGATATTCGTCACCGGATCTTCTATACAGTAACCCATTTTCAGGAATAGAATATTCTCCCTAATTTCTAGTTGATCTTTCAAAGAAGACAACCTGTTTCATCCAATCCCTACCAAATGGCACTGTTGTTGATTGAGTAATTATTAGATCATTTTTTTTGTAGGCCAATTCGAGTAAAATTGGCGTAAAGCTTACTGGGTGCATCTAGCATAGCCAGCATCTGGTAATTCGCTGGTTCAGTTCTGTTCCCTTTCTTATGAATGGGATAACATGAGCCACTAACCAAGAGGTGGGGACCACCCCACTATTGAAGATGCTAGTGAGCATACCTTTAAGGATGGGTGCCCATGGGTCAGGATCTTCCTTGAACACCATATCCATAAGCCCATCAGGTCCAGGAGCCCTAGGGGCATTACATATTTTTATCAAATCCTTTATGTCCTGAGTGGAATTTTCAAAATAGTATCCATTCTGACCTGCCAAATTGACATTGTCCTGGTTCATTTTTATCAAAAAAATAATATCCTAGATATAACCTTTTCCACATCTCCTCCCCTATGGGGTTAATTGTTTGTGCTTCGTTAATCTGAGTAAATTTGTGGTAAATGAACCAGAACATTTTGTGTTCCCACTTTTTAGTGCCACATACATGATTTTCCATTTAGAGGACTAAGTGGATGCCCTGTGGGTTTTTATCCAATTCCTATATTTGTTTTTACCTTGCGAATCTCATCCTTTATGGAGCAGTGAGAGATAGCTTAATCGCACAAATCTTTCCAAACGTTATCCTTAATAGTTTCCTTCTGGCGGCAGTAACAGCGGCGTATGGAATGATCCTGTTCTCATGATCTCTGACCGTCCTGCATTGACAGCCAATGCCATAGTATAGGGCTAACAATCTTAACGTTTGCACAATATGGGCACAGCTGGATTCAGCCATACTTTCAACCAAATTAGACTATATGTGACTAACACATCTATTTAAGGCTAGCATATTTTTTCTGGTGTCAAATAATTCGATTCCCTTATAGTTTACCAGATTCTGGCCTTTTAATTTTGGGTTCTTGGCTTAATGAGCTACTTAAATCAATATGTTTAATACTGTGTGGTCACTAAAGGCAATAATCTGCGCTTGTGTGAACTACACCAAAGGTTCCGAACGTTTGTCTATGAAAATATAATCAATAGTCCTACTACTATGCTGATAGTTACCCCATGTAGGATTTTGACTCATCACTTTGCCCCCCCATATGTTGTACATTGATTACATTATCTGTGAGTATGAATTCATCCCATAGAGTGGCCATCTCACTTCTTCCTTTACTTACTCATTTGTTCCTTTCTAGTTCCTCGATCATCCCCACAGTATTCCAATTTCCCTGACCAATACCATGGCAATTAAAATCACCTGCCAACACATTGGGGGTGTTAGATCTCTGAACCCTCCATTTTTGGATGATCAATTACAGTACCTGTAGTATTTCTGTACCATACTTGTCTTCAGCGGGCATATAGATATTAATCTATATTTATAAAAGTCAAAAAATGGTGTGGGTTTGTGGGGGAAGAGTTGTTCTTTAAACAATTCCACACCGTTTCACCAATCTGCACCACATTTTGCAAAGATACCTGTTAGGACCTGTGACGGTGTCTTTAAACGTGGTAGACTCACGTATACCATAATACCTACTGAAGGTATAAACCAGGAAGTCCTGCTTGTATGAACCGTGTATCGACTTTCCTCTAATGGCTCTGGCTCTCATTTTTTGTTACCTAGGAAACGGTGCCTCGCGGGGAAGAGGGAGAAAAGGACGGTTATGCCTGGGCGTATTGAAGAGGAGTCTTGAAAAGGAAGACGCTGTTGGCTTCGGCCTGATATATATATATATATATATATATAGATACAAAGTTGCGCCGTTGCGCGGTTTGACGAGGTTGTTCGTCAGTTTCAATACAGTGATCGTTATCGCTTACTTGAGCGGGAGAAACGCCGCGCTGAATCAAAGAAGACAGCCGTGTCCGGAAGGGAACAGCTGACCGCGGGCGTCGTTGAAGAAGGAAGCAGTAGGTGCCGTTGTGCCGGTAAACACGTGAGATCAAGAAATCACATGGGAGAACCCCGACGATGTCTTGTTGCTAGCGTCAGATCCCTGAATGAGGGATAGTATTACAGACTTCAGGAAACTGTAAGTAGGGGAGCCTCTGCTTAATGGACATCCCAGTGGGGCCGAGTGCCTGATAAAGACTGTTATACGTCGCTGTGTAGATAAACAGCAACCTGAAGAATTTCTTTGCGAGTCTACCTATAAGGAGATGGAGAGTGTGAGATATTGAACACGATATCCCTATAAGCAGGAGCTAAATTAAGAAGGGGAGTTTAAAGGAGTGTTTACAGCTTCATATGAAACGAAATACCACGTGTAAGAGAGGCTGCATGGACACTGTGCCTGTGTGTTCTGAACGGGAACTATCAACATTAGCCTCTGCAAACAAACTACCAGAAGAGTTATTAAACATGTTTGTGCAAAGTATAAAACAAAGATAGAATGTTACCCTGGGGAAAAAGAGACTATACAAATTAAGCTGAGGAAGTCAAGAGAAAAGAGTAGTACATCGAATAGAGAAGAGAAAGAGGGACATTTTTGAACTATATTACTGAATGAGGGAAGTACCCTTAGACCACAAAGGATAGAGTTAATGTAGGTTAAAGAGACAGATAACTTACCTTGAGCCTGATGAGATGCCAATCCTGATACCAAGTTTGGAAGATCCAGCACAAAAGACGTATCCTTTTCTTTAAAACTGCATAGGAAAGAAAGAAGGAAACTTTTACTATTAATAAAAATGTTTGGGTTCTCATTGAATTCCATACAAACTACTTGTTGGCTCAGACTTTTATTTATACAATACTGAAGATAAGCTCTCACAGGACCCTACAGACATTACTGGCTACATGACATTTGGACACCCCACCACTTTCCCCGGATTTCAGCAAAAGTCCAAATTTGTTTGTGGGTTTGTGGCTTGGTGAAGTGTTGTTCTTTAAACAATTTCACACCGGTTCACCAATCTGCATCACCTTTTGCATATTTACCTGTTAGGACCCTCTGGACATTACTGCCTAGATGTTATTTAGACACCCCACCCCTTTTTCCTGATTTTTTAGCACCTTCACCCATCAGACAGTTGCCTGAAATTGGCAAAACATCAATGTGGTCTTAGAAGGGACGGTCTCAATAAGAGGAACACAACTAGAGGTCCCTATGTGACCTTGAAAGCCACGTTTCTAGGCCGTAGGATGCACAGTTTCTGAGATATTTGCACCACAATGCACTGCAATGAACTGCACCATGCAGGGTAAGGCGACAGGTGGGGAGAGAGAGCACAGAAGGTCCCAGTGTGCACCATCTCTCCCCCAGCCACACGCACCCATTTTCACTGTAGTTTACTTCAGAGTGCAAAGCACATCAAGCGATAAGCAAATCAGAACAGCGACCTACACGATCATTGATTTTCAACAATTGATGAGAGTGTCTGTCCACAGAACCTATTCGGAGAGCAGGTACTTTTTGCTAGTCACCAATAATTTCGTATTCCCCTTAGGAGAGCCCAGGTCTACCACACTGCATACCATATAATCATTTATAACCCATCCAATATAGCAGGTAAAATTCAGATGGCTTCTAGCTCCATATGGACGACCCCTTGAACGTTTTTTGCACATCCTTGTATAACCTTATAACCATTTAGAGTAATTTCTCCCACCAACCATGTCTATCATATTTATTTAATATATCAAATGCCTACTACGTGCTAGAGAAATGGGAGTGTCCTCTTGTTTTCCATGTCATCAAGGTTATGTGTTGCACAGCATGGGCTTCATCCTTAATTCATCGGCCATGCTTATAGATGGGTCTAAGTATCCATTCCCAGTTGGATTTTTCCAACATCCCTCTATCATGTTCATCATACTGGTCATAAGTGAAATAACACCCTTTTGGATCTTTTGTTACCGTAATACCAGCGGAGTAACTTTGCTGAAAATGTTGGGGGGGATATTTCATCTGAAGAAAGGGTGCCCCAGCCAAATGAATGGGGACAAATTGGTGTGCCATGAAAGTTTGGGGGACAAACACCCCTGACCCCCTAAAATTACACCCATGCGTAACACATATAGAATTAGATAGGTAGGGACATTGATCCTTCGGTGTCTGCAATGGAGCACCCCATTTGAGAAATTCATTCATTTTGATATTTATATAGCACCTTTCACCATATTTATGGTCACAACGCGTTGTTGGTTGAACGCACCCAGAAGGACCGGAGTCCAACATTTGGGAGAATTGGTAGGTGCTATTATGCTAGTGTGCATTTCAACCATTACAGTTATGTGAGGGTGGCCAAGAACCTGCTAGTCACCCCTGTCTGAATGGCACATAAATGGGCACAGCAGGCGTATACTAAGTGCTGAATGAATATATGATGTTCACCCTCTGAGAGGATCCTAGAGTGATACATTTACATGCCTAGTTCCTTCTAGTGTGGAAAGGTCCCCCTTTCATGTTTACTCTTGGTGGCACGGCCCATGTGCTTTAGAGTTACTTATAATGCTGACTACGATGGAAGGATCTGATGTGCCTGATTGTCCTCCTACCTCTAGAGCAGACCAATTTTCCTCTGGCATATTTTAGGTGACATGCATTGCCCAGCCTTCAAGCCCATATGAGTGCATTACCCTGCCCACTAACAGGATTCTTACCATGAGCAAGTTATTGGAATATCTTCTCGAGTCCCCAGTATAGTTTGGCGGTGTCTACTGTGGGGTTAGAGATGCCAAAGCACAGAGGATGAAGGAGAGAAGAGGGTGGTAGCTGAGAGGGTGACAAGCAGGAGGGAGTGTGTGAGGGATTGGCTGCTGGATGAAGCTTGTGTGTGATTGAAGGGATGAGGGTGCGGGGAGAGGGAATCAGGAAGTGTGAGGAAACAGCCAGGTTTAATGGGCAGTCCTGAAGTCCAGGTGATGAGATGAGATGGAGTGAAAGGGGGAGGGAGTTCCAGAAGGTGGGTGGTGAGGATGGAGAAACGGGCACCTCCTAGTCTGGAGAATTGGTGTGCCGAGCATGATCTGAGGATTTGGGTGCAGCGGTAGCGAGTGAGCTTGCTTTGGAGGAATTCAGGGCCAGTCTTTTGGATGGTGTGGTGGGTAATGCACATGGCTTTGAAAGAAGCCAGTTGGCTGATGGGCAGCCAATGGAGTGTCCTGAGTGCGGGGGAGATGTGTTCTCTGGTGGAGAGTGTGAGGAGGAGCCTTGCTGCAGAGTTTTGAATTAATTGGAGCTTTCTGAGTTGGTATGTAGGTGGGCCTATGTAGAGGGAGTTAGAGTAGTCTAGGCGCAAGAGGATGATGGCCATGATTGTGGAAACTCTGTGGGGGTAGGAGAGATAAGGAAAGATCTGGTTCAGGATGCAGAGGTGGAAAGTGCACAATCTGGAGACTGCGTTGATGTGGTAGGTGAGGGTCAGGTCCGAGCTAAAGGTACATCCTAGGTTTTTCACTGTTCTGGGGAATAACTCCCTTCCCTGGGTTTTCTCTTTATATTCAAGACAGTTAAAAAAACACCCCAAAGGGATTCTATTTGAGTTTCTCTTTTTCACTGTATTTACAATTTGGGTGCAGGTCCCAGACTCGCAGGTCACCTATTATACTCCCCTAGCCAGGTTCCTTTCTTTCTTGACAACAGATTATATTCTCAAGGGCATGATTCATCCTTGAGATTCTCTTTGTACTCTTCGCTGTGTACCACACACTTGACTTTGCTTGATATACTCTCCTGATCTTAGATGCAATTTCTGCTTCAACTTGACAACTATCTTAATGGAATTCATCTTCCTTTAGATTCATTTATCACATACACTTGACTTTGACTGGTGTTTTCTCCTACCAGGTCTTAGAGGTAGTCTCTTCTTCACTTTATATAATTTCAAGGGCACGGACCTTGCTTGAGATTCACTCATCACATACACTTAACTATGCCTGATATACTTTCCTGCAGTCTTTTAAATATGTGGTTTGCAGTTTCTTTCTGACTATGGGCTTTGTCTGGTTTACTATCCTGCCAGTACTTCAACGCGGACACTTTCCCTTTTGACCATAGAACAATATTAACCCATTATTGGCTTCTTGACTCTTGTTTATCAATGTTCGTTTCAATATTCGCTTTGGTATTCTCTCCTTTTAAATATGGGTTCAACGACCCATTTGTAGCAAGCTTGGAAAACACATTATTCTTTTCACAATCGTCTCTCTGTGTTTCTCGTAATACTTCCTTGAAGCGGCATACACTTTCTATCAACCCGGTAAACTGTTTGACTTCCCTGGGCTTACTGGGTGCTGTTGGTGTCCTTCGCACTTCCCTGTTGGTGTTCTGATGGCTCGGTGTGCGTGCCGTTAGCCGTTGAGCTTTCCACATGTCCTGCTTCACTGGACGCAGTCCTCACAGCCTTCTACTCTGAGGGGATGGGCTTTTGGCTGCCCGTTCTTTCTCCTCGCTTTCTGGATTTGCTGCAACATCGCTTCCCATGGCTTAAAGTAAAAAATTTTATTGTCCCTATGGGTCGGCCATGTTTTTTTTTAGCCCAAGTGGCTCGATTTTAGAAAACTTTCCTATGGACCTTACCCGAGTTTTCGTCCATTAAACGCACGCGAAAACAAGCACCAGGGCGCCGCCATTTTCTGATAATCCTATCACTTGCCGCATCGCCCTGGCTGACCTGCTTTTGCAGCACTAAATCAATTCCCCCGCCCCTGAGCCTGACATTATCCAAACATTCATATTCCCTGCCTCTCTCCGTGACGTTACTGTGCTGCGTAGGCAAACGCGCCCAGTCGTCTTCTACGCGACTCCACACAGAACCCGGAAACCAACACAGACCATCTCACAACACAGCGCGCCACAATTCGGAATATGAAACTGTACTTTAAAATCAAACAGCAAGATGGTACATTTGGTAAAGTACATTTATTTTACATTAAATGTTTAGAGAATATTCAGCAATTGCCATATGAACTCCGAAAGCCATTTATTTTCTTTTATCTGTATCCGCCATGGTACACAGGGTGTTGCTTTTCGTTAAAAGAGGCACTTTGGAAGCACGGTGAACCGCAAGGCTGTTCCATCAACTAGGCACTGGTCCATCGTAAAGGTTGATATGTTGCTTCTAGCCACTAGTACAGCGTAAGGGCATGTGGGCCCTTGGCGATCGTCCCATAAAATTGTCAGTGTGCTCCAGTTGTTCACACGAAGCTGCAGGTGTCTACTGTAAAAGCCATCTGCTGGTGTCTCAAACCGATGGCAGTAGCAGAAGGGGAGCAAATACCTGTTATGAAAACAAAAAAAATTATAATTAGTCTCGCCAGCCGATCTTCATTAATATTACTTATTTTATTCATTACAGCCGATCAGAAACTATTTGCTTGCAAGGATAGTTCAATGGAGTATCTTCGACTCTAAAATCAATGCGAAAAGTAACTAAATAAATCGAGGCCAACACACAATGATAAACGACAGTTAGTCTACATGCGTGAGGAATGATATGATATATGATATGGCATTTGTAACGCGCCTATACTCAAGTGTTACTAGGCGCGACGAGGCAGGTGGGGAACAAGGGCAGACAGACAACGATCCTACTACGCCAGATGTCTTTCTGATCGCGCCTGGGGAAGGGGGGAGAGGGGGGAAAAGTGCTGTACATGGTTAGTTGAATACAAATTAAATAATAGGGCCAGCTGGTGGCAAGTGCAAGGTAAATGCCGGGAGAAGGGGCTGAAGGATACAGAGACAGTCCCGTAGTGCAGGTAGGCAGTGCAGGGAAAAGTGGCTGGGCCAAGGACCGAGATCGGTGAGACCAGTGGACCTGCATGCCCATGTGCCCACTACGAACACGTTTTCCTTGCTTTTCCTAGCTCTTCATTCATTCATTTATTCATGCATCCATTCATTAAATCTTCATTCCGGTATAAAAGCGTGTAAAGATTTACTTACATTATATTTGAAATTTCCATTGTGTCTCTTCGTAATGCAGTCTGTAAAACGGACCGTGCTCTTGACAACGATTTTTCGTATACTGAACTAAAATGAAACTCGGTCTAGTTTCTGAAATTTCTGCCTTATCATCTCTTACGTTATTGTGCACCCCCTTCAAATGTAGTTCTTTCGGCATGGTCCCTGTCTCAAGGTCAAAAAACAATAGACCCTTATACTTCCAGTGCGATTTGTGGGCCTCGTCTGGGCGTGAGCTGAAAATCAAAGCCGCTGTCCTTCGTATTCTTTATTTGCAACATGACGTAGTATAAGAGCATCTGTGAGAACTTGAAGTTTAGAATCCGTCTATGTAGTGCGCCTCAATGTGCAAATGCGAACTGGCTTCTCTCCCAAATGCCACGGCCCGCCTGGCTGGCGCATTCTAAGTGCCCCAATTTTGTCCCCGTTGTCTGCGAGCTTTGCAGCCCAAATTGAGACATTTAATTTTTGGCGGAAGGTCAGGGAAAGTATAAAGTACCACAGGAGTTGAGTTAAAAGTGAGATTTATTGTTTGTTTGTTTGTTTTATTATTTGCAATACACAAGCCTCCCCTCCGTTAACAGTGCGCAGCATTTACATTTACATGAGATGAGACATGAGAAAAATATATACATACACATATATGAGGTGAATAGAGAGAATTCAAAGATGACACCCAGCATGATCGCCACTCATGATGGTGAAGTTAGGGGTTAGGGTTACAGGTACACTGTACAATAACATTTATTTACAAAAAGACAATCGTATTGCAATTATTTAAACCGGGATTTGTACTTCACAACCAGCTGTGCTTCGGGTGGGCATGGCAGAGTCGCAATGTTCGGTGGCAATGGATCACTGCTCTGCACAGAAACGTCCAAAATTCCATATCTGTGCTTCTCTAACACAGCAACAATAAGGCCTTTCACAAAGTCGAACTGCATTTCATCATAGACTGGTTTGATCACCCATTGCTTACTTAGTTTTGAAAACACCTTAGTGTAGCGAGGCATCCTTACTTTACCCCTAGTCCTAGATTGTTCACGTCCGACATTGCTGTTATGGGCCAAGACCGCTAGTAGAGTGCGATGTTTCATGCCCCGAAAGCTAAAATGCAAGCGCTTTGGCCTGTACTTTAGGCACATATTGTGGAACACCTCCAAATCTCCTGTGTGACAGAATTCTGTCAGTCCTCTCAAATCTCTTGATAGAGTTTTGTCGAAAACAATCTTTTCGATGGCTTTGTGTGTCGGTGAAGATGGAATCAACCACTTCTTCTTCCGTGCCTCCTCTGGGGACAAAGGGCCATGTTCACATTGGTGGAAATGTTGATTTGCTGTCCAGCGGTGAACGTTGGTACAGTGGTGCATCAGTGACCGCCATTTTTCAAGTAGTATTTCCACTGACCCTTCACAAGTTTTTGAGCTCCACCAAAGATGGTTGGTGATAGAATGGGACCACTGCAAAATACTTTCAAAACCTTTTTTTTTCCCTGCAGCCGAGATTTTCTTATTGATTGATTTAGCAAGATGCCATACGTCAAATTGATGTTTAATATGTGGGAACTGCTCTCTCATTGTCTTGGCAATTGAAACGTGTCTGTCCGTGGCTATGAGGTCGATGTGCATTCCCCTTGATTGTAGATATTCCACTGATTTTATAAATCCTAGTTTCTCCATGGCCACTGACGATGTACATTGTGTTACATGCACGACCACCGAACTCACAATTTTCTTACTATCCATGTCCTGAAAGTGGTAGGTGCAGTACTTGGCAGAAAATCCAGGGCTGTCGCACTGTCCATCGCCGGCTAGCCTGAATCGTTTGCCTTCGAATGTACTTGCTAGAGACAATTGTTCAATTTTCCAAGCATCACTAATAGCCGGAAACAGATAATCACGTTGGTATATGTAGTACAGCGCTTTAGAAATGAAATGGAGTCCCACAAACTGAAAGAAAGCCTCTAACTTTCTAAAACTGGAGCCACTAAAAAGTGATGCAGCTGCACACAGTAGATTGCCTGCTGGCAGTTTCCCCAGCATCGGTTGTGCAGACCATGAGAACCTATCATTTAATCTACAGGCGGCATTTATTTTGACGTTACTGCCTTTTATTTGACGAGTCACATTAATCAATGGCTTCCCACATACTTTCCCTCTATTGGAACTCACACATTTCAGCATACTTATAATTTCCATCAAACAACTGTCGAATACAATGTATTTGCTCTCTTTCATTAGACTGTCATCCTGCGTCAACGTTGTTTCGGCCTGTGACGTTGTGGAGATTTCAACACATTGGAAAGTAATATCGCTGATATCAAGTTCTGATGCGTCTATGGATGCTGCGGCTGGTTCATTCTCTGTCATTTCGACATGTATTACTTCAACATTGATGGGAGAACACAACAATGTCGACAGGATTTTTGGTGGCAAATTTTTGGCAGGTGTAGATTGTGTGAATTGATCTGCAACTACTTCAGAGCTATCTTCAATACATTCAATAACATCTTCTTGTGGTGGTGCGGTCGCACTGTAGCTATGGTCCAATGCAACTTTGCTGTAGTCTCCAAACACAGTTAATTCATGTTCTGGCCATTGGACATGAGCATCTCGAGCCTGAACACGCCTCACCTCAATTAATAGTTCCTCCATAGTGTACATGGTCTGGCAAGCAACATCTCTTATTCGCTTCACTGTCTGTGTATGTATAGTTCTGACACCCACGGGTAACTGGAGGAGAGATTGGAAAAGGGATGTTCAGTTTAAACACAAGATAAAGTGTAGTCCAATTGACTGGAAATAAACATAAAATAGTCCCCAGCACAAACATTTTTTTAAAGTTATGAACTGTTTGTAACTAACCTTTTTTTGGTTTTTTTTCTTTGCAACTTTTTTGACTCGACCTTCAACATCTGCACGCTGTAGCTCCGATTCATTTCCGCATGTCCTCCCTTCCTATAGCGCTGCAACGACTATATTTTCTGTATCCGCATAGACAGCATGGAATGAGGCTCCATCGTCTCCCTGAAACATAGTACTTTCATTACTATGTATCAAAATATTGTTAGCATAAAACACACGTGAGGACAAACACACGGGTACATCTCAATAGCCAAACACGATTTAAACATTGTGTGCAACAATCAAACGACAAGTATTCAACCAGTGATGATCTATTTCGATGGAGCTATCAGTATCCATACCTCTGGCTCTGCATAGACTGCCATGAATGGTTGTATTGGAGAGGAGGCATCCGCATCTCCCTGAAACACAGTACTTGCATAAGTATGCTTTTCAATATTGGAAACATAACACACACTTGGGGTCGACGGCACAGGTACATATAAAGAGATAACCACAAATGATGCATTGTCCAAAAGAATCAAGGAAAATCTAAATATGATCACATTTCATCGACTTATTTCTCCAATTCCTTTACATCTGCATCGTCTAAATGAGATGTTGTGATTGTGGTGGAAGCTCCGTCGTCTCCCTGAAACACAGTACTTGGATTAGTATGGTTTTCAATATTGGAAACATAACACACACTTGGGGTCGAATGCACAGGTACATATAAAGATATAACCACAAATGATGCATTGTCCAAAAGAATCAAGGAAAATCTAAATATGATCACATTTCATCGACTTATTTCTCTGATTTATTTACATCTGCATCATCTAAATTGGATGTTGTGATTGTAGTGGAAGCTTCGTCGTCTCCCTGAAACACAGCACTTGCGTTAATAGGGAAGAAAGTATAGCAAATGGAATCACGTTATATGATGACGCATGATGGAGCTGTCAGTATCCATACCTCGTGCTGCTGAAGAATATCTATGGATGTTGCAAATGTAGTGCACACATATCCGAAAGCTGTTGCGCCGATTCGTATACGCATGGTCCCGCTTCCACTTCCCCTGGAATTACTTGAATGTCAGGCTCTGCATCAAGTGCAGGGGTTGACGCTCCATCAACTGCCTGAAACATAGTACTTGCATTAGTGAGGATTACAATAGTGAAAACATAACACACACCTGGGGTCGACAGCACAGGTACATATCAACGGCTAACCACGAATGAAACATTGTGTAGAACAATCAAACAACAAGAATTCCAGCTCTGATGATGACGCTCGATGGAGCTGTCAATATCCATACCTCCTGCTGGTGAAGAACATCTAGAAATTTTGTAGATGTGGCGGACACTTCAGCATCTCCCTGAAAGACAGTACTTGCATTAGTATGGATAACACTAATTATAACTGAAAACAAACACCAGTTGACGATAACTAAGCAGTATATCAATTGGAAAGCACTAACCAAACATTCGGTAAAATAATTACACGATAAAATAAAACTATTACTTGACATGCATAAAACAAGTCTGTAGCGGATTAGCCTAGGAAGATTACCTGATACGCGCTAGAAGTGGTTGATAACTGCAACCACATCAAGGATGTAGAATGTTCTTGCTTCAGATTCAAGGGATAGTCAAGAAGTTGTAAAGGTAAATTAATGATTGATAATGAAATGCCAATATTAAAAATAGCCGTGTAAGGCGACAGAATACTTGAAAAATGCTCAATACAGCACAGTTCCCTGTTCCCATATATATACATTGCTTTTGTGGGTTATGAAATCGAAAAAGAATATATTGATAAATGTCATTATTCAAAAAACTATACACTCATATCAATATCGAAATTATTACAAGGGATAGAACACCTACAATATCAATTAATCCGTTCGGCTACCTACACACTACCGCAAGGCCTAAAGCTAAATCCAGACACTTGACTCACCGGTGGCGGAATGTGGACGAATAGAGTGGGAATAGCGTTTTCGAGCAATTTCCGTGTTGTTCGCTGTTTATTCTTCTTTGTTACCCAAGATGTTGTGTACATGTCCAAGGAAAAGTGCCGGCTGCAGATGCGATATCGATCACCCCTCTTGTCCTGTAAGATTTGTTGGACTCTACTTTCCAGCTCATCCAGTGGATATCCGCAATGTCTGACCCATTCTCTTATTCGATCAACAGTTTTCAGGAATACATGCATTGTAGTGCCTTCAGATTTCGCATGGGTCTTCGAAGGGCAACCGCTAATCGAACAGGCAGGCATTGTTGATAAATCTGAAAAGTAAATATCGACATTATTATACAATCTTCAAGAATAAAGATTTGATACAAAAGTAAATGAATCATACAATGATCAATGCAAGGTTTGTTTTGGTCGCAGGAACTATACCAGTTCATTATGTGCGGCTTAGTATTTGCATAAGTTGCAGAAATGTATAAATGATGTGACTAAAATCTGAACATGTGACTCGTCCCTTGGATGTTCTGTCTTGCACGAGAAGGAAACATGCTTACATTATAGACTGGACCCCCGAAGGATGCAATTCAATGACAATAGACACAGATGAAAATAAATAGATCTATTGATAGCATAGCAATGGAAACTCAAGTCAATAGCAATGAGACCAATGAACATAGCACTATTGTGTACTCTACTCGCAAATAGATAGAAATTTAAAAATCTGCGAAATATGACTAGGATACATGGCCTTACCTTGACCAACAAACAGTTGGATTCAGCAAGCAGAGCAGTATGTTGCAGGAGAATAGGTGGGTGGCCACAGGTAGCACACTGATGGGTTTGCTCTAAGCGGTCACAGAAGTTCACGGATAGCACGACGACGAGCAGATTAGCGTAGATCTCAGTGGTTGCCAGGTAACACGTTCAGGAGTTGACTTGCAAAGCACAAAGATGTTCTCATGAGACATATTAAGTGGTTTATAAAGTATTAGAAACAGGGGTTTGTTTGTGAATGAATGACGTATGTATGTCGTGGTCTTAGGGGGGCCGCCTGCTTGAAGGGGAGGCCTGGCTGGAGACACGGGGTCTGAGGAGGCCATGTGAGCGATGGCCCATGGGCGTGGGATACCTTTTGAAGTGTACATGCTGTTTGGCACCTTGGCCGTTTGTGCCCATCACAGCCCCCCATGCCAGCGCTCATCCCCGAGTGCGAACCGCCTTTGATAGAGGGGGGTGAGATGGATGGGCCTGGGGCGTGCAGATAAGGCACAGGAAGACTGCTGAATGGAGACACACTTATGTGGATTGCAGGGGGGCGGCCTGCTTCAAGGGGAGGCCTGGCTGGAGACACGGGGTCTGAGGAGGCCATGTGACCGATGGCCCCTTGGCGTGGGATACCTTTTGAAGTGTACATGCAGTTTGGCACCTTGGCCTTTCGCGCCCCTGACAGCCCCCCATGCCAGCGCTCATCCCCGGGTGCGAACCGCCTTTGATAGAGGGGGGTGGGATGGATGGGCCTGGGGCGTGCAGATAAGGCACAGGAAGACTGCTGAATGGAGACACACTTATGTGGATTGCAGGGGGGCGGCCTGCTTCAAGGGGAGGCCTGGCTGGAGACACGGGGTCTGAGGAGGCCATGTGAGCGATGGCCCATGGGCCTGGGATACCTTTTGAAGTGTACATGCTGTTTGGCACCTTGGCCGTTTGTGCCCGTCACAGCCCCCCATGCCAGCGCTCATCCCCGGGTGCGAACCGCCTTTGATAGAGGGGGGTGAGATGGATGGGCCTAGGGCGTGCAGATAAGGCACAGGAAGACTGCTGAATGGAGATACACTTATGTGGATTGCAGGGGGGCGGCCTGCTTCAAGGGGAGGCCTGGCTGGAGACACGGGGTCTGAGGAGGCCATGTGACCGATGGCCCCTTGGCGTGGGATACCTTTTGAAGTGTACATGCAGTTTGCCACCTTGGCCTTTCGCGCCCCTGACAGCCCCCCATGCCAGCGCTCATCCACTGGCGCGAACCGCCTTTGATAGTATATCGTTGCTTATCAATAACAAATGCCACATACCGGAGATTCTTGTGAGACAGACCCACACTTCAACCGGTGTATTATAGTGGTCAAGACCCTTAGGCCTGTATAATCCAATGGTAATTGTTAGTATAGATATATGTGTGACTTTTATAGAGACATAACCGACTGAAAGACTTTGAACAAGTGTTATTTAGTGCATGCATTATCGAGAATATGTTATGTTAGTTTAGATAGATAGTGACAACCCTGCTTCACAGCGACCAGACCTTCACCCACTCGGAGCACAGATGTCTGACTTCCATCCTTGAATGGAGACACACATGATTCATTTAAAAAATCGAAACAACCGTTTTTAAAATATATGTGGTGTTTTATTTTGTATCTTATTTTCATGACACAAAAATACAAGACTTTAAAGATTATACAGGTCAGGTTGCAGCACAGCGAGAGAAAATCCCCTGTACTGACCGCTGTCACTCGGGAACGTTTCTCTAATGGCACGAACGGCACAGGCGGGTATCACTCTTCGAACGCGGTGCCCAAGCCTCCCGTGGAGCCACCATGTAAAGGAACGATAAGCCACCAGCCTGTACTACCTGTGAAAAGGAATGAAACAAACTGTTTTTAAATGACCAAGATAAGTTTAATAAACGTTTGTTGTCAATGACAATTCTTGTAACTAATGGCATTCTACACGGACAAATGCTATCTAGACAATGCACACTATTGAACGATTTACATGTGTTACAATGATATGTAGATGTAATTTTGGGTATAGTAGAAGAACATGAAATAGGAGTGGCATGACAAGCAGTGTATACTTACTCGTTACTCGGATTACGAGGAAGAACAGTTGTGCGAAGTTCGTGCATAAGCACCATCATTATCCTCAACACGGCCCGTGTGAGGAAGGCTGCCTTGAAGTCTGGCAGCTCGGTGATGCATTGCAGTCGTGGCTCGCCTTCCGAAATGTAGGCCAGGCATCCCGAGTTTTCTCGGCAGCAGCAGTTCTCCTCCTCGGTCGGCATTAGCTCGCACCGATTGCATGTGCACCAGGTGGAGACGCCGTCCATGCGACTATGCCCAGGCTCTTCATCTGTTGATTCGTCCTGCCAACTGCCGTCCGAATCCCCATTGTTTTCGCGTGCTTCCCTTTCCAGTAGTTCCTCCTCGGTATACTCGTACATGTAGGGCATTATTGTAGCCATTGTGTAGTAAACAAACTAAAATAATTTATAGCGATGGTACAGGTGTTCACACGGGCTACAAGCGGCGAAGGTAGCTGACCAGAGCACAGAAACGAGTCACAGAATACTCTAAGTAACACGCAGAGAGGAATGGAATCGAAAATCTGCTGCTGTGTGTTGTGAAACGGTCTGTTTATACTTATTGAGGAAAGAGGCGTCCTGCCATTTCCATGGCGACAAGTCATTAGCTGAAGCGCAGCGAATGTTGACACAAGACGTGCTTTGGCGTTGGGAAATGGGCGGTACGAGTCTGCTGATGACAGGCTCAGGGGCGGGGGATATGATTTAGTGCCGCAAAAGCAGGTCAGCCAGGGTGATGGGGGAAATGATAGGATTATCACAAAATGGCAGCTCCCTGATGCTTATTTTCGCGTGCGTTTAATGGATGAAAACTCAGGTAAGGTCCATAGGAAAGTTTTCTAAAATCGAGGCTTAAAAAAACATGGCCGACCAGTAGGGACAATACAAATTTTTACTAGACCATGCCTTTAACTTTCTTTATCGATCTGACCGTTATCGGAGCTGGTCACTATGTCTCACGGCCTCTGCAGCTCTCTCTCTCTCTCTCCCTTCTCTTTGCATTCCTTCTCTGCCTTGACACTGAGTCTGTCAGCTGCAGTGCATTCCCGGCATGATTGAGCAATCTCCAGGGACTAGACCGCTGCATTGGTTTACCGGGCTTCATCAGGGGTTGGGTGGAGTGGTAAAAATGCAGTGGTAATTCTATTACCGCTGCCTTACCGTTCCACCCAATCCCAAGTTTGTGGAAGAGTCAGAGCACTCACCTCCAGTTCTGAGCTTGTGGTGAATGCATCAAATTTCCGCCCATTTTTTACACAATTTGCACCACGGTAATTGTGCCAAAAATGCCCCATAGTCCTACGGACTCAAAATAATTGGGGATTTACTGTGGTACCGCAACTTGGGACCCAGCAATAAAATAGCGCTGGACCATGTTGTGGTAACGCTAATTGCATTTCACGGTATCCTAGCAGATTTACCACCGGGATACCTCCCAACTTGTGATGAGGCCCTTAGTCATCTTCATTGCCCCATCCCTTGTCCCAGTTAATGTCATGCCATTCCTCAGGGAATGTGGAGGAAGCTGAGATGGAGTTTCATTGGGAGTGATTATTACTGCTCATTGCCTCTTCCTCGTCCCAGTTGTTAACATATTGATCTTTATATAACATGGTTGAATATTATGAGTGGAATTGACAAATGGGTGAGGGAGAGGGTTACAATATGCCATCAGGGCATGTGGCATGGAGGCGCCATCTATAACGAGGGGGGATATCCTGTCTCAACTAATGCCTGTTCCTCCCCTAAGGGTCACCTCCCTTCATGTGATCCTACCTTGCATAGCCACCCACAGGGTCAGGAATAGGTGGTGTCTGCTCTCCCCTGACCACATGGGGACAGGCTATCCCTGGGAAAGTAGTGATGACATCATCAGATTCTTTATGGCTGCTATTGTCCTTTTAGCACTAATACTCCTTTATTGTTTCTCCTTGTAACTGGTGCCTTCTATAAAACGTGTGTCTCACCATGAAGATGTGGGGGTTGGGTAAGTAATGTTGATCCCGCTTGGTTAGCATTGTGTGGTAACAGTTGCTTCTATGGGGTTTATTGCTGGAGAATGATGATGCCTACACACATCCTGTGCTTCTGAGCATTCACTTTAAGGTAATCGAGGAATTTATATGTCTATCTAATAGCTATAGTAGGGTTTCCTGGTCTTTGTAGAATCTTTGGTGGAGGTTCCACGTGTTATACTGTAATCTCTGTTCGGTTATGGCCGCAGATTGCTTGTATGTTTTTATCTTTTGAGGTAGGGATGCTGGCTGTTGATATAGGTGCAATATTCATGTTCACAGCATCTCCTTCTTTGTGTCCTTGTTCCTGCATTACCTACTTTTTTTCTTAATAACATCTGCTGTAGACAAATTGTCGTTTAATTGTAACATGCAATTGATTGCAGCACTCTGCCGTTTTTGTTAGATTTCTGAGGTTGCCTGGATGGTTTAAAAAATGAGGTTGTGTACTTCTGTTTCTTATATTGATTGGCTGGTCAGATACTGAGATAAGGTTCTCTTGTTTGCAAACGTGTAACTGTTTCTGGGCTGCCTGTAGCGTCCTGGCAATTGGTTGTGATGCTCAGTCTTCCGACATGGCTTTTGTTGCCTTGGGGTGGTGCGCGCGCATGCGCGTTGTCTCCTTTTGTTGCGTGCCTTACAATCCAAATGTAGGGTAAGGGCAGAGCTTGAGGAGGTAGGCCACCATGCGGTTCTGCCGCTGTTAAGTTGCATGGACCCTTATTTCATGTTAATTTGCATTTCCCATCTGAATAAGGGGCAAGCGCAGCGTACCTGGCAGGAATGGATGGAAGAGCGAGTCATCTTCATTTGAATTCTGGCATGAACTGTTCTGGCAGGTCTGGCCTGGTTTGGTCGGCAGAACAGGTTCGCTGGGCATGTGGCTCTCTCCAGTCTGGGGGACTGAAGACTCATTGTCAAAGGTTGTGATCAGCCCAGGAGACAGCGAAGGAGGATCAAGTTTCTTCATTCAAGAGCACACCTTCCCAACTCCTCTTCACTCACATCCCTCAACCGTCTTTCACTCAGTCCCCGTTCTCTGAACCCTCACTCTTTCTAATTCCATGTGCCTTCTCCTCTGTTCAGTGGTTGAAGTGTACCAAAAAAAGATGTGGAACTATAGTCTCTGCAAGGGACGGGGTAGACGGAAGCATAGTGCAACATGTAACAAGGTTTTGCAGTCGTAGCATTGCAGTGGTCTAAGTGACTAGTAACTAAGGCTCCTATTACAACTTTACACTTGCACAGGGACATGAATGGACAAATCCTCTATATAATTTGGTGAAAATATTCGTAAGAAGTAGAGGAATGGTAAACAGAAAACAATAAAAGTAGTGGAACACTGCTCCTGACCACTTCGATCAATGCCTTTGTTCCATGAACACATACCTTTGGTTGTAACATTGAAGAGCATGGGAAATAACAAGTTACCGAGATCTGCCATAGCGAGAAAACTATTGGGAGAGAAGGAGGTGAGCTTCATCCGCAGAAATGTCCTCTACCAATGTCCCTTCCCAGCAAATGCAAACTCATCAGCATCCAGGTAGCAATGACAACCCAGACTAGTGACAACATTATCAACTGCTATTTCCTTCCTGTTCATTCAAACAGCTTTCTAGAAAATGCCTCAGCCAGCATGGAGCACACCATACTCTCCACTAAACATGTCCTGCAATAATCTGCACTTAGGAATCACATCCAAAGACTTTTCCCACATCAAGGGGCACGGCTTGAAACTGCCCACCAACATGGTTTGGAGGCTGGAACAATTGCCCCACTTCCTGTCATCATATCTAGCTATTGGAAGGGGTAGCTTATTAGTACCAACAATTAAAAAGGGCCAGTGTACCATCCCATCTAATTATAGACTAATCAATACATGTTTCTAATGGATGCTAGTGGGAAACTCCCTTCTGTGGAAACATCACATGATTTAGGGTGATGGGACTGGAGTGACCCTGGGTGCTTAGTATCGCCATCTGCTCATTTAATTCTGAATGCATTAGAGTTATATCAGTATCCCTAAGAATCCCCAGTCCCTCATTGGCATATGTTCTAGAAAGTCATATCAGGATACTTCTAGTAAACAACCAGGTGCTTATGGGCGAGTGAGGATCTCGCATCATAGGAAAGAACTTAGAGTGAAAGAAAATGGTAGGAAAAAGGATGGTCTAATTCATAACACCAAGTACATAATGTTTAGCCCCCATGAGGTCGGGCCAGGATCCCATTTATACCACAGAGTAGCCTTGGTTCTCCATGTTTTTTCTAAAGAGATGACCCACATTCTTACCCCAATGCACCACAGTGCTCAGAGTTCTCTTGTCATTCATGGAATTCCAACCTAACCTGTAGACCAAAACCAATGTAGAACATTAAGAATATGACTCTGTAGATATGCAGGTGACCCCCACCCTCACCCCCACCATCAGACCTGTGCCAAACAATCACAATGTCCAAGACCTGAAATGGTCTCACTGTCTAGGCAAAGGATGTGTGCTTTCAATTATGTAATACAGAAACAATCGTACCTGGGATGTGAGTCACTCCATTGCACTGAAGACCACCAAGTATTCCATTAGTTAGTTCTAATGTGTTTTTATTGTTATGAATCCATTACCTTTCCTTTTACTATTTATATCTATGTTTAGGTGACTAATCCTATCCTGCCACTAGATGCTTCAGTCCATAAGGACCGCACTCAGGTGGCTTCCAAATAACAATAATTTGATCATTTGATGTTGGTCATGGATACATTGAAATTTTCCAAACAAATGTAAATGACCTTCCCAGGGCCCATCCACACAAGAACAGGTCAATAGGCTGTGTTCGTGCTGATAGAGAGACTCCCAGACCCCCCTTTATTTTGCATATTAAATAACTTTGGGTCTCACCCTAAATTACCAGGGGAATCCAGACGTGGACCCCTTGCTCACTGTTCTTAGGTACAGCTCCACCTCACTGATAAGGCCCGACGAGGCCAAAACATATCTCTGGGTTTGCTGTTTGTACTCTTGTTCAGAGGAGAATTGCCTGGCATTTCGGTGCTGGACTGTCCCTGCGCAGGACAAAGACTGATATGCAGGGATATTTCTCTTCTGCGAAAGGGACAGTGAGCTAAGGATTTGGTTGAGACTCTCCCAGGGGCCATTCACCCAAGAACAGGTCGATGGGCCATGTTCGTGATAGTAGAGAGACTCCCAGACCCCCCTTTGTTTTGCATATTAAGTAACTTTGGGTCTCACCCTAAGTTACCAGGGGAATCCAGACGTGGACCCCTTGCTCACTGTTCTTAGAGAGGCACAGCTCCACCTCACTGATGAGGCCCGACTAAGCTGAAACACGTGTCTGGGGTTGCTCTTGGTACTCTTGTTCAGAGGAGAATTGCCTAGCATTTCGGTGCTGGAATGCCCCTGGGCAGGACAAAGACTGATATGCAGGGATATTTCTCTTCTGTGAAAGGGACAGTGAGCTAAGACTTGGTTGAGACTCTCCCAGGGGCCATTCACCCAAAAACAGGTCAATGGGCCATGTTCGTGCTGCTAGAGAGACTCCCAGAACCCCCTTTTTTTGCTCCATTTTGATTGCTTCTTCCGCAAACATCTGTATTTGTATTTGTATTTTATTTATTTATATAGTGCACCTGACACAAGGGCATCTGGGCGCATATAAATAAATCTGCATGACTTACATGGAAAACTATTCAAAGTTGGTTCATAAGGAGAATTCACCTTCATGATTTGCCAGAATGGGAGTCTGTGGAGCAGGAGAAGCAGCTACGTTCAGGGTTTGTGTACTACAGACACCAGCATGGCTCCGGATCACAAATAACTGAAAAAAATGTGGTCTTAAGCTGCAAACCTTTGCTACTGGTTTGGAAGGAAGTAACTGCAGCTGGTGAAACAGTAGTCCAGATACATATTGAACAATCTAAGGGCTTGTTTAGTCCACAGATTCATGTGAGTTCAATATTGCAAATTAAAAGTAAACTGGAAAATCTGGTCTGCTATATAACAAGCCAGTTACCATTGGACAAGCAGGAATTGAGAGTTGCAGTGTGAAGGAGAGTGGCGGGACATTTTATAGTGGCCACTAGAAGAGAAGCAGGACAGGAGGAGCAAAGGAAATAAAACTTAAAGAGATTGTGAGAGAAAGAAGGTGAGTGGTGGCAAAGAGACGAGCAGAGAGAGGAAGGAGAAGCTGTGGAAACAGCGATTTAAAGAGGAGGTGCAGAGAAAGGAGCAAGAGAAATATAGACCGATGGTGGTAGCGATGGAGAAGATGTCTAGAGAGAGATTGAGAGGAGGAGAAGGAGTGGGAGAAAAAGGAAGAGGCGGGAGAGAGGAGACTAACAGAAAAAGGGGGGCAATAAAACAGAAATGCAACAGATTGAAGAGGTGAGGTGGAGACCACATGAAAGCACTGGAGAAATGAGGATTGAAAGATGGAAAAATCATGGGAGTGGTGAGAGAGTTGGAGGATAAGAGAATACAGGAAATAGATGGATTGGAGAAGTTGCAAGAGAAGCTAAAAGGGTTATTAATAGAAGAGCTAAAAGAGAAGGAAAGCAAAAGGAAGTTAAAACCATCTGAGAGAAAGAGAGAAAAAAGCTGGTTGAAAAAGTGCCGAGAAGTGGCCACAAAGTGCCGGTTTGGCCTGAACCTATCATCAAGTCTCTGCTGCCTCAACAATTTCCATGTTGACGCCGATGGAATACCTTCTACAGTGTGTTCTATTTTCAAAGATACAGTGCGACAAAACTATCTGGGCCATTAATCAAACCCTCATGGTGACTAATTCACCTATATTTGTGTATATTTTACTCTTTAGGGTGAAGCCCCACCCACCAATGCACCACAGCACAAATAGGCAGGTGCGTGTGCACCAGCGCACGGCCACCGAGAAGTGCCCAGGAAGTGCCTGTTTGGCTGTTCGGCTGTGGCGGCTTGGTGTGCTTGTTCCATGAGCTCCACTATTTTGTACCTATTAAACTCACCAGCACATTACTTGCTTTGCTGGGTATCGTTCCTTTTTCATCTTTCAATGAGGTATGAATTTGAATTTGGAAACACTCCTGTGTACTAGCGTCTTGCCATGTGTCGGTGTCCAATCTACTTTTTGGCGACTTTCGCCGGGTGTTGTGTGTTGAGTTGTCTCAAAAAAAGGAATATCTGTAAGTACTTCTTCCTCTGTTTATTAGTCAAATATTTAGCTAATTTATGTCTAACTATCAGGGGGCCAGGCGTTGTAGGTGTTCTGCTGAACATTAACTCCACACGTCTGCGTTTAAACTGCCATCTGTGTTTACGTTTACGCTTCATTACATTTATTTGGGCTACCCATCCCCCAAGTCTGGGAGGGGGAGAGAAAAAACAGTCCCATCGGCAAGAGTTCGACAAGGAGACGATGAGGAGAAAAAAACAACTTACCCAGGGCTTAAGAAAACTCCAAAAGCAGGAGTTAACTGAGACAGATCGTAAAAGAGAAACAAGAGCCCTGAAATCGAATCATAAACAATGGTCTGTGGATAGGAAGATGCCCCGTTTGCAGCAGGACAGGGAACAAATGCTAAGGCTGATCAGCAATAGAGACTCAGGAGGATTTTGGTCTGTCTTGCAACAACAGGAGGGCAAATTAGGGGCTAATCAATGTAATTTGGTCGCAAAAAGAAGGTGGGTGTATTATCTATCAGAGATGTTCGCTAAGCCTCAGATAGCCCCCTTTTGTGTAAGAAGGGAGGTGGCCTGGAATCTCCCATTGGATGAGAAGCTATTGGTGGAACTAATTTAAGGAGGTTCCAAATCAAGAGTGACCAGTCCCAAGGGGCTGACGTATCAGGTCTTGAAAAATGCCGCCCCCCTGTGAAAAACTGTTAGTGGGGCTATTCAGGGAGATCCTTGCAAGGAGAGAATTCCCAGCGTCCTGGAAGACAGCAACATTGATTCCGCTGTTCAATGGGGGTGACCAGTCGATTCCTGCGAATTATCACCCGATCGCCCTCTTGGACATTGAGATTAAGCTGTTCACGAGAGTCTTGATGGGAGAATTAGAAAAATGGGAAAAAGAAACGTCCGTATTCTCCAAGTACCAGACAGGATTAAGGAAGAGCCTCACTACGTCACTAAACCGATTGGCATTAAATGTCCCAAGAGAAAACACAAGAGGTGGGGGCAAGCAACAGCTGTATTGGGCATGGGTCGATTTTTCAAGAGCCTTCGACCAAGTGGATAGACATCGTCTTTGGGCAAAACTGAGGTTGAGGGGCATTCCTGAGGGGATCCTGTCAATGTTGGTGGAATTGCATCGCGAGATGACACTAAGGGTGCAATTGGATGAGGAGGGTCATCTGTCGGAGCCAATAGGGGTAGAGAGAGGGGTCCATCAGGGGAGTTTAGGCGCTCCGTTCTTCTTCAACCTCTATTTGGCGTATGCTGGACACCACCTGAAACCAGCAGCGTTGGCCAGTCTAGTAATCAATGAGGAAAGGGTACACTGGCTGGCCTATGCTGATGATGTGGTGTTGTTAGACTGCAGAGCAGTGGGCCTGCAGCGGTTACTGAATGGCCTGTTCCGCTATGCGGAGTACAACGGTTTGGCCTTAAATCCAAAAAAATCAAGAATTCTGGTGTTTAAACATACAAATAAGAGTCTTCTTCCTACAATGGACACTGGGGGGCAATCCGATCGCCAGAGTAGAAGAGCTAGTGTATTTGGGTTACAAAGTCTACGGCTCCCCATCTGTCTGTAAAGTAGAGCAGGGCTTTCGCAGTAAGATCTTGCAGTTCACTGCTCCGATGAAGAAAGTATTGGGGAAGTACTGTAAGTTTTCAATCATCCCTTTAATTAGATACTATCAGGCAAATGTCATCCCTGTGGTCATTATGGGCTGGAAGCTAAGTCCCTCCTTTGGTTTATCAACTGGGAAAAATGGGAGGGCCTTTTGTGGAAAAAATGTCTTGGACTTCCCTCTAGTCTGCCCATGGCGGGCATCAGATTTGAATTGGGTCTACATTCCCAAAAGGCCAAAGCAGGACGAAGTTGATTTCCCTTTATCGCCTCCTGATAACAGCTAAAGAGGGGTCGTTATATGCGGATATCAACTCGCATGTGAAAAAAAAAAACTTGAATATGCTCACTGGTTTGAACACATGGGTAGAGGGAGAATTGGCAAATATAAAGACAAACAGCCAGACCCTAACAGAGAATCCAATAAAGGTTAAGAACGCCTGGGACAAAATGGACTGGATAGTCACAACTGATACTATGCGATCTTCAGCGCATCCAAGTCCATTTTTGATGGCTGACAAGAAGCATGGTCATTTGGCAAAATACCTGGTAGAATTCCCAAATTGGAAGTTGCAGAAACAATTCTTTAGAGTGCACCTGAATGTGGTTCATACAGGGGAGATCCTGTACAGAAGAGGTCAGGGCTTTAATGCAATTGCTTCATGCAATGTATGCAAAAACCCCATAGAGCAATCCTTAAAACATCTATTAATGTAATGTAAGGGCACATGGGCAGTAAGACTAGTGCTTTTTGGAAGATTTGGGCTGGGAACGATGCGCTTCCTGCCGGACATGTTCTGGGACAGATTGGTCTCGGGCAAAATCAGGCTCTCACAATTGCAGCAGTTCAGGTGTTAGAGAGAATTCAGATAGATATCTGAGAAGGAAGCTGTGAACCTAGGTGGGTTTAACCCATGGAGCAAAGAAACTGAAGATCTCTGGAAGATTGACGGTAAAACCCCTAAAAATGCTAGTTAAAAGTGGGAAGATGTCATCAGTGATTAGAGGGAAAACATGCTCGCCTTGGAAGCAAGGCAATACAGAGCAATACAGGTTCGATCCCCGGGTCCACGCTTAGAAACCTCTGGGTATTAAGCGCGTTATAAGTAACCTATCGTATCATATCATAAGGTGGACTCCTTTAGATTCTGTACAGTTACTCCTGCCCTGTCAAAATGTCTTTCCTTCTCTTTTGTATTTTTTCTTTCTTTTCTCTCTCCTTTGCTTCTCTCCCTTAGTTTACACGCAAATAGGATGGTTATATGTTTTTATTTGAATGTTTGTGTTCTTAAATTTTGTAAATGAAGGTTTTTAAGTAATGAGATATTTTCATTTTCAAGACTGAATTGCAAGTAACTTGTATATTTTTATGATGATTATGCATATGAAATTTTGTAAAAGGTTATTTTAACCAAATACAATAAAAAAAAAAGTTTAAGTTTTACGCTTAGAAAACACAGTACTTGGGCTATTGCAGTCATGAAAGCTTGCATTAATACTTGATATTTTTTAGTCACTTGACTTTCTTATTGTAGTGATTGTGCAGGGATCATACGCACAATTTATATAACTTTTGACTTAGGTGAAGCAGTATTTACAAATACTACTTTACAGAAAACCATTAACCAACGCAGTTGTGGTATTTGACCCTAGCTATTGTAAGTGTCCCTTGTTGTCCTTCTGTTTTGGCCTTGCTGATATAAGGCTAGGTAAATCTTTAAAATTCCCAGAATATAATAATAAAATTTAAAGAAAATTAAAAGAATGGTTGGTGGGCTAAGAAGTGGAAGATGTCTCCCTGAGACACCAGGATCACATTCTATGGTTACAAATAATTCCTCGCCTTCACTGGGTGCGCTTAGTGAAATATCAGTGAATAAAGAACAACAGCAAAAAGAATCACAAAATCTGGTCCACAATGATTCATCTCAACTTGACAAACAAATTGATGGGAGAATTCCATCTCATCTCGTATCCGCAAACACTTTTCCCTAACCTAGGCTCGTGTCGAGGTCCATCATTCTTCCGTGACACATCAATATACCTGGGGCAACTAAACTGCTTAGATAAACTTTCTACTCAATCACTAATGTCAAACTATGTTGACTGCTTCAATAATTCAGTTTCTGACGTGTCCATGTTGGCCCCTGCTGTCATGGCCAAAATGGGTAAACCTGTCAGACTTGCACTTGGACCTGCTACACCCTTTCGCTGGCTCCCAAGTACCATAGATGAAATGTGTCTATCTGATAACACAAATTCAGTTACTAACTTATTAGCCAACCCTTTGTCACCTGTTGATTCTATTGCAAAGGATTCTCATATACCTAGGCTAGTTCTCCATCTCCCTCATCAGGCAACGCAATACAGGATCTGAAAGTGTTAGCTCTTGAACATGATGAGCACCAACAAATTCCAAGTAAGCAGCATATCTTATTCCCTAGGTGTGTATCAAGTCCAAATGTTTCACGTTTAAATGCTTTACCATCAAGCATTAACACATCTCAGGATCCTTACAACCAGATATGTATTATTTTCCAGTGTTGACTGGTATTTTGAATCTGCTAGACAAAGGTCATGAGGTCACTAACTATGAGATCCGTGACATAAAGGTTTTTTGTCAGATATTCTTGCAAAGTTGAATGAGCTGGAAGGCTTTACCTTTGCTCAAGAAACTCTTATGCCGTCCAAAGCTACAAGGAACATTGATATAAAACAGACACACTGTTTCTTGCACATGGCAAACCATTGACATTGACAAGCGCAACAAGTTAATGCAAACTGAAGATATTAATATCAAGACTGGCTCTAAAAATATGCCATGTGCGACTAATAATGGCCAATCCAATCAAGCATACGATCATATTGTTGACGTTGACATCAAAAACATAATGCAAAATGTCCACAAACATTTAGTAAAAATTAGTGAACTTGAGACTTACATAAAAACTCTGCAGATGTCCAACTGCTCAAAACCTAGGCTTTGTTTCTCGCTATCACAGATTGAAAGTGTAGTGCAAGAACGGATGTGCAAGGATCCCAATAGTCCCTCTCCATTGACAGACTTCATAGAACAATCTGCCAACACTTTAGGACACAATTCCCCCAAATTTCTGGCTAATTCATAAATTCCAACTAACTCAGTGACTTTGAATCAGTTTCTTTCTCGTAGAGCCAAGAGATTAGAGTTTACGGCTATGAAAAGAAAAGCAAACAGAAAGAATCAAACTGAGAATTCTGGTAAAAAATCCAAAATTCCATCGCAACCCAAAATAAATTGACACAACTCTTTTAAAAAAAAAATTGTTTGCAATATATAAAATGGGGATGAAATACTGGACTTACATCAACTAAACGAGGAAAGAAGTCCCTTTTGTAGTTAAAGGAGGATAGCTCTCCTCAAAGGCCTAAAATAATACCCGCTCAAAAAAGCAAAAAAAAGAAGAGTGTTCAAAAAAATAATTTCACTGCTACTATAGCTACACTGGTAGTGGAATTGAACAGCTTTAAATCAATTGTTGTGATTCAGGTTCCGCTATGTCTTCTGATTGAGTTCATTAGCACTAAACAAACACAGTTGTCTAGCTTCTTTCGTGCTTTAGGTAAAAACTATTATGTGGTTCTCTAATCTATGAAGCATTGCCAGTAAAAAGTAATATGAAGACCAATGCTGCAATAGCAAATCCCTTTGTCTAATGATCTTAGTCCAAGAGAAAATAGTCCAATTGCTCAGGCAAGTTCCATCCCACCCATGTCAGCCCCAAATATTGCCAATTTAAGCAACGACCAAAATAATGTGGAAATGAACGCAGCACACGCTCCAAGCCTTTCTGATCTGAGTCATCATACTTCGAACATTCTTGGGTGGAGGAGCGACTTGAAAATTAATAGAATAAATCGCTCTTTCATTCTTCACCTTTTCAATCAGATCCCCTCTTTAAGAATTTTAAACTCTTATGATATTGACTGGGTGACTTTGTTGCTTAAAAATGACAAATGCATTATCTTTCAATTTCACTTGTTCATTATAGTGAAATTAATATGGGAACATCGCACAGATCTTAAACAACTGAGAGTTCAACTCGAATTATTTAAATCCAAGGAATAAGCTCTCTCTATTATAGGGACACACGAGAACACAATTGAGGTTGGTAAAACTGTAACACCTATCAATCATAGATCAAATTCACCAAATGTTGAAATGATTGCCAAGTTCTCCTCCTTGGCCAACGCAGTTAAGGACTGCTCCTGGGTGGAACCTCTAATGAAAACATTTTTGTCAATCAAACACGCCAATATGCAATCATAGCCCTAAAGTTATATGATTTATATCTTGGAATTCATGTGGTTAAAAGAATGTATGCTCTTGATTTAACTCCATCCCTAATTGCACCAAACCTACAGTGATCTTAATCCAAGAAACAATGGAGCTACAGCACTTTCACATGAATACAAGACTTATACCTCATTTTCATACATGGGTCCTTTAGGTAGACCATTTGGAGGTTTGACAGTCCTTGTTCACACTAACATTAAAACCAAAACCAGGATGATTTCATCTTCTGAAGATCTGTTGGCCATAGAACTGACCATTCAGGGAGCAGTAGACATCGCCTTTCTAATCACATGTCTATATTGGCATCCAGCGAATCGGTCTCTTGACATGACATTTAATCATTTAGATACAATTCTAGAAGATGCTCTCTTATGTAATCCCCACTATGAGGTGATCATAGGTGGGGACTTCAATTATACCTGCACACAATAACCAAGTGATCAGCACCCTAACAAATCGAGGAATTGTGAGTCCACCTCGTTGTCTAGAGGGAAAAGATGGGTGTACTAGCTCTTGGATTGGGACATACAAATTGCAGATATAGGCAACAACTAATTAAATTTTTCTTGGCAAAGAGGCTCATATTTTTCATTTATACACTACTTTTGTATATCTACCAATTTAGTCAAATGCTCTGATCCAGTGACAATGAGCAACCCTGGTCTCGGTGATCACATGATAATCAATTTGAATGTGAATTTAGAATTTTGCACACATGCAATTACACCCGCATTAAAGCTCTTCGAACTTGAGCGTCCTGCTTTGTCTCTTCGTTGGAATACAAAACTATGTTGACAGATAACCGCTATGGTCAGAAAGGAAATTATGGTAGAAGGTGTCATAATCTCCCATTAAACAGACATTGAGATAGTGGAAGAATGCACCAATGATGTCATAAGATATTTGCTCAGCAACTTCGCTAAAAAACAAAAGACATATGTTCAACGACACACTCACACATATAATGCAGTTGTTAAAAATCTGAAAAGCAAGAAAAATAAAGATCTGAGCGATCTTAGTGCTATAGCATTAACAACTTCTCAATTCACCAGCTCCAAAAAAACGGATTAATCAGAAATACAAGAATAAAATTAAACTAATTAAATTTGACCTAAACATGGCTGATAATCAAAAAATAATTCAATATCTGTGTTAGCACAATACCAAATCTATTTGGACACTTATAAGGGATGTGACAAATTCACCTTCTGTGACAATTAATTTCTCTATTCAGGCAGAGGTGTGGGAAAATCACATTACACAAACCTATCAAATTCTACCTACCTATACTGCAATCCCGAATCAACATTTTGACATTTCAATAATGGGGGAATGTAAATGGTCCCTGGAGGACGTCCAGTGGGCAATTTCAAAATTAAACTATTCAAAAGCTGCAGGACCAGATGGGATTCCCTCCTCCCTGCTGAAATCTGATTCCTACTTTGGGGCATCTAGTCGAAAAGTTAAATTTAACTTATTTTTAAATCTAAGCAAATTCCACAATCTTGGCTTCACTCAATAATTATACTCATCTTTGAAAAGCGCAACCCATCTGATCCTTCTAACTATAGGATAATTGCCTTGATGGATGCGTCTTCAAAAGTATTTTCTATTTGAATCCTTCATGAACTTAAAAGATACATACAAGACCACAACACCTTCTCGCGTTTCCAGATAGGCTTTTGAAAAAATATGGGCACAGCGCTTAATGCCACCATTTTATCCAATATCCTTGAGGCAAATAAGAAATCAGATTGTGGTGTGGTGTATATGAATCCCTTGACATGACTTCAGCCTTTGACTGTGTCATTTGCAATAATCTTTGGGCCAAAATGGTAACATTTGGTATTCCTCTGCACATTATTCTTGTATTTCTCTGTTACATCACAATATGTGTTATAGGGTAAGAATCAACCCAGATGGCGCATTAACTGACTCTATCCCCACCTTCACAGGGGTAAAACAAGGTTGCAACCTGGCCTCAAACCCTTTCAATCTTTACCTGAGCGATCTTGACGATATCTGGCAACAGGATTACATCTTTCCTGTTAGATTAGGCAAATTACGTATCCACTGGATGGCTTTTGCAGATGATTTAATTTTCTTTCATAAAACGCCCTATGGACTGCAGAATAAATTAAAATCTTTTCAATTTATGCACAAAAATATAATCTTCATCCGAATGCTAAGATTGTCATATATTCGGGTAGGAAAAAAGTTAGATCTCTAAAATGGGTAATGGAAGGTACAACAATTGAACGCACATAAAAATTATGGTACGTAGGATATAATCTGTGATACTTCTTCAATAATCATGTGGAAGAACTCGCTCAACCAAAAACGTAAGACCACTAACTTCACAGATGAAAATTATCTTTAAAAAATACTGTAAATGTTCTGTTATGCCGGCGATAGATTTCTGCTTCCTAAACGTCAAATCGGTCTTACCGTACGGTCTTAATATGTGTTTAGTGGACATAGATACAATCTTGGATCAGTTACATGGTCGTGTTTGAAAACAAACTCTGGGCCTAGCCAATTCTTTGCCCAACTCTATTCTCAGATATGAATTGGGGCTTAATTCACTATCTTCAAAATACCAATGGAGAATATTGAATAACTATTCAAAAATGATTAATCCCCCCGAAATTCCCTTTATGTTGATCTATCCCAGGTGCTTAGTGATGCTCATCCTCCATCCTTAAAACAATTTAGTATCAAAATGCAAATGTTATTGAACATACTAGATGTTGACAATCAAGATCTCAACATACAATCTGATTATGTTAAAAAACAAAAAGATAGACATAAAGAGGGGTGGTGGGGAGGAACTAGGCCAGTTTATAAAAGAAGAATAAGGAACCAAAATTGCTTGGCGGCAGTTGGTGGAAAGAAGAAGTTAATACAGAAGAAGGCATGAATTTGGGGCAAAGCATAACTAGAGAAGAAGGAAATAGTGGAGAGGAATATAGGAGGAGAGGAAGAGTTGAAGGAGACAGTAGTAACCAAACAAGAGCAGAGAGACAAGCCTCATGTTGCAGCATTATCACTAGTCAAGGAGGAAAGAGAGACATGAATGAGGGAGGAGCTGAAATAAGCCAAATCAAGGAAGTAAAGAGAAGTGAACAGAAGCAAGAGGGAGTGCTGGCCCAGGGCAGAGATTTGGGGAGACTTGACAATGGAGAAAAGAGCCGAGCCCAAAAGTGCTCAGGACACCCAGCGAGGGATTAAGTATGACCACCCTTAGCCCTTGAGAAGTCTGACGGTGGTCAGGATATGCTGGTAAGCAGGACAAGAAACACATGTATTATGGAGGATGAGAAGCAGATGACCAACATCCTGATTAGAAAGATGAAAAGTATGAGAATAAAGTACTGGTTACTTGAAACACGAAGGACTGTGAGCGATTTTTTTATGGCATTGAAGGAGAGAGGGAAAGACTGAAGGGCTTCGATCAGACATGGAAGATTTACTTTTCTCCTTTTTTGAAACGTACCCTCATTTTCCAATCTTCCTTTAACCCTTTAGTTAAACCATTACCAGCTTTTTTCTACTAAATATTATGGCTTTTGGAAGGGGTAAGAATGGTTAACATTGAGACTGGGCTTCACTGTTGAGGGGACTAGAATGTATACCAACCAATGGCTTAAACCAGTTAACAATCTTGGTATCTTCACATGTATAAGTTTTAACCATACCTAGCAGATCTTGCCCTACAATTATAACAGTATTAATTTATTGCCCATAAATTAGTCTATGAAAGGTAATATTATAATTTATGCTGGTGACACTGCTCATTTAGATGTAACAGAGGGTGGGCTGCAAAGGTGGAGAATGGTCTGAAAACCAACACAGAACACATTAATATTATGATTCTATGAAAGAGAAATCGGAAATATATGGTGGCTCGATATTGAGAAATGAGTGGTGGTTTACAATTTCTGTTACCAAGGAATCGGAATCGACTACAAATTGTTAGGGGACATTCTACTGCATAACACAAAGGTTATTGTGAAGGCTCACAGGAATGCAGAAGTAAGGGTCATATTTTTGCAGAAGGTTTGTAAAGTTGGGTCTCAAATAATGTTGGCAGTGTGGCAGGCCACCGTTTTTGCAGCCCTTAGATTACAACACGGATTTACTGTAAAAAGTGGAAAAATTTGGTCTGTGAGAGTTTGATTACTTCATTCGATGGTCAAAGCTGAGAATGGCATTCTAATCGAAATTTTAGCACATAGGGCATCATTATGAGTTGGGCCTTGAGTATGGTGGTAATTCTGCCAGACAGAATTTATTTTACTGCTCTGGAGTCCAGCGGATTTACCGTCAATTCCCAGTCGACATTAGACTTGTAACACAGTGGAAATACAATTTTTGCCTTGTGGTGGTAATTCCGCTGGCGAAATTAACGCTGGGTCTAATTCTGCCATATGCCTGCGGTAATTCCGCCGTTGCTAACGCCGCCAGCGCTAATTGCGCCAGTGGAATTAGCACTGATTACCAGGTTGCCCTAGTTCAGTAGAGTGGTAAACGTGGCGATAATTTGGTAATTCACTTTTTATGGTAGCGCAGATCGAGGGTGGCCACACTCTTCAAGTGGGGGGGGGGGGTAACCTGTTACAAAAGCAGACCAAACAACAATAATACTGGTGTACCAAAATAAAAAAATGTCCAGCCAAGGTTATGTAAAAATAAGATCTTTAATCAAAAATGGGCACAACTAATACAAAGCTAGTGGCCCACCAATGCAAGAGAAACACATAGAAAGCAAACTTTAAAATAAAGGGGCACTCTGGGGTTGCAGACAGGAATGGTCAGGCAACGATTTAAGAAGCAAAATCTCAAAGTTATTGAATATGTCTTTCAAAAAGTAGAGAAGGGGATCTTACAAGATAGTTGGGTCGTTTAAGGTAGACCAGACGGACAGAGCCTTTTCAAATAACTTTATTTTTTGTCTTTTAGAGCTCAACAGCATGGATCCAGGCTTCTAGTTGATTTTCTGCAACCAGGTTGGTGTTGAGACCATTGAGTCATGGTTATCCAATGATGAGCCAGCATTGAGAGTATTTTGAGATGTGGCTGCCAGTGAGTCGACCGTCAAATCAGGTTGACACAATGCTTCTGCTGTGTGAAGACTGCGGTCCAGGTGGGCAAGTTGAGGGCTTCTCATGGGATGAGTATGCTTTTGAGTTGGTCTAAACAATGCTTTTGTTGGATTAAGTCGGGTTTCAGATGGGGTGATTCAGGTGTTTCCATGGAGTCAAACTGGCAGTAGAGGTGAGAGCGATGTGCTTCGATAGGTTAAGTTGGCTTCGAGATGCCTAAAAAGCAGGTACGCGGTTTGTCATATTCAGCACTGAAATTTCTAAAGCAGCTTGAATTGAGTCAAGCACGGTAGAGCCAGGGCGAAACATTTCTTGAAGCAGTAGATAGGCTTTGGGCTGTTTTCCTTTGAGCTCTGAGATATTATTTCTATGGCCGAGTAATTTGGAGCAGATAGCACTCAACAAGCTAATCCTTCTTCAAGAATTGTCCAGAGATTATTCATTTAAGGGGAGGGTCTCCTCACCTCCTTTTATGGGCAAAATGCCAAAGGGGATTGGTCCATAGCAAGTTTGTTGATTAGGGTCCAATCCAAGCTTCTGTAGCAAATGTCCTTTGCTTCCGCTTATCATTTACAGAGTGTTTTGGAAGCAGGAAGTGGGAAGGGCACAGGAAGTTTGGGAGTCCTAGGAACATTCAAGATGGTGGGACACCTCTGTGGATTGAACCTCTCTCCTGGGCAACTCTAACTGCACAAATGACAACAAGAAAACAAAGAGTTTCGGCCCGTATAATTGTCTAATCTCAGCAGCTACCATGTTAAAACCAGGCATAGCTGATAGTTACATTTTCAACTGCCACTTGGCAGCTGAGGTAAACAATTGTGATAACTTGAACCAAAGGGCTACACAGTTAATAAGCAACCTCTGTCTTTTGGAACTTTGGGTTTCAGCAGCTGTATCAAGGAATGCACGTGTGCACTTTGATCTTGCTGTGTTGCAACTACATTTCAGTAAACGGTCACCGCAAAATCACATGTGTGCCCTTTGCTTGTTGGTATAGGGCATCATGACAGTGGGGTCTGATTGGCAGTGCTCACTTTTGGGAAACAGAATTTCCAGCATCATTTTATCCCTAAAAATCAAAGAGCTTAGGCTATCTCACTCTTTCAAACAGCATTCTGTCAAAGATAGCAAGGGACTTAAGAAGTTGAAGATTAGGGGTCGCAAGGGAGCGAGTGGGGAGTTATGGTTTGGTCAACAGATAAGAAGAGTGGTCCAAAACCATGAAAAGCATGACAAATGATACAGAGAACCAGAAAAACCATAAATGGCACCCTCAATCATATAGGTAGCCAATGTAGTTTAGACAAGAGAGGAGGAGAATAAGAATGGGCACCCATAGTCAGGTGAGTGCTTACATTCTGGATTACCCAAAAATGATTGAGCCCATGGTCAGGTAGCTCTAGATATATGCACTTGTTGGAATGAAATGTGGTAGGTAGAAAAGGAAAGATATTACAAGAACTCCTCATAGAGAAGAAGCACAATACTGTTTTGATCTGAGAATGAAGAGTGCATTAAGAATCAAATCAGAACCCAAGGTTGCATACTTCAGAGGCATGAGTAGCTGTGGCCACCATTTCTGTGGGCCAAAGGGCAGGACCCCAGAGCTTAAATTCACACCCACTATAATTGCCTCACATTTTAACAGGATTACATTTGTACAGATTGGGGTCCATCAATAGATCAATTGCCCACATACCCTTCCTGAATTGGGATTTTACAGCCCCCCAAGAATCTAACCCAAACAGAGCAGGATCTGTGTATCATCACCATAAGAGTACCAATGAAGGCCACGATTGTAGATAAACTGTGCCAAAGGCCGAAGATCAATAGGGGTTAGAGGGCAGAACCATGGGACACCACGCAGTATAGAGAAAGTGTGAGAAGAAGAAGCAATATCGGTGTGTAGTGTGGCAAGGGCTGCTGTGTCGTAAGGGAAGATCCAGGTTTCAGTGATGGCAACTGCGCAGAGCTTATGGTGAGGGGAGTTGAAGTGGACAGTGAGGAAATAAACTTTATTGCAGATGGATTGAGCATTCCAGAAGGACCAGATGAGGTTGGTTGGGGGCAAGGGAAGAGACAAGACGTGTGGGGAGTGTAGCTAAAGTGGGTATTGTGTGGGCAAGATGAACAGCCACTGTGACGTTTAGAGTGGACATTTAGGGGGGTAGGATTAGAAAGAGTAGGCATGGGTGTTTGGGGGATAGGCGGAGAAGAGCAGTGTGTAAGCGGTGACCCCGAGAGAAGTAGAGAGAGGATAGTGAAGACGAGGAGAATTTTAGGTAGACGCATGGTGACGATTTGGATATGGGTGAACAAGGGAGGGATGAGGGTACATTTGGAGTCTTGAGGATGGCTATAAGTATCAGGCAAGTAAGTACAAGAATCTGTAGCCCTGTATCAAAATATACTGTGAGGCACGTAGGAGGTATCGTGGTGAGTGTAGATTTTAATGTGTTCCAACGAACTGTGCATGAACTCCAGCCTTGAACCAGCAAACACAGATAGTCTTCAATGTTGAAGATCCGTTGTCGAAACATGCCAATCCAAGATATCATACGCTGTGACTCCATTTTACCTGACCAGCTCAGCACCCACTGAAAACGTTTCGGATAATAAGTATGACCCACCGACCCACTGACTTCTACATTTCAGTAATACAGACAGAGCCACCAAGAAATATGGAATGTTAAATTCACGAAAGCACACATTTTCCGCAAAGATGTCAGTCACCGATCTCTATTGGATGGGTTGATGGAATAAATAAATTATAAATACAGAAACAAATAAAACAAAACATATTTTTTCACATTTTTTGAATCATTTTATCAGGGATACCGTTTGTTATCAAGCTTTTTCGAAATAGTTGGGATAGTTGGAAGCGGTCTCGTCAGTTACACACATGACAGCTGCATGCTGTCTTAACATATCCCCAGGGAGCGGCCTTTGCTCTCCATGCTTGCTGCTGGAGCACACGACTGTTGCCTCTTTTTGTTAAGGTGATAGATTAACATGACCTCACATCTTCAGTCTTGTAAAAAGCAGGTGTGTGTTATTTAGAAGGAACAACAAGCCTTGAGGGAAATAGTTGCATGTCCATAAATGTTAGCCTTGTGCAAAGTCTATGCAGAGACTGTGCGCACCACTTTCCAATTGCAGAATTACAAAACCTTGCTGACGCATTTGTTATTCAAAGTTTTGGCAGTGTCCCCCAACTCCACAAACAATAAAAACAAAAAAACCTCTGTGGCAGATTGTAAAACCTACAGAAAGGTGTAATCATTCTTTAAGGTCGAAATGTGTTCCAGTGCACATGTTTCACCATTGAGGCCTGGCAAGCAGAGCTCGAATTCCACCTTTAATGACCAACAATTATGAGTGCTCCTGGGAAAGTCAGTTGGGCCCAACTTTGGAGGAAATAATTCCATTAGTGGAGTAGATATTGAACATCTGCAGGTGTACCAGCTCAAGAAAGCACATCATTATAGTGTTGCACCAGCGTGATGTGGCGACCCTTTCACAGAAACAGTAGTTATCCGCGAGTATTGGGCCGAACAGAGTTCCCCGGCAGAAGTGACATCATCATTGCTTCCGGGTCGAGCGCAATATGCTGATAGTTCCATACTATGTGAACAGACACACGACCGAGGACGCAGGGACGCCATTAAATAGAAGACATGATGGCACAACATCATGACATTGGAGGTTGTATCATTAAACGATTCTGTACAAAATCACTAAACATTGAACCCAAGTTTCATGCACCAAAAGTGCCAATCTCATATGAATTGTGCCGGTAAAGGACAGTTGCTGTCTTACAATATAAGCGAAAGAGGGGGGCAGATCAGTTCTTCCTGTTTGTACTTGTAGGAACTAATTACACAAGGCCAGCCTTCCTCATTCTCTGTTGCAAGCAGGGCGAAGTAACGGGCCACCGCGTTGCAGCCCTTTCACCAGCCTGGTGAAACAACCGTGTTGCCGCATTTTTCACAGCTTTTGTTTTTGTGGGGAGCAGTTTGTGTAAAAAATCAGGTTTGGGCTACCAAGGGTTTCCGGGTGTAGCAAGGGGGCTTAGCACAGGCTCATGGAGGACTTGCCTCTCATGAAAAAGGCGACAAAATGTGCTGCAACAACAGGGGTGGACTGTGAACCAAAAGAGGGCCTGGAAATAATTTTCAAAAGTGGCCCCATATTAAACATTTTCAGCAAGCACAACCATTTTCCTATGGGAAAAATTGGAAATGCCCCATGAAAGAGGCCTAGGATCCAAAGACCAACCGGGAAATCTCCTGAGTTCCCTATAGGCCAGTCCACCCCTGGGAAACAATAGCAATGCCACGAGGGAGACCAGATGCAAAATAACACCATCTTTCATTTCTGCATGCGCTGGAACTCTTCTTTCCGGCGCATGGAGCACTCTGCTTGATGTGTGGACGAATGAATTGGCATCAGTGTATTATAGGCCCGTTTTGTGGCATCAGTTGCTTTTTGGCAGCGTGCCTAGTCTTTGTGTGCGTGTTCAGACAAAGATGCATGTATATCGCTTGAATGCAGCATCATTCTGTGTACTTTGTAATGTAAGATACTCACAAGTGTCACCAAGGGCCCATTCTTCATTTTGCGAGGTTGCCGAACATTTCCCACAGAGATATTTACCTACTTATTCCTTGGTGTTGTGTAGTGCGCGCTTCATGAAACTAGTATGCACAGAGTACTCGGGCCCACTTCCTCTTTTGGAATTCCAGGCATTTGATATGATATGACGTGACATTTATAAAGTGCCTACACACAGTGTTTCTACGTGTGACAAGACAAGGGTGCGGAAACAAAGGGAGGACAAACTGACGATGTTACTAGACCTTGTGTCCCTCAGAATGCGCAAGTGCGGGGAAGACGGAAGGGGAGAAGTGCCAGGGGGAGAGGAAGGGGAAGTGCAGTTAACTCACAAGTGCAGCCGCAGATACAGACCGTTAAGTGCTGGGGAGCCTGGAGGCAGTGCCAGGGCAACTGGACATGCAGGAGCCTCGGCCCGAGTTCAGAGGGTGACCAGGTGAGCTGTGCGCGGAGCAATCAGGTCCATCAGCGGGGGAGAGGAAGAGAGACAGCAGAAGCGAAAACGAAGGTCTGCTTCCGGAACCAGAGGTGGTTCTGCTCAAGTTTGAGAGAGGCAGGGAGGCTGTTCTAGAGGGAGGCCAGAGCCGAGGCGCTAGATCTGCCCCCAACTCTCTGCTTGGAAAAGCGTCTGACCCTCAGAGAGTTGGAGGTGGATGAGCAGAGAGTTCGGAAAGGAAGATGTTTTGGAAGAGAAAGTTGGATGTAGAGCGGTCCAAGGCCCAAAATGTAATACTGCTTGTACAGTGTTCAATGAATACATGTTAAGTTGTTCACCAATTTTTCTTTTTGGAGTGGATTGTTTCCTTGAACACAGTGACTTGCCAAAATACCAACCCTCTTAAAAAAGGGAGAGAAAGAGAGAGACTTATCTGGGGCGTTGCTGCCTCGAGTGGCCCCCTGGGGCCTTAATCCTTTGAATAAGCACCACACGGCGCATGGGGAAGCTGCCAAGAGACTATGAGCAAGGGGGGGGCAAGCTGCTATTCCAGAGGCAGCTTTGCAGCCCCTGGGGCCTGCACGGGGGCCAGACCGGATGGGGCACAGAGACTTTGTGGTTCAGGCAGTGTGGCAGTGGCTGCCCAGCCCATCAAGAATGGGTGGGGGGCAGACCTGCCTGGACTGCTCGGCTGTGCCCCTAAAGGCCATCCTTGTGGCCAGTGAGGAAGGCCTATCATCAAAGAAATCCTCCCGGGCTGCATATGCCAGAAGCAGCCCGGGAGGGAATGCAGTGATGCGCAGCGGAATCCCGCTCCACCCCAGATGGTGGAGCGGTAAAGATGGAAGCCCCGGGATGTCCTTGGTGGCCAACCTGGGTGAAGAGGAGGCGGCGGTGGAGTCCTGGGTCAATCCATTGAGTGGCCCAGGTGAAGACATGGCACGCCCACTGCGTTTCTACTATGCATTGCTGAGGGGGCGGGCCATGAAGAGGCTGCAAAGCGTGGTGGTGAGCACGGCGGCGTCGCAATAGCAATGGGGATACTGCCGAAAATAAAATACAGCCAAATGGGTCCACCTATTGAACTTGGAAAATGCCACAGGTCACATCAGCGATGTCTGGTGGGCCCCCCAGCCAAAGGGGCCCACCCATTGAACTTGGAAAATGCTGTGGGTCATGACAGTGATGTCAGGTAGGCCCCCCAGTCAATGGGGCCCACAGCAAACATTAGTATTACCATGGGTGCATCAGTGAGTGTGGACGGTCCCGATATGCATAGGGGGCTTCCCAGGACTGTTTACAGAGCACGGGGGTCACTCTGAAGGGGGACAAGGGGAAAGAGCCCTGTTATATGTCAACATGGGTAAAGCCAGTGGAGCCAAGTGCCATCTACCCAACCAGCGTCATCAAGGGACATTCCCCCAGCCTGCAGCCAGCACTTCACTGTTCTTCACCCAAGTCCTGAGCCAGTGCAACAAGGACAGACCTGCAAGGTTCTGTGAAGGGGTGACTGACTGCAGCAGTCACCCCATTGTGAGATAGTGTTTTATGTCGCATATATGTTGTGGGTCTATGTATATATGTATGAGTAGTTATATGCATATGTAATTAATACTATGCAGGATAAATGTTAAGTAGGCGGAAGTAGGGAGTTGGGGTATTATAGGAATGCTAAATAAGGTAAGGCTTAAGTAGGAATAGGACGTTTTGTAGATGGCTATTGTTGTTAATAGAGGTAGAGGGGAGGTACCCTGGCATGAGGTAGAGGGAAAGGTTGGCAGCCCTGCTCGAGGCCACCTTTGCAAGACGGGGCCACGGGGCCACCTACAGAGACCATCCTTTGCCTTCACACTCCATGTGGTACCTGCATTTAGGAAAGTGGATTGGTTGCGGCAAGCTCATCCTTAAGGTCCGTGGTATCCCTCCAATGAGCTAACGTCGCTGGTCCCCGCTTAGATGGAGGTCACGCCAGGGGAATCCTAGGCTTAAGGTTTAAAGAATAAGGGTGTGTTTAATAAAGAGGGTTCCCTGTTGGGAGCCCTTTAAAAGTTCACTCTGGTGTCTGTTAGTCATCAAAGAACTTAGGGTGCAGCCCATCTCCTGTTTTCAGCAACTTTATTTAGCACCTGCAGTGCATCTCCCTACCCAGTGGGCTGGGTTTGGGGGGTGGTATCCATGGTAACTGTCCTTGCTCTGGGGAAGAGAAGAGTACACCCTTGCACAGACCAGAGCCAGAAAACCAGGGGCTACAGATAAGACAACTAAAAGAACCAGGCAAACAAAAGAGCCTTGGGCAATTGGGCATCATGTATATGGTTTGTGATGAAGTAACTCAAAAATCAATTGTAGGCTGATAATTATTTTTTTTTAAAGTGAAACTTCTAGTGACCGCAAGCAAATGGTTTTTGGTAGAAAGACCAATGGCACTCATGACTTGTGCCTTCGGAGCACGAGCTCAAGATGGAAGAACAGGATGTGGCAGTACGTTTATTAGAGCGTGTTTGTTCCAAAATAGCCCCGTCTTTTACTACCCTCTAAATTTAAGGGAAGTGGCCAAGGTATGCTTCTTCTCCTTTGATTTTCTTCCTGATGTTTGGGGCACAGATGATTCTGGGGAGATTTTGGAAGATAATAATTACCAGCATAGGGCATGCATTGCTTTGTACAACCCAAGCTGTTTTAAATGGAGTCATTTGTTCTACAGACAACCATTGGAGAATTATATAGCCAATGAAATGTATTCTCTAGTTCTATGTAATCTACTCAAAAACTTTGAATCGATTTTTTTTAAACTCATAGATTTTGCTGAAAATAAATGCGGGGGGAGACCCCCTGCAGTCCCCTTAACCCCCTGCATTAGTTATCAGCCTAAACCCACACCCACATATATTTGGGGAAAAATCCATTAAAACAACTTCGATAAATTCGACTTCGATGTAATCTCCTGCAGTGAAAACTCCCTATCCCGTTGTGTCTGCAGTCGAGGCAGAGAAGGATTCTGGCTGCTATGTGTTGGACCCAAAGAAGCTGATGGAATTGACCAAATCCGAGTGAGACCTAGAGCATGGCTCTTGCCGGAGCCAATGCCAGACTAGATTACGGTGTTAACACCAGTTATTCTTTCTGATATGGAAGGGAATGGCAACATCTGGTGATGCAGCTTGAGTTGGAAAAAACAGGAACTGGGAACAGTATTCACTTAAGATATCATGTAGAGAGCATGGGCACAATTGAAATCTAAGACTTCCATTGCTTTGGGAGGCTTGGGGAACCACCCAGAGCAGGATGTTGAAGACACTCACTCCAAAGTGTAGACCTTAGCTAAGGACCATTACATCAGTTTGTGATTAATTCAACTGCAGAAAACTGGCACACATCCACTACTTCATCGACTGGGCCTCAGAGTCATTGAGAGCTGGTTTCCACAGCCCTATTAAAAAAACATCAACAGCTTGTTTTGTGCAGAAGGAGTATTAGCAGGATAGCCTTCCATGAGTTGATTCCCATGCATTAGATTTTGAAAATATCTTTCCTTCCACATAACCGCATGGCCATGCACTCATGCTGCTGGAGGATTGGTTACTCGAGGTACTTTGACCTGAGATCCCACCCTCTTCTATATGCGTCCAAGTGTGTGCCTTTGCAGGCATATTCCAGCAAATGGCAGACAGAAACATGGGTGACCTATGTAACAATACTTGTTGTTCCCATGTTCATATCTCAGAGAACCCAAGAGGCAGGCCCAGACCCTTCACCATTCACCAATAAAAACTCTTCTGCCCACTGTCAACAATCCTGAGCCTCCACAAGAAGAATCACCCCATACCAAAGAATATTGTTGATAGCTTTAACACCCAGGGAGTATGTTCTATGCACTCAACCATCAACAGCCTACCCAGCACCTCTCCACAAATTCCAAGGGAAACGATGCTGCACATGCATTGCGTCCCTGTGCCATCAATGCCAGCTCACGCATTAACATTCCCTTGATATTCATGACCTCATCTCTGCCAGAGAACTGGATATACTTCTCATCGGAATCGAAGTGCCAAAATTTGACAGCAGAGATCCTAACAAATATTCTGCTTGGCATGCCCAGCGAACCTCTAGGAGAGCAAGAAGTGTTGCCATCATGCACAATGAAAGCACTGTTGCATGTTTCTCCTCCACAAATGCCCCCCATCAACAGTTGCAAACTCATCAGCATCGACGTAGAGGTGCCATCCTGCACCAGTGACAAAATCATCACCTGCAATCACCCTCATAGCACTTCACAAATATTGTGTGAAAGAATTCACAGCCACTATGAAACACTTCTCCCTCTTCTTCAAATACACCGTCCGCGTCAGAGGTTTACCTCACTCGCTAGAAGAAAGCACCATCTATTATCTAAATAATTCATATGCACCTGAAATGACCACCAAAGTTTCATACCACAACAACGGACACAGCCTCGACACAATGTCCACCGTCACGACCTGGAAAAGGGCACAATTTCCTTACTCCGTCTTTTCTGTTCTGACTTTACGAAGGGGCAGCAAGCAAGAAATAAGAGGAAAGGGAATGAGGCAGGAAGGACAGACCCTGCCCTGAAGGGCGAAATTTGTTGAGCAGCCTAAGGCCAAACAGAGGGAGAATCATTTGGGCAAGGGAAGGTTAAAGATGAGAGGGTCTCAGTGGATGGGGAGCAGGCAATGGGGAACAGTGAATGAAATAACTATCCAAGAATGAAAGGGGTAAGAAAGTTAGCTGCATAACAGGGCACATAGATGGATCCTTGCAGGCTTTAATCAACCAGAAAACAAGGGGGAGTAGGCAAATCAAAAAGACAAGATGAACCTAATTGAGGCCAGTTAGGAGGAAAATTGTTCAACAGAGAAGAAGGGTTGGTTTTACTAGTAGGGCCAAGTAGACCTCAGGGGAGCGCTACGTACTGAAAACAGGTCCGGTTCAAGAAATGTGGATGAGGTAGGTGGACCACCAAAAACAAGGGAGATAGGAGACTGAACATGGATGCAAGGAAGACTCCTGAAACAAGAAGCAGCAAAGAGAAAGCAATAGGAAACGGAAGGGGAAGAATACTGATTGGCAAAGAGAAGTTGTGATTGGCCTTCAGTTGGAGGTTAAGAGTTAAGAGAAGACAAGAAAGGATATCCACAGGGAGGACATAGCTCAGTCATACCCAGAAGAAGCTGTCCCAAAACACATCTCTGGCATCTGTCATGCCACTGGACCTGGGGGGTTGGATCCTCTTCCCACATTGGTAAACCCAGGGAAGGTAAGAGGGTGTAGAGACCAAAGACTGCAGCGTTCAAGGATCCATTCCAAACTATTCGGAGACTGTGGTAAAGCCCTAACCTTGACGGTCACAATGCAAGAGATGCCCTTGAGGATGCCCCAGGATGTAGGGAATCCTAAGCACTTCAACTCTCCCAAAAGACACGTAGAGTCGTATTGAGCATTCATCATAACTATTATAAGGGATCTTGGAGACCCAACCAGCACACACAGACACTGAAAGACAACATTAACTTCCCTTTCTCCAAGCCTAGACATCACACCAACAACCCCAATCCTATTATTTGAGAAGAAATACATTAAAAACATAGCAAAAGCTGATAACACAGGGTGGCAAGTATTTTTGTGGAAGAAAACGTATGAGACAGAGCATAGGGTTCTCTTATTTACCAGTAAGGTACCAATACCACATTTAGACCCAAGTGCACCACACATAGTTCAGATAACAAAAGGAACATCTACATAGACAGGCCAAGGACTACACAACCCACAGAACTGAGCACTGTCACCGACAAAGGCTCACTCTTCATAGGCTTGTCAAACAGCATATCCCATTGTACAACCCTGCAAAAGCTGCCCACAAAAACCCAGAAACAATGTTCCCAGAAACAGTGAATAAACATTTGTTTTAAAGTGCCTCAAGCTAGACACGACTTGGCAGAAAAGCAAGGCTTCACCAGCAAATCGACAACTCAAACACGCTGGAACAGAGAAACACAAAGCAATTTCCCATGTCAAAAGAAATAACATCACCGGCCACCAGGGAGCGCACGGATGAACACCACCTCTGCTTGAGCTCCAGCACCCATGGTCCCTGAGGCGACCTGAGCCCCCATCTCACGACCCCCCCACCATTTGAGAAGTGCTGAGGATCTGTATGAGGGCCCCCCCCCTCACCTGGGAGCAAACGCGATCAAAATCGGACCGGTAGAAGTGGAGATATCACCGTGTGAACATCTAGGCCCGAAGGCGGCCCAGCAGCGACAGTGAGACCGCGCCCTCGCGTTACGGAAATCCGGCAGAAGACATCCTGCGCCCACTAGTCGTGTGGGCGGTGCTTGGAAGGCGAATCTCCCAGCTCCCACTGAATGTGGATGGATGTGCCCCTCGGGTACGGAACCTAGTAATTAAAGAGGTTCCTGCCACTTTTGCGCACTCGTTCCCCAGGAACACCGTGCCATCAGAATCCCGAGCGGAAACCCTCGTTCTTGCCGGTCATAGACTGGGGCCTAACCCTGACATCAGGCTACAGGGTGAAGATCCGAATTAGTAGTTGGCACCCTGCCTTGCCGCCTAGAATGACAGCCTTGTATCAGTGTATGAACGCCCCCGGAACTTAATCGCCTGTGACACACTGGAGAGGGTAAGGCCCCCGACTCAGGGGCTTGTGCCTCCTCTCACCCCGGACCCAAGCCCCGTCGGGGAGCACGAAGATCTACGGCACTACACTACCATCGTGCCTTAGACCCCCGAACCCAGACACTATTAGACCCCACATTGAATACGAGTTTGGAGCGAACTTACGCTTGAGTCAACAGCCTGAGGAAGAGGAACCGCGGCCTTGTGATATGCAGAACCCAAGCCGCACGGAAGACCATCCCGACATCACAAGCGAAGCACTCGAATTTGTCCTGTTCTTAGGACCCCACGCGACCCTGCAGAGGGTAAGGCCCCCGATCCAGGGGCATGTGCCTTCTCTGACTGTGGGTCCATCCTATGAACGTGCGACATAGACTTTCGAGATTCGCATACACCCCATCCTCTCCGACTGCTCGACACATCTCCACCATGTCGCTGGAGGCCTCAGAGGCGGGAGCCGCGGCCACTAGGGGGGACATTGCGGCACTACTAAGTGAGATCAAAAGCATGGGCTCCAACCTTGGTGGCAAAATCGATAAGATCACCCAGAGAATGGACAGCTTCGAAGAAAGATTGGAGGGTGTCGAAAACAATCAGACGTCAATCGATACAGAAAAAGGAAGAGGAGATGCGCCTTAAAATGGATGATTTAGAAAATAGGGAAAGAGGGAATAACCTTCGCTTCTTTGGAATCCCGGAACGTGAAGGGGAAACCAAAAAGGATCTCAAGGACACGATCCACGATATTATAAAAATTATAACGGCCGATGAAGAAATCGATGAGCCCAAAACTGAAAGAATACACCGAGCTGGTGGACCCCCCGGTGGCCCCCGCTCGGTCCTGGCCAAATTTCATAGATACCAGGACAGGACTAGGATTCTTGAGAAGGCCAGATCCGGAGGCCCTCTCACGATGGGAGGGGCTCAAATTACGATCTTTCGGGACCTATCTGCGCTTACGTTAGCACTTAGATGCCTTTGCAGCCCCCTGACAAAATGGCTCAAGGAACAGGGCATACGAAACAGATGGGGCTACCCGTTCTCACTAACTTTTGAACTTGGAAGTAGGAAAATCGTCCTTAGATCAGACGATGACATAAAAGAATGCATCGCCGACCTTCTGAATACAGGCCCGAAAGACAACGAAAATGGGGATAACAGACGAGACGGAATGCAATGGGAACAACAGGGACCTAGGCGCAAAAGAGTAAAAGGATCCAGAATATACCAACGCTCCAATAACACTTCCGATAACGAAAAGTGAGGATGTTCCTCCTGAATGCCATGGCCAGAAGCACTAGTACCCATGGTTGAAGCACGGGACGCTGGTTGTATGGAGACCGAGAGCTGGGACGTCAAGTGCTCGGGGGACGATGGAAGTAGAACACCCCTCTGAAGTAAGAGGGGGTAGGAACCCGAGTGAGACGACCCCGGGAATGCACGTAACGTTATATTGTTATATCTTTGTATGATTATTTTTGTTACCACTGTTGTATTACATGAAGCGAGGGGGGGCGAGTGGGAAGGGGGCTCACCCTTATGTTGCGATGGAAAATTTGAATGGGACTGTGAGGGAACGGTCCCCACGGATGGTCCGACAATGGATGGAACACTGTCACCAAGTCTGTTTTGGACGCCGCCAAAAGCTGCTGATGCAGCACCCTCAGTTCTTGGGCTTCCTTGAGCCTCAACAACTTATGAGGGAAAGGGATGTGGGAATAATGAAAGCACCACTTGGGTTCGTTTGCAACACCAACGTTGATATGGGCCTTGAGAAGCGAGCAATTGTCTGGCCGACAGTATTGAAAGACACCGCAGAGACATTCGAAGATGCCGTCTTTTGATAACTCAAAAAAGAAAGACTCACTCAGAGTGGCATCCATTAATGTAAAAGGGCTGAACTCTCCAACTAAGAGGTCATTAGTAGCAAGGGAATTCCGCAGATCCAACATTGACATAATGCTCATGCAAGAGACAAAGTTTGCCAAGGGGGAAGAAAGAAGCATCATCGGGAAGCGGGGGGGTCTGGAATTCTGGGGCTCAGACCCGCTGGGAAAAGGTGGGGTTGGCATCCTGCTCAAGAGGGGCATCCAATTTGAGGTAGAAAAGACATGGTCTGATGTGGCAGGTCGGGCCCTCCTGATCACGGGGAAAATAGCCAGGGTAAAAGTGACTATTGCCACTGTATATGCCCCAAACATTGGTCAGACTGCATTCCACCAGAAAGTAATCCCAAAAATAATGATGGAGGCAACGGGGTACGTAATTCTGGGGGGTGACTTCAACCAATGGGCAGACCCAGGTATTGACTGGAAACTGGGGAATCCAGACACAAGGAGCCAGATTAAAGAGGGACGTACCGACCTTGTTGAGATAACGGACCTGTACAAACATGGGTGACATATGGACAATAATGCATCCCGGTGTAGCTGGATACACCTTCTATTCAAATCCCCACCACACTTTTACGCGCATTGATTATATATACATGTCGAACAACCTCATACCAACCACACAGCACTCAGATAGTATTCCAATAACCTGGTCGGACCATGACATGGTTCAGGCTGACATTTCTTGAGCGGACCTACCTACCATGGGAGGGAAATGGCGGTGCAATGAAACCCTCTGAAAGGACCCGGTTTTCAAAGCGACTATGGAGACCGAAATCGAAGAGTACTTTAAAATTAATGATGATGGGGAGGTTTCCAAACAAGTGATCTGGGAGGCAGGGAAGGCCACATGGCGAGGGACTCTAATACGGGAGGGGGCCGCAAAGAAAAGGGAACAGAAAATTATAGAGCAAAAGTTGAGGGCCGATGAAAAAAGCGGAGATGAAAAAAGAACATAGAGTTGACCCTGACAAAGTGAAAACTGCGCAGTTGAAAAGGGAAGAATTGCGGCTCTTGGAACACGATCAAGTGGTGCGTAAATTGCAATTTTTAAAACAGAAATTTTATGAGAAAGGAGATAAGGCCGACGCCTTATTGGCTGCCAGACTTAGGGAACAGAGAGCTGATCGTAGAGTGAACGAAATCATCGAAGACCCTGTCCCGCCTCCCCATACCCCCCCAATATCCCAGAATCCTTTGCCAAATTTTATGAGAAACTCTATACCTCTGAGATAATTCCCGGCCAACCTGACCCATCAGCCTACCTATCTTCAATCCCTATGCTCACGATAACGAACGCAGAAACTGAGTTTCTGGATTTCCCGATTAATGAACAGGAAGTGCACGAAGCGATCAAAAGGCTAACACTAGGAAAATCCCCGGGTGAAGATGGCTATACCGCCTGTTTCTATAAGACGTTTGCCAAACAACTAGCCCCCTTCCTCTCGGTTCTATTTAATGTAATATTAGAAACAGGGCAGGCCCCGGACTCATTTAAAAAAGCCTTGATAACGGTGATTCCGAAAGAGGGTAGGGACCCCAAAAGCTGCGAATCTTATCGCCCTGTTTCCCTTCTCAACCTTGATGCCAAAATTTACTCCAGGGTATTGGCGGCTAGATTAGAAACGCTAGTGCCCCGCCTGGTTCATTCAGATCAAGTTGGGTTCATACTCGGGAGACAGGGAGCTGACTCCATGCGCAAAACAATGCACCTCATTCATGTGGCCCGCGACCTCCCTGGGGACCCCGTCCTGCTATCAATTGATGCCGAAAAGGCCTTTGACAGAGTCGAGTGGGATTTTCTGGGAGCCGTTCTGCAGAAGGTTGGAATAGGCCCCAAAACTAGGAGGGGCATACAGGCGATATATACATCTCCTACAGCATCGATATCCGTAAATGGTGAATATTCCCGTTGGTTTGAATTACAACGAGGGACTAGACAGGGATGTCCCCTCGCCGCGATCCTCTTCGCCCTTTCATTATAACCCCTAGCACAAAGGATAAGATCTGACTCTGCGATAGAAGGGATCCGACTAGGCCCGGTGGAATATAAAATAGCACTATATGCGGATGACATTCTCTTACACATGACCAATCCCACAGAGTCAATTCCCCAAGTCCTTAGACTAATGGACGAGTATGGCCAATTCTCCGGCTTTAGAGTAAACAAGGCAAAATCCATTCTATTCCCCCTTCAGAGAACTAGGACAGAAAATGACCCTAAGTTTCGCCCGCTAGGCCTTAAGCTAGAACACCTCACACTACAATACCTGGGCATACAGATCACTAGGAACCTGAATGGCTTATTTGAAGCTAACTTCCCTCCACTCCTCCAGCGGTTCACTGCAGACCTTACGAAATGGGGAAAACTTACGATCTCTTGGCTTGGCCGCATCAACGCGGTTAAGATGACATGCCTCCCACGCTTCCTATACCCATTCCAAATGCTACCAATCGAAATACCCAAATCGTTCTTCAGGGAAGTTAAGAAGATCTTGATGAGATTTATATGGCAGGGTAAGAAACCTAGAATTGCATACACCACATTGATACTCCCCAAGGACAGAGGAGTGGTTGGGCTCCCAGACTTGAGATCATATTACATCGCCTCCCAATTACGAGTCATGATTCCCCACCTCAGAGAGCACAATGACCTTCAATGGGTCCAAATGGACAATCATTACTTTGCATCGGCCACAGTATCAGAATGGCTATGGACCCTGCACAAAAGGATACTATGGAAAATCAATGGCCATCCTATACTGAGCACGATCTGGAGTGTATGGCGTGCGAATCGTGAGATGCGCGGGATCACCACCTGGCCATCCCCTCTCAGCCATCTGTAGTCTCCTGGCATGAACGATCGCATACCAGAGGTTGGCAGATACCAATCCTGGTACGAGGCTGGCTTAGAGAGAGTGGGCCAGCTCCAGAGGAAGGACTCCTATATCTCCCTTCCGGAACTGATGGAAGCATTGGGCATAGGTACACTATCCACATTCCAATACATCCAACTGAAAGGGGTCCTGACGAAGGCTGAATGGAAGGACAAACTGAACAGAGAACTGACCCATTCGAGAAACTATTGGACTCTAGAGTGGAGAGTAAAGGTCTCATATCAATAATGTACCAGGAACTAATAGCAGTGAGAGACGGCTCCACGGATCCTCTGAGGGCTAGGTGGGAAAAGGACTTTGGGGAAGAAATAGACCTCGAGCAATGGAACCTAATGTGCAGGGCTGCCTCTAGAACATCGCTATCGTGTCAGGACAAATCGCATGAAATCAAATTCCTGCATAGGTGGCAATACGACCCCCTCAGACTATCCAAAATGTCTCAGTCAATGAGTCCGACATGCTGGAGGAAATGTGGGCAAACTGCTAATTACTGGCATATGTGGTGGGGTTGCCTGCGCATCAAAGTTTTCTGGAACGAAGTACTGGGGTGGATCAAGGAAATTGATGGTATCCAGAGAGATGCTGACCCCTACCTGGTGCTCTTTGCCTTGGAACGAGAAGCGGACAAGTGGAACAGAGTGACAGGCCTGACCCCCTATCTACTCCTGGCCGCCAGGGCCCTCCTGGCGATCAAATGGAAATCTGGTACAGTACCTAGGAAGAGTGAATGGATTGCCCTAGCCACATCTATCTGATGGAAACCATAATGGCCGCTCTGCATGGAAGGGCAGCCCAATGTGAAACCCTATGGATGGACTTTAAAAGTCGACACCTAACGCCAGATAATGAGTCCCTATCAGATGAACCTGAGGAGACCTAATGGAAATCCAATGCCCAGGTAGCAGTGACTGGAACAAAAAAAAGAAAAAAAAGGGAAAATCTCTTGATACAAGCGAGCACTGTTTGGTCAGACACTGGAGTCGGAAACATTGCCCTATCAACGTCTCGACGCTCTAATTGCGAAAAACGAACTGGTGCCAAGTTAAGTAAGGGGGGAGGGGGGAATGGGGAGTTGTTTTTTTCTTTTTCTTTTCGAGTATTAGGAAATGCACCTTCATTGAGAACTGAGATAACTGTATGACACTGTGAGCTGACATTAAGCTTTTTTTTTTTTTTCATACATAATTGTGTCAACCGGTGCAGTATTTTGTATGTATCTTGATGTTTCTTCATTGTTCTTTCTTGTTTCTTTTCTTTGCTGTATATGATAAAACCAATAAAAGCAAATTTAAAAAAAAAAAGAAATAACATCTTTTGTCAAATAAAAAATCATCAACATCCCAACATTAATCTCAAAACCTCCTCAATAAATCCCTCTGCCTCAGCTAAGCCTTCCACACAGAAATGGGCCGAATAATTAGGACATCAATCACCCTGACTAACCAGAAATCTGGGTCCCTTTCTCAAAAATGTACGGGATAACCTAGTAAAATGGTTCTCATCCTCAGATTCACATGTCCTGACATTCTGCACTCATCAAGGGACACAGACCAGGTAACAACTCAGTGATCCCTGCGTAGCAGCTGTTGCTGCGGCCCACATGACAACATGTGAAAGTCCATCACTGCATTCAACAGCTCACTACAACTGCAACACGTATCAGAAGCCCTTACAACGTTGATGGCTACATCCCTCTACAGAGAAGCATCCTTTGATTCCAAAGGTGCCAACACTCAACTCCTTGGTTTAGGGCCGTAGCTGAACACAAAGAATCTGGGCTATATTGTCACTGTACACCTCTCAGCGCACATAAAATCCAAGAACACATTGGACAAATACCTGTCAGGATTCAGCCGAGGTCGCAGCACATAGACCACACTAGCCTCAGCATGACATGTCCTAGAACATTTAGTGGATTAAGACTCCATCAGCATGCTCATCATTCTCCACCCATCCATGTTCTTTGATAGAGTGGACTACACACCCTTCAGCACTGCCTACATTTACATCTATCATGTCTGACCACAGTCAAACAGTACAGCCATAACATCTATCATTCATATCCAATACTCAAAGGCTTGCTCTCCCTCCTCTTCTTTTCAACATTGTTTTAAACTTCATGGACCAACTATAAAACCAGCAACATCAATTCCACGACTTTGCCAATCACAAACACATCTACCTAAACTGCACAGGCAAGTAAAACCATGACCGAAGTCACACTTCACCTGCCAGAGGTTAAGATTAATTCTAAACCGTCCAGTTATCATCTCTTTTCTTCCGCAATAAAACCAATTTGCCACTATCTCAAGATTCATCTCAGATGCTGACTTCACCATGAATTTACAAGTCTGCATTCTTTTTCAAATGAAACACCTACAAATCCTAACCTACAGACCAACAGGAATGCACCCAATAGAGATAGGAACAATTGTAAATTAAAGGGTGGGCTACTGAAATTACATCTATAATGACATTTCTGCCTATTAAATCAAAAGGCTCCAAAAAGCACAGAACACCTTGGCTAGTCTCACTCTTTGCTTATGTTAAGGGTTCTGTCTGAAAATATCCCCAGAAAAATACAGTAATGTGAAAAAGTCAGCAACAGGTAGTTTTTAAAAATGTCGTCTTTCAATAAAAGCAAATTAAAGTGTGAGAATGTTGCCAGTAATATGGACACCAAAAAAATATTTTTAAAAACACAGACGTACTGTAAACCTAACAATGAACCAAACCTCTAATAAAACCTCCACAATCAACCTAACTACATTCCTAAGCCTTTCCCGAGCTCTAATTACAACCCTTATTTTATCCTGAACCCTTACATAGCACTAAACCTTCAGCATGCTAAAGCATTCTATTGGCATGCCACTAAATACAAAACACCAAATAAATTAAAAATGAACAACTGTAAACCTAATTACAACCTCATCATCAGTTATCAACAAATTCAACAGCACTGGCCCTAACTCAAGCCCTTACTCTAATTCAAACTTTAGCCTTACTCCAACAGCAACACTAACATTTACCCTAATGCTGACTCTACCCTAACCTGCAGGTTTTCCTAACCCTAATCCTACAATAACATCACCAGCCCTCTCCAAGCACCAATCCCTTTCTTTTGCACTTACCCAAACCATTACTCTATTAGCCCTAGACTTTCCATAACCCCTACTCTAACAAATACCCTGACACTTAGTCTACCATGAGCACCAACCAAACTTCAACATAACCAGCCCTCCCACAATCACTGTTATCCTAAATCTACCCAAACTCTTTACTCTAACCCTAATCTCTTTCCGTACCCTAAGCCCTATCCTAACCCTAGACCAGGCAATCATAAGCCCACTGAACACTTCTCAACCCTAAGACTTACACTAGCAGCACTGCATGTTTGACTGCTTTTCAGCTGTTTTTTATTTTCACTACGTTTTGCGAGGTGGCCTTTTCACTGCAGAGGTATTTTCACTACAATTCTTTTCACTGACTACATTTCTGTTGGCAATATTTTCACTGGATACCAAGGTAAGGCCAACAACTATTAGCCTGATTTAAAAGAAATACATTAGCGTCCATTGCAGTCCATAATCTCCTTAAAGATCATGAACCCTGCATACAAACACCTGGAAGGGTATCTGCCATGGATGTTTGTGATTTCTTCGCAAATATTCACCTAATGGAGATTTCACCAAATCCATTTCACCGAAAAATGAAATCTACTTTTTACTTTTTCTACTTTTATTTTAATGCGGGGGAGGCCCCTTAGCCCCCCTCACCTGTCCCTGCCCTAACTTATACCCTTACCCCACACCCCACCTATTATGCATCACAAATACAGCATTTCCCCTACCATTTTTTGGTGAAATGGATTTGGTGAAGTCTCATTAGGTGAAATGGTATTCGAAGAAATCTACGGTAACGATCTGCCATAATACCTGCAAGAAATGATCTCCAGATACCAACCCAAACATGTCGTGCAAAGGTCATCGACCTCAAAAAACGGCACACAATATCAAATGGGACAAGCGGTCAGTCCATGCCTTCGGAATATCTTCCAAGAAGACATGAAACTCTCTCCACACTGATTTGTTTCAAGACAACAGTCATCCGTTCTAACAAGGCACTCCGGAGGAACTACCACTTGAATCTGCCAAGGGCCGGGGCACAGTTGAAACATGCACTGAGCCGTCTACAAAACAATGAACATAAAATGCAGACAGGAGGCAAGGCAGGAGGCAAGTGGGAGTTGGACGTGTGGGATATTCTAGGATCCAAAAGAATCCAGCTGGATATTGATTATGGATGCAACAATACATTGTATTATTGCTTGTTGGTTGCTAAAAAGCCAATGAATGAAACCAGACTAATAAATCATGATATTCATGAATTTTCAGAGAAAGGCTAGGATGTATGGTACCTCCTGCTTTCTGAACAAGGCTGTCCTATTGTCCACGATGAAGAAGACCTGTGAGTAAAATATTCATGATTTCACTCAGATACGATATGATATGATATGGCTTTTATAACGCGCCTATACACAAGTGTTTCAAGTGTTTCAGTAAGCGTGTCTCTGATACACACATTAATGCCATGTAAACGGTGGCCTATGGTGGGCGGGGCTGGGGAAAATCACATCTTGATCCGACTCCTGGTCCACGGGAAGTTGAATTAGCAAGACCGAAACTCTGTAAAATGACCAGGAAGGGAACAACTCAAAAGCTAATAGAAATGGAAGTGGTGACGCACACCGAGAGGGGAGTGGTGAATCCCAGAAACTGCTGCTTTTGTGGAAAGCCAGGCCTCAGCTGCTCACACCGTTGCACACACCGTTGCACATCAATGAGGGTCACGTTTGTTTTATTCTCCAGTCTAATGAAATCTGAGGGTCGCCTGTGACACATGGCGAGTACAGGTTGAATCACCTCAGCCTCGTTTTCAATATTCTTTTCTATTCCATGTTGTGTAGGGAAAATAACTGGATGTTCACATCAAACGCAGTGTCAATATCCTCATAATTCCTCCAAATTCATCTTTCAATATGACAAATATTAGACTGGAAAACCCCCAAACACAGAGGCTGCTTTACAAAGCGTTTTCCAAGCTTAGGTATAACTTATTCATGGAAGAAGTAATAGCGTACCTACGAGTAAATAAGTACTCATTTGCAAATTTCCTTACTCGTGAATCATAAAAAAGGAGGCGGCATATGTCTGGCCTAAGATCACTCTAATGGGCTGAAACTTATATACTCCAGGAAGTAGGGGCCACTCTGGGAATGGGAATAAGGGCTATGGGAGGGCCAGAGAATGTGCAAACATGGTACAAGTTCCCCCCAAAAGTGTTACATAGAGGGTCTTTTTATTTTAAAAAGAAAAACTCTAAATTGCATGCAAGGGACCACCAAAGCTAGCATTTACATGCTGTGGGCCGTCTGTATGCAATTAGAAACGTTCACAAGCACCTCGCTTTTACTCTTTGCTTTCCTCTCTGTCTCATGATGTTGGTGAAAGCCGTCTGCAAATACACCTTGCAGGCAGCGTTTATTATTTGATTGCTATGGAATTCGTATGGTCTTTTGCAGGTGCAAAACCAAGGCGTATTGTACAGGAATCCATTCATGTCACGCCTGCATGAAAATATCATTCAGGCGTGAAACGATACGCACTGACAAGAAGGAGGAGTCTGCTCCTTGGCACTTCATCAACATGGGTCAGAGAGGTGAAGATAGGTTTAAAGGCATTGTGCCTTGGCCAGGGACGTCATTTCACCAAAATCCCAGGGATAGCGGAAGTGACATCACATGACCCTTGACCTCTGATGACATGACAGGAAGGGATGACATTTGCCCCAACCCTGAAGTAACATTGCAGGAAGTGATGGAACGCGTCCATTCACCCCTTGACAAAACAGGAAGTGGCATCACGTAGCATTGTTCCTAAGTACGCAACGAAAAATATTGTTCCACTATCACTGTAATGTGATATACATTACATACAAGAATTGACCACCATATGATAACGATGTGCTTTTATATTGCACTTACGCTTAATCACTTAACATACAACACATATATATACAATATCACCCAACCTGTGTTGGTACTCATTTATCAACCTCAGCAGGATGAAAGGCTGAGTTGGTCTTGCCGGGATTCAAACCTGCGACCTGCAGACCACACACACATCGCAGAGGTGAGTACTCAACCCACTAATCTATCTTACTGGCCATAGCTATCTTACCGGCCATAGTAAAATGATCAATTACATATCTGACTGTTCTCAAAGTCAGAAAGCAAATTGCACGCTGTAGTGGATTCCATTAAACTGGTAAGTGAGATTTAACAGCAGGCCAGTTCATCCGCAGGTCTGGTGCAAAGTTGGCCAAATGTCAAGCCTGCTTGGATCTACTTTTCAGGCTTCAGAGGTTGGCAAAATACATACCTTTGGGAGGGTTCATAACTGTGTATTAAAGAATTTAGAGTAGCACAGGGAAAGCAGCCCAATCACACGGCATCCCGTACTCTGGGTACTCGTTACCTCATGCATGCAAACCAACATACTGGACAGCATGCCACGGAGATGGGGAAGATAGACACATTACAACAAAGCATTCATTGTGGCACAATGAAATGAAGGGCCAGTTTATGTGCTATGGACAAACATTTCTACACCGTACACAAGCTTTTAGGAGCAATGATTTTATCAAGTAACTGAGGACACCGAGATGGAATGTCTTGTGATGATCATAACAGCGACAACGGCACAGAAAAACATGATATAACTGCAATTTGCAAAGAGCAAAATAAAATGTCTGAAATGGATGCTTATTCTACTCTAAATGCTTTTTTCAAAGTTTTTAGCTGCATTGTTAATTTGAGGTGTTTAAAAACAGACTAAATCAGTGACTCACCCCCTGAAGTGTGTCTGAAATAAACCTTTAATGAGTCTAGCAATTATTGTATATAATTCCAGAAGGACAAATGATGTGTTATTCCCATTCCTTCCTATTTATGATCACTGCTCAAAGTGTTACACTTGTGGAACCCCCTGTTTTTTTTTAAGAGGCCTGAACAAGAAAGCCAGCTACTTCAGAAACAAAGAGCCTTGAGGCGCTGGCCAAAGCCAAGAAGCTTCAATAATAAAAAATGTAAAAAAGATTTGTTGTTTTTATTATTATTCTTTCTAAGGGTAGCAAGGAAGACCACAGAGGTAGCAAGGGAGACTTCATGGGTCGCAGGTGCGACTCCAAATGACATCCCTGTGACTTGCTTTTACATCCTAATTTATCACTCCACCCCATTTAAACGTAAGCTGTTCACGTGTATTCACAGCTCTTCAAAGATGTGAACAGTTCAAAGTCGTAACATAGGGACAGATTATCTAGAGTTCATACCTATGTTAAAAAAGAGCAAATGCATGTACAGTACCACCCCTTTTGATGCTTGCATTACACAGAATGGACTGAAAATAACTTGATTATATCAATTTCATATCAATATTTTCGCAATGCAGCGAAGTATTTTTGCACTTTTTGCAGAGTAATAGTGAATTGATCAAATAAGTCTTGCTTCATATTTCATTGGCAGCCTATCACATAATATTTTGAACCATAGCAATTGAATTGAGTGAACAAGCAGATGTTTGGTCTATTTCTGTTCTAGCAATGTATATTAAAATGCACTGTTCTCCACTTTTTTCATTGAAAAAGATAAGACTTTGTTTGAGAGACCAACAATTCCTTTTCATGTCGTGAAACAGAGCTCACAAATCTGTCTGCCTCGTTTTTTTTCTTTTCTCCAGGGCAATCATCCTTATCAAATATTGTACAAGCAAGGAAATATCGAGGCTGAGTACCACAAAAGGAAATACACCAAACACAGGCTTTAAAGATTCACAGTTCTTTAATACTGCGCAGTTACAAAGAAACACAGATCTGATACAGATAGCTATCTGGCACTCGACACCCCGCAATGAGTACCAGCCCGTCAGATTGAGGAGGGAGAGTGCTGGACATCTAAACATTCGCATTATTTATACATATCCTGCAATATTGTCCAGCCTCTCTACAGGTTAATAATCTGTGGTCTAGAGCTTGTGCCGAGTTCACACATAGCTCATACAATAATATGCACATGGATTACATAGGTTTGTGTTTCCAACAAGTTACAATGGCGAAGTGTATTCCTGGATTTAGCAGTGAGCCTTAGTACATATCCCTTCACAATGTAGTTCTGCCAGTGTCCACGCTCGACATTTACATAATATTGTCCTTGATGTGTATTAGTGGATGAGGCTTGTTAGTGCAGACAATCCTATGACCACAAGTCATGCTCGGGCAAGGTCTCATTACCTAGTCTAAACATTCGGCCCTCGGACAGTCTAACTATTAACAAGATTCAAAAGGTCGGAAGAGTCGGTTGCAAGTTAAACACAGTCCACCATTTTAGAACAGAGAATCATATACGAATAGAAATCAAAATGGAGGACGATTCTAACATGGCGGCAAAGTCGATCCAAAATCGGAACTTTGCAACGCGGTTTTCTTCACAGAGCGACTAGGCTTAGGCCAATATATATATATCGGAATGATTTCCTGTTTAACAATATGGATTGTGGCAAAACCTATTTGATCCAATCTTATTTCAAAAGCAGAAAAACAGGTGTAAAAATATATTTGCTACATTTTCCAGTCCACGCTGTTTTCTAATAAATAGTGCATGAAGGATGTGGAGGGAATGACAAGGCTTTTAGATTAGTGTGATATGGGGAAAAATAGTAGTGAGTTATAGGAACTTAGAAGTTTCAAAGAGTGCTGTATGTACCCTGACAGAGCCTATGCACGTGTAACGGTAATGTTATACCGTGCCAACTTCACAATACAGGAGTGGGCCTTTTTTGTGAATTAGGTTAATCTCATTACTTTTTCTAACTGTTCTCGTTTACAGCTGATTTATTTGTGAATTCATGTTGTGGGGTGTATTTCCAATCACCGGTTGGCATTAGTTACAACAGGCGTAACGTGTGATTCTTTGTGAACTGGCACAACATATGTCAGTTAACATCAATAGAGTCAATCACACTTCCTCACTCTCACTGGTCTCTGCAATGTTAATATTATTCTGTAGTCTTTGCCCCAACTGTAATAACCAGTTGTAGCTGTTGCTATTGTGTCATTAGCAAATGTAAGAGTGAGTTGTCCACCTTTCAGACCATTTTAGATCGATAACTGGCTTGTCTTCATCATATGAGACCGAGTCACGATCTAAAGAAATCTTCAGCAGTAGAACTTGGCATTAAAGGTACTATATACCTTTCTGAAGTCTTAAAGAGAATATCATGTTTTTATGCCGTTAAATGCTAATATTATGGATCTGTAGACTGCGCCTCCTGGGATTCGCAAAATGGAGGACAAGCACATGAACAGGTGCACAGAGGGTCGAGAACCAGGCCTGAGGAGACTGTTCCGGGCAATTCAGGGGACAGAAATCCAGAGGCGGATGGCCGATTCTGAGGCCATTCCGTATCAAAACCGGGTAACATACCTGTAGTCTTGAAGAATCTGGAGATCCTTGTAAATGTCCTGTATGATCCCAGTCCGGTTTTTGTAATAAACAACAGTTCTAACTTGCCCTTGGCTGAGTCCTCTGTTCATTCTGCGGAAAAGGTTGTTGGGCCCTTGGGAGCTGAGCCTGTGGCTATCCCCAGACCTCTGGCATACCGAGACCCCTCCAACAAAGCTACGAAAAATGATCACAAATCGTTAAAAAGAACATAGCTGGGAAATTGGCAGATCTAAAAACATTGACACTAATAAACAAGATAATATTGTATTTTTTTTTACAAAAACTTGATGTTGCTTTAACCATTCCTACTGGGTTTTTTGCAGGTGTCGCCAGGATGTTGGCACCCATATCCTTATCAATACAAAGGTACTTCATAGGATATGTGCGTTCTTAATGTGTGAGGTTAAGCAATTGTTCTGTTTGTCCTGCAAGATGTTTTTTGTGTTGTTCTAGTGCCTCCAGTGGTGTGTCCAGACTCTTTTTTGACTGGGGTTGCCCAAATGTGGCACTGACGTAAGCAGGGTGGCATGAAGTACATGCGCACACACAAACACGTCTGAATAGCAATAATTTATTATTTGTATCCGCTAACCATATCTACTTTAATTACAAACATTAGTGTCTTACATTTCTGTCCCGCCAGATATAATGATCATAGTTTAGGATAATGGGGTGGCACCTGCGGTGGCCAATCAGATTCCAGGGTTAGCACGTGCCGCCCCAGGCCACTCCCTGGACACACCTATGAGTGCATCCTGGTATGAATCAGGAATTTAATCCACAAGCGTTTGGTCCCCCCTTACAATTGCACCATATGTGGTGTTTTTATGCTGATGTCCCTCTGCTCGTGTCACCCTTTGCAGCCACCTAGCATTCTTTTTAGTGTAACCTTAGCCCCGCTGGCATTCAAGAACTATATCACTGGCAAAGCAACATTTTAACATAATTCCTCTGACACAATGGGACTCATTACGGGTCTGGCGGTAACCGTGCCGGTATAACCGGCAGGTTGCTGCCGGACCCGTTATTAATTACCGGCACCTGACTTCCCTGTAACACCGGGGTATTACGACACTGGCGGCTGGGAAGTCAGGCACCGGTAATTTTATAAGTCCCCATTCCCATGGAGTCCCAGACTCCATGGGAATGGGGACCACGGAAGCACTGGCACTGTTAATAACCAGCAGGGTCTACCCTGTCGAGCACAGCGGCTCCAGCAGGCAAACTCGTCGTTTGCCGGTCCGGAAACAACGGTGCCAGTAAGCTTACCGGAACCGCTGTTTCCAGACCGGTAAACTTGTAATGAGGCCCAATGTCTATGTCAATTATAATGTATCTGAAACATTTGAATGACCTAACCAACTGTTCAAAGAAATGTCACGCTCAATAAAAGTGGATGCACAAAATAGGCCATCTAGCTAGTTAATGTTTTGGACAAAAACTACTTTGTAGGATGGCATGAAAATGGAAGTTTCACGTCATTGATTACTTATGAGCCTGTATCTTTATAGCTTCATGTTTTTTTATTTTTTGTTTTTTGTACACTGAACTGCATCTTCTGCCAGCCCCATCATTTGCACTGGATGTATTCGGCCATGTCTCACTGGCACCTGCTATGCTGGCAGGCATTTCATTTCTATGGTTACTGGGGCAAACCAACTAAAGCTGGATTCGTTTTACCACCTCAGAGCACAAAGATCTATATTTAGCACGTGCATAGCAAACTAGATATATCATAGGAGGAATATATCAATCCCGAGTTACTGCCTCCAGAGGAGTATAAAGTGTGGGTGCCGGTCAGACAGAATCACAGAAATCAGGGAGGGGCTAGAAACATATAGGCCCTTTTCTCAGAACGTTTTCCAATGGGGTTTTGCCATTATAAAACACTTCCATGAGTTAGGACCACAATTGGGACAATCCAAAATACCATGGAGCTCAGTGATCATTACGCAAAATAGTTCACAGAATATTTCCCAAAGGGAATGGGTGTGAAAAGATGATTGCGGAGACAAGATGGCAAAAAAAGGAGAATTGCGGTGTGCGTCAAAGAAGGACTGTGAAAGGGGGGAGGGGTGATTTGGAAACCATATGGTAAAAGCAGGGCTTTAAGTGGGTAAGAATTCGAGGGGGGGGTTCCTTTGGGGGCGTGGCTTGCAGGATGGGCATGGCCTAGAAAAGTACACAAACAACAGTAAGGTACGCAAACAAATATATAAATGCATGTAAGCATTTATATATTTGTATGCATACCTTACTATGGTTTGTGTACTATGCAAGCCATTTTTTTGTTAACATAAAAATATGTAACATATTTCTATGTTTATAAAAGATGACTTGAAAAGTACACAAACCACAGTAAGGTACGCACATAAATATATAAATGCTTACATTATTATACTTTTTGCGTGCTTTACTATGGTTTGTACACTTCAAGATGGCTTGAAAAGTACACAAACCATAGTAAGGTATGCACACAAATATGTAATATTTATATATTTGTGGGCGTACCTTATGGTTAGCGTACTTTTCAAGTCATCTTTAAAAAATATATTTTTATGTTTATAAAAGATGGCTTGAAAATACACAATTCACATTCACACAGAAATCAGCACAGAGTCTGCAGGTTCGCCGTGGCTCAAATATGCCTCAGTGATCTGGGTAGGGGGCGGAAACAAAAGGACAGTAACTTCTCTGGTGACCCCTCACATGAGGGGTCACCAGTGGAAGTTACAGTGACTGACACAAATGCCAGCCAGCCACAGCAACGCTATGGCTGACTGGCCGGTTCTTCTGTCAGCTTGCCTGACTCAGTAGCGGGCACATCGCCCGTTGCGGTTGTGGCCGCAGCAAAATAATATGTCCCGCCAATGTTGTGGTGGGACGGAGGGGCCCTGGCAGGGCCCTGACTCAGCCCCACTTTTTGTAGACTGCCGGGGCCCGGCCCTGGCTGGCTCCGGCCCACTTAATGTACTGGGTAAGAGCGAGTTGGAGAGGTTCCAGGAGCTCCCCCAGATTGCAGCATGAAATAAACCAGAATGATGCTGTAATCCAGGGCGGGAGAAATTGGATGGATGAAAGGAAGTGGAAGGGAACGGGTGATTGAAGACAAGACACTGCAGGGGAAGACAGACTACACAGGAGGGGCCACACTGTGACGGAGTAGCAGGAATGGAGCGTTCAGCAGCAGAGTGGAGATGAATGTAGGATGTGGCCTAGGAAATACAATATGGCAGATTCTGGACAGCTAGGGTGGTGTGCGAGCTGGAGCCGCAATTGTGGGGTGTGTGTGAGAGAGAACGAGGCTCACAGAGCGGTTGAAACAGCCACATTGTTGGCTGAAATGGCAATGCCACAGGAGGGCCTGAAGGCAGGGTACCAGGTGTGTGGTGTACAGGAGGTCTAGGGAGCAAGGGAGCAAGAGTGCAGTGGGGTGTCCAGAGAGTGGCACATGCTACCCCTGGAATCTCACTGGCCACCCCAGGTGCCACCCCATTCTCCACGATCATTATGTGTCTGTGTGCTCTCCTACTTCATGCCACCCCTGCATAATTTAGTGCCTCAATTGGGCCACCGCAGTGAAAAGTGTATAGACACGCCACTGCCGGAGTGGGAACAGGCCACTAACTGACAACACTGCCAGCCACTGAAAAGGCGGCCATGCAGGATAGACCTTTAAAAAGGACACTTGCATAAACACATGTTTGGAAGCAAGATTGTATAGTAGCCGTAATGGGAATTAGGAGCAAATAGCACACAGTACTGTTCTTGGATGTGTTTATCTGTCTATATATGTGTTTTGTAAGTGATTTCAACCCGGCACTTCACCTAAGTGAACACCTAGCGTGTAATGCACAACTGAAATCCTTATTTATTTGTGTCTAAAAGTTATTTTATTCTGAATGATGTACCACTTATATCACCCCCCTCTCTTGGAACCCTCCAACCCCCAGCCCGGTCACACTGAACCAGGAATCATGGCTTGTTTGCAAAGTTAAAATATTTATTTATGGATTCACAACTTTAATCACACTAGGTTCAATGAGTATACAGTGATCACCAATGGGGTGATGTAACACTAAGCAATCTCTTTAATGACAAGGAGTAATAGTGAGCAAAACATTCAGCACAGAAATAAGACTTTTGTGTGTTCAAACCAAATAGCAGTGTGGTTACTATTTCCCCCTGCACACCCCTCAACCCCCAACAAGCAATGTAAAGAGATAGGAGATAGAGCAGGTATTCAGGAATGCAGAATTCAAACAAAATGTCAATCCCAATTTCCCCCGAGCAACATGAGAGAGAAACAGAATTGATTGGCAAGCTGTCAAAAATGGTTTTAAAGTTATCGAAAGAATGGATTGGGTAAAACACTAAATATGGTTTAAATCAATTAAATTGTTTAAATTCTAATGGGAGCTGCTTTATATGGTTGCAGACAAACACTAGCAATGATTTGATAGTAAGAAGCAATGTAAAAACTTAAAACTGAGGTCGAGTGCAATTGAAAGCTGCTTTACATGTGACAGAATTTTACCTAACACAAAATGTGCAGCAAACTTTTCTGTGTGCGGTAATCATAATTGCGGGAAAACTGTATGGATTTGGAATGCGGTTTTTGATTCTATGGAAAGCTGAGAATGTTATCTTCAAGCAGAAGTTTACATTTTGTTTCTAGCATCAAAAACAGGGATGCGCTTTCAAAAGACAAACAGGATTTCTTTACACTAGGGGTTGACTATGAAGAAGCAAATACCACACAGAAGCACAGCCACTGGGCCAGGGCGCCACTGGATTCGGGCGATTGCCTGACAAGGAGCTTGCCTTCTTCAGATGAAATATATGAGCGCAAAGATATATAACAATACTAGTACCGAAGAGATAGTAGGGATAATATAGAGAGTTCAGGCAATTCAAAAATATTTCTAACAATGCATTTCTGAATATAAGAGAGGATGGGTTTAAGACGGAGGTTACTATGGACAGTACATATGCTACTGACACAGTCCTATTCTATGGATACTCACTATATATGTTTGAACAGAAACGTCAGGAATTCTGGTCCATCAAGATCAGGAATTCTGCTCAGAAATTCTGCTGGGCACACTGGACGGGATAGGCTGCTGGGCACACCGGACTAGACTGGGTCTGCAATGGCTCTTGTCACAGCTATCTGGTTACAGCACGGCACAACACGGCACAACTGGATTGGGTCTTTTGATTCTGGTAATAATTCTTTAGCAGGAAAGCAGTTACAGCACAGCCCGGCTGTTTATTTTGTTCCCCTTTAATTTTGGGGAATTCTTTCAGGTTCTGGAAACTCAAGGCCTCATTGAAAATGGTTCAACTAATGGAATGGGCCTTTCTGCTTGCCAAGTTTCTGGAATCTGGAGCAAGGGATATGGATAGATCTGCTTCAGGGTGCTTTGCCAGGATCAGGATAGTGGGTGAATCTGTCTGTCCTTCTATGTCCTCAGCTTTCTCTATTTATGCATATGGTAAAGGGGTGTGTGTGCTGAATTATCCTAAGCTCTCCCCCTAGGCAGGCTATTGGCTAGAGTCTCCTCTCTCCCATGATTTGAGGAGAAAACAGGGTGTCACCATGATGATGTGGGTTTATGAGTCAGAGAATCCTCCCCTTGTTCCCTTGAACATGAAATCTACTTTTAGTACAATACATATTTACAAATGTGCAACCTTTCTTACAATAACATATGTAGAGCACATATTTTGTGGAGCAGATACTCTTGCAAGCCCCGTCACTGTAGGATTTTGGGTCTGCTTTTGACAGAATTCCACCCTTTTTGTCCGGAACACATGGTCCAATTTCAGAGCAAATTTCCAAGAATGTGCGCATTGTATAGGGGCATAAGCGTGTGAAGTTTCTTGCTTTTAACATAAATACATTTGCTTTAAAACCATAAATTCCCCTGTTACTTCCCAGAACATAGCACAGAGTAATTGCAATTCTGAAAATGTGCAGCCAAAAATTAGGTTCACAAGTCCGGGGTTTACATATTTTTTACAATTTTACACAGTAAATTATCAGTCTTTTTAAGAATGTGCTTTTTGTCAATCAACAAATGGTTGTCTGTCCCTGCCTCCTTTCTCTTCTTGCAGCTCAGAAGCAATCTCTGCCCCCTTCCTTCTGAGAGAGGCCATTTATGACTCTTCACACTCTGCATATCCTTTCAGCCAGAGGAAGTCCATCGTCCTCTTCCCCTGCAGCCCAACATCTCCTCCCCTGATCTAATCATCACAGAGGTATGATTTCCTGGCCTTCATGGGGGGAAGCTATCATACTGTTTGGGTGGCTTTGCGGCAGCTTAAATTCAATGTCATTTTGTAACATTTTGTTTTCTTGGTTTAAAACAAACTTGCAATTTTCAAACAAGCAGCTAGAACACTTATTCCAGCTTCTAAACCATGGGATTTAAATAGTTACAAGCTAGGTTATTCTCAATAACAGGTCACTTAGTTTTCAGACATTAGATTTCAATGGTACAAGTTTAAATCCTTATGATGCGATCTACTGACAGCTGTCATACCGGCGGCCGCTGGTACTGCGCCCAGATTTCACAGGCAGGCACATTTGCTGTGAATGTTTTGATAACAAATTCCGCTTTTCATGACATTGTATGTTCATAATGATTTCTTGAATGAAGTGACTAGTAACAACCAGGAAGAATATTGGATGTTTGATGGTGTTTTGGACCGGCATTCTGTATTTTCAGCAACCAAGGAAAAGATTTGAAAACAAGATTCTGGATTCCTTTCAGCAAAACACTGCTTTTCATGCAGTCTCCATTTTTACTTGTTGTGAAGCCCAGTGACATGTTTCAGCACCGAGGTCTCCGTTCCACCACTGACAACGTACATGGTACATTTGGCAGCCATCTTTTCATGTTGTAAGGTGCGATTTCCATAGGTTTTCGCGCGCATAGGTGTTTTGCGGGAATTTTGATAATTCTGTCACCATCAGCACACAGTGATGCCGCAGGGCAGAGCATAAGTGGGCTAATGCATCCCACAAAGCCCCCTCATGACTTGAATTTGACTGCCTGTCAAGGGGAAGTCGGGAGATTGGGATGTCAATCTTTCTTTTTGGTCGAAGTGGAAAAATGTGTCTGCTTCTCCCATCAGTGCTGGATCGACAGGTTCTCCATGCCGGTTCCGGATGGGAGTATGGAGAGGTACCCAGGGCCCCTTGGGTCTTTCCTTCCGGTCCCCGAGTGGTCCTCCTTGGTGCTTAGAATCCAGGGTTTCAGTACTATGATGACAGAACAGAACAAGGTTACGGACATTTACCCACCACTATTCATGTAGTGGGGCAGATGAATACATTGGACATACTATTGACAATCTTTCCTGCCTGTAATTACTACTGATTTTAACAGGTGGAATGGGTTTTAATAGTTGTAATTTTCTAGGGTTCCGGAATGTACCCCTGTGGGTTTGCAGATGGCTCTAGTTGCTGCATAGTGTGCCTAGGATGACAACACTTCAGCTGGTTGATGTGGACCCACTTATCTTCCCCCTCTGCCAAACTGCCTGTGGGGATGTGGATTTTGTAGGCGACTGGTGAGATTCTCTCTACAATTTCAAAAGGACCCCGCCAGCTAGGAAGACATTTGCGCTGTTTGGCCTGGTTCCTTTAGAAATTGGACAAGTAGATCCAGTCTCCTACTTGGTATTCTGTTTTAGTTTTCTTAAGGTCATAGTCTGCAGATCTTTCTAGATTCCGCTGAGCATAGGCAAAAGCATGTTGAAGGTGTTTTCTCAGATTCTCAACATACTCATGAGTTGTGGAGGCATTTATCAAGGTCTGCTCATGGGTTCTGTAGAGCAGATGCTGGGGAAGCGCAATCCTTCGTCCAGTCATCAGCTCAAACAGTGACATTTTTGTTGCCGAAGAAGGGGTAGACCTGATGGCCATTAGGACAAGAGGTAGTCGAAGGTCCCAACTTGGCCCAGAATCTGCCACAAACTTTTTTAATATGCTCACAATTGTCTTGTTGTATCTCTCAACTCCACCACTAGAGGCTTGTCGGTAGGCAATGTGTAATTTCCTTTTGACCCCAAGTATCTCCCACATCGTTGTCATCACTTCGCTAGTGAAGTGGCTACCTCGGTCTGACTCAATCCTTTGGGGTAGTCCAAAATGCGAGAAGATGTGGTTGATCATCAGGGCAGCTGCTGTTTCAGCCTTGCAATTTGGGGCCGGGAGGCATTCCACCCATTTAGTGAACAAGCATGTCACAGTCAACATGTACTTGTTTGCCTAGAAGAGTGAATCACGGGCCCGATGAAATCGACTTTTAAATCTGACCAAGGCAGTGTCATCCCCCTCTTTTGGAGGGGAGCATGGTGTGTGAGTGATGTTGGCTGAAATTGTGAACACACAAGACACCCCTTCAAGTATTGGTCGAGGTCCTGCCCCATGTGTGGCCAGTATGCAACCTCTCGTAAGATTTCTAGTGTCGTATGAAACCCCTGATGACCGGCTGTGGACGAATCATGATCGTGGCTTAGTATCAGGCTTTGGAATGAGGTGGGGACCACCCACTGGTCATGGCCAGCTATGGATCTCCTCAATAACAAACCACCTTGGATGTCATCCGCAATCGCTACCACGGGTGGCGGCTCCTTCCACGTTGGAGGCTAACCGGCAGGTAGAGCGGTGTAGTCCCTTCTTTGTGTCTAGTATTGATTCGTGACCAATCACAGCACTGCCGGGAGTTTACCTGCCCTTCAAGCCCGGCAGTCGCTGCGTTTCAACCTATTGCTGGCCCTCGCTAAAGCGGCTCTGGTTCTTGCGCTCCCCCA